>NC_053489.1:657040258-657721925 GCF_905171775.1 Rana temporaria | reverse complement strand
TTTTCACTTTCATCTACATGTGCTAGCACACGTTTATTGGTAACCTCTGTTCTCAGTTATTGTATAAGGGTAGTGCATAACAATATTAGTCACGTAGTCCCCCTATGGCATATAAGTTTAAATGTTTACGTGCAAAGTTGCATTTGAACCAACCATTGATAATATAGATTTGATTGTGACACAAGTCAATCCTTTGATGGTAATACCTGTTTATGCCTACATTACTCATCCCTTATTCTGGAACTACCTGTGATGGCATGCAATTATTATAACACCATTTGTTGTTATATAGATGCTATTAATGAATAACCTGCTGTTGAGTGTTTTCTATGTTATTTTTGATAACTCCAATAAAAAACATTTATGTAAATATAAAAAAATTGTAATACTCATTTGAGAGACCGTCAGGTCCCGGTGACTTACCACTTGGTACAGATGCTATGATCTTCCCTATTTCACTAGGGGTGAATGAAGAGTGTAATTGTGAGAGCTGTGATTCTGACAGTTTGGATAGATTTCATTTATCTAGAAAGTCAGCTACACTTTAAGTGGATGATTGACAAGTGTGGGGGTCATTTTTGAGATTGTATAGTGCCCTGTAAAAACCTGTAAACTAATCAACAATCTCCTGGGGGTTAATTATCTTATGTTTGGAAATGGGGTGGATCAAATATTGGGCCCGTGACTGTAGTTAAACTGCCTTAACCCTATTGGCTAGGCAAAAAAAAATTTGAACACGCGAACACCGTTAAAGTCTATGGGACATGATCATAGAAAACCAAAAGTGCTAATTTTAAAGGCTGATATGCATGGTATGTTCATAAAAAGTGTTCGGGACCTGGGTCCTGCCCCAGGGGACATGTATCAATGCTGAACTGAAGTTTTGTCAGGAGCAGTGATTTTAATAATGCTTGAAGTGAAACAATAAAAGTGAAATATTATTTTAAATGTTGTACCTGGGGAGTGTCTATAGTATGCTTGTAAAGTGGTGCATTTTTCCTGTGTTTAAAACAGTCCCGCAGCAAAATTACATTTCTAAAGAAAAAAAGTCATTGATTGTGGCTGTAATGAATTGTCGGGTCTCGGCAATACAGATAAAAGTCATTGAAAAAAACGGCATGGGTTCGTCCCCCTGTCCATTACCAGGCCCTTTGGGTCTGGTATGAATATTAAGGGGAACCCCGAACCAAAAAAATAAATAAGATTGCGTGGTGGTCCCCCACAATATCAGACCAGACGTTCGACTCGAACATCAAGCTCATCCCTAGTGACAATTTGTTGCTTACTTCTAAGCTGTGGATTTCTGAAATAAGTTTGTTGAGGTGTAGATTAGGGATGAGCTAAACACCTGGTTCGCTTTGCAGCAGAACATGCGAACTGGCAAAAAGTTTGTGCGAACACCATTAAAATCTACGGGACACGAACGTGAAAAATCAAAAGTGTGAATTTTAAAGGCTAATATGCAAGTTATTGACATAAAAAGTGTTTGGGGACCTGGGTCCTGCCCCAGGGGACATGTATCAATGCAAAAAAAAGTTAAAAAAACTAAAGTCTTTTTCGGAAGCAGTGATTTTAATAATGCTTAAAGTGAAACAATAAAAAATGTCTTACCTGGGGGGTGTCTATAGTATGCCTGTAAAGTGGCACATTTTTAGAACAGTCCATGCAGCAAAATGACATTTCTAAACGAAAAAAAATCATTTAAAACTGCTTGCGGCTTGTAGGGTCCCGGCAATATAGATGAAAATCATTGAGAAAAACGGTATGGGTCCCCCTCCCAGTCCATTACCAGGCCCTTTGGGTCTGGTATGAATATTAGGGTAACTCCGCACTCAAATAAAAAAAAGGCTTGGGGCCCTATATACTCTGAACAGCAGTATACAGGCGGTCCCCGGGTTAAAAAAAAGATAGGGACTGTAGGCTTGTTCTTAAGTTAAATCTGTTTGTAATTTGGAACAGGTACATTTTTTAAGTGTAGCTCCAGCCAAAAAAATAAAGAAAATTGTATCCTACTTACTGTAATTTTCTTTTCCTGGTGCCTATCCATGGCAGCATACCTGTGACAAGCTCCGCCTTGGCTCCTCCCTCAGGACTAGTGAATATAATAAAATAAATGGTTAGTACAGCCCCAGCATTCTCCGTAATATAAAATACAGAGGGTGGGTTTGTATGCTGCCATGGATAGGCACCAGGAAAAGAAAATTACGGTAAGTAGGATACAATTTTCTGTTTTACTGGTGCCTCCATGGCAGCATACCTGTGACAAATAACTGTCTGAGACAGGTGGGATGATGCTTAGAGGTTTATATTAAAGAGATTATTATCATCATTTAGAAGAAGAAGCAAAGGCCGATTTTACTGCCTGTCTGCCAAACTCCACCGATGAGAGAGCTCCTGGGTCCACTCGGTAATGTTTCAGAAACGTATGTTGGGACGACCAAGTGGCTGCCCTGCAAATAGTTTTAATTGACACATTCGCTCTTGCCGCCCAAGAGGCAGAAACCGCTCTGGTGGAATGCGCCCTGACTGTCGAAGGGGGTCCCAGTCCTTTTGCCCTGTAGACCTTGTGGATGAGTTTAACGATCTATGAGGCAATCGTTCTTGCTGACGCCTCCTTGCCTTTGTTTTTACCCCAGGGAATTATGAACAACCTGATAGAGTCCCTGAAGGATGCTGTAGCCCGCAGATAACGTCTCAAAGTGGAGGCAACGTTTAGCTAGTGAAGAGAACCTGAGTCGTGTTCTGAAAATGTTGCAAGTGCCCAGGGTTCTGACATGTTCAAGGATGATGTGACCTTGGGGATAAATCCTTGCACTGTTCTGAGCTCCACTCTGTCAGGATAGAATATGATATGGTTATGATCCACTCCTAAAGCTTGGAGTTCTGAAACCCATCTGCCGGAGGTTATGTAAGTCTTAAGTAGGTCCTCCACTTGCAGGCCCTCGGACTCTCTGTCCACTTCATAGTCTCTCAGACAATCTCTGCATATCAATTTGTCTGAAAGTGGGGTGGCTCCACAGGCCTGACATCTTAGCGATCTAGATCTTGGGGAGCGTGAGTGATAACGTTTTTTGGCCGATGATCTTCTGCCACTCCTATTATCCCCATGCCTGGACGACCTGTCTCTGCTGTGACTAGAGTCATCATAGTCTTTATGTCGCCTTAAGGTCTTCTCAGACGACTTCTGGCGTACCGGGCTGAAATACATAAGAGTACCAGCCTCAGTGCACTCTAAACTTACCTGGATGTAGGTCCTTACCTTAAGTGTAGAGTAGGATCTTGCATGGGCGGCAAATGGCTCATGTTAGGCGGCTTAGCAGAGGAAGCAGATAAGGAAAGAATAGGAAAGGGTTTACTGCCATGTCCTAATCTGACTAAGGGGAACAACATCTCCACTTTGGGTGTTTATCATTATTTATTTTTTTTGGCTCCTTTTCCTGTGTTTTTTTTTACCTGCAACAACAGATATTCCTCCCTGGAGCTCTCTACGAAATAGATCTCCCTGGGAAGCCTCAGGCATCCCACTGAGGAAACCAGGGAGATAAATAGGGGAACAGGTAGGAGAGGGAATGCCTCTGACCTGTCATTTGGGAACTGAGGGCAAGAAAAACGGCATCTTGCCCTCTCCTAAGATGGCCACCACGGCCTCGGTGCTCACCGCAAACTGGCAGTCCTGGGACCCGGAAGTCCCGGCCGTCGGCACATGCGCAGAATGCGTCAAAAGACGCCGCTAGTATACAAAAAGGCCATGGTGAGAGTGCGCGACCCCTAGGGGGGCCGAGGGGGGTGATATGGGCAGAAACAAAATGGGGAAGCAATTGATTAGAGAAAAGTTGAAAGAAATCCTAAAAAAGAGACAGAGAAGATGTAGAGAGAGAGGAACAAGGGGAACAAATGCAGAAATTAGCTGCTGCCTTTGATGCCATGAGTGAGCTAATGCCTCAAAAATATGCAACAGGTAGCGCTCTTAGTTAAGAGACAAACTGCTTGTCCCAAAAGATCCTACAGAAGGGACTCCCAACCTTATAAGCATGTTTAGCTGCCCAAGAGAAGGGACTACATCCGGGAGAGGCTTGAACCCAGACGGAAGCTGCCGAATGCAGAAGGTAAGGACGCTCGACCAGAATTCACTGCCATGAGGTATGAGGGAAAAAAAGAGACTGCTGGGGCTGTACTAACCATTTCTTTTATAATATTCACTAGTCCTGAGGGAGGAGCCTAGGTGGAGCTTGTCACAGGTATGCTGCCATGGAGGCACCAGGAAATCTATTTTTCAGCTTTTTGGATAACATAGGGAAGGGTTATCACCCCTGCAACATTTGTTTTGCTGTCTGTGCCCCTGTTCAGAAGATTTCACCTCACTTTCTGTCCCAATGACAATTTGATTTAGAACATTTTGGGTTAGTAGGGAAACAAGGATTGGTGATAAAACATCAGTGGAGACACCTTTTTCCCATATTAACTCTTACAAGAGAGAATTTCCCTTCCTATGGGTAGATTTTCTCTCACTCCTGTTGTCTCCCTCCATTTGTAAGTAGGAGTCGCTTGTAAGTCAGAAGTTGGAAAATAGGGGACTGCCTGTATATACTAAACGGCCTGACCTATATACTCTGCCAAAGATTAAGCCTTAGGTGTTGGCTCTGTAAGCCCTCACAGTTACTCTTGGTGGGTTCAGGAACCGGCCCTGCTGTGAAATATTATATCAAGAATTGTAATTACATGCCACTGTTAAACAGGGGCAGAAAAATTGGGCCTTTGGTGGTGGTGGTGGTGCCACAACACTGTAACCCCTCACAGATACTCTTGTTGAGTGCAGGAACGGTCCCTGTTGTGAAATATTAGATCAAAAATTGTAATTACACGCTCCTGTTAAACAGGGGCAGAAAAATTGGGTCTTAGGCAATGATGGTGGTGGTGCCACTACACTGTAACACCTCACAGATACTCTTGTCAGACCCCAAAGCATCCTCCCCATGTTGAGGGCATGTGGCCTGGTACGGTTCAGGAGGAGGGCACTCTCTCGTCCACCCCTCTTTTCCTGTGGCCTGCCAGGTTGCATGCTCAGATAAGTATAGTATGAAGGGTCTGATATGGACTTTGAGGGGACCCCTATGCCATTTTTTTTTAAATGGCGCAGGGTTCCCCTTAATATCCATACCAGACCTGAAGGGCCTGGCATTGAATTTGGGGGGACCTCCGTGTAATTATTTTTAAAATTTTGGTTCAGGGTAAACTTAATATTCATACCAGACCCAAAGGGCCTGGTAATGGACTGGGGGGAACCCATGCCATTTTTTCAATGACTTTTATCTGTATTGCCGACCCTGGCTTAGCCCTGATTCATCTCTGGATCTGATTCGGTACCTCTGCTACTTGAACATTAACGACTTCTGCCTGCCTGACTACCCGAGACATGGCATCCGCTTGTTCTCCAGCTTGGTTGCTGTATTATGTTTTTCACCTGCTGCTGTGTACCTACACCTGTCAGTCCACCAGTCTGCCTGCTGCTTGGCACCTGGTGCAAGTACCTTCTGTCCAGGACCTCCGACCAGGCATCTGTGCCACTCTATGCCCTGTTATATCCTGTCACCACCTTTTTTTTATAAATCTTTCTATTGAATTTCTTAAACAAAAAAACTGAACAAGACAAAACAACACATCATACACATTAAATCTGAAATATATTAATAAAATTACACAATTCCATCACCTTGTATAGCAAATACAGGAAATAAAAAAAATATATATAATGGCTGTCCCAATTATTTGCCATCATTACTTAGCCCAGGTATACCATATAGGGAACATCCCTTCTATGAATCATTACCTCCATCTATATTAGATGCCGTGTACGATTTGTCCAACCACTTTGCCCAAACTTTATCATATTTACTAGGACGACCCCTATTCCTATAGGTATCTCTATATAATTGAAGATTGTTATTTATCAATTGCTTCCAATATATAGGCGTAGGAGGATGAGGTTTCTTCCAATATAGTGCAATAGCTTTTCTTGCATAAAATAATGTTTATATTAATACATTTTTGCTCTGTCACTATAGGGTTAATATCCTCTACCAAGCCCAGCAGACAAACCAACATTGAAACCGGCAAAAGAGCAGAGGTGATAGAATTTAATAGATCCACTACCTCTACCCAGAATTTAACTACCGTATTTATCAGCGTATACCGCACACTTTTTTCCCCTTAAAATAAGGGGGAAATCATGGGTGCGCGATATACGCCGATACCCGCTTCCCGCGCTGTGTTTGAACCTTGCCGCCGACATATACTGAGCGCAGTAAACTCAGGTACACTCAGCCAGGCTCGGCTCCGCTCGCGGTCACGCCCTGTGCCGCCTCCTAGCCTTTATGCGAGAGGAGCCGAGCGTGGCCGAGCGTGGCCGAGCGTGCCCGAGTGTACTGCACTTGGTATATGTCGTCGACGGCGTTCAAACACAGCGCGGGAAGCGGGGATCGGCTCAAAAACAGCGCGGGAGAAGCGGGGAGGACACCACCAGGGCCACAGATGGACGCCGGACCGGACAAGGCCGCCGATGGACGCTGGGCAAGACACCAAAACTGTAAGTAATTCATTTTTTTTCCAGGAATTTCCCTTCTACATTAGGGGTGCACGCTATATGCCGGTGCGCGCTATAGCCAGATAAATACGGTATATATGGGCAGGACCAGAATTAATCCGCTCAAGATGCTCCGCACCTCCAACACTTAGAGCAACAAGCAGGATTAGGGCGTAATATATGCTCTGTGTATTAGTTTAAATTGGATAAAACGATCTCTCAAGGAAACAAGAGATCTCAAAGGGAAAATCCACACAGCTCCAATCCAACATATTCAGATCTGGTATATCTCGCATCCACCTAGCTCGAAGACTCTCTAATGGCAAAATAGAGATTAGAGTAAGATGAGAATAGAGTCTTGAGGTAGGCTTACCCAGACACTCAGACCTATACTAACTCCAAGGTTGATTGTATCATCATTAAACTATCCTGTGGAAACGTACCCTCTGCTACGTCACTGGGGAAGCCCAGAGTCTTCCCTCTTCCTGGGCTTCCCCAGTGACGTAGCAGAGGGTACGTCAGAGGGTGCGGGGTCACGTGACGGGTGGCCCTGCCTCCTCTATATAAGTAATGTCACAGCTTCAGCGTGTCATTCGCTGGGCTGTGTCCAGCGGTGAGAGGAGGTCGGCGATGCTGCGCTCCGGATGAATGGATCTTCTCATCGCTGGAGCGGAGATCACCCATCGCTGGATCTTCTCATCGCTGGAGATCCCCCGCACCCATCGCTGGATCAGGACAACGTTGAAGCAGGAAGCCGGGAACGAGTGGATTATCACCGCTGGAGTTTTTTTTTTATTATTAATAAAGGACTTTATTCTACGGTGCGTGTGTGTGTTTTTTTTACAAGACTTTACACTTCCTTTGTGAAATGGTAGGGGTACAGTGTACCCATTAAAAAAGGGGGGGCAGGATCTGGGGGTTCCAGGTGTTGAGGGCATGTGGCCTGGTGCGGTTAAGGAGGGGGGGGCAGCACTCTGTCCCCCCCTCTTTTCTGCGGCCGGCAAGGTCAACGTGCTCGGATAACGGGTCTGGTTATGGATATTTAGGGGGAACCGCACATCATTTTTGTTTTAAATTGATGACGGGGTTCCCCTTAATATGGATATTTAGGGGGAACCGCACGTAATTTTTTTTTTAAATTGACGGCGGGGTTCCCCTTAATATCCATACCAGACCTAAAGGGTCTGGTTATTGAATTTGCGGGGACCTCCGCGCATTTTTTTTCCCGAACTCCGATCCCGGACCCAAACTTTTTCCAATTATTCGGGTTCGGGTCCGGGTTCGGGAAAAACCCAAAGTCCGTACCGAACCCGAACTTTACAGTTCGGGTTCGTTAAGCCCTATTTGTTACTGAATATTCAAACATATATTAAAAATGTTCTAAGCATAAATCTGGGAATACTATTAGTCCACCTTACCTTTTGCATCCATTTGCAGCCTCTTCTTTCAGGATTCCTGTACAGATATAATTGCATTTCCTGTAGATAGTATGCCATGGCATAGACTGCTTTGTACACTTGGTAAGTAGTTCCAAAATCATTAGTGTACCTTACGCGACTGTCAAGTTGACCTAACTTCATACTGTTATTGCATTGATGTAGTTTGATGTCCAAGCTATCTTCAAGCATAACATTCAAAAACTGATCTGAGGTTAAGCATGTAAAATAAATTGCAAAAATATGTTGTAATAAAATGTCATTAGGATGTTTAGAAGGTCTAATTTCATCCAAGTAGCTCTTTAAATGTGCTATCCTCTTAGCTGATGTTGAAAATACAAGACTTCCGTGAAATGATGCCTTTACTTTTGATGCTACCAGAATGTGAACGATGGGACCGGCTGGTACAATAAATGTTTTATCATGATCACCACTAAATGTCTGTGTAATAAATAGAATGGTAGAGAATGTTATGAAACCAAGCACAACAACTTTTGAGGTTGATTTTTTTAAAATCTCAATTTTATTATAAAGCATGTCCTGAGTTTCATCAACCAGTGCCGGAGATAACAAAATAATGTACTCAATGCATATATCAAAATCAGATACAACTTTCTTTAACTCTTGACTCTGCTTTTCTCCAGTGTCTGTATTAGAAGCAATCATACCAATCCATGTCCAACCCAAGAACTTGAGCAACTTGGCTATTGCCAGGTACTGGGTTTGATCACCGGGGAGAGTTTGAAAGAAGGATGGGAAAGTGCGCTTATTGCTAAAAATGGGATCCGTTGCTCCATAGCTTATCTAAATGTTTGCAAAAACAAATGGGAGGTTCAGTAATGGATGTAGCCAGAAAAGCATACATTAGGTCAGTAGTTTCCAAACTGTGGCCCAGGGGCAAGATGTGGCCCTTTGCCTGCCATTATTTGGCCCTTGGGACACTATTTCACCAACTGACACCAAACATGGAGTACAATTCCCCCTACTGACACCATAAATGTGGCACTATTCTTCCATTGATGCCAACAATAGGGGAACAAGATTATAGACTTTGGATTTCTTCTTCTGTAACTGGTGTGGAAAATTGTTCTTTGGGTGTCGGTGGCACCTTCACTCTGTAGCCCTATAGAGGTACTCTTGATAAAAGCAAGAATTGTCCTTGCTGACAAAAATTGTAATGATATGCACCTGTCAAACATATGTGGAAAAATTGGTCTTTGGTTGTTAATTGTGCCCATGAAACCTAGACCAATTTCCCAGATGAAATCAACACCCATAACACTAGGCAGCCTAGAAGTCCTGCATAGATTCTATATATCAAAAAAACGTAACCAGCAAAATCGGCATTAGGGGCTTTAGCTGCTGGTAATCCAGGACTGATTCATTTTGATAAGTCAGATGGTCAAGAATTTTGTCTTTTTTCAGAACGTCCCAGTGTTTACGAATAATTGATTTAATCTGCACACGCTGATTAGAAAATTAAGTGATCACGACCACTTAAAGGTTTCATCAAACTTTTCATTAAACTCAGAACAAGGTTTCTCTCTCAGCAGAGTTTCTCTCTGACTCTAATGCTCCCTGTAATTCACCCTCACCCTCAACTTCACTTTGAATATAAGAGTATATGAGGCTTGGTTCATGTCCATGTTCATGTCCCCATAGGATGCTTTGTGTGTCAGCTGAACCGGTTTATTCCTATGTGGATCACAGTGAGGCTTTACTTGTTAAAACTCTATCTAGAGTGAGACTTGGAATGCAATTGGAATGCCATTTTGTTCAAACCAGGAAGTGCAGTGTCCACATGCAGGAAGCCTCAATTATGATCACAGGTTGGTAATTTTACTATTGGGCCTCATGCTGATATCATTGCATTACCTACAAACTTCAATTTTAAACGCTTGTTCCAATTTTCTTTTAATAAATTTTACGTTTATACGGATTCACACCAGAAACACTTTTTAACTCTGTCATGCTGGCCCTGCGTTCATTCTCTTTCTTTTTTGTCTCTGGGCCTTTCTGTCTTGTTGCTGTGGCTTGTTGGTGGGAGGATCTATGGCTGAAGGAAATTTGGAATGATGTACCTATTATGGAAAAGCTCTATTGATGTCTGAGAAAGCTCTGAGGTCCAGTACAGAGGTGAGTGGACTCACGTACCACTGGGTGGAGTGTATGTTACGTGTTTTGTGGAACAGGGGAGCACGCTCACAGAAGATTGTTGGCACTGTTCATAATTATAGATTTTTGTTGGACTATTTCTTTATTGATCTAATTATATGATGTGTTTGGACATTTATCACATCTGCCTCTGAATATGGGGAGAAGCCAACTAATGGATGATTTATAAAAGTCACATGTATATGTTTTGTCATAGTAGTTTTGATTTGAGCACATGATTTAGTTATTTAGATATTGCTACACTATTTTATTCATTACTTTATTTCCTATGTTGTGTGGAATCACTTTTTCTTTGTTGCTTGCAACCCACATTAGATAAGTGATTGACCACGCAGATTGCTTTTTGTTTATTTATTATATAAAATACTTCTTTTGGCATTTCTAGCTTTATCTCCTCCATCACCAATCTCAAAATGTGAGTATAGATGTCCTCCATCACCAAGAAATCTATGTTTTCCTCACTTGTCCTCCATAATAAATATAATAACATCAGTTATCAGTATGATCCCACATATTGTAAATCAAAATGAGAAAAATCCGGGGACTCAAGATATTTGGAAAAAATACAAAATTAGCATCACGATAAAGTAGCACACCCATGAAATGTACCATCATTATAATATGCAATTGTCTTTTGGTCCATTTCATCTGGTCAGTCAGGGTTGGTATCTCTCTGCAAAGGAGCTAGAGTTGAAGGACAATTCAATTCAAAGCATCCGTTTACTGACCCTGACCAATTTAATCTGAATAAGCCTGATTAGATGCTAAGCTCAGTTCAGGTGATCTAACAAACTCATCAGATTTTGACAAATAAAATTATAATTTCTAGTAATCAGTGTTTTTACCTGTGTATATCCATAAAGATTTAAGATTTGTAATATATGTAAAGAACTATCTGAAGTCTGATCTCCAATAACACCTGCAAGTTTTCCATGATCCCGGCATGAATAGTTAGGAACCGTGTCACCAGAACCAGATAAGATCTCTAGGACACTGTTCACAGCCTTATTTATATTGTTACAAGAATCATGCACATTGTATCCCAGTGTCATATTGGGTAAAATATTTGGAGTTTTGTTTATTTCTTCAATTGCAAAAATGAAAGTCATGATATATCTATAGAGACGTGGCAGAGGTCTTTGATGGGAAAAAAGCAGTACATTGAGTAAATAACTAGAAATCCTTCACTCATAGAATCCTTTACACACACACAGTTCTCATTTGGACTTATGTTTGTTGATAACTCTGAGGCCCCGTACACATGACTGGTAGTGTTGAGCAGAATACGCCATATTCGATTTTGCGATATATCTCGAATATATATTCGAATATTCGAGATATATTCGCTAAATTCGAATATTCGTGATATTTTATCGAAATTAAATGATTGCGATTTTTCGCTATTGCGAATGCGAAAATAATTGCGATTTTTTGATAACTGCGGTAGGAGCACTCTGATTGGCTCAGAATATTCGTGATATTTTATCGAAATATCGCAACATGCGAATGCGATATTTATTGCGCAATTTCGAGAAATGCTGGAGGAGCGCTCTGATTGGCTCAGAATATTCGTGATATTTTATCGAAATATCGCAACATGCGAATGCGATATTTACTGCGCAATTTCGACAAATGCTGTAGGAGCACTCTGATTGGCTCAGAATATTCGTGATATTTTACAATACAAAATAATTGCGAATATTCGGCAAATGCGGAAGGAGCACTCTGATTGGCTCAGAATATTCTTGATATTTTACAATACAAAATAATTGCGAATATTCGGCAAATGCGGAAGGAGCACTCTGATTGGCTCAGAATATTCTTGATATTTTACAATACAAAATAATTGCGAATATTCGGCAAATGCAGAAGGAGCACTCTGATTGGCTCAGAATATTCGTGATATTTTACAATAGAAAATAAAAAGTGTTTTGCATTGGTGGTGATTCTTTACTCTATCCATCTGTCACAGCCGTTTGTCAATCAAACACCTTGAAGATTGAACACGTTCATGCTGCATGCTTTGGACTTTTTTTCACTTCACATATCAAAGACATTTTTATGAAAGATTATTTTTCTATTATTGGGACTATATTTCTTTATATATTTGTTTCACTGTGTATTTCACAAGTTATTTGCGCTTGCTTATTTTATAATTTGCCCACATGTCTTGTCACTAGACATATTTTTTATTCTTGTAGAGCGACTCCATTTTCTGTCTTGTATTAATTTATGTTGTATAACATTTTTGAGTTGCTGCTGTATTCTCCCCTTTTTTTAAGGTATGCGCAATTTTTTCCTTCTTACAAAAAAAAATAATATCAAACATACAAATATTCATAACAGAAACATACACAAAGCCCCCCCCTTTTGCATCAGAGACAATCAGAGTTATCCTACCACAGTTTTCGAAAATTCGCAATCATTTTCGCATTCGCAATAGCGAAAAATCGCAATTTTTTTTTTTTCAATTTGGCAACATAAAAGGATCGCCTCAGCTTAGCTACTCGGCCCAGGGTCTCTAATCATACCAGCAATGCTTTTAGACGTCGATAGGATGTGATCTGTTTTAAAAATCAAATTGAAAAAATGCGAATATTCGGAATTGCGAATATTCATTGCGAAATTCGAAATATAGCACGATTTCTCGAATATGCTATATTCGAGTCGAATATTCGCAATGCGAATATTCGTGAGCAACACTAATGACTGGTTTTCTCGGCAGAATTCAGCAAGAAACTCGATGGGAGACGTATTCTGCCGAGAAAACCGGTCGTGTGTACACTTTTCGCCGAGGAAACCGACGAGGATCTCATCGGGCCAAAAAGAGAACATGTTCTCTATTTCCTCGTTGGGCAATGGGAAAATTTGGCTCGCCGAGATCCTCGGCAGCTTCACAAGGAACTCGTCGAGCAAAACGATGTGTTTTGCCCGTCGAGTTTCTCGGACGTGTGTACGGGGCCTGAGGGGTCACACAGTAAGTCAACAGAACTAAATGTGTTTTTCTCATGCTTGCTTCTGACAATACATTTTGTGACACCTTTGTATCTAAACACTTAGAAGTCAGTGGTCCACAAGACTTACGTAGGTTGTAAAAAGTTAGCTTTAGTTAGTTAATCTTTTCTGAACTTTTAAGCTCTTAAAAGGTAGATGTGATTCCTTTTTTATATAAGTATTAGGGATGGGTGAACGGTTCGGCCCGAGTATAAGTTTGGGCCGAACTTTTGCTGTTTCGGAGTTTCATCGAACAACTGATCAAACCATTTCGTTCGACCATTTGTTCCTCCCCTCGAACTGACCACAATGCATTGCGGCGCTGAACAGTGCAATGCAAGCCCTGATAGGCTGAAGCAGTGAACGCTTCAGCCAATAAGGGCACAAAGCACTGTCAGAGTCATGATTGGACACTGTCATCAGAGCCAGTGCTCGGCTGGCTGAAATTCAGCGGGAATTCCACCTGCCCGTAAACCGCCTGATTTGTGACATGCCCACCAGGTGGAACTCAACTGTGGGAATGCTGCAGTGGTTATACATGCAGCAGAGGGCCGTCAACGAGTACTTGTGTCAGTACGGCATGATGAAAGGCTCAGGCCGCCTCTGATTTTTATCCCATGGCAATGGATGATCATTAAAGTGGATGTAAACCCACTCTCATCCTTTCTAAACTACTGCCATAGTGCTGATCTATAAGGATAGACATGCCTCCTTCATGTATCCCTACCTGTCAAATGTCTCCCCTCAGTCTGTTATAAGAACTGAAAAACTTCAGAGTCTGTGGGTGGGTCTGTTGTCCGGAGCTCTGTGGGTGGAATCGTGATGTCAGTAGACTCCCCGCCAACATCTACACTCCCCTTGTCAACATGCATTTTCTCCTATGTATTCCTTACACTAAATTCTGCTATGATCACTAACATCCAGTCAGAATCCATAAAAATAACCACATGACTTCAAAAAAGGAGTGGGGGTGGGAATTAAAAAATAATGCCTGTCTCAGGCTAGTGCATGAGATATGTAAATAACCTGTCATTCACAGCAAGGGGGAAGAACGGACAAATGGTTTCTCCTGTTTGTCCGTTTATCTCACTGAAAAAAGAAAAGAGGATTGCTCAAAGCTGGATTACCTATTTATGGCAAGACTGGGCACAGATGATAGGAAATATTATACTCTACATTGTGATAGCAAAAAAAAAAAATGGGTTTACATCCACTTTAAAGATGCATGCACTGTATTGTCACCATTTGAGGAAGGCCACAAGGATGGTGAGCAGTGACAGAGCATACATCAGTGACACAATCCCTGTTGTGTTCCTGCTTAAGCAGACTCTGTGTGGCATTATGGACAGGGCACTGGAGGCAGAGCAGCAGGAGAAAGAGGAGGACTTCCTTTCCTCTCAAGGCCCACTTTATCCAGACACCATCATTCCTATGTCACAGAACACACAGGAGGAGAGAGGGGAGGAAGATGAGGAGGATGAGGAGGAGGATTCTGGCACTTTCATAGGCTTTGAAGAAGAGGAAGACATGTGTCAATCTGTAAGCGATGCATTTCCAACCCCAGGACCCTTGGGAGGAGGAAGTTCTGAGGGGCAGAGGCAAAGAACTTATTTTTATTGATACATGTCCCCCAGGGCAGAACCAGGGCCCCTATAACCATTGTATGCCCAATTACTTGCATTTAAACCTTCAAAATGGGCACTTTTGATTTTGACGTTCGGGTCCCGTTGACTTTAATGGGGTTCGTTATTCGAGTCCGAACTTTTGCTGGCCCGTGGGGCATGTGCGAAGCACGATCTTGGGAGGACGTCATATGACATCCTTCCAGAACATCAGGGCTACTGTCCAGCTATCATTTTACAATAGGCCTGGCGGGAAAGGGTTAAATACCGCTGAAACACAATTTTAAAGTTTTTAATATTAATGGCACTTTAGCACAAAGTACACACAGCAAGTTTTCCACATAAGGAAGAGGTATTACAGACAACCGCATGTGTTTAACCACTTTCTGCCCCCCAACAGTACATTTAATACTAGCGGGCGGCACAGCCAGGCACCACAATGTATTTGTATGTCGCGGAGTACTTCCTAGTTTAGAGGAGCACATGCTCACACTCCCTGCTGACCTAAACTCTGATTGGAAACATCACAAGTTTGTCATCAGGTTATAGACAATTAATTTTGGCTGTATATCTGCTCATCAGCTGTGGCCAAACACAGCATGGATCTGTGTGGATGTAGGCTCTGGCAGGATTTGTCCTTGCCATTCAAAAATTAATGTAAGGAGAGAAACCCAGCCAAATTAATGAGTAAAATCAGCAGATATACACTTTCATACACTTGTTAGACAGATAGTTAACCCCTTGATTTCCCTCCTGATCACCCCCTGTCACCCAGCCAGTGCCATTAGTACAGTGCCAGTGTACAGTTTTATCACTGATTACCGTATTAGTGTGACATCAGTGTCAGTTAGCCAGTGTCCCTTCCAGCCAGAGTCACTTATCACCAGTTTGCCTGCACACAATATCACAGTCACATTGTAAGTCGCTAATCACCCCCATTACTATGGGCTCTTGCTACATGTAGGAGAATACATTTCGGAATAAATTTATGAAAGAAAAAATAGATTTTATTGGATATATTTTATAACAGAAACTGAAAAATATATATTTTTTCATTATTATTGTATTTTTTGGGTTATATAATAATAATAATAATAATAATAATAATAATAATAAAAACAAGTGGTGATCAAATACCACCAAAATAAATCTCTATTTGTGTGAAAAAAAAAATGATATAAATAACATTTTCCAACAATGTTGCATGATGTTGCATGCATAGTGTTAAATAGCAAAAAAAAACCTTGGTCTTAAAGGGGTTAAAACCTTTCAAAGGTCAAGTGTTTAACTCCTTCCCAACCGAGTTATTGTAAAATGAAGTCGGTGGCAACCCTGCCTCCGTTAGGGTGGATGTCATTTGACGTCTTGGGCTTCCCGGGCGGCTAGCGGGCGCTTGTCAGAGGAGAGGAGACCAATGTGTGTTCCCAGTACAGAGGAACACAATTGGTCTCCTCCCCTTGTGAGTCCGCTCCCCCTACAGTTAGAATCACTGACTAGAGAACATATTAACCCCTTGATCGCCACATAATGTTAACCTCTTCCCTGGCAGTCACATTTACATAGTAATCAGTGCAGTTTTGTAGCACTAATCGCTGTTTAAATGTGAATGGTCCCAAAAACGTGTCAAAAGTGTCCGAAGTGGCCGTCGCAATGTCACGGTCACAATAACAATTGCAGCGATTACTAGTAAAACAAATTTAAATAAATAAAAATGTTCTAAATATATCTCTTATTTTGTAGATGCTATATATATATATATATATATATTTTTTTTTTTTTTAATTGTGACATTTATTAAATCAAAAAGTAAAAAATATTGGGCTAGATTCAGAGACAGTTACGCCGGCGTATCAGTAGATACGCCGGCGTAACTCTGAATCTACGCCGTCGTAAATTTAAGCGTATTCTGGAAACCAGATAAGCTTAAATTAGGCTAAGATACGAGCGGCGTAAGTCTCCTACGCCGTCGTATCTTACGGTGCATATTTACGCTGGCCGCTAAGTGGCGCTTCTGTCGATTTCAGCGTAGAATATGCAAATGAGCTGGATACACCGATTCAGAAACGTACGTGCGCCCAGCGGATTTTTTTCCATCTTTTGCGTAAGGCTTTTTCCGGCATAACGTTACTCCTGCTATATGAGGCATAGCCAATGTTAAGTATGGACGTTGGGCTAGCGTCAAATGTTGCGTCGCTAACGTAATTTGCGTAAGTCATTCGCGAATAGGGCTTTGGGTAAATTACGCTCACGTCGAAAGCATTGACTATTTGCAACGTGATTAGGAGCATGCACACTGGGATACGTTCACGGACGGCGCATGCGCCGTTCGTGAGAAACGTCATTTATG
Source organism: Rana temporaria (assembly GCF_905171775.1). Lineage (NCBI taxonomy): Eukaryota > Metazoa > Chordata > Amphibia > Anura > Ranidae > Rana > Rana temporaria. The sequence continues at coordinate 657,704,771 of NC_053489.1, read as the reverse complement.
TGGGGTCATGTTTTATTTACATAAAACACGCCCACCTCTTAAAAAAATGTATTCGCCGCGCTTACGCCGGCAGATTTACGCTATGCCGCCGCAACTTACGGAGCAAGTGCTTTGTGAATACTGCACTTGCCTCTCTAAATTGCGGCGGCGTAGAGTAAATAACATACTGTACGCTGCGCCCGCACAAACTTACGTCCCCCTACCTGAATCTAGCCCATTGTGTTTTTTTCAAAATTGTCGCTCTTCTTTTGTTTATAGCTCAAAAAATAAAAACCGCAGAGGTGATCAAATACCACCAAAAGAAATTCAAAGTACGACAGCGCTGAAAATGAAAAATTGGTCTGGGCAGGAAGGGGTTGAAAATGCCCGGTATTGAAGCGGTTAAGGACCTTCTAAAATATACAGCACAGCCTGCACCTCCTATTCTTTCCAAGAAACTATAAAAAAAGGTGTGACCAGGGATCAACCTCCTATATACTGCCAGACAGACCTACCACTGCCATCAGCTTGTCTTATAGAGTGCCACAACCTAGACTAAACTCTATCAACAACTCTTTCCTACACTGAAAGGGTCTGCTTGTCTCAGGTACATACAGATATGAAAAGGATACTTGATGTACTTACATGACACAATAGCGATTCTCAAAATAATATTGATGAACAGTGAATATACCTCCAATAATAATGTCTCCATGCTGGAAATATTGTGTATTAAACATATGTTTTTTTTTCATTATAGAGCACCGAGGTCCTGAAGTTAGTTTTTGATGTTGTGTCAGTAATAAGAGACTGAAGCAAGCTATTGTTTTATAAAATAGATATTTGCTACACATTTTGTGTGGGATAGTGCTATTCAGTCATATTGGATAAAATAAAGGTATCCCATTCAGAATCTGACAGAAATATTTGTAAAAAGAATTGTTACTTTGAATAAGCATTTGTAGTGCTATATAAGTTACTCACTCACTCACAAAATAACATATCCTGAATGCCACATTACAAGCAGTAAAATTGATTTTCAAGTACAGAATACATTTGGCTTTAGAAAGAATGGAAAAATAACTTTCTAGTAACTCTCTCAGACCCCTTGGCATGTAATACAAGTGATACAAAAAAAAGCAAACCATATAAATATATGGTTGATGTATCAACAAGTATCAAATTTAAATATTAGACAAGACCTTCCTATAAACCTACTAGTCTATATAAAAATTAATAGACACACTGAAATATTTCATTTTGGAATTGTGTTGTCGTCCGAAAAATAAATTTATTTAGTTACTCCCGAAATTAGTTTTTATCTATTTTGTTTAGTTAAAAAATGCATTCGTCTGAAAATCCAAATGAATTAAGGTCAAATCTGTCATTGAAGGCTTACGGTGTCCGTCGAATGTTCTAAAAAGATTTGACGAAGCAGCTAAACTGTACGATGCCGCAATCGTACATTTCCGGACAAATGCTCCGCCCACAAGCTATAGTAGAATTCTAATGTTGTATGACTAGTAATAATTATATTTATTTATTATTACTAGTTAACCAACATTAGAATTCTTCTATAGCCTATGGATGGGGCATTTGACCATAAATGTCCGCTCGTGGCGATCGTATGTTTTTAGTTGCTTCGTCGAATCTTCATTTCTCTTTAATGTCAAATCTTTTCTCTCTATGTCGAATAATCTTGGTTGGACTAATGGAGTTAGGTTAGGCCCATTTAACCGCAGTTTCAATAGACACAAATCGTATTGTCACCATCATGTCGAATCTTCTATCTATATCAAACTTTTGTCGCAACAAAACAAAAATATATCATTTTTTATGTCGGATCTTTTGGATTTTGAATTCTGCGCATTTGTTTTCGTTTGTTAAAATGACAATGAAAATCCCCGGAAATCTGACGAAAATGCATTCGGACAAAAACAAATGCACATGTCTATAAATTAATGATAATAAAATTGTATGAATGTAAACCGGTCTCTTATTATACAGGCAGTCCCCGAATTACAAACATCTGACTTACAAATGACTCATACTTACAATCGGAGGGAGACAACAGGAAGTGAGAGCAAATCTATCCCTAGGAAGGGAAATTCAGTCTCATAAGAGATATCATGGGAAAAGAGGTGTCACCACTGAAGCTTTATCACCAATCCTTGTTTCCACAACAACCCAAGATTGGCAAAATCCGATTGTCATTGGGACAGAAAGTGAGGTGAAATCTTCTAAACAGGGGCACAGACAGCAACACAAATGTTACAGGGGTGTTAACCCTTCCCTATACTATCCAAAAATCTTAATTTTTTGGGGGCTGGAGCTACGCTTAAAATTTTTTACCTGTTCCGACTTACATACAAATTCAACTTCAGAACAAACCTACAGACCCTGTCTTGTTTGTAATCTTGGATTGCTTGTAATAACTAATATGAAACAAGACAACCATATCAAAATATGGTTAGTGTATCAATTATGAATAGACAACCCCTTCCAAAAACCCTACTAGTCTATAAAGAATGTTAATAAAATATATGTAATGCAGTCTCCTATTATATTACACAGCACATGTGCATTGCAGGCTGTCTGGCAGTGTGTAAAAACCCTGGATGAAATGTGCAGTCTTTACAGTCTTTATAGTCTTGAAAGTGTTTGTGAAAGATAGAACTGAGCTGATTCTGTCGATATCCAAATTTGTAACACATTTCTTTTCCTTGGTGTGCTTTACCACTTTTATAGTAAAAGTCAAACTTAGTTTGTTTTTCCTTTGTATCTGTAAAATAATCTATGTTTAAGATTTAAGACTATGCTCAAGATCTGAGGGTGGCTATTGAGTTGAAATAAAGATGGGCAAGTTCATGAAACAAGGGAAAATTGTCCTTGTTTTAGCAGGATGCTATACAGGCTGCTATGCAGGCTGCATTGCAAGCTGTCATTGTAAGGAACATTGATGATGGCACCTCTGGCCACCAGTACAACCACACCCTGGTTGCTGGCATTTATCGCTATCCTCGTAAGGTGACAGCCACTATGGGAAAGAAGAGAATTGCCAAGCGTTCCAAGATCAAGTCATTTGTGAAGGTGTACAACTGCAACCACCTCATGCCAATCAGATACTCCTTTCATATACCTCTTTACAAAGCTGTGGTGAACAAGGATGTTTTCAGGGACCCAACTCTGAAACAGAAAGCCAGAAGGGATGCCAAAATCAAGTTTGAGGAAAGGTAGAAGACAGAAAAAACAAATGGTTCTTCCAGAGACTCTGTAACGGCTCTGTTGAACGGAGTGAACCACAACTGCGGTTAGCAAGGATTTCAATGCACTCCTCTATGTGAGAATTCAGTATTGGACCCCAGGCGTCACTCCAAACAAACAGGAGTTTGGGGGTTCTCTACATCATCTCTCTCTCACATAAAGGAAGGCGTTGAGTAACTAAGGGAGGACGTATTACAACATGCAACCAACCCCTAGCGGTTAAAAGTATACAATACACATGAAGATTCCAATGCACTTCTGAATGCAAGTGATTATCAGTATGGGACCCGAGGCGTCACTCCAATCAGGGAACAGGAGTTTGGGGGTTCTCTACATTATATCACTTCAACATTAAGAAGTAAATTAGGCCACTAAGGGAATAGGTATGAAATACCTTCAACCCTTAGCATAGAAAAGTTTAGGCGAACATGTTCAGTAACTTAGGGCATGGGCCCATAAACAAGCAAGAACTTATGTCAAGCACGTAGTAAATAGGAATTGTGATAACAATTAATAGTTGCATAGGAGAGGCACTTATAGCTCAGATAATTTGGGAGTGTATGTTCCTTTAATATACTCCACAGCAAACAGCCTACAGGCACAACAGTCAGTCCGAAGCAGTATCTTAGTATCCAATAAGCCAGAGTTAAATACAGCAATGTTTAGAAGCAATATACGTAGCAGGTCTTTCCAAGGCACTACAAGTGAAACAATTGCTACTTATCCGTTTGCAGGCTTGAGTTTTGCAGCAAGGGATTCCATAGTGTAGGGTGTCATCAAAGAAGAACTCTTAGGTTGTCTGCAGCGATGGACGCAGTGAAAGTCTTTGCTAGCTGGCCATAATGTTGCCTGTATTGTAGCGTGGCCGGTATGGCTGACAATAAGAGAACCCTGTATCTGTATAACCTGAATGCCTTAATAGGCATGAGACAGGTACAAGGCAGGTGTGCCGAATCCAGCGCTGAGTGCGCTCGGCACTTTCGCGTTCCAAGCTGGAACGCATGTGGCGCCGGGCAATGACGTCATCGCGCGGTCACCGCAATGCGTTCCAGCGTGAAACACATTACGGAGCTGGTAGCGCCTGTTACAGACTGCAGGTCTAAATCACTGTTCGTTTTACGGAGTCGTCCTATTTACATTACAGTGCACCCTTTACAGGGCAGGCCCCTTTACATCACATCCCCCTTTACAGTGCAGGCCCCTTTACATCACATCCCCCTTTACAGTGTAGGTCCCTTCACATCACAGCACCCCTTTACATTACAATGCCCCCTTTACAGAGCAGTCCTCTTCACATCACAGTGCCCCCTTACAGAGCAGTCTCCTTTGCATCACAGTGTCCCTTTGCAGAGCAGTCCCCATTGACTTAATGTGGGGAGACACTGTGATGTGGAGATGACACTGATACAAGAAGGAGACGGTGCTGTAATGGGGAATTGGGGTGTAGAAGGTGGCTGAGGATAGACTCTGTGAATATACCAACCCCCAACCCATCACCAAACACCTCCCCTCACCCAGTCCCTGGGAAAATTGATTGCCATGAACCCAGTGCCTGGTGCCAAAAAGGATGGGGACTGCTGCTGTAATGTATCTGTTTCACTGTGTATATTAGGGAAAGAGCCGGGTGTCATCACTTATATGTAGGTACATGTACCGGCGCAAAAGGGTTAAATTAAATTAAATATATATTTTGTGCTAAAAAACTACTATTTTGGTCTGCTGCAGTTTCAGTGTACTCCACCAGATGGTGCAGTTGTGCTGTATTAAGAAATGTTGTTCGTACAAATTGTACTCCCGCGCTGACCTTGTGATATACAAAATTACAAAAATAATATATATAATGTGAATTTAGATAATTTCCTCACCACCTCTAAAAAGATACCATGTACTTTACAAAATTAATAAAAAAATGTATATATTTGAGATATGAAAAATATATATATGTGAAGATGGATAAACTCCTAGCCCTTACAAAATCTAATGCGCCTACGCGCTAATTGATAGAAAATATAAACAATAAAAATAGATATAAATAAAAATGTGACGAATATGCAAAATACAAAATAGTCCTGCGCAGGGGTACCGCACATATATAACACCCAGTTTACACGATCTTGGCCCCTGAAAACAACACCGCACCAACTTTTTTCTCGTACGCTGGGACGCACCACAGCTGGAACTCGAAACGCACGCCGGGGAGGTAGCAGTAATACTGGATAAGCTAGTGCCGGTTTTTAGGCACAGAAAAATGTGAGTGTTAAATTGTTTTTAAAGTTTTTAAAGTTTATGAATAAACACCTGTCAAACAGTACTACACCATATGAGCTTTTTTCTTTCTGGGAGTGAAAAATCGACCACAGAAAGTAGGAGCACAGAGAGTCGGGAAACAGCAGTGGAAAACCGCACACCATATGGTTACATGCAGTTTATTTTCCTAAATCTGGTGAGAATATAGCGCAATAGGAGGTGGTGGTGACACTATAAGGTGGAAAAGTCACGAAAATTGTTTGCAGCAACGCACTAATTCTGGCACTAACTGAAGACACGCTTTTAGAGCTTCTTAATTATTGCATGATTGCACTGGACTATTTTGTATTTTGCATATTCATCACATTTATATTTATATCTATTTTTATTGTTTATATTTTCTATCAATTAGCGCGTAGGCGCATTAGATTTTGTAAGGGCTAGGAGTTTATCCATCTTCACATATATATATTTTTCATATCTCAAATATATACATTTTTTTATTAATTTTGTAAAGTACATGGTATCTTTTTAGAGGTGGTGGGTGTCATCACTTCCAGTCGAGGCTGAGATCAGAAGTCTGTTTGTTTGCCATGCTGTATTGTGCTATTTGGAACCTTGGGAGCTTTATTCCTCTGTGAGTGTTTGTTTTACCTTGGATGTCTTGGATATCGATCGTTTGCTGTGGAACCAGTACTCTATGTATAGAGAGGCTCATTTATGATCTATATGAGGTGAGAGGCTGGGGTAAACCATTAGCGCACATCGGATGGTGTAATATTATTGGATTTACAGCACTTGCACTTTATTTTGATGAACTTTTTTCTGCACGATTGTATATGCTCATATGTTGCTTAATTTGCACATTTGAATGGGACTTTTTTCTTTGCACAAACTTTTTGGAAATATTGATGCACTGTTCATTTGGTATACCAATAAACTTCTTGAAAAAAGTAGAAAAAAAAGAACTCTGTTATAAAAAATAACATATTATCAGTAGGGATGAGCTTCGAGTTCGAGTCAAACTCATGTTCGACTTGAACATTGCCTGTTCGCCTATTCGGCGAACAACGAACAATTAGGGGTGCTCGTGGCAAATTCGAAAAGCCGCGGAACACCCTGTTAAAGTCTATGGGAGAAATCTAAAGTGCTCATTTTAAAGGCTAATATGCAATGTATTGTCCTAAAAAGTGTTTGGGGACCTGGGTCCTGTCCCAGGGGACATGTATCAATGCAAAAAAAAAGTTTTAAAAAACTGCTGTTTTTTCGGGAGCAGTGAATTTAATAATGCTAAAAGTGAAACAATAAAAGTGAAATATTCCTTTAAATTTCGTACCTAGGGGTGGTGTAAAGTTAGCATGTGAAATTGCGCATGTTTCCAGTACTTAGAACTGTCCCTGCACAAAGTGTCATTTCTGAAAGGAAAAAAAGTATTTTAAAACCGGCTTTGCGGCTATAATGAATTGTCGGCTCTGGCAATTCAGAGCGAATTCATTCATTAAAAAAAAAAAATAGCGTAGAGGTCCCCCCAAATTCCATTACCAGGCCCTTCAGGTCTGGAATGGATATTAAGGGGGAACCCCGCCGTCAATTAAAAAAAAAATGACGTGGGATTCCCCCCAAATATCCATTCCAGACCCTTCAGGTCTGGTGTGGATTTTAAGGGGAACTCCACCCCAAGTTTAAAAAAAAATGGCGTGGAGTTCCCCCAAAAATTCACACCAGACCCCTTATCCGAGCACGTTAACCTGGCTGGCTGCAGAAAAGAGGGGGGGGACAGAGTGCGCCCCCCCTCTCCTGAACCGTACCAGGCCACATGCCCTCAACATGGGGAGGATGTCCCCATGTTGATGGGGACAAGGGCCTCATCCCCACAACCCTTGCCCGGTCGTTGTGGGGGTCTGCGGGCGGGGGGCTTATCAGAATCTGGAAGACCCCTTTAACAAATGGGGTACATGTACCCCTACCATTTCATGAAGCAAGTGTAAATAGTTAAAAAAACACACACACCGTAGAAAAAAGTCCTTTATTAATAAAAAAAAAAAGAAAAAAAATCCAGCGGTGACACTCGTTCCCGCCTTCCTGCTCCAACGTTGTCTGTATCCAGCGACGGGTGATCTCCTCTCCGGTCCAGCGATGAGAAGATCCATCCATCCAGATCGCAACATCGCCGACCTCCTCTCACAGCTGGACACAGCCCAGCGAATGAGCGGCTGAAGCTCTGACATTTCTTATATAGGGGAGGCGGGGCCACCCGTCACGTGACCACGCACACCCTGTGACGCACCCTCTGCTACGTCACTGGGGAAGCCCAGCAAGGGGGAAGACTGGGCTTCCCCAGTGACGTAGCAGAGGGTGTGTCAGAGGGTGCAGGGTCACGTGACGGGTGGCACCGCCTTCCCTATATAAGAAATGTCACAGCTTCAGCAGCTCATTTGCTGGGCTGTGTCCAGCGGTGAGAGGAGGTCGGCGATGCTGCGCTCTGGATGGATGGATCTTCTCATCGCTGGATCGGAGATCACCCGCACCCGTCGTTGGATACAGACAACATTGGAGCAGGAAGCTGGGAACGAGTGTCACCGCTGGATTTTTTTATTTATTTTTTATTAATAAAGGACTTTTTTCTACGGTGTGTGTGTTTTTTTTTAACTATTTACACTTGCTTCGTGAAATGTTAGGGGCACGATGTACCCCATTACCAATTCACATAGGGGGGGCAGGATCTGGGGGTCCCCTTTGTTAAAGGGGTCTTCCAGATTCTGATAAGCCCCCCGCTCGCAGACCCCCACAACCACCGGGCAAGGGTTGTGGGGATGAGGCCCTTGTCCCCATCAACATGGGGACATCCTCCCCATGTTGAGGGCATGTGGCCTGGTACGGTTCAGGAGAGGGGGGGCGCACTCTGTCTCCCCCTATTTTCTGCGGCCGGCCAGGTTAACGTGCTCGGATAAGGGGTCTGGTGTGAATTTTTGGGGGAACTCCACGCCATTTTTTTTTTAAATTTGGGGTGGAGTTCCCCTTAAAATCCACACCAGACATGAAGGGTCCGGAATGTATATTTGGGGGGAACCCCACGGCATTTTTTTTATAAATTGACGGCGGGGTTTCCCTTAATATTCATTCCAGACCTGAAGGGCCTGGTAATGGAATTTGGGGGGACCCCCACGCTATTTTTTATTTATGAATGAATTCGCTCTGAATTGCCAGAGCCGACAATTAATTATAGCTGCAAAGCCGGTTTTAAAAGACTTTTTTCCTTTCAGAAATTACACTTTGTGCACGGACAGTTCTATGTACGGGAAACATGCGCTATTTCACATGCTAACTTTACACCCCCCCTAGGAACGAAATTTAAAGGAATATTTCACTTTTAGCATTATTAAATTCACTGCTCCCGAAAAAACTTCCTTTTTTAAAACTTTTTTTGCATTGATACATGTCCCCTGGGAAAGGACCCAGGTCCCCAAACACTTTTTAGGACAATAAATTGCATTTTAGCCTTTAAAAATAGCACTTTAGATTTCAAATGTTCCAGTCCCATTGACTTTAACGGGGTTCTAAAGTTCACACGAACATTTGGTGTGTTCGCAAGTTCTGGTGCGAACCGAACAGGGGGGTGTTCGGCTCATCCCTAATTATCAGGACCCAGGTCAGAACCAGCTACCTCTGCTGTGTCTGGCTATGTATTTTCTTTCTGAGGTACCTGGGATGCTGGACAGTTCTCTGGAAATGTCCTTGAATTATCTTGCCTTGAACCCTGTTTTTCTTTAATACCTTAAACTCTTTGCTCCTTCCATTAACTTCTTGATTTAAAGGGGTTGTAAAGGATTTTTTTTTTTTTTCATAATAAGCGTCCTTTACCTGCAGACATTCCTCTTTTCACTTCCTCATTGTTCGTTTTTGCTCGGAAGTTCTATTTCTTCTCTGTTCTGTCCACTTCCTGCTTGTCTGATTGTTACTCACCACCGTGATGGGAGGCTTTACTGCGGTGGTCAGTGACGTGCTCACCCCCTCCTGAGAACTACATCTGTGCGGCAGGACGCTCTTTACGTGTTAGAGACTTCAAGGAGGTGTGAATTACTGGGCGTGCTGCAATGCATACTGTGAAATGTAGTTCTTACATGAACTAGCGCTGCAAACCAGGAAGTGAATGAGAGAACAGAAACTAGAATGCCAGAGGTGATATACAGTACAGACCAAAAGTTTGGATACACCTTCTCATTCAAAGATTTTCTTTATTTTCATGACTATGAAAATTGTAGATTCACACTGAAGGCATCAAAACTACGAATTAACACATGTGGAATTATACATAACAAAAAAGTGTGAAACAACTGAAAATATATTTAATATTCTAGGTTCTTCAAAGTAGCCACCTTTTGCAGCAGACCAATCGGGGAGAGAAGACTCAACGAGTGACGGCTCACTTGGACAGTCTTCCACCCATCACGTCCGGCGTCTCGCAGCTCTTCCTGCATCCGCGCCAGACCAGGCCTCATTCGTGGCCGCCACAATTAGGAAAGACTGACGACAATGTGACTGGCGACAATGGCTAATCTGCGATACTCTGCGGACTCTATTCGGGGTCTGAGACAATTCGCAACAGCATTACCAGCCGTCACCAAAAAGGCCTTAAAAATAGAGCAACTTTTGAGATTCGATCGACGATCGACCATCAAAAATGTTAACTATTTAACCCAGCTCAAGCACATATCATGTGCTTTGATCAACACAAGATCGGCAGTAAAACACCGATTAGAAATCCACGATTTCTTACTACAAAACGATCTAGACTGCCTCTTTATTACAGAAAGCTGGCTCTCAGACGACTGCAACACCATTCTCGGAGAATTGGTGCCAGAAAACTATTGCATTATAACGGAAAAATGAATAGGGCAAAGAGGAGGAGGCCTGGCGGTGATCCACAAGAATCACATTACAATCACTAAGCCAGCCCTTCAAAATCCTCTTCCATTCATGGAAACCCTTACTCTTCAACTTCAAACTTCCCCCCAGGAGACTGTTCACATTCTCCTCTGCTATAGGCCACCTGGGCCAAAATCGCAGTTTTTGCCATCTTTAACGGAGTTTATATCCACTTATACCCTTAACAGCAAACACCTTTTGCTGCTCGGGGACTTTAATCTGTGGGCCAACTCCGCACAGGATCCCATTGCGGACGCCTGCATCGATCACCTGGAGGGATTAGGGCTACAGCAACTTACAGTAGGTGAACCCGATTTTGTGTCAATCTCGCTCTCTTTCTCGGCGAGATTGAGCACCTACGAGCCCCATCGCGGGAGCCAGCGCCGAGCTGGCTTGCCGCGATGGAGACAGAGCCGTCATAGAAGCGACGGGAGATCCGACTTGGATTCCCGCCAATTCTACACGTGTGCGGCGTTTGTTATGAATCCTGAGGGGGAAGTCCCCGCCGGATTTTAACTAAAAATCCGGCATGGGTTCCCCCCTCAGGAGCATACCGGGCCCTTAGGTCTGTTATGGGTTGTAAGGAGAGCCCCCCTACGCCGAAAAAACAGCGTAGGGGGTCCCCCTACAATCCATACCAGACCCGTATCCAAAGCACGCTACCCGGCCAGCCAGGAAGGGAGTGGGGACGAGCGAGCGCCCCCCCCCCTCCTGAGCCGTACCAGGCTGCATGCCCTCAACATGGGGGGGTTGGGTGCTCTGGGGCAGGGGGGCGCACTGCGGCCCCCCCACCTCAGAGCACCCTGTCCCCATGTTGATGAGGACAGGGCCCCTTCCCGACAACCCTGGCCGTTGGTTGTCGGGGTATGCGGGCGGGAGGCTTATCGGAATCTGGGAGCCCCCTTTAATAAGGGGGCCCCCAGATACCGGCCCCCCACCCTAAGTGAATGAGTATGGGGTACATCGTACCCCTACCCATTCACCTGCAAGAAAAGTGGTAAAAACACAAATAAACCACACAGTGTATTAAAATATTTTATTTTTCTGCTCCGGAGGGGCCTCCCCTGTCTTCTTTATTAGCTCTTTTACCAGGGGAGGCTTCTTCTTTGACGTCTTCGGGTGGGTGGGGGCCGCCGTCTGGTTCTCTTCCACCGCCGGGGGGGGTGGCTTTTAAAAAAGCCCCCACCCCCCCGGCGGGTTTCCTCCGGCGTCTTCGGCGGGGCTCTTCTTCTTCCGCTATCCCGACGGGTCTTCTCCGCTATCCGGGGGGTCTCGCCGCTCTCCGCTGTTGACTCGTCGCACCCCGGTTGTTCGTCTCGCTGTCCGGTCCCTTCTTCCGTGCTGTACGTCTTCTTCCATGCTGTGAGTTCTTCTTCCGCGCTGTGACGTCATGTTCTTCACTTCTCTTCTTCTCCCGATGTTGACACGCCGGTCCTCCTCGCTGAAATGACGGATGCGCGCCTTGCATCGGACCTATATAGGCCTCACAGTCCCATCATGCTCTGTACCTACCCATGTGATACCTACCCACGTGGGTAGGTATCACATGGGTAGGTACAGAGCATGATGGGACTGTGAGGCCTATATAGGTCCGATGCAAGGCGCGCATCCGTCATTTCAGCGAGGAGGACCGGCGTGTCAACATCGGGAGAAGAAGAGAAGTGAAGAACATGACGTCACAGCGCGGAAGAAGAACTCACAGCACGGAAGAAGACGTACAGCACGGAAGAAGGGACCGGACAGCGAGACGAACAACCGGGGTGCGACGAGTCAACAGCGGAGAGCGGCGAGACCCCCCGGATAGCGTAGAAGACCCGTCGGGATAGCGGAAGAAGAAGAGCCCCGCCGAAGACGCCGGAGGAAACCCGCCGGGGGGGTGGGGGCTTTTTTAAAAGCCACCCCCCCCCGGCGGTGGAAGAGAACCAGACGGCGGCCCCCACCCACCCGAAGACGTCAAAGAAGAAGCCTCCCCTGGTAAAAGAGCTAATAAAGAAGACAGGGGAGGCCCCTCCGGAGCAGAAAAATAAAATATTTTAATACACTGTGTGGTTTATTTGTGTTTTTACCACTTTTCTTGCAGGTGAATGGGTAGGGGTGCGATGTACCCCATACTCATTCACTTAGGGTGGGGGGCCGGTATCTGGGGGCCCCCTTATTAAAGGGGGCTCCCAGATTCCGATAAGCCTCCCGCCCGCATACCCCGACAACCAACGGCCAGGGTTGTCGGGAAGGGGCCCTGTCCTCATCAACATGGGGACAGGGTGCTCTGAGGTGGGGGGGCCGCAGTGCGCCCCCCTGCCCCAGAGCACCCAACCCCCCCATGTTGAGGGCATGCAGCCTGGTACGGCTCAGGAGGGGGGGGGGCGCTCGCTCGTCCCCACTCCCTTCCTGGCTGGCCGGGTAGCGTGCTTTGGATACGGGTCTGGTATGGATTGTAGGGGGACCCCCTATGCCGTTTTTTCGGCGTAGGGGGGCTCTCCTTACAACCCATAACAGACCTAAGGGCCCGGTATGCTCCTGAGGGGGGACCCATGCCGGATTTTTATTTAAAATCCGGCGGGGACTTCCCCTTCAGGATTCATAACAAACGCCGCACACGTGTAGAATTGGCGGGAATCCAAGTCGGATCTCCCGTCGCTTCTATGACGCGCTTGCTGGGATGTGCTGTCACTATTCCAGTGAGTGCGAGATCTCGGCACCATGTCGCCAAGTATCAGCGCGACGCTGTCGTGCTAAAAGCACAATATCACAAACACCTACTGTATATGCGGGCCAACACATGCTTCAGGTCACACACTCGACCTAATTTTCAGACAAAATCTGAAAATAAGCATTTTAGAAAATGAACCATTGCCATGGACAGACCACCATGCAATTAATTTCATGGGGCCAGATCCTCAAAAGAGATACGGCGGAGTAACTGCTGTTACTCCGTCGTATCCCTGGTCCTAACTATGGAACTGATCCACAGACTCAGTTTCCCATAGTTAGGACGAAGATCCGACATGTGTAATTGAATTACACTGTCGGATCTTAAGGATGCAATTCTAGGCCGGCCGCTAGGTGGCGAGGCCATTGCGGCCGGCGTAGAATATGCAAATGACCAGTTACGGCGATCCACGAACGTTCCGACGGGCCCGTCGCTCTAAATCTACGTCGTTTACGTCGAGTTCCGCCGCGTAAAACTAGGGCTAAGCCCTAGTTGTCTTAAGCCATGTTAAGTATGGCCGTCGTTCCCGCGTCGAATTTTAAATTCTACGTCGTTTGCTTAAGACGTCCGTGAATGGCGCTGGACGCCATTTACGTTAACGTCTAAGCAAATGACGTCGGAGCGACGTCAGTTAGCGCAATGCACGTCGGGTAATTTACCCGACGGAGCATGCGCAGTACGTCCGGCGCGGGAGCGCGCCTAATTTAAATGGGACTCGCCCATTTGAATAGGAACGCCTTGCGCCGGACGGATTTAAGTTACAGCGCCGCAACATTCCAGGTAAGTGCTTTGTGGATCGGCACCTAACTTGGGAATTTTGCGGCGGAGTAACTTAAATCAGAAAAGTTACGTTGCGCCGCGGCTTTGTGGATAACCCCCATAATCTCCAAAATTCCCCCAGTGATAAAAGCACCCAAGCCAGTGACAATACACTGGGCTAGATCTCAGAAGAAGCTTCATTCGGAACTCTTTAAATCTACCTTGGGAAACAGAATCAAAACATTCCATCCACATCAAACAGCCGCAGATACACTGGATGCCATAAACGCAGCCCTGCTACAGTCAGCCGATTTAGTAGCACCTAAACGCAAATCCTGCATCCGAAAAAGAAAGTCTGGCTGGTTCAACAACCAGCTGTTGCTTCTGAAACAAGAGCGCAGAAGGGCGGAAGCCGCCTGGAAAAGAAGCCCTGCAGAGGATAACCTCATTATCTACAAGGCAATAACAACACGATATCATAAAGAAATCTTCAAAGCCAAGAAACATCATTTTTCTATGGCGATTAACAGCGCCCTAAACCGCCCCCGCGAACTCTTCAAGATGGTCACCCAGACCATGAATCCAGGATGTCTTGAAGTCCCCAACTCAGACACCCAAGAGTTCTGTAATGAACTATCGGATTTCTTCATCAACAAAATTGAAAGAATCCGGGAAAGCATCTTGCAAAACAATACCCCCCTCAACCCCACCGTCAATCAACCACAAAACACCCACAGAAATGCTCTACAATCAACAAAGTTCACTCTGGAACCCATCTCCATCGATACCACAAAAAATATCATTGGTGCTTTGCGGAACAGCACATCGCCCAATGATATCATCCCCACCAAACTGCTGAAGGAATGTGCCGACATCCTGGCACCACCCATCACACAGCTTATAAACCAGTCATTTAAGGAAGGCACAGTGACATCCCTGTTGAAAGAGGGCACAATCCAGCCCATCTTGAAAAAACCTAACCTGGATCCCAAGGACCCAACTCACCGCCGTCCCATAACAGGCCTAAATGTTCTCTCCAAGATAATGGAGAAAGTAGTGGTACAACAGCTGCAACAGCATCTAGATACCCACAATCTACTGGATCCATTACAATCAGGCTTCCGTCCCGGACACGGGACAGAAACGGCCTTACTCAAAATATGGGACGATGCCCTCGAGGCCGCAGACGAAGGAGAATCTTGTCTCCTGGTTCTGCTGGACCTAAGCGCAGCCTTTGACACGGTAGACCACAAACTGTTACTGATGCGACTAGCCAAGGTAGCAGAAGTCGCAGAAGGTGATTTACCATGGTTTTCTTCCTTTCTTGAAAACCGATCACAAACAGTTAAATTGGGTTCTTTCACGTCGGAAAAGCGCACGGTGTCATGTGGAGTCCCCCAAGGATCCCCCCTGTCACCGGTGCTTTTCAACATCTATCTTCGCCCTCTCTTTGATATTATCAGTAGCCAAGAACTACTCTATCACTCTTATGCAGACGATACGCAACTGTATTTTCGCATCTGCAACAAAAAGGATCATCATCCCAGTTTAGAGAAATGTCTCTCTTTGATAGAAAACTGGATGACAAAGAGTTATCTTAAACTCAACAGTTCAAAAACAGAACTCCTTATGTTTCACGCCAGCCGAAAGAGTCAACTGGCAACAACCTTGACACACCCGCCCATTCTGGGCCAAATCATCACCCCTAGCTCCAAAGTCAAAAGTCTCGGGGTCATCTTCGACACCTTCATGACAATGGACGCACAAATAGGGTCAGTAGTCAGCGGAGCGCACCATCTGTTGCGCCTACTACGCAGACTTATTCCATTTATCCCCAAAGAAGACGTAGCAGTCGTGGTGGGAACAATCGTGAATTCCAGACTGGACTATGCTAACGCCCTGTACCTCGGACTCCCAAAGTACCAAATCTCCCGTCTGCAAGTCGTTCAGAATACGGCTGCCAGACTGGTGACTGGGAAAAAAAAATGGGAATCAATCTCACCTTCGTTGAGAACCCTTCACTGGCTGCCAGTAAAAGACAGAATTGCATTTAAAGCACTCTGCCTGACACATAAGTGCATCCATGGGAAGGCTCCGCGATATCTTTGCGACAAGATAGAACCTCACAATTCGAATCGCGTTCTGCGATCCACCGACCAAAATCTGGTCAGGGTACCAAAAACCAAATACAAGTCCAAAGGAGAAAGAAGGTTTGCTTTTCAGGGTCCTAGACTATGTGTCATGAAATACCTCAGCCACCAGATGGCGCTAGCGGCACATCGGCGCGCGCGGGGCACACGCAATCGCGGCAACGGCGCGCACGGGCACGCGCACCGGCGGCAACGGCGCGCACGGGCACGCGCACCGGCGGCAACGGCGCACGGGCACGTGCAAACGGCAATTCGGCGCCAAAACAAGGTACTTAAGGCGTCCTGGGAGTCTGGCCCCTTGCTGTCCGGTCTGAAGTGTTTCCTGAACCTGCCAGTACCTGTTACCCCTGCTTGAATCCTAATCCTGATACCCGGCTTGTCCCTGTTGATCCTGTCTTCCGCCTGCCCTGACCTTTTGGCTTGCTCCGACCATCCCTCTGCCTCATCCCTGGTACTCTGCCGCCCGCCTGTTACTGACCCGGCTTGACGACCCCTCTACCATCCTGACCTCCCTGCGCCTGATCGGCTGGTCCAGCTTCTCTCCGGCTTCTGGGACTTGCACTGTCTTCTGGGACTTGTTGCTGCTTGATCTTCCAGACCTCTTCCCACCGGTCTGCTACTTGCCAGGCTGCACCTGCCTTCCAGAGACTCCATCAGATCCTGCAGAAGCGACCAACAGCCCCTGCATCAGCGTCTCTCCAGGCGCTTGTGCGACTCTGCATTTCCGTTCCTCCTGTCTACTCTATCAGGGGTCCCGGAATCAGAGGAGTAACGGCTGCCACTTCCTGCACGTCGGGCTCACCCTCTGAGGTACGTGACAGTACCGGACAGCCATGTCCGAGCCCGCGCAGGGAGTGGATCCTATGCAGGAACTTTGCCGCCATCTTGAGGGACTGACCCAGGCCGTCCGAACCTTACAAGAAGGCTACACGCGTTTGGAGAATCGTGTCCAGGCTCTATCTACTCCCACCACCGCTGCAGCGGCTTCTGGGGCATCTGCTTCCCCATCCGTGATCATGCTGCCGCCCGAACCCAAAGTCCCTATGCCCGAAAGGTTCGCGGGTGAACGTAGTAGATACCGGGCCTTCCGCAATGCTTGCGAACTGTACTTTGCTCTGCAGCCACGGACCTTTTCGTTGGAAGCCACTAAAGTGGGTTTCGCCATCTCACTGCTGTCTGGCGAACCGCAAGCTTGGGCCCATCGCCTCCTGGAAAACAAAGATCCATCACTTGACAATGTTACTACCTTTTTCCAAGCCATGTCTCTGCTGTATGAGGACCCTCACCAGGCCGCCTCCGCGGAGGCCGCTTTGCACGCCCTGCAACAGGGTCGCAGACCAGCAGAGGACTATGTGTCCGAGTTTCGCAGATGGAGCTCAGACACAACCTGGAATGACTCGGCCCTCTGCTACCAATTCCGCCTTGGTCTTTCTGAGCCACTGAAGGACGAACTGGCCCGGGTAGGAGTTCCAGGGACCTTGGAGGCATTAATTAACCTGACCATCCAGATCGATCGGCGCCTGAGGGAGCGCCGAACGGAAAGGACCACTACCCCATCTCGTCCGGTCTGGATGCTGCCACGGGTGCCTCCCGTTTCCAGTATAGTTCCTCCGGTTCCTTCAGCCTCATCTATTCCTGACACCTCAGAGCCCATGCAGTTGGGTCTCCTCCGTCCTTCCCTGACGCCCGAAGAACGACAACGCCGCAGGGTCAACAACTTATGCCTGTATTGCGGAGAGGCCGGGCACTACGTGAGGACCTGTCCTGCCAAACTTCGTAAGTGTCTGTCCATGTCTTCCGTTCACCTACCTGTTCTGCCAAGTAATTCCGCTCATCTGGCTATTCCTATTCTCTTCCAGCTTCCAGGAGAGTCCATCCAAGTCAGCGCTATAATTGACTCAGGGGCCTGCAGCTGCTTTTTGGACCAGTCTTTCGCCATCAAGCATCGGATCCCTCTTCGTCCCAGGACTACTGGACTCTCTGTTTACCTAGCGGATGGCTCGGTGCTAAAATCCGGACCAGTCACCCGAGAAACCCAGCCTCTACCCACCACCATTGCTGAAAATCACCATGAATTGCTATGCCTAGATGTGATTCACTCTCCCCTGTTTCCTGTCATACTGGGGGTACCATGGCTTCAAATTCACAACCCGCAGATTGACTGGACCACGGGCAAGGTCAGCTTCGGTTCTCTGTTCTGCCGACAGCACTGCTTACAAGTGTCACCTCCTCCTCTGCCTTTACTTTGTATGGACTTCGACATCGAGACCCGTCAATCTGTTCCAGAAGCTTACCACGACTACCTGGATGTTTTCAGCAAGAAGGGGGCTGAGACCCTTCCACCACACAGGGCCTACGATTGCCCCATTGAACTCCTTCCAGGTGCTGAAGTTCCCTTCGGAAGGATCTTTCCCTTAACAGGACTTGAACTAGAGACTTTAAAAACATACATCGATGAAAGTCTGAGGAAGGGGTTCATCCGCCCATCCACATCACCCGCGGGAGCAGGCATCTTTTTTGTGGAAAAAAAAGACCATTCCCTTCGCCCTTGTGTGGACTATCGGGAACTTAATAAGATAACAATTAAGAACCGGTACCCTCTCCCCTTGGTGCCTGAACTGTTTCAACGTCTTGGGTCCGCGGTTGTCTTTACCAAACTAGACCTCCGTGGGGCCTACAACTTAGTCCGCATACGTGAAGGGGATGAGTGGAAAACCGCTTTTCGTACCCGTTTCGGGCACTTCGAATATTTAGTCATGCCCTTCGGGCTCTGTAACGCCCCAGCAACGTTCCAACACTTCGTGAATGACATTTTTAGAGACTACCTGGACCTCTTTGTCATCATTTATCTGGACGATATCCTGATCTTCTCCCCTTCTCTGGAAAAACACCGGCTACACGTCAGGAATGTACTTGAGCGTCTCCGAACCCACGGACTGTATGCCAAACCCGATAAATGCGAGTTCGAACGCTCAAGTATACAGTTCCTGGGGCTTATAATTTCCATAAAAGGCGTTGAGATGGACCCTCAGAAGGTCTCAGCGATTCTCGACTGGCCAGCACCTACGGACCGAAAGGGCGTTCAGCGATTTGTCGGCTTCTCAAATTTTTATAGGAAATTCATCAGAGCTTTCTCCAGCATCATTGCTCCTATAACGGATTTGACCAAACAGACTGCTCGTTTCCGCTGGACTACAGAAGCCCAAACAGCCTTTGAAACCCTGAAGAACTTGTTTACTTCGGCATCCATTCTCAGACACCCCGACGCGAGTTTGCCATACATTCTTGAGGTGGATGCGTCTGAAACCGCGGTTGGGGCAGTTCTTTCGCAGAGACAGGGCCCCAAGGCTCTGTTACACCCCGTTGCTTACTTCTCCCGTAAGTTGTCTGAAGCAGAAAGAAATTATGACGTCGGGGACCGAGAGTTGTTGGCAATAAAGGCCGCTCTGGAGGAGTGGCGTTACCTCCTGGAGGGCGCAGCGCACCCAATTTTAATTTACACTGACCACAAGAATCTCGAGTACCTGAAGGTGGCCAAGAGACTTAAACCACGCCAGGCCAGATGGGCACTTTTTTTTACGAGATTCTCTTTTCATATCACATACAGGCCAGGGTCAAAAAACACCAAGCCGGATGCTCTTTCCCGCATGTACGGAGATTCAGGGTCTCTCAGTCCCCCTGACACCATCTTGTCATCTGGGAACTTTCTATTGTTACAAAGGGACTTATTACCGCAAATCAGGCAAGCCTCTGCTGGAATTTTCCCTTTATCTGGTTCGGAGCTGCAGTCCAGGGACGGTTTGCTATGGCATCAGGACAAGATCTTCGTGCCCGAGAGTCTACGAATTGATGTTCTGAGCTCTTGTCACGATCATGAGTTGGCCGGTCACTTTGGGATACAAAAAACCTCGGAACTTTTGCAACGCACCTTTTGGTGGCCTCAACTTCTGAAGGACTGCAAGGACTATGTGGAGTCTTGCACCACGTGCATTCGCAACAAGGGAAGCAAGCTTAGAGCCTGGGGACTCCTTAAACCGTTATCAGTGCCAGAGAGACCATGGAGAATGATCTCCATGGATTTCATTGTGGAACTTCCCCCATCAGAAGGCTTCACCACTATCTTTGTGGTCGTGGACAGGCTCTCAAAGATGGCACACTTTGTCCCTTTGAAAGGCACACCCTCTGCCCCGGAAACAGCCAAAGTTTTCATCAGGGAAATTGTTAGGCTTCACGGCGTCCCAGCGGACATCGTGTCCGATCGGGGGGTGCAGTTCACGTCTAGGTTCTGGAGGGCACTCTGCAGTAGTCTCAAAATCGGTCTCTCCTTTTCATCAGCATACCACCCACAGTCAAATGGGCAGACGGAGAGAACAAATCAAACTCTTGAGCAGTATCTCCGCTGCTTCTCCTCGTTCTCTCAAGAAGATTGGGTGTCCCTGCTGCCCTTAGCGGAATTCGCTTACAATAATTCTATTCACTCCGCCACCAAACAGTCACCCTTTTATGCCAACTACGGGTTTCATCCTCTGTTCCTGTCTAATTCTATTCCGGAGAGTACGGTACCCGCTGTCCAGGATACTCTAAACTTTTTCAACACAAATAACAGGATCCTGCAGGAGACAATGACTAAGACACAGGAACGCAATAAAGAGATCTTTGACAGGGGAAGAAGAGGAGAACTCAATCTGGAACCTGGAACCAAAGTTTATTTGTCCACTCTGAATCTAAGACTTGCATGTCCCACGAAGAAGCTAGGCCCTAAATTTGTGGGCCCCTTCTCTGTTAAAAGAAAGATAAATGAGGTAGCCTACGAACTTGATTTACCAGAAACCTTTCGAATTCATCCAGTCTTCCATGTTGCTTTGCTCAAGCCGGATGTTCCCAATCCCTTTCCGGAACGAGATACTGGTCCCCCAGAACCGGTATTAGTCAATGGGGAAGAAGAATTTGAGGTAGAATCCATCCTTGATTGCAGGAGGAGACGCAACCAAATTCAGTTCCTCGTTAAATGGAAGGGGTATGGGCCCGAGGAGAATTCATGGGAACCAGAGGACAACATACATGCTGAGAGACTAATCCAATCATTTAAGGACTCGCATCCACTGGAGATGTCTCGATTGGGCATCCGGAGGCTGCCCATTGGAGGGGGGCAATGTCATGAAATACCTCAGCCACCAGATGGCGCTAGCGGCACATCGGCGCGCGCGGGGCACACGCAATCGCGGCAACGGCGCGCACGGGCACGCGCACCGGCGGCAACGGCGCGCACGGGCACGCGCACCGGCGGCAACGGCGCACGGGCACGTGCAAACGGCAATTCGGCGCCAAAACAAGGTACTTAAGGCGTCCTGGGAGTCTGGCCCCTTGCTGTCCGGTCTGAAGTGTTTCCTGAACCTGCCAGTACCTGTTACCCCTGCTTGAATCCTAATCCTGATACCCGGCTTGTCCCTGTTGATCCTGTCTTCCGCCTGCCCTGACCTTTTGGCTTGCTCCGACCATCCCTCTGCCTCATCCCTGGTACTCTGCCGCCCGCCTGTTACTGACCCGGCTTGACGACCCCTCTACCATCCTGACCTCCCTGCGCCTGATCGGCTGGTCCAGCTTCTCTCCGGCTTCTGGGACTTGCACTGTCTTCTGGGACTTGTTGCTGCTTGATCTTCCAGACCTCTTCCCACCGGTCTGCTACTTGCCAGGCTGCACCTGCCTTCCAGAGACTCCATCAGATCCTGCAGAAGCGACCAACAGCCCCTGCATCAGCGTCTCTCCAGGCGCTTGTGCGACTCTGCATTTCCGTTCCTCCTGTCTACTCTATCAGGGGTCCCGGAATCAGAGGAGTAACGGCTGCCACTTCCTGCACGTCGGGCTCACCCTCTGAGGTACGTGACACTATGGAACGTTTTACCAACCAGCATTCGATTGGAGGAAAACCACCTGACTTTCAGAAGACAGATCAAAACTCTGCTCTTTTGATGTCATGAGACATGAACAACTAGCGCCCAGAAGCGATTCAGTTCGCATTCGCCGCGCTTTATAAGTTTTTCATTCATTCATTCATTCATTCATCTCTAGAACTGTTAAGAGGAGACTGTGTGAATCAGGCCTTCATGGTAGAATATCTGCTAGGAAACCACTGCTAAAGAAAGGCAACAAGCAGAAGAGACTTGTTTGGGTAAAGAACACAAGGGATGGACATTAGACCAGTGGAAATCTGTGCTTTGGTCTGATGAGTCCAAACTTGAGATCTTTGGTTCCAACCCCCGTGTCTTTGTGCGACGCAGAAAAGGTGAACGGATGGACTCTACATGCCTGGTTCCCACCGTGAAGCATGGAGGAGGAGGTGTGATGGTGTGGGGGTGCTTTGCTGGTGACACTGTTGGGGATTTATTCAAAATTGAAAGCATACTGAACCAGCATGGCTACCACAGCATCTTGCAGCGGCATGCTATTCCATCCGGTTTGCGTTTAGTTGGACCATCATTTATTTTTCAACAGGACAATGACCCCAAACACACCTCCAGGCTGTGTAAGGGCTATTTGACCAAGAAGGAGAGTGATGGGGTGCTGCGCCAGGTGAATACCTCTTGAAGCTCATCAAGAGAATGCCAAGAGTGTGCCAAGCAGTAATCAAAGCAAAAGGTGGCTACTTTGAAGAACCTAGAATATGAAATATATTTTCAGTTGTTTCACACTTTTTTGTTATGTATAATTCCACATGTGTTCATTCATAGTTTTGATGCCTTCAGTGTGAATCTACAATTTTCATAGTCATGGAAATAAAGAAAACTCTTTGAATGAGAAGGTGTGTCCAAACTTTTGGGCTGTACTGTAGATGAAGGAATTTAATAGGTATTTACTCGTTTTATAACAAAATCATTACACTATTCTTTCTGTCTGTCTACCTTGCAGACATTAATTTTAGGCACAACATTTATTTTCCTTTACAACTCCTTTAAGCCATGTCTCTGCACTTCCTGTTTGCTCTCACTAGCCAATATCTTGCTCTTATCACTCTTGCTGCCCTCTGTATCTTCGCTACCACTCATTGCCGACCTTTGGCTTGTTCTTGACTATGCTTCTGCTTGATTCCAACCTGCAACCATTTGCTACTGACCTTTGGCTTGTGTACTGACTGTGATCTGGTACTAACATGCAGCAAAATCCATCTCCACTATAAGGAGCTCTGGTCAACATTGGTTAGCACTTAGGCTCTGCACCATTAGGTGAGCCATGTCATCCGCCAGGGTGAAGAGCTTCTTTACTTATCCAATTGCTTGTTGGGAGCCTCTCTACAGCAATGGCTACTGGCCTCTGAGCCTGACTCCAGACTGTTACATATATTAATAAGGATTTTTAAAGTGGACCTAAAACCAAAAACTGCCTGTCTTCGTTCCATTACAAGGAGACACATACTGTAAACTGCATCCTTGAAAACACCCTCTCCCAAGCACTTTGAACACATCATGGAGAGCTCAGGCCTGCATTTTCACCAACAAAGTTAAAAGATACTTTTAACCTTGTTGATGAACTTGGTGGATTTCCCTTTCGTAAATAATCCTCAATATCTTTTACTTTTTGCTATAATAAATATCCCACTTTTTTTAAAAAAAAATGTTTTCCTCAGTTTAGGCCAACATGTATTCTTCTATATATTTTTGGTAAAAAAAAAATCGCAATAAGCATATATTGATTGGTTTGCACAAAAGTTATACAAAAATAGGAGATAGATTTATGGCATTTTTTTTTATTATTTTATTTTACTAGTAATGGTGGCGATCTGCAATTTTTATCAGGACTGCGATATTGCAGCAAACACATCGGACACTTTTGACACATTTTTGGAACCATTGACCATAATGCAGCGATTAGTGCTATAAAATGCACTTATTACAATATAAATGTCACTGGCAGGGGAGGGGTTAACACTAGGGGGCGATCAAGGTGTTAACTGTGTTCTAACCGTAGGGGGATGGGAGTGACTAGGGGAAGAGAGAGATCGGTCTCCTCTCCCCTGAGAGAACCGTGACCTGTGTGTGTTTACACACACAGATCATGTTTCTCGGTCTGTCACAAGTGATCGCGGGTGCCCATCGGTCATTGCGCCCGCCGTGCATGAGCATTGGCTCCGTGAACATGCTTTGGGGACACGCCCCTAGTGGCCAAAACGTCGCTTCGTCCAGCCGTGCCATTCTGCCGCATTAAAACTGCGCCGGCTGGTCGGCAAGTGGTTAATGTGCATAAAATCAGTGAAATCAGTATTTGCTGTCTAAAATAACCAAACTCTCTCTTTATTTAAATTTGTTTTATTTTTAAAAGGTGAGCTTCATGTATAATAATGTGTACAATTGCTATTATCAGTGTGCACCAAAAATTACAGTTTACTTCACAAATTAGCCACATTTCTGCCCCCAAATTGGTCTGATATTAATAAGTATAAGATTCTCTGTCTGATATCTGTGCAATATTTATAATTATAAAAAAAAAAAAACATTGCGCTGGAAATAAACCTAACAATTATAGCAGCACTTCAAAGTGAAATACACATAAAAAAGCAATATATAAAAAATAGTGCTTTTAACCACTTGACCACTGGGCACCTAAACACCCTTAATAACCAGACCAATTTTCAGCTTTCGGTGCTCTCACATTTTAAATGACAATAACTCAGTCATACAACACTGTAACCAAATTAAATTGTTGTCCTTTTTTTCCCCACAAATAGAGCTTTCTTTTGGTGGTGTTTGATCACCTCTGCAGTTTTTTTTTTTTTTTGCTATAAATGAAAAAAAAAAACGAAAATTTGGTAAAAAAAATGAATTTTTCTTCATTTCTATTATAAAATGTTGCAAAAAAAATATTTTTCTTCAGAAATTTGGTCTATAATGTATACTGCTACATATCTTTGGTAACAACAAAAAAATGTGGATATTATTTAGTCTCTGTGAAAGTTATAGGGTCCACAAGCTATGGTGCCAATATCTGAAAATTGATCACACCTGAAGTACTGATGGCCTCTCTCATTTCTTGAGACCCTAACATGCCAGAAAAGTACAAATACCCCCCAAATGACCCCTTTTTGGAAAGAAGACAGTCCAAGTTATTTAGAAAGAGGCATGGTGAGTTTTTTGAAGTTGTCATTTTTTCCCACAATTCTTTGAAAAAATCAAGATTTTTTTTATTTTTATTTATTTTTTCACAAAATTTTCATATTAGCAGGTTATTTCTCACACAAAGCATATGCATACCACAAATTACACCCCAAAACACATTCTGCTATTCCTCCCGAGTATGGCGATACCACATGTGTGCGACTTTATACACAGCGTGGTCACATACAGAGGCCCAACATGCATGGAGCACCATCAGTTTTTTTTAGCAAAGACACTAGAGAATACAATGGCGGTCGTTGCAACTTTTTATCACGCATGGTATTTGCACAGCAATTTTTCGAATGTGTTTTTTTGGAAAAAAAATGGTTTTGTGCTTTAAAAAAAAAACATTACAGTTAGCCCAATGTTTTTGCATAATATGAAAGATGAAGTTACGCCGAGTCAATAGATACCCAACATGACACCCTTCAAAATTGCACACGCTTGTGGAATGGCGCCAAACTTTGCTACTTAAAAATCCCCAAAGGTGACGCTTTAAATATTTTTACTGGTTATATCTTTTTAGTTGGAGAAGAGGTCTAGGGCCAAAATTATTGCTCTCGCTCTAACGTTCGCAGCAATACCTCACATGTGTGGTTTGAACACCGTTTTCATATGTGGGCGGGACTTATGTGTGCGGTCGCTTCTGTATACGAGCACACGGGAACAGGGGGCGATTTACATTTTTTTTTTTTTATTGCTCATTTTACTTTATTTATTTTAGTTTGACACGTTTTTCCCCAAAAATAAATGTTTTGATCACTTTTATTCCTATTACAAAGAATGTAAACATCCCTTGTAATAGGAATATAGCATGACAGGTCCTCTTTACAGTGAGATATGGGATCAATAAGATCCCACATCTCACCGCTAGGCTGGGAAGCCTGAAAAAAAAACGATCCTGGCTTTGATCGTAGCGGTGAGGCGGAAGAAGCACCAGAGGGCGAAGGGAGGGGGGACGTCCCCTTTCGCCTCCCGTAAGAACGATCAAGAGGTGGAACAGCCGCCATGATCATTCTTATGGTGTAGGGAATCACCGGCTGAAAAAGATGATATCTGAATGATGCCTGTAGCTGCAGGCATCATTCAGATATCCCTGCACAAAGTCAAGGACGTTATATGACGGTCGACGGGCGGGAAGTGGTTAAAACGCATTTTTTTTCCCAGAGTATTTTCCGGGTATTGCAGAGTATTGGTGCATGGGTATTGCAGAGTATTGGTGCGTGGGTATTGCAGAGTATTGGTGCGTGGGTATTGCAGAGTATTGGTGCGGGGGGTATTGCAGAGTATTGGTGCGGGGGGTATTGCAGAGTATTGGTGCGTGGGTATTGCAGAGTATTGGTGCAAGGGTATTGCAGAGTATTGGTGCGTGGGTATTGCAGAGTATTGTGCAGGGGTATTGCAGAATATTGTGCGGGGGTATTGCAGAGTAATGTGCGAGGGTATTGCAGAGTATTGGCGCAGGGGGTATTGCAGAGTTTTGCGCAGGGGGTATTGCAGAGTTTTGCGCAGGGGGTATTGCAGAGATTGGCGCAGGGGGTATTGCAGAGTATTGGCGCAGGGGTATTGCAGAGTATTGGCGCAGGGGGTATTGCAGAGTATTGGCGCATGGGGGTATTGCAGAGTATTTGCGCAGGGGGTATTGCAGAGTATTTGCGCAGGGGGTATTGCAGAGTTTTGTGCAGGGGGTATTGCAGAGTATTGCGCAGGGGGTATTGCAGAGTATTGCGCAGGGGGTATTGCAGAGTATTGCGCAGGGGGTATTGCAGAGTATTGCGCAGGGTGTATTGCGCAGGGGGTATTCCAGAGTATTGCACAGGGGTATTGCAGAGTACTGGCACGGAAGGAAGAGTATTGCTGGGGGTATTGCACAGTATTGGGGCGGGGGTTGCAGGGATGGCTGAGCAGGGATGGCTGGATCTGTGACTGCAATAGTCACAGATCCAGCCACAGCGCTGCTGACACCTGCTCTCCCCCTCTCACAGTGTACCGATCGGTACAGAGAGAGGAGGGAGGAACCGGCACCATCAAATGACGCCGGTTTGTTTACATGTGATCGCTCTGTCATTGGACGGAGCGATCACGTCTGTGTATATGGCCCAAAAATCGAACCGATGGACGGCTGACCATCGGTCAAAACCGATGGTTAGTACACAAAAGCATCGTTTCAAAACCCGCGCATGCTCAGAATCAAGTCGATGCATGCTTGGAAGCATTGAACTTCGTTTTTTCAGCACGTCGTGTGTTTTACGTCACCGCGTTCTGACCCGATCAGTTTTTTAACTGATGGTGTGTACGCACATCAGACCATCAGTCTGCTTCAGCGGTGAACCGATGAAAACGGTCCGTCAGACCATTCTCATCGGATGGACCGTCGTGTGTACGCAGCCTTACAGGGTTATTTTTTTTTTATATACAGGGTTTACAACCACAATAAGGTGACATGTTAAACAAATATGTAAACACAAAACAAGAAATTAATAAAATAGAAAGTGATTACAATTATTATAGGAAGTCCCAAGACTATTGAAGATTTTGATGGTTCCTTCAATAAAGGACGGACCAGTAACCAAAAGTTCAGTGAAAATCTTGTGACTTTATAGTATGCACACAGTGAATCCACCACCACGCACAATGAACGCTTACCAGCTGCACAAGTTTGGACACTTGTGGCTAATACCCAGCTGGGGCATTTTCCTTCAAAGACTGTGGATGTTTGGTATGGTCAAATGGCGTAGTAAGGAACGTAGTTGGAGGTACACCCATAAATGGTTCAAGGGTCGATAGGGCAATGGATTGCCCACACAGGCTTGTTAGCTGTTTTGCTAAGCTGTGTTTTTTTCTTCTTTTTTGAGACTTCATTCTTGGTGTCCAAAAACAAAAAAGTCCAAATACTTATTTTGTTTCCTGATGCTAAATGCCTGCTTTCTCTCTGAAATTGCATCTTGTTGAACCAGGCTTTCTAGCGGTGGTGTGCATACAGTATTTTGATCAAAAGTGTCCAAAAAAGTACAAGCATTTTTTTTTGTAAGTTTATTCTTAACATAAAGTTTTCAAAAGTCAAACTATGGCTCAGTATCATATACAGATAGCGAACAATACAAGATTTTAACTTCAATCGGAAAGAAATATTACAATGTCCCTGCGGATATTAGTATGTAGAATGAACCACCTGGACATTGGTAGAATACATAAGCACATATGAAATAGATGGAGAGATAAAAAAAAAATGTTTAATGTCATTATATTAAACACAGAGTTTTGTCAAACATTTTAGTTTATTTTGCACTATTTGTGCTAAATTAAAAACGTAATTGAATTGTTGATGGCTGTCACAGTGATCACATTATTGGGAGGATGTCTGTGATGTCTGACAATTTCCTGAAGTAAACATTGACCTGGAGCTGATCACTGTCGAGTGATCAAGCATGTTCCCAGCATAAAACATTGAAGCCATCCATGTGCATATATGTGGTGGCATGGTATTAAGCCCCCATGTATGGCCAGCAGAAACAGGTTGAACTGTATGCAAAGTAAGTAAATTTTTTTGACCATACTTACACTTTAAGAAGTTTATTAATATTTTTATTAGCGTCTCACAAAAATATCACAATTTAACCACTTGTCCTCCAGAAGGTTTACCCCCTTCATGACCAGGCATTTTTTTGCGATAGGGCACTGCGTTACTTTACCTGGCAATTGTGCGGTTGTGCGACACTGTAGCCAAATAAAATGTTTGTCCTTTTTTTCTCCACAAATAGAGCTTGTTTTTGGTGATATATGATCACCTCTGTGTTAAAAAAAAAAAAGACCGACAATTTGGAGAAAAACTATTTTTTTACTTATTGCTATAAAACACACTAAATAAAAAATGTAAAAAATCGAATTCCTTCATCAAATTAGGCCAATATAATCTTCCTGATTACTGCTGATTTCAGCTGTGATTGGACACAGCTGATCATGTTGTTAAGAGCCTACGTCATAGGCTCTTTACCATGATCGGAGATGCAGTGTGTCGGAGCGACACACAGCACCACCGATCGCCGTGCTGTGCGCCCACCAGGGGCACGCACGAGCGACTTATCCTGTTGGACATCACATGATGCCCAGTCAGGGTAATAGAGCCACCTTGCATACACCAAACTGCTATAGGTTGGTAGGGAAGTGGTTAAATAAAGAACTTGTCAAAAACCATGTTTGTTTGGTTTTTTACATGTTAAATTTTTACCCCCTTATTTGATGCATGTGGCCTGGTATTGTTCAGAAGTCGGAGACCCATACTTTGATAAGGTTCTGATAAGAAATTTGGGAGGGACCTAAGGCTGTTTTTTGTTGTGACCCTCTTAAAATGTATACCAAAGCTAGAGTCTGGTATGAATTATGGATCCATGCTGATTTTTTTTTGTGCGTGTGGGGGTCCCCCATTAACATTTATATCAGACATTCATCTAGGATAAGGGTCTGGTATAGATGGAAGAGAATCCCAGATCCATGTAAACAAAATACCTCGGGATAGATTAAAAAAAAAAAACCACATGGGGGTTCCCCTATAACCACTTCCTGACCGCGCTCTGTAGCTTTACTGGTACAGTGCGGGTAGGTTAGACAGAATCTCATACAGTATATACATGTGATTCTGTTCTTCTGGGTAGGGGGTGTGCCTCTTGTGCTGTAATTAGTCAAAGCAGAAGCAGATCAGCGGTTGCTGGCCAATGGATATCCACTTGCACCTGCTGATTGGTGAGCAGCAAGACAGGACGGAGCTCTGCCTATATAAACAAGGCAGAGCTCTGTCCTGTATGTGCGGATGTGCTGGATTTTGTTTCCTGCAAAGAAGGGAATCAAAACAGACACGTCCCTTAGTAAAAGCATCTTACAGTAAACACAAAACAACTGGTTAGGCACACATTTAACCCCTTGACTGCCCTAGATGTTTAACCAGCCAATGTCATTAGTACAGTGACAGTGCATATTTTTACCACTGATTACTAGTCCCCTCAAAGTAGCAAAAGTGGCAGATAGTGTCAGAATGTTTGTCGCAATATCACAGTCCCCCTATAAGTCACTGATCACTATCATTTTTTATATTAAAAAATAAATAAATTTATTAAAATGGCAGTATATACTATGTACACTATAGTTTGTAGAAGCTGTAATTTTTGCACAAACCAATGAATATGCGCTTATTGGGATTTTTTTTTACCAAAAACATGTAGCTAAATACAGACTGACCTACATTTATGAAGACATTTGATTTTTACTTTTTTTTTTTTTTTATTGGATATAGTTAATTTATAGCAAAAAATTTAACATATTTTTTTTTTCTTTTTGTTTTGTTTTTCAAAATAGTTTTTTTTTGTTTATAGCATAAAAGATAAAAAGTTAAAAACCCAGTGGTGATCAAAAGAAAGCTTTCTTTGTGGGAACAAAATGTCAATTTAATTTATGTACAGCATTACATGACCACAAAATTGTTAAAAAAAATAATGTAGTGCTGTATAGCAAAAAACAGCCTGGTCATGAAGAAGAGTAAACGTTCCAAAGGGCAAGTGGTAATTCCTTGTTCAAAGATTTTTATTAAAAGAGAAGAGGTAATATAAACAGTGGTCAAACAATGGACTGAGAATATGAGTGTAATATAACATAGCTGATGTAAGAATATCAAGTTTGGATAAACTATATCAATTACCATTTTTAGAAGGCTACTTAAAGAGGAAATAGATTGAAGAAGGCAGTAGAAGAAGAGGTGAGAGGTATAGGAGGGTGGAGGGATGGGGGACCCCGGGTGTCTCTAGAGGAAGCCTAGAGTGCAGTACTGATACATTTCCAGGAAGTTGCCAATTATGGGAACATTAAGGATTTGTTGAGATTAGGTGGGAGACAGTGTGTCACCCAAGGAGCCCAGATGGTTTTGTATTTCATAACTCTGTCCATAATAGTGGCTTCTACCTTGGCATGTATCATGGCTTGTGTAACCTTATCTTTAACCGCAAGATTGCAGAGGGTAGGGGTTGGGCAAGTGGTTAATTCATAGCAGGTCCTTCACGTCTAGTATGAATTTTAAGGCGTACACCTCCAAAAAACACAAACAATGCATGAGGTCCCCCTAAATTATATGCCAGACTTGTTGGACCTTCTATAGATTTTAAGGGGAAAAAAATCAAGAAAAAAATGGCATGGTCCCTCCTACCAAAAATCCATACCATTACCTGAACATGAGCCTTTCCCAAAAAGTACCAGGCCATATGTTCTCATCCAGGGTATCTTGCCAGGGAGGACTCTCCACCCCTTATTAATTCATATAAATGTGGAATTGGGAGGGGGGCTCTTATTGTTGAAAGGGGGTTTGCAGGTATAGGTAAGTCCCCCACCACTCAAAATATTGAAGCCACCATCAGGGAACTAATATTCTCAAAGTTATAATTATGTCCTTACTCAAGGTGGCCACAGTCAGAAATGCTAAGGGGGTGTTTTTCCAAGTGATTGTTCAGCAAAATAAGGCATGGAGACATGAATGGATGGGAGTGCTTTGAATATAAAATAATAATGAAATTGTGTTTTTTGGTTTTGTGGTGCTTAGATGGAGTACAGTTCTGCTTTAATGATCAGTGTTCATAATAAAATCATTGGTGCACAGAGGCAGGAGCTCATATTAGTGCAATTAATAGCACCAAATACTCCATATTTGACCAGAGGAGTCCAGTGGATACAATGACTTAGGCTGGGTTTGCACATGTGTGAATTTTATGTGGGTTTCATCGCATCCAATTCGCATTAACATGCGAGTGTGACCGTCTCTCAATAGAGCCGGTTCCCACATGTCTAGGGTGGTTGCAGTCTGTATTCCAAAAGGGTCCTGTGCATGTTTGGATCTGGTTCAGGTGCGAATTCAGGAAAAAAATTCAGACCTGATTCACACCTGAACCGATGAACAGAAAAGCACTGGACCCCATGCTATGAACTGTGACCGTGTGTAACAGTCAACTATCCAAAGCCTACGGTTATGATAACTGCAACAAGATTGTCTATCTTTCCATGTGTATATATCATTTTTTTTGTATAGCATGGACATGTCACATCAGGTTTTTATTCAGGGGTTCGACTGAGCCCGCCTCATCACCAGGCTTGCAAATGAAGGGAGATGTATGTCTTGAACAAAACATTTGGTGAAGAGTCTGATGCCTATACAGTCATTGGTTTGGATGTTATACATGGACTTCAACATTTGTTTGCTGTCATTAGAGGTTTCTATTCCTGTCTATAGGTGTGGAGATTAACCCTTTCTATCTAACCTAGCGACCATTGCCACCAGGAAAGAAATGTAAGGGCTATGCATCCAAAAGAAAAAGTGATGGCATTTTGCAATTGGGAAACCTGCTCTGAAGTCCAAGAGAGGATTCCCCCTCATTTCCTGTTGTGTCTTTGGTACAGAAAGTGAAATATGTCAAACAGGGCAAAAAAGCATTTCCTACTATATGCAAAAAATAAATAAAAATGCTCATACATCACGGGACAGAGAGCCTTAATTACTTAATGGGTTATGTAGTCACCACAGGTGATTGGACACTGGTAAACCCAATTAAAATTCAGTTCGTCCCCATATAACCCCTCTCAAATGGAGAGTACCTTTCACCAGTGTCTAAGGTGGTTGGTCACGTTGAACATGTGCTAAGAAGAAAAAGCTCTTTTGATGGTTCTCTGTGGAGGCCTAGGGGCTATAACCGGATCCATACCTCAAGCCGATATCAAAAGCCTAAGACGGGCCTCGTGTAAAGAAGAAACAAGGTTTGCCTATAATGTCTCTCTGCGAGGTCTGGGCTCTGGGATCCAGGCTTTGGTGTATTAATGCAACTGTGGCATGAAAAGTTACTGGCAGAGTCTTCTAAAGGTCCAGGTATGAGGTTCCTCTAAGTAGGAACTCTTGGTAAACTTGAAGGTTGGCACAATATACACACCATGATGGGTGAAAGCTGGATCAACTTTTTAGGAGCTTTTCTGCAGCGTGGATAAGGTAAGAGAGGATCATTTTTAAATAAATGTTATCTTCTGTGAGTAGGATGTCTTTCCTGGTTTTCACCACTAGAGGGAGTAGGTACATACCTGGTGTATTCTTACATAGCCATCCAGCACGCGCTCAGTGAAGTTAGTCAGTTAAACACCACTTACCCCCTGCGCTGCAGGCTCTGCCACAAAAAATGCATACAGGGGTACCCCCAAGAAACCCCAGTGATCTGCTCTCCCTTCCTCTTCACCTTGGGTGCCGCCATGACGGTCAGGAGCGCGCTTTTGTACTGTCTATGGGTGAATAGGGGAGGGCCGTGGTTGCTCGTGCCCGTGCGCAGGCACGGCACACCTGTGTGCAGGCTCCAAGAGGCTAATTTAAAGCCCAGCACACCAGAAGCCTTCTGTAAAGCGGCATGGACACAGAGCTGTGGGCTGTAAGCATCCCTGTGGCTTGAACCAGGCAAACCTAAGACTCCTACTCGGCACCAGGTTGTGCAGTGAGCTGATATTTGTGTATTGTAAGACTATAGCACAACAGTGATTGCATTTTGTGTATAGTATATTCACTTTGCAGTAAGGACTATGTCCCCCAGAAGAGGTACAAGGGCTAGTAAAAGAGACATCAGGAAATATTTTACATTTTTAAAGTGATGTGTGAGGAATTTTACAGATTAGTAATGGATATTAGAGAAATGGAGAGTGGCTTTGATGAGCACACCTTAATAGAGTATTTTTTACATTTAAATCTGGTCTCATCAAAATAATATAACATTTGGGAAAGAAGATACAGCCTAGAATTCCAATACTTGAAGAAATTATAGCAAATATCTCTACAAGCACACTGTTCTTCCCTGTAACACTCATATAGGCTGGGATAAAAGCGATCCAGACACTGCAGAACACCAGCATGCTGAAGGTGATGTATTTGGCCTCATTGAAACTATCTGGTAAATTTCTGGCAAGAAAAGCCACAATTAATGTCACAGCTGCTAGAAGACCCATGTAACCCAGGAATATGGAAAATGCCAATAAAGATCCTTCATTACACTGAATGATAATTTTGTCCAGATACAAATGAATATTATTTTCTGGATATGGAGGGGAAGCGGATAACCAAATTAGGCTAATTAAGACCTGGATAAAAGAACAAATGAAGACAACAGAGTTGGTGATTTTCACTCCAACAATTTTTTTCCAGGAACTTCCAGGCTTGGTGGCTTTGAATGCAGAGTAGACCATAAGAGTCTTGGCCAGAATTGAGGACACGGCCACTGAGCAGATGATGCCATAGGAGGTGTGACGAAGCATGCAGGTGGCACGTACTGGATGGCCTAAAAACAATATTACACAAAGTAGACTCAGCATAATGGAGACCAGTAAAAGGACACTCAAGTTGTGATTACTAGCTTTGATGACTGGACTGTCTCGGTATATTATGAACATGCCCAGAATGATTGATGTTTTCACAAAGAAAAATGCAGAGATCACAGATACAACAATGGACATAGGATCATCCCTGTAAGAGAGAAATTCAATCTGTTTGGGAACACACTGGCTATAGTCATTTGGCCATTGGTCTTCTGGGCACTTCACACATGATCCCGTATCTGCAAAAAAAACATCATTTAAATTATTAAACACATTAATTAAAAAACGTTTTTCTATATACTAAAGGGTGTGGCCCTCTCATAACATCTGCACTCTGCTGAGCAGCCTATTATATTAGCTAAAGCTGGCAATACACCATTATACTTTTTACATAGTTACATAGTTAGTCAGGTTGAAAAAAGACACAAGTCCATCAAGTTCAACCAATTAAAAAAATAAATAAAATCATACAGTCCCATATACTGTACACAGTTCTTCACCCACAGTTGATCCAGAGGAAGGTGAAAAAACCCAAGCAAAGCACGATCCAATTTGCTACAGCAGGGGAAAAATTCCTTCCTGATCCTGATTGCCTGAGAGGCAATTGTATTTTCCCTGGATCAACTTTACCTATCAATGGATTAGCTTAAAGCGGTGGTTCACCCTCAATAACAACATTCTAGCATTAAATTAAGCATAGTAGCGCAAGCTACCGTATGCCTTTATTTATTTACTCACTGTTTAATCCTATAGTGAAGATTCCGACTCCCCGCGGGGAATGGGCGTTCCTATCCAGAGGGAAGATGATTGACGGCCGGCTATGGCACGTCACGCTCCCCGAAGATAGCCGGAGTAGGTCTCGGCTCTTCACAGCGCTATACGGCGCCTGCGCACAGACTATGCGCAGGCGCCGTGAAGAGCCAAGTCCTATTTCGGCTATTTCCGGAGAAGTGTGACGCGCCAGAGCCGGCCGTCAATCATCTTCCCTCTGGATAGGAACGCCCATTCCCCGCGGGGAGTCGGAATCTTCACTATAGGATTAAACAGTGAGTACGGGGCAAAAAAATAAATAAAGGCATACTGTAGCTCGCGCTACTATGCTTAATTTAATGCTAGAAAAAATAATTATGGGGTGAACCCCCTCTTTAAGCTCAATGGATAAAACCCTTGTTGAACTATTTTCCACCTGATTGATTTTTCAACCAAAAGATGGTGGATCAGACGGTGCCCATACGACTACTACTAAGTCAGTTTGGTCTAGTTCAAAAGGAACTGACTAAAATTATGGCCAGCCTAAATCTGCTTTAAAAAACATGAATTCTGTTCTAACCAGTGTGCTCATTTTTTTTATTGTCTTATGTCTCCACATCTTCACATTTATTTGTAATAAGGCTTAATTGCTTCCCACCAACTGTTACATAGTTAGTCAGTTTGAAAAAAGACACAAGTCCATCCAGTTCAACCATTAAAAAAATAAAATAATAATAATAATAATATCATACAATCCCATATACCCAATTCTATACCCACAGTTGATCCAGAGGAAGGCGCAAACTGTACATAGGGCCTGTATATACACTGAAGTATAGGCACTGAAGTAAGTGTTCCTCCTTGAGATTGCATACATGCATACATGTTTTTGTGCTGGAAGTGCAGCACTCCCAGCACAGGGGCCAGGCTCTCATTGAGAGCCCTGTGTCTCATACTAAACGATTGGGAACTGGAAAATCAGGATCCCAATCACCTGATTGCTTCTATAGCCACTGATTGGTTATCACATAGTGATCAATCACTGCCCGGTCCTTCTCATGTATTATTTCTCTTCTAAATTGAGAGAAAGAAACGTTGTGCCTTTCTCTCTGTGCTAGAAGAGAAAAATGTAAATTAATATTTTGTGTAAAATAAATGTAAAAAAAAAATCTAGATAAAGGTTTGGTCTAAGTTAATGTCAGGGTTAGAGTCAGGGGCAATATCAGGGTAAAAGGTCAAGGTCAGGGTCAAAATATTTTAGGTAGGCTTTTTTTTTTTCAAGCCCTTTTAAATTAGTATCAGTGTCAGTTAATTGTATGCTTTGGGAAGGGTAAAATGCACACCATTGTTTCTGGCCCCTATATCAAATCATATATACAGGTATAAAACACAAACCACATACAACACACCTATGTGATATTGTTGCAATCATCAGGAGTAGGAGACATTTTTTTTAGGCTATGGTAGTACGAAGAAAAATAGCTAGTGTTTTGGGACAGATCCCTTTGATAAATCAATAGGACATATCCATTACTATTTACAATCAATTTCAAGACCAACTTCTCCATGAAAAAACAAGGGATAATCCACCTGGATAAACAAAGTTGCAATGATACTATATGCACAGCTTTACTAACATATGTCAAAGTTGCAAAATTGAGTTCCATTGAGTTCCATTGAGAACGTCTGTTAATGACGAAACGTCGTCTGGGAAGGCGCACACTGACGTCACCGCGTTCCATCTGAAGGAGGAAGGGCTCCTATTGCCGGCCGGCATACATACACGCTTTTAATCATGAGATGTTTGTAAGTACATGTCTTATGCATTTTTATTAAATATTTCGTACGGTATCACACTATGGTCCGTTTTTATTTATATACCGAGGATATGTTCAATCATCGATGTGGTGCAATTTGAGATCTGCTCCCTGAATCCCTCCCCAGTCTGATGCTAATATGATGTGTAGCCCATTGAATAGAATCTGTCTACATGCCTAATGTTTGGGTGGTTCTGGTAAGCGGCTTTCAGTTTGGTGGTGGTGTGTTCACACTGAAGTTTTGCTGACACATGGTGGTGCTGCTACGAACTTTTTATTGGTGCTTGTATTCATATAATCTATTATCATTGCTTTTTACCAGCCTGATATCTGGTTTCCTACTTGGCGCATTTTACTTTTATATTGGACTTTATATGCTTATCACATTTCTTCTGCTGCCTTGACGCATATATATTTAGAACGTTTTTGACAAGCACAGTTTTTTCTCCCTATAGGATTTGTTTTATCCTCCATCAATAATGGGTTAAAGGTTAATAATAAAAAATGCTTTAAAGCAGAGGTTCACCCACATAACATGTATATAAGATCATATTCTTTATACTTCCACCATGTACAGTATGCCCTTTTTTTTGGCTCTACATACCTTATTATGGCTATTTTCCACCCGGATTCCGGATACTGAGTAGGCGTTTCTATGCAGAGGCGCAATGTCACCTGGGACTTCACCCAGATGATTGATGTCCTTGGGAAAAAGTTCCCCCCTGTGCCCACCTATTGCGTAGGCGCATCACAAGAGTCACAGAGTTTCCGAATGTAGCCGAACTGCGAGTCACCGTACACGGCTCCTAGTCGGTGCGCAGGCGCCATGTAGAGCTGATTCGCACTTCAGCTACTTTCAGAAACTCTCGTGACGCGCTTACGCAATAGGCGGGCACGGGGGGAACTTTTTCTCAAGGACGTCAATCATCTGGGCGAAGTCCCAGGTGACATTGCGCCTCTGCATAGAAACGCCTACTCCCGCGGGAGTCAGTACCCGGAAGCCGAGTGGAAAATAGCCATAATAAGGTATGTAGAGCCAAAAAAAAAAGAGGCATACTGTACATGGTGGAAGTATAAAGAATATGATCTTATATACATGTTATTTGGGTGAACCTCCACTTTAAATACCCTGCTTGGGGAGTGCCTGTGAAGTGGCAGATCTGTACTATGTTCTACAGCAAAAGTGACAAAAAAATTCCGCTAACTGACATTTCCCTGTCACTTCTTAATGTTTGTGAACAAAGCAGCAGAATATTTTGTTCACTCATACCAGACTGTTATCCTACACGCAGAGCTGATCTGGATTACAAGGGTACTACAAACAAAAGGAAACATCCAATTGTGTCCTTGCAACTGATAATGCTGTGCAGGCCAGTCACCCACATCCTAGCAATCAATGGCGATGGGTTTCTAATGCCCTGTACACATGATCAGAATTTCCGATGGCATAAAATCTGATGGAATTTTCCATCAGAATTCCGTTCAAGCTGTCTTGCATACACACTGTCAGACCAAATTCCGACCGTCCAAAAAGTGGTGACGTAAAACACTACGACGAACCGAGAAAAATTAAGTTAAATGATTCCGAGCATGCGTCGACT
Organism: Rana temporaria; assembly: GCF_905171775.1. Classification (NCBI taxonomy): domain Eukaryota; kingdom Metazoa; phylum Chordata; class Amphibia; order Anura; family Ranidae; genus Rana; species Rana temporaria. Next base: position 657,666,050 of record NC_053489.1, on the reverse strand, counting down.
TGATTCTGAGCATGCATGTTTTTTTTTTCCCTGTCGGAGTTCCACACAGACGATCAAAATTTTCATAGAAAAAAAATAAAGCATGTTCTTTTTCTAAACTCCGACGGAAAAAAGTCTGATGGGGCCCACACACGGTTGGAATATCCGATGAAAAAATTCCGTCAGACTTTTTTCATCGGAAATTCTGATTGTGTACAAGGCATAAGGCTCCAAAACCACGGTCATTTGTTCTTATAGTGTGCCATAAAAAAATAAAAAAAATAAAGCAAAAGGGAGGCTTCTACCAAAAATACTTAGCAAACCATCAAAGATGAGAAAAAAATTGCATGGGGTCCTGCCCTAATTCAATGCCAGACCTGAAGGTTCCTTTATTGTGAAAAAAAACCTCATTGTGGCAAAGTCCTTTACTAAAAAAACAAAAAGGTCCCATAGATGTTAATCCATGTTCAGTTATTTAATCCAGCAATGTAGAGAAACGTCAATCACAATGAAAAACTTTTGTCAACCTGTCAAGAAAGAAATCATGCTGACAATTCTCCTTCTCACCATGAATGACAGCTCCTGACCCTTTAGCTCAGGGGTAGGCAACCTTTGCACTCCAGTTGTTTTGAAACTTCAAATCCCACCATGCCTCTGCCTCTAGGGCCTCGTACACACGAGGGGACATTCCGCTGAAAACGGTCGCCGGACCGTTTTCAGCGGACATGTCCCCTCGGAGATTTCTGTCTGATGGTTGTACACACCATCAGACAGAAATCCGCGCAGACAGACAGCGCGGTGACGTGTCCGCGCCGTCGCCGCCACGATGACGCGGCGACGTGCGCGACGCTGGAAGGTCAATGCTTCCACGCATGCGTCAAAGTGATTCGACGCATGCGAGGGATGGCGGCCGCTCGGACATGTACGGTGAGTCTGTACAGACGACCGAACATGTCCGACGGACAGGATTCCAGCGGACATGTTTCTTAGCATGCTAAGAAACATTAGTCCGCTCGAAAACGGTCGGGTGGACAAATGTCCGCTGGAAACCTGTCCGGTCGGCCGTACACACGACCGAACATGTCTGCTGAAACTGGTCAGCGGACCAGTTTCAGCAGACATGTTCGGTCGTCTGTACAAGGCCTAGGAGTCATATCTGTGATTGTAAGGGTCTTGCAATGTCTTATGTAGTTTCACCAGAGCTGGAGGGCTGAGATTGCCAACTCCTGCTTAAGCTGAACATAAACAAAGTATTTTTTTTTAATATAGTTGGGATCTTTGGGCCAGATTCACAAAAGAGATACAATGGCGTATCTCCTGATACTCCGTCGTATCTCTGTTTCTATCTATGCGACTGATTCATAGAATCAGTTACGCATAGATATCCATAAGATCCGACAGGTGTAATTGTTTTACACTGTCGGATCTTAGGATGCAGTACCGCGGCCGCCGCTGGGGGGAGTTCGCGTCATAAACCAGCGTCGGGTATGCAAATTAGGAGTTACGGCGATCCACGACGGATTTTCGCGTTCGCTACGTCGCCGCTAGTCTAGTTTCCCGTCGCAAAGTTAGTCGTCGTTTTGGGTGCCCTAACTTTAGTCAGCAAATGTTTTGCTGTCTAAAGTATGGCCGTCGTTCCCGCGTCAAAATTGAAAAATGAACGTCGTTTGCGTAAGCCGTCACTGCGCGCAAAGCACGACGGGAATTGCGAAACGGAGCATGCGCGGTAGGTCCGGCGCGGGAGCGCGCCTAATTTAAATGACACACGCCCATTTGAATTGGCCCGCCTTGCGCCAGACGTATTTACGATACACCGCCGCAAGTTTCCAGGTAAGTGCTTTGTGGATCGGGCACTAAAACTGGAAACTTGCGGCGGTGTATCGTAAACGGATTAGGTTACACGGCCGCAAATGTATGTGAATCTGGTTTCTTTGTGGTTAGTTACTATAGATCTACAGCTCTGAAGGACATACATTATTTATGGATTATAAGCAAAGAAAAAGCCGCGCCACAAAAGTCAATTGAATCACACTCAATAAAGATGTGATGGATCCGTGGCTGATCAGATGACACACATATGTTCACAGATATTATGATACAGTCTTTGTAATGGTCGATCCTACGTTCCACACCACCCAGTGACACATATGCATATGGTGACCCTCCACCAGAAAATGGAAAGCCGCTTACCAGAAGGCAAGCGGTTTGAGGCAGGTGGCTATAGCCCAGCCCAGGCCTTTATTCCTCAGATTGTTACCAAGAAGCTCTCCGTCCCCTGAGCGTGATGTCTCAGTACCACCGTGGAAATATAAATGAAAAAAGACAGGCGCACATAGCGTGACTCTGTAGCGTACACTTTTATTTTAAAAAAGGGTAAAATAATACTCACAAACGAGCGTGTTAAAACAGCATAAAAGGTAAATTGCCGGCCGGCATACAGGAGCCCTACTCCTTGTCGTGGTGACGTCACTGCGTGATCCTTCCCACTGTGTTTTCGCACGCCAGCTGCTGCCGGGGACTGGAGGACGGGGGGGATATTAGCGCGGTTTTTTTGTTGTTTATATTATTTATGGATTGACACAGTAAGACTTTCTTGGCCTTTTTTAAATAAGACTAGGAATATGAGGAAGAGGCCCTTGTCCTTTATACCAGGCCAAATGCCCTTAACATGTTATTGTTTTGGGGCCACATGTTTGCTGCTCCACCTTTCCTGGCCAACCAGTCTGCATGCTGTGGTAAGTGTCAGGTATGTGGGGGGGGGGGGGGGCTTCATGCTTTTTTCCATGGAGTTTTCCCTTAATGATTAATACATACCAGACCACCATCAAAGATAAAGTTCTAGTATTGAGTGTCTTCTATATCCACACCCAAAACTGAATATGTGATCTATAAACAGTAGACTAGAAATGTTTAATAATGTGGAATATGTCAGAAAACTGGGGTAACAGGTGAGGGACCCAGACACATAAAAAGCAATGATTTTCACCTGTCATATTAGAAATTTCTCCATCTGAGCACTGAATACATTCAAAACAGCAATGGTGAATTCCCGGTGTCATGCCTCTTCTATAACCTTTAGGGCACTCTTCAGAACATCTAGAAACAGTAGCCTTTAAGAAATAGGAAAAATATTACAAATATAAAGAGCATTGACTATTTTTGTGTCCAGCTATTTTTGACAAGGCTACAAATGAGTATTTATCCTGGTCTGGTGTATAATTTGCATTAACACTGAAAATCTAATAGCATGGATCATATTGGAAGTATACTCAAATCTGTCAGTTACAATTGTAATGGTAAATTAAATACAGGCAATGGTTGGAGATCCTTGATTCATAAAAACACAGGGCCTGATCCACAAAAGGGATACGCCGGCGTATCTACTGATACGCCGTCGTATCCCTGTTTCTATCTATGGAACTGATCCACAGAATCAGTTTCACATAGATAGGCAGAAGATCCGACATGTGTAAGGGACTTACACTGTCGGATCTTAGGATGCAGTACCTCGGGCCGCCGCTGGGGGCATTTCTCGTGGAAATCCAGCGTCGGGTATGCAAATTAGCACTTACGGAGATCCACATTACGCTTTGTTTTTTCTCCGTAAGTATTAGTTTGCCGTCGCAAAATTAGGGCTGCTTTTACAAGGTGTAAAGTTAGTACACCTTGTAAAAGTATACCCTTCTATCCCGCGTCGCTGTCATTTTTTTTTTTTTTTTTTAATTTTTCCCGCCGCAACTCTTTTTTTTTTTTTTTACGCCCGTCGCGATTCTCAAAACCCGGCGCAACGTAAAGCCACGCAAAGCTCGCCGGGAAAATAACGTCGGGAGCATGCGCAGTACGTGCGGTGCGGGTGCGTGCCTAATTTAAATGGGACTCGCCCCATTAGATTAGGAACGCCTTGCGCCGGACGGATTTAAGTTACACCGCTCAAAATTTCTAGGTAAGTGCTTTGTGGATCGGGCACTTAGGTAGAGATTTTGCGGCGGTGTAACTTAAACGGGAAAAATTACGCCGGGTTTTTGTGGATCAGGCCCACAGAGTCTAAGGAAACCTCTAATACCCTGGTGCTCAACACAGGGCCCACTGGGTGTGTGAGGGCTACTATCTCTCTGTGTGTGAACTGTTGTGTCTTGGGCTGGGTTCACCATCTGTTGGACACCAAAGCACTAGACAATCCCACTATGTGGTGTGACACTGGAAAGGTTTACTAATACAAGGCTTTATGAAAAACTATTTTATTTATTCCACAGATGAACTTTTAAGGTGCAATTGATAAAATCAAGGGATTGATCAAACCAAACATTTTTCTAAAATTTACAATGTTTTATTAGAAACATCTTTAACTGCTTCCCATCCAGTCTATTGTCAAATGACGGCTGAGCGGAAGCAATCCCATCCAGAGTGGACGTCGTATGATGTCCTCCCAGAACCATGCCTTAAGTGCTCCCTATGGGTTGGACACAGTGGATAACAAATCATTGCACTAGGCTGCTGACAATAATATGTGATCTCTATGACCAATCACAGTGATCATATGACAGACTTCTATTAGGTTACACATTTTTGCAACATTTTCTGAAAGCGCACCAACTGTCCTCCTTACCGCGTCTTTGGTGTGCTTTCAGAAAACACCGTAAAATTACACAAGCTAATAGAAGTCTGTGGGGCTGCAGCTAAAAATGGGGATTAAATGCAGAAAAACTGTTTATACCCCAGCACTGAGACAAACTCCAGGACACCAGTGTGAACCCAAAGGCTTCAGGGTGCTGTGTAATGTAAAGGGGTCCAGAGTTGCAGGGTGCTGTGTAATGTAAATGGGTCCAGAGGGTGCTGTGTAATGTAAAGGGGTCCAGAGGGTGCTGTGTAATGTATAGGGGTCCAGAGAGTGCTGTGTAATGTAAAGGGGTCCAGAGGGTGCTGTGTAATGTAAAGGGGTCCAGAGGGTGCTGTGTAATGTATAGGGGTCCAGAGGGTGCTGTGTAATGTATAGGGGTCCAGAGGGTGCTGTGTAATGTAAAGGGGTCCAGAGGGTGCTGTGTAATATAAAGGGGTCCAGAGGGTGCTGTGTAATGTAAAGGGGTCCAGAGGGTGCTGTGTAATGTAAAGGGGTCCAGAGGGTGCTGTGTAATGTAAAGGGGTCCAGAGGGTGCTGTGTAATGTAAAGGGGCCCAGAGGTGCAGGATGCTGTGTAGTGTAAAGGGGTCCTGAGTTGCAGGGTGCTGTGTAGTGTAAAGGAACCCAGGAGATGCAGGGTGCTGTGTAATGTAAAGGGGCCCAGATGTGCAGGGTGCTGTGTAATGTAAAGGGGTCCCGAGTTTCAGGGTGCTGAGTAGTGTAAAGGGATCCAGCAGAGTTGCAGGGGGTTTTGTAATGTAAAGGGGTCCAGGAGATGCAGAGGGTTTAGTAATGTAAAGGGGTCCAGTTGTGGAGAGGGGGTACACAATAGTGACAGAGATTGAATGGTGCAGAGGTATGCAGGGGGCACAGTGGGGGGGGGGGGGTGCCAGATATAGGAGTTGCCCCGGGTGCCAAATGCTCTAGGTACGCCCCTGGCCTCTATGAGAGATGAGGAAGCTGGAGGCAGACATGTTATGTGTGTATGCTTGCGCGCCATCTAGCGGGAAACGATAAGAGTGCAGGCTCAGGGTGACAGCAGTAAAGGACGGTCAGTAGGGTCGCTCGGGGTGAATGAAGTCTCCTCCCCTCACAGGGCACTCGCTTCTACAGCAGGTGAGTGGGCTGACCGACAAAATGGTGGCGCTTTGCCTCCTCTGTCCCCTGTTAGTCGTACTGGCCCCAGTGGTGACCCGGCCGGCTGTACAGCTCTCAGTAGCGGGCAGCAGGTTCAGGAGAGAAGCCGGCTGTTTTCTTCCTGGGAGGAGCAGAGCAGATATGCGGCTTCCTTTGTATAGGCCGAAGCCCCGAGCTTTCCTAGAGTGCTGCCCAGGCAGGAGGCTCGGGGGCCTGGGGAGGGAGAGAAGGTTTTTATGGCGGAATACAATCGATACATGGATTTCTCTGAGGGCCATTTATTGAATTTTACACGTACAGTATTTTTGCATATTAATGTTATTCATCAGCATAGTTGTTGGTGGGAATTTGGTGTTATAAAGGCCTACTCAATAAAGAGAGAATTGCAGGGAATTGTGATGAGAATTTTAAACTTTAACTACTAGCCGACCAGCCACCGTCATTATACGGCGGCAGGTCGGCTCTCCTGGGCGAGAGCCCGTAGCTATACGTCCGCTCTTCGAGCGGCCACTAGTGGCGCGTGCGCGCCACCGGAGGCGCGCGCGCCCCCCGCTCGTCCCCGACTCCCGTGCGTGTGCCCGGCGGGCTCGATCACCGCCGGGCACCCGCGATTGCTCGTTACAGAGCGGGGGCCGGGAGCTGTGTGTGTAAACACACAGCTCTCAGTCCTGTCAGCAGGGGAAATGCTGATCTTCTGTTCATACAATGTATGAACAGAAGATCAGTGTTTCCCCTAGTGAGGCCACCCCCCCCCACAGTAAGAACACACCCAGGGAACATACTTAACCCCTTCACTGCCAGTGGCATTTTTTTAGTAATCCAATGCATTTTTATAGCACTGATCGCTATAAAAATGCCAATGGTCCCAAAAATGTGTCAAAAGTGTCCGAAGTGTCCGCCATAATGTCGCAGTACCGAAAAAAAAACGCTGATCGCCACCATTACTAGTAAAAAAAATATATTAATAAAAATGTCATAAAAATACCCCCTATTTTGTAAACGCTATAACTTTTGCACAAACCAATCAATAAACGCTTATTGCGATTTTTTTTTTACAAAAAATATGTAGAAGAATATGTATCGGCCTAAACTGAGGAAAAAAAAATGTTTTTTATATATTTTTGGGGGATATTTATTACAGCAAAAAGTAAAAAATATTATTTTTTTTCAAAATTGTCGCTCTATTTTTGTTTATAGCGCAAAAAATAAATACCGCAGAGGTGATCAAATACCACCAAAAGAAAGCTCTATTTGTGGGGAAAAAAGGACGCCAATTTTGTTTGGGAGCCACGTCGCACGACCGCGCAATTGTCAGTTAAAGCGGCGCAGTCCCGAATCGAAAAAAGTGCTCTGGTCTTTGGGCAGCAATATGGTCCGGGGGTTAAGTGGGTAAGCAGGAGTAGTGAAGCTGAATGGGAGAATTATTCCAACTCTGCTACATTGGTCTTAAGTTTGAAATTCCCGTTTCAATTTCCTGTAATTCTCTCTTTATTGAGTAGACCCTATAATCTGATAAGTAGGCGAAGATTATGCGGAGTGGGTGGAGCTTCGGGGAAGTGAGTGTGGTAATTAATTAATAGCTGTGCTGCAAAGTGTCCCTGGAATTTTTTTTCAAATGTTGGCAACTATGCGTATGACATCATGCACAGCTCTCTCTCTCTCTCTCTCTCTCTCTCTCTCTCTCTCTCTCTCTCTCTCTCTATCGAGAGAGAGAGAGAGAGAGAGAGTGTTTCCCCAGGAAGGGAGGCGGATGAGTCATGAGCCAATGAGAGCTGCAGGGCTGCAGAGCTGGAGGTGTGCCTCTGTGTGACTGTGTAAATCCAGGAAGTGAACAGGCAGCAACTTCAGCTGCCCACAGTTAAAATGGCTGCAGCCAGACTCAGTGGGGGGGAATTTCTGCAGCATATTTGGCAAGTACAGAATCACAGTATATATAAAATAATACGCAAAGTGGTTGGCGTGAAGCTTCAGAATGGCAAAGATGTTTTTATTACAAATTATGTGAGCAGACTGCAGTTTCTCTTTAAGTGCTCTGTACATTTTGTGGTTTCCATTTTATTTGATTATGTTTCATTCAGCTCTATACATATTGTGTACTAACCAAACTATGGTTCCAATTTGATTCCTTTAGCTTAAGTTCATGTGATGATGTATTATAATGTCCAAACAGTGGGAATTGTATGTTTTTACTGATTCCAGATGTATAAGTATGTATATTATATACTGTAGCCATTTCTCCTTTCTCATTGAAATAGATTTCTTCCCCAGCAGGATCTTGAAAATGGACTCTTCGTAAAAAGTACTGAAAGAAGGAACACACTGTTAAAAATATTTCAGTAAAAAAAAAAAACTAACGTTAAAATACAAAGTTTGCCTATCTAATATTGGACCTGCACTACAGTAGGTGTTTGTGATATTGTGTTTTCAGCACGACAGCATCGCGCTGATTCTCGGCGACATGGTGCCGAGATCTCGCCGACATCTCACACTCACTGTAATAGTGACAGCACACCCCAGCAAGCGCGTCATAGAAGCGACGGGAGATCCGACTTGGATTCCCGCCAATTCTACACGTGTGCGGCGTTTGTTATGAATCCTGAGGGGGAAGTCCCCGCCGGATTTTAAATAAAAATCCGGCATGGGTTCCCCCCTCAGGAGCATACCGGGCCCTTAGGTCTGTTATGGGTTGTAAGGAGAGCCCCCTACGCCGGAAAAAACGGCATAGGGGGTCCCCCTACAATCCATACCAGACCCGTATCCAAAGCACGCTACCCGGCCGGCCAGGAAGGGAGTGGGGACGAGCGAGCGCCCCCCCCCCTCCTGAGCCGTACCAGGCTGCATGCCCTCAACATGGGGGGGTTGGGTGCTCTGGGGCAGGGGGGCGCACTGCGGCCCCCCCCCACCTCAGAGCACCCTGTCCCCATGTTGATGAGGACAGGGCCCCTTCTGGCCGTTGGTTGTCGGGGTATGCGGGCGGGAGGCTTATCGAAATCTGGGAGCCCCCTTTAATAAGGGGGCCCCCAGATACCGGCCCCCCACCCTAAGTGAATGAGTATGGGGTACATCGTACCCCTACCCATTCACCTGCAAGAAAAGTGGTAAAAACACAAATAAACCACACAGGGTATTAAAATATTTTATTAGTCTGCTCCGGAGGCCTCCCCTGTCTTCTTTAGCTCTTTTACCAGGGTAGGCTTCTTCTTCCGATTTCCGGGGGTCTTCACCACTCTTCTGTGACGTCTTCTCCGCTCCGGGGGTCTTCTCAGCTCTTCTGTGACGTCTTCTCCGCTCCGGGGGTCTTCTCCGCTCTTCTGTGACGTCTTCTCCGCTTCGGGGGTCTTCTCAGCTCTGGGGGGGGTCTTCTTCTATATTCGCCGCTCTCCGCTCTTGACTCGGCGCACCCCGGTTCTTCCTCCCGCTGTCCGATTCCTTTTCCTTCAGGGCTGGTCGCCGCTATACTGGCGGCGGTCAGTCCGCTCTTCTGTAATGTCATCTTCTTCTCTTCTCGTCTTCCGTCTTCTCCAGATGTTGACACGCCGGCCGGCTCTTCTCGCTGCAATGACGTGTGCCCGGTTTGCGTCGGATTTATATAGGCCTCACAGTCCCATCATGCTCTGTACCTACCCATGTGATACCTACCAGTTCGATCGTGTCACAGAGAGGCAGAACAGGGGGATGCCTGTGCAAACAAGGCATTTCCCGGTTCTGCCTTGTGATAGGACACTGATCTTCTGCTCCCTGTCATCGGTAGCAGCGATCAGTGTGGTGTCACATGTAGCACACACAGTTAGAATCACTCCCTAGGACACACGTAACCCCTTCCTCGCCTCCTGCTGGTTAACCCCTTCCCTGCCTGTGTCATTTACACAGTAATCAGTGCATTTTTATAGCACTGATCACTGTATAAATGACAATGGTACCAAAATAGCATCAAAAGTGTCCGATGTGTGCGCCATAATGTCGCAGTCATGATAAAAATCACACATCGCCGCCATAACTAGTAAAAAAAAAAATTATAAAAATGCCATAAAACGACCCCCTATTTTGTAGACGCTATAACTTTTGCGCAAACCAACCAATATACGTGTGTTGCAATTTCTTTATCAAAAATATGTAGAAGAATATGTATCGGCCTAAACTGAGGAAAAAACATATATTTTTAGATATTTTTGGGGGATATTTATTAAAGCAAAAAGTTGAAAATTCCACATATCCTTTGTTCAATGTAAATTGCATGTGTCATATATTCATATTTATAAATGCTTTTATCATTATTAGTTATTAGCGTGACCCTTTTATGTTAAATGTAGGTGGCACTGTGCTAATATCTCACAGTAGAGTTAATTTTGTCACCTGTTTCCATGCGCAGTTTCTTTTTAACTTTAAAATTCTGAATAGCTCTTGCCTGCTCTTTTGTGCACCCTTTTTTGATTGTGTGAGCTCTACCTGTGAGTTGTGTTAGACTGTATAGTATCAGTATCAGAATGCATGCATTCACTGAGCTGAATGTGTGCAGGATTCCTCCAGAAGAGAAACTGACAGACCTACAAGTGGGAATAGGGATGTCCAGCCCTAGGATAGGACTTCAGAGGGAGATGAAGTATGCTTGCTAAGGGTGTAAGGCCAGGTTCACACCTATGTGAATTGAGTGTGGTTTAAACCGCATCTAATTCGCAGGACATTTCAAAATACATTGTTTTCAATGAGGCTGGTTCACATATGTGCGATGCATCCGCACTGCGTATTGCCTCCAAACCGCATGCAGTTTTTATGTCTTGCGGTGCGGCTCAGGTGCGAATTCAGTCCCATTATCTTCTATGGGTACGCATCTAATTCGCACATGTGTTCGGTTCTCTGCAGGAATTTCTCTCATTCAGCTCAATACAATTCTCCCCCACTCTCCTCTCACCCGGAACTTCTCCCAGGTCTCCAAATTCGCACCTGATCTGCAGCTAAACCGCAGTTGATCTGCAGAACACCCTCTAGAGAAATTTGCAACGACAACGCAGCTCAAAAAAGCAACGCACTAGTGTGATTCCGGCCTAAAGTAGGTGGTGTACAAGAGTCCTCCTCAGCATCTGAACTGAAGCAGTTCTCTCCTTTTTTTAATTTGTTACTGAATATACAAACATACATTAAAAATGTTTTAAGCATAAATCTGGGAATATTTTTAGTTACATTACCTTTTGCATCCATTTGCAGCCTCTTCTTTCAGGATTCCTGTACAGATATAATTGCATTTCCTGTAGATAGTATGCCATGGCATAGACTGCTTTGTACACTTGGTAAGTAGTTCCAAAATCATTAGTGTACCTTACGCGTCTGCCAAGTTGAAATAACTTCACACTGTTATTGCATTGATGCAGTTTGAATTGTAAGCTGTCTTCAATCATATAATTCAAAACCTTGTCAGAGGTTAAGCATTTAAAATACATTGCAAAAATATGTTGTAATAAAATGTCATTAGGATGTTCAGAAGGTCTAATTTCATCCAAGTAGCTCTTTAAATGTGCTATCCTCTTAGTTGATGGTGAAAATACAAGACTTCCGTGAAATGACGCCTTTACTTTTGATGCTACCAGAATGTGAACGATGGGACCTGCTGGTACAATAAATGTTTTATCATGATCACCACTAAATGTCTGTGTAATAAATAGAATGATAGAGAATGTTATGAAACAAGTTACAACAACTTTTGAGGTTGATTTTTTTAAAATCTCAATTCTATTATGAAGCATGTCCGGAGTTTCATCACTCAGTGCCGGAGATAACAAAATAATGTACTCAATGCATATATCAAAATCAGATACAACTTTCTTTAACTCTTGACTCTGCTTTTCTCCAGCGTCTGTATTAGAAGCAATAATACCAATCCATGTCCAACCCAAGAACTTGAGCAACTTGGCTATTGCCAGGTACTGGGTTTGATCACCGGGGAGAGTTTGGAAGAAGGATGGGAAAGTGCGCTTATCGCTAAATATGGGATCCGTTGCTCCATAGCTGATCTAAATATTTGCAAGAACAAATGGGGGGTTCAGTAATGGATGTAGCCAGAAAATGATACATTAGGTCAATAAGTAAAATAGCCAAGTGTACTGCTAGTGCTAGATAAGAAACATTGACATAATGCAATCATGGTAATACTTGTCAGCAGCCAGATGGATCTGAGCTTTCCAGATCAATTCAGCATGTAACCTATTGTCAGATCTTCCATTCTATGCTTACTAACCTATAAGCATTACTTCCTTGAATACAGCTGCCAAAGTGCATTTGAAATGTATATATTTTATTCTAATTGTTCTTAAACTTCTCTGATTACATTGCAATGGTGCTGTAACTAGCAGGGCCAGATTTATACTTTATTGTATCTTTTAACATCTATCAACAACCTTGTGCCATTACTAAGGATGAGCCGAACACCCCCCCGTTCGGTTCGCACCAGAACTTGCGAACACACCAAATGTCCGTGTGAACTTTAGAAAGTCTATGGGACTCGAACATTTTAAATCTAAAGTGTTAATTTTAAAGGCTAATATGCAAGTTATTGTCCTAAAAAGTGTTTGGGGACCTGGGTCCTGTCCCAGGAAACATGTATCAATGCAAAAAAAAGTTTTAAAAACTGCCGTTTTTTCAGGAACAGTGAATTTAATAATGCTAAAAGTGAAACAATAAAAGTGAAATATTACTTTAAATTTCGTACCTAGGGGGGGATGTAAAGTCAGCATGTGAAAAGCGCATGTTTCCCATACATAGAACTGTCCCTGCACAAAGTGTCATTTCTGAAAGAAAAAAAGATATTTAAAACCGGCTTTGCGGCTCTAATGAATTGTCGGCTCTGGCAATTACAGAGATGATTCATTCATAAAAAATAAAAATAAAAAAGCTGGGGGTCCCCCCAAATTCCATTAACAGGCCTTTCAGGTCTGATATGGATATTAAGGGGAACCCCACAGTCAATTTAAAAAAAAAATGACATGGGGTTCCCCCCAAATATTCATACCAGACCCTTCAGGTCTGGTGTGGATTTTAAGGGGAACTCCACCCCAAATTTAAAAAAAAAATAGCGTGGAGTTCCCCCAAAAATCCACACCAGACCCTTATCTGAGCACGTTAACCTGGCCGGCCGCAGAAAAGAGGGGGGACATAGTGCAGCCCCCCCTCTCCTGAACCATACCAGGCTACATGTCCTCAACATGGGGAAGATGTCCCCATCAGAATCTGGAAGACCCCTGGACCGGACCGCTGATCACCCGTCGCTGGAGAGATCATCCGTCGGTGGATAGAAGACAACGTTGGAGCGGGGGGCCGGGCCGAGAGTGGATTCACATCGCTGAATTTTTTTCTTTTTTATTAATAAAGGATTTTTTTCTACGGTGTGTGTGTTTTTTTTTTACTATTTACACTTCCTTTGTGAAATGGTAGAGGTACAGTGTACCCCATTACCAATTCACATAGGGGGATCTGGGGGTCCCCTTTGTTACAGGGGTCTTCCAGATTCTGATAAGCCCCCCGCCCGCAGACCCCCACAACCACCGGGCAAGGGTTGTGGGGATGAGGCCCTTGTCCCCATCAACATGGGGACATCCTCCCCATGTTGAGGGCATGTGGCCTGGTGCGGTTCAGGAGAGGGGGGGCCGCACTCTGCCCCCCCTCTTTTCTGAGGCCGGCCAGGTTAACATGCTCGGATAAGGGTCTGGTGTGGATTTTTGGGGGAACTCCACACCATTTTTTTTTTTATTTGGGGTGGAGTTCCCCTTAAAATCCACACCAGACCTGAAGGCTCTGGTATAGATATATGGGGGGAACCCCACTTCATTTTTTTTTTAATTGACAGCGGGGTTCCCCTTAATATCCATATCAGACCTGAAGGGCCTGTTAATAGAATTTGGGGGGACCCCCAGCTTTTTTATTTTTATTTTTTATGAATGAATCTTCTCTGAATTGCCAGAGCCGACAATTCATTAGAGCCGCAAAGCCGGTTTTAAATGCCTTTTTGTCTTTCAGAAATGACACTTTGTGCAGGGACAGTTCTATGTACGGGAAACATGCAATATTTCACATGCTGACTTTACACCCCCCCTAGGTACGAAATTTAAAGTAATATTACACTTTTATTGTTTTACTTTTAGCATTATTAAATTCACTGCTCCTGAAAAAACGGCCGTTTTTAAAACTTTTTTTTGCATTGATACATGTCCCCTGGGACAGGACCCAGGTCCCCAAGCACTTTTTAGGACAATAAATTGCATATTAGCCTTTAAAATTAACACTTTAGATTTCTCCCATAGACTTTAACAGGGTGTTCCGCGGCTTTTCGAATTTGCCGCGAACACCCCTAATTGTTCTTTGTTCGCCGAACAGGCGAACAGGCAATGTTCGAGTCGAACATGAGTTCGACTCGAACTCGAAGCTCATCCCTAGCCATTACCTATCTTTGTCGCGCACAACAAGTGGTCTGGAGGTAAATGTACCTTTGGGAGTATTATGGACTGATTAAAAATTGATCTCTTTACTTTTTTCTTCTAATTTAAAGGTGTTGTAAACCCTCCTGTTTTTTCACCTTAATGCATCCTATGCATTAAGGTGAAAAAACTTTTGCCAGTCACCGGCCTCCCAGTCCCTCCGAATTTTACTCACCTGAGCCCAGGAATGTCCCACTGCATGGATGCGCTGTCTCTCTTCTCCAGGGGTTCTCAGCTCATAATTGGATAAATTGATAGCAGCGCAGCCATTGGCTCCCACTGCTGTCAATCAAATCCAATGACGTGGGCATCGGGCGGTGGGGCCGAGTCCTGCATTCGGCGCCTATAGATACTAAGTGATGGACTCGAGAGCGTGCACACAAGGTAACCCCCTGGGAGAGTGCTTCTCCTAGGGGGTTATCTGATGTGGGGAGGAGCCGCGTGAGCCACCGTGGGACCCCAGAAGACGGCATTCAGGGCCACTCTGTGCAAAACTAGCTGCACAGTGGAGGTAAGTATCAAACCTTTACCAATCACTTTAACCTGGTTGCGTATTTATACTGTATATATACACTATATTGCCAAATGTATTGTGACGCCTGCCTTTACACACACACATGAACTTAAATGGCATCCCAGTCTTAGTCCGTAAGGTTCAATGATGAGTTGGCCCACCCTTTGCAGCTATAACAGCTTCAATGTGATAGACTCAGCCAGGACAGAGACATGTGGAGGGGACTGAATGCTGGCCTCCTGCCTACCGATTATGGGCCCTGGCATTTGGGGGAATGGTGCTGTTTGTGAGCTGTATGCCTGGGTACCCTTGTGGTGGTGTTACTTTGATTTCAGGTCCATGTCCCTTCAAGACATGACATATTAGAAATAGTGACGGATTCATAATGTTGGGACACATACTGTTAGAATATGCTGATGTAAATGGTAGTCGCTTACCCTGACTTGTTCATTCCCCGACTTATTCATTCCCGACTTACTTGGGGTAGGCGGTACACTTTGGTGGGGGTGGGTCAGCCACGCCCTGTGACCTTTGACCTCTGGGAACCCGCCTTCTGACCTTTGACCTCTGGGGGAGGTCCCTGTTCCAATTTCTAAATCCTAGCCATATTCTTCAATGGGAAACCCTAACCCTCTTAGTATGGCTAAGAATCTTTCACCCATTGTTGTTTGTGCTAATTAACCCTGCAATTGGATGAAGGAGTTCTGTGTTGATATGTATGATAATGTGTATAGTAGTTAGTGAGTCATATCGGCTGCTTTAAGGGATTAGTTAATTAGCTCATGTTGATTTATGTTCCTGGTTACAGGTATATTAGAGTAATATGAGCATAAAGACATATATGAGAGAGTTTGGGGTGGAGGAAATTGACTGACCTGAACAAAGTCCTGATCTCAAACCTTTGGGATGAATTAGAGCGAAGAATGCGAGCCAGACCTTCCTGTCCAACATCAGTGCCTGACCTCACAAATGGGCTTTTAGAAGAATGGTCAAACATTCCCATAGACACACTCCTGAACCTTGTGGACAGCCTTCCAAGAAGAGTTGAAGCTGTTATAGCTGCAAAGGGTGAGCCAACTCAATATTGAACCCTACGGACTAAGACTGGGATGCCATTAAAGTTCATGTGCACGTAAAGGTAGGCGTCACAAAACTTTTGGCAATAAAGTATATGTATATATTGGACTAGCTTGTCTTATTTTTAAGATTAATGTAGCGTTGCATGGTGAACATAGTAGTATTTTTAGCTTACATGCAAAATTGAAGAGGTACTTGAGATATTGAGATCTGCTCTTTAACCACTTCAGCCCGGGAAGGATTTAACCTGCTCATGACCAGGTCAGTTTTTGCGATACAGCACTGTCGTATCGCTTTAACTGTGCAACATTGTACTGTACGTTGTACCCAAACAAAATTTACGTCATTTTTTTCCCCACAAATAGAGCTTTATTTTGGTGGTATTTGATCACCACTGCAGTTTTTATTTTTTTTTATTAACAAAAAAAGAGCTACAATTTTGAAACAAACATAATATTTTTTACTTTTTGCTATAATAAATATCCCAATTAAAAAAAAAAAATCTTCCTCAGTTTAGGCCGATATGTATTATTCTACATATTTTTGTTAAACAAATCGCAATAAGCGTATATTGATTGGCTTGCACAAAAGTTATAGAATCTACAAAATAGGGGATAGATTTATAACACTCTTATTACCGTATTTATCGGCGTATAACACGCACCATAACTTTAAGAGGGACGTTTCAGGAAAAAAACTTTACATAGCCCCCTGCGTATAACACGCAGGCACAGTTTACCCTCCATTTTCAGGGTTAAAAAAGTGAATGTTATACACCAATAAATACAGTATTTATTAATTACTAGTAATGGTGGTGACCTGCGATTTTTATTGGGACTGCAACTTTGCGGCGGACATATTGGACACTTTTGACACTTTTTTTGGGACCATTGACATTTATACAGCGATCAGAGCTAAAACTATCCACTGATTACTGTATAAATGTCACTGACAGGGAAGGGGTTAACACTAGGGGGTGATCAAGGGGTTAAATGTGTTCCCTCAGCATGTTCTAACTGTGGGGGGATGGGACTGCCTTGGGAAGGAGACCGATCGTTGTTCCTATATACTAGGAACACACTATATGGCTCCTCTCCCCTCCCAGAACGAGGATGTGTGTGTACACGCACACATCGATGTTCTGGCTCTGTCAGGAGTGATTGCTGGTGCCTGGCGAACATCGTGGCCACCGCACTCGCGCGGTGATGCGACGAGTGCCCCCTATACCCCTTGAAGCGGCCACCGTACAGCTACAGTGATTTGCACAGGGGAGCCATTCTGCCGCTGACAAATGACGGCCCGCAGTCAGCAAGGGGTTAAAGAGTTTCTCTTATAAAGGGGTACGTACTGTATAAAATAAGGGATTAAAACAGTCTTCTGTGTTACACACGGCTTCTAATATTTTATATGAATATTATATGAAATACATAATGAATAAACTAGTGTAGTGCTACCCAAACAACTAAATCATGTGGTCAAATCAAAATTACTGTGCCAAAACATATACGTGTGACTTTTAGAAATCTTCATTTACCCTTCCCATATTTAGAGGAAGATTTGATAAAAGTCCAAACACATCATATAATTAGATTAATAAAGAAATAGTCAAAAAAACATTTCCATAATAGGTCCAGAATTCCAGTCTTCCATTGGCCATATCTCCTCTACACGAACATCCTCTGGAAGCAACAGCAACAAGTATAGCATAAAATGACAAAAAGCAACTAATAGTGCTCACTGTATAAACTATTTATTCACCAAAAGGAATACAAAAAAACACTCACATAAAAAGGTAGACACCAGCATTACATGTGTAAACACTCCAGCTCACCACTCTCCTTCAAATGTGCACTCCTATACACATTATGCTCCACATGGAGCTTCCTCAGTCTTCTGTGGCAGGAGCTATGGCCGAAGGAAGGTTGGAATGATGTACCCATTATGGAAAAGCTCTTTTGACATCTGAGGTCCAGTACAGAGGTGAGCGGACTCATGTACCACTAGGTGGAGTGTATGTCACATGTTTTGTGGAACAGGGAAGCATGCTCACAGAAGATTGTTGACACTGTTCATAACTAAATATTTTTGTTGGATTATTTCTTTATTGATCTAATTATAAGGGCCCGGATTCACAGAGAGTGGGCGCAATTATATACGCTACGCCGACGCAGCGCAGAGAGGCAAGCATTGAATTCACAAAGCCAATGCTCTCAAAACTGCGCTGGGTTTCGAAGGTGTAAGTCGGCGTAGGTGGAAGTGGGCGTGAGCCATGCAAATGAGGCGTGACCCCATGCAAATGATGGGCGGAGCGCCAGACAAATACGTATCACCAACTGAGCATGCGCCGAGACGAGGACGCATCCCTCTGCGCATGCTCATAACCACGTCGGAACAACTGCCTAAGATACGCCGGATCACTGCCTATGGCGTGAACGTAACCTACGCCGAGCCATATTCACGTCCAACGTAAACTACGTTAACTACGCCAGCTTGAGTTCCCTGGTGCAGACCTTTGCATGTCTGCTGCTGGGTTACACCTGCTTTATGGGGCTTAACTTTACGCCGGACATACAACTTACGCGCATATTGCGTAGCTTGCGTCGGGCGCACGTACGTTCGTGAATCGCCGTATTTACCTCATTTGCATATTTGAATAGAAAATCAATGGGAGCGCCACATGCATCCAGCGTAAATATGCGCCCACCCTACGCCGGCGTAGGCAAGTTACGTCGGCGGGTTTAAGCCTGTTTTTAGACGTATCTTAGTTTGTGGGTCCGACGCACAGATACGACGGCGCATATTTGCACTTACGCGGCGTATCTTGAGATACGTCGGCGCAAGTGCTTTGTGAATTCGGGCCATAATGTTTTTGGACTTTTACCACATCTCTCTCTGAAAATGGGGAGAAGCCAACTAATGGATGATTTTGCAGAGATTGGAGGGATTTGGGCTTTGGCAAACATAGGGGCTGAGATATGTGAAGCAACTGTTTTGGAATGACAATATAAAATCATTTGCGAAAATATCTGAGGAATTTAGGATTCCAAGACAGAGGTTCTTCCAGTATCTCCAGCTTAGACATGCTTTTCACGTCCAGGCCCGTACATCTGTACTTAAAGGGGTTGTAAAGGCTAATCTTTTATTTTCTAAATAGGTTCCTTTAAGCTAGTGCATTGTTGGTTTACTTACCCTTTCCTTCGATTTCCCTTCAAAATGTTTTTTTTTCTTTGTTTAAATTTCTCACTTCCTCTTTCTCCTCAGTAAGCTTTCCACCATCATCCCAGCGGTGCAAAGTCATTTAGAACAGCTTACTGAACAGCTTATTGAGGAAGAACAGGAAGTGAGAAATTCAGATGAAGAAAACAAAGAAAAAAACATTTAGAAGGGAAATTGAAGGAAAAGGTAAGTTAAAGTGGAGTTCCACCCATAAATATAACATTACATCAGTAGTTTTAAAAAAAATGTCATTAGTCCTTTACAAATTTTTTTTTTTTTTTTAGATGCCTTCAAAGTGTTGTTGCTAGGCAGAATAGTTAATCTTCCCACTTCCTGCACCTAGGTTTTAATGCTTCCTAACCTACACCGCACAGACTCCTGGGAATGTAGTGGGTGTAACTTTCCAGGAGTCTGTGCACTCCCCAGTCTCAAAGAATCATGTGACTTGGACAGCACAGGTGCTGAAACCTGATCTGACACTGCTTGTGCAGCACTGAGCATGTGCGAGATCTGCAAGGCTGAAATCCAGGAAGTCATACAGTCTGGCTTCATGATGCCCACACTTAAGATGGCCCCAGTCAATTTCTATTTTATAAAGTGTCTAAATGCTGTAACAATCTAACAAAACGGACCTTAGTTTACAGACTAACTTTACTAGAATACATTAAGCTTGTGCATTACAGGGGTATTTATATTTAAAAAGTGAAATTGTGGCCGGAACTCCGCTTTAACCAACAATGCACTAGCTTAAAGGAACCTATTTAGAAAATAAAAAATGAACCTTTACAACCCCTTTAAGCTTAACGTCTCTGAAATAACAACATTGTTGAAGAAAAGGGATCAAAAGAAGGGACTTATCTCTTAACTATATGAGATATTGCAGAGTAAATTCAAGGAATCGGTAGTGGTGCCGGCCAGGGTGCAGTGGGAACGAGACCTGGGAGCACTGACTGACGCTCAGTGGTCGGAGGTCTTGTCTGTGATCTCAAAGGTATCACTGTCCCACACTCAAAAACGAACACAACTTTTTATTTCACATAGATCATACTATACCCCGGAAAAACTATTTAGGTGGAAACGCAGGGAATCCTCTTTATGTCCCCGGTGTAGTGGTGCACCGGCTAATCTAATACACATGCTGTGGAAATCCCCCAATCTCCATAGCTATTGGCAGGATATAATGAAAAATATAAATCGTGTGCTAGGTATAGACATGTCACTAGATCCAAAACGATGTTTATTAAATATAGTGGAGAAACTAAATATTTCAAGAAATACCCAAATCGCAATGACAAAAGGCTTGTTTCAGGCAGGAAAATTAATAGCCCAGAAATGGATATCTATATACCCCCAATGGCCAAAGAATGGAGAACACAAATAAAATAAACCATAATAAAGGAAGAAGATATTTATACACAAAGAGGGAGTCGAGACAAATTTGATGCTATTTGGAAAGGCTGGGCAGAGGCCTGGGGCCATGAAAATCTAAGAAAAATCAATATGGGAGAGGGTTAAAGGGGTTGTTAAGGTTCAACTTTTATTTTCTTTTAAATAACAAACATGTCATACTTACCTCCACTGTGTAGCTCATTTTGCACAGAGTGGCCCTGATCCATGACTTCTGGGCTCTCTCGGCGGCTGTCTCGGCTCCTCCCCGCATCAGCTAACCCCCTTCATGGGAAGCTCTCTCCCAAGGGGGTTAGCTTGCGGGCCACGCTCCCGTGATACAGCCGGCGGCTAAATCACTCAGCCACGCCCCCAATGCATTGCGTCATTGGTTTGATTGACAGCAGCGGAAGCCAATGGCTGTGCTGCTATTAATCATCCAATGAATGAGCCGAATAGCCTGGTAGAGAAGCTTGCTCGTTCACGACGCGGGACTTTCGAGGGCTCAGGTAAGTAAACGGGAAGCTGGGGAGCCGGCAAACATCAGATGTTTTTTCACCTTAATGCATAGAATGCATTAAGGTGAAAAAACATGAACCTTTACAACCCCTTTATTAATGGGAGGATGGAGGGAGGGCCTTAGGGGTTGAGGGAGGGCCTTAGGGGTCAAGGGGGGATTTACAGTAGGGAGAGGAGAGAGATGAAAGAAAAAATTAAGGTTGTTTTTTTTGGGGGGAGTTGGTGAATGTTGGAAGTAAGAACATGTATCTTGATAAAATGTATGTATACATGAATATTGTGTACTATGAAAAGGATAAAAACAAGTACTGAATCAAAAAAAAAACACTAATGGATGATTTCTAAAAGTCACATGTATATGTGTTGTCATAGTCATTTTGATTTGAGCACATGATTTAGTTATTTGGATAATTCTACACTATTTTATTTTTTTCACAATGCTACACTATTTTATTCATTACTTTATATGTGGTGTGGAATCATTTTTTTTTTTTTTTGTTCCTTGCAAGCCACAGACTGCGCAGATTGCTTTTTGTTTATTTATTATATGAAATACATATTTTGGCACTTCTAGCATTCATCCCCCATAACACATATATGAGGGGGTGCTGATAAGTATTGAGCCTTACCCAGATAAAATCTAGGAGCTAGGAAGCTGTAAATTGCAGGATGTACTGGCCAATTTATCTATATTTAACTACTTGCCGACCAGCCGCCGTCATTTTACGGCGGCAGGTCGGCTCCCCTGCGCGAGAGCCCTTAGCTATACATCGGCTCTCGCGCAGGGCACTAGAGGCGCGTGCGCACTGCCGGAGGCGCGAGCATGCGCCCACCCCTCATCCCCGACTCCCGTGCGCGTGCCCGGCGGGCGCGATCGCTGCCGGGCACACGCGATTGCTCGTTACAGGGCGGGGACCGGGAGCTGTGTGTGTAAACACACAGCTCCCGGTCCTGTCAGGGGGAGAAATGCTGATCTTCTGTTCATACAATGTATGAACAGAAGATCAGTCATTTCCCCTAGTGAGGTCACCCCCATACAGTTAGAACACACCCAGGGAACATACTTAACCCCTTCCCCGCCCCTTAGTGTTAACCCCTTCACTGCCAGTGGCATTTTTATAGCAATCCAATGCATTTTTATAGCACTGATCGCTATAAAAATGCCAATGGTCCCAAAAATGTGTCAAAAGTGTCCGAAGTGTCCGCCATAATGTCGCAGTACCGAAAAAAAATCGCCGATCGCCACCATTACTAGTAAAAAAAATATTAATAAAAATGCCATAAAAATACCCCCTATTTTGTAAACGCTATAACTTTTGCGCAAACCAATCTATAAACGCTTATTGCGATTCTTTTTTTACGAAAAATATGTAGAAGAATACGTATCGGCCTAAACTGAGGGAAAAATTTTTTTTTTATATATTTTTGGGGGATATTTATTAAAGCAAAAAGTAAAAAATATAAATTTTTCTCATAATTGATGCTCTATGTTTGTTTATAGCGCAAAAACTAAAAACCGCAGAGGTGATCAAATACCACCAAAAGAAAGCTCTATTTTATGGGGGAAAAAAAGACGCTTTGTTTGGGAGCCACGTTGCACGACCGCGCAATTGTCAGTTAAAGTGACGCAGTGCCGAATCGCAAAAAGTGCAATATGGTCCGGGGGTTAAGTGGTTAATAGAGCAAAAATCAACTACCTATGATTTTAACTTATTTTTCTTTTTCAGGTCCAAAGTTAACATGGCAGCACCTCCAGAAATATTCAAAGTGGAAGAGCATAGGACCATAATCAATTTCCTGTTTCTCCATAGGGTGTGAAGGTGTGAAGCAGATCCGGGATGAAATGTCACAAACTTTAGGTGACAGTGGCCCCTCATATGCAACAGTTGGCTGTCAATTTTAAAACTTTCGGTGTTGAAAGTGAGAAAGTGGAAGGTCTGTTTCTGTCTATGTGCCTGCAAAAGTCAAAAGTTTTGGGATCCACTTTTCTGCAGGCTTTCTCATTTCCAAACCATCCATCCAGAGCAGCATCGCCGACCTCTCTCCGACCTCTCTCCGCTGGAAACAACCCAGCCGAGTTTTGACATTTCTTATATAGGGGAGGCGGGGCCACCCGTCACGTGACCCCATCCCCCTCTGACGCACCCTCTGCTATGTCACTGAGAAACTTAGACATTCCCCTTGCGTCAGAGGGGGCTGGGGGCACGTGACAGGTGGCCCGCGCTGCATCATTCGGCTGGACTGTAGGGGAGGCTGGGATGTTTCCAGCGGAGAGAGAAGGTCGGCGGTGCTGCTCTGGATGGATGGATTTCTCATCGCTGGACCGGAAAGATCACCCGTCGCTGGATACAGACAACGTTGGACTGGGGAGCCGGATCGAGAGTGTATTATTTTTTTTTTTTTTTATTGATAAAGGACTTTTTTCTACGGTGTCTGTGTGGAATTTACACTTCCTTCGTCAAATGGTAGGGGTACAGTGTACCCCATTACCAATTCACATAGGGGGGCAGGATCTGGGGGTCCCCTTTGTTAAAGGGGTCTTCCAGATTCTGATAAGCCCCCCGCCCGCAGACCCCCACAACCACCGGGCAAGGGTTGTGGGGATGAGGCCCTTGTCCCCATCAACATGGGGACATCCTCCCCATGTTGAGGGCATGTGGCCTGGTACGGTTCAGGAGAGGGGGGTCGCACTCTGTCCCCCCTCTTTTCTGCGGCCGGCCAGGTTAACATGCTCGGATAAGGGTCTGGTGTGGATTTTGGGGGGAACTCTTTTGGGGAGTTCCCCTTAAAATCCACACCAGACCTGAAGGGTCTAAAATGGATATTTGGGGGGAACCCCATGTAATTTTTTTTTTAAATTGATGGCGGGGTTCCCCTTAATATCCATGCCAGACCTGAAGGGCCTGGTAATTGAATTTGGGGGGACCCCCACACTATTTTTTTTTTTTATGAATCCTCTCTGAATTGCCGAAGCCGACAATTCATTATAGCCGCAAAGCCGACAATTCATTATAGCCGCAAAGCCGGTTTTAAATGACTTTTTTTCCTTTCAGAAATTACACTTTGTGCAGGGACAGTTCTAAGTTTATTTCAATGGGGTTCGGGTTTGGGTCAAGTTCGGGTCCCGAACCTGAACTTTTTTCCAAAGTTCGGCCGAACCCGCCGAACCCGAACATCCAGGTGTCCGCTCAACTCTATTGAAGGACAATTCATCTCAAAGCATCCGTTTACTGGCCTTGACCAATTTAATCAGAATAAGCCTGATTAGATGCTAAGCTCAGTTCAGGTGACCTAACAAGCTCATCAGAACTTGAACTGACAAATAAAATCGTAATTTCTAGTGATCAGTGTTTTTACCTGTGTATATCCATAAAGATTTAAGATTTGTAATATATGTAAAGAACTATCTGAAGACTGATCTCCAATAACACCTGCAAGTTTGTCATGATCCCGGCATGAATAGTTAGGAACCGTGTCACCAGAACCAGATAAGATCTCTAGGACACTTTTCACAGCCTTATTTATATTGTTACAAGAATCATGCACATTGTATCCCAGTGTCATATTGGGTAAAATATTTGGAGTTTTGTTTATTTCTTCAATGGCAAAAATGAAAGTCATGATATATCTATAGAAACGTGGCAGAGGTCTTTGATGGGAAAAATAGAGAGAAAATAAGTCAACAATGTGTAACCTGTCACAGGAACAAAAATATTAAACAAGGTTGAAAAAAGTTCATCTAGTTCAGGGGTGCCCAACCTTTTGAAGGCCGAGGGAGTGGGCAGATGACAGGTCTGTGTCCAGTCTGCATATGCCAAGCAGACACAGCCTGATCTACTCTATGGGCCCTCTGATCCAATCAGATGGAAGGGGACAGATCCACCTGTTTTTTTTTTTAGCAGATTGGATTGGTAGGCAGGTGTAAACAGACAAATGTCTGTTTACATCTGCCGATCTATAGAGGTGAATGGAGGGTCCAATTGGGTCAGACCAATCACTTGAAAGGGGCCCAAGGCTGCTTTTATACTGATGGTCTGTGGTCTATTGCGGCACAGTGTACCTGAGGTTTTCCCGCCGGTTAGCTACACTTTGCCATAGACGTCTAATAAATCCTACAGGTGTGGTGCACTTTCTGAAAAGCCACTTGCTTCCTCTACCACTGGATTTATTTACAACACTGATGCTTTCAGATGGCAGGTCGGCAACCTGCAATCTGGGCTTACCAACCAGCCATCCCAGAGCAGGAGGTCGCGGGCCACATCAGAGGGCTCCACGGGCCACACGTGGCCACGGCCACTGGTTGGGCACCCCTGATCTAGTTAAACCAACCGAAAAAAAAAAAAAATTACTAGAAAACCTCCATTCACAAAATCCTGTCCACACAGTTGTTCTCATTTGGACTTACGTTTGTTGATAACTCTGAGGGGTCACACAGAAAGTCAATGGAACTAAATATGTTATTCCCATGCTTGCTTCTGACAATACATTTTGTGACACCCTTGTAACAAAACACTTTAAACACTAATGCCGCCTACACACGATCGGACATTCGGACAACAAAACTGTTGATTTTTTCTGACGGATGTTCGCTCAAACTTGTCTTGCATACACACGGTCACACAAATGTTGTCGAAAATTCCGAACGTCAAGAACGCGGTGAAGTACAACACTACGACGAGCCAAGAAATATTAAGTGAAATGATTCTGAGCATGCGTAGGATGTTTGTGCTTTGGAATTGCATACAGGCGATTGGAATTTCTGACAGGAACTTTTTGTTGTCGGAAAAATTGAGAACCAGCTCTCAAACATTTGTTGTCGGAAATTCCGACAGCAAATGTCCGATGGAGCCTACACATGGTCGGAATATCCGATTAAAAGCTAACATCGAACATTTGTTGTCGGAAAATCCGACCGTGTGTACGCGGCATTTGAAGTCAAAGGTCCCCAAAACTTACATAGGTTGTAAAAAGTTTGTTTCCATAACCTTGTCTGAACTTTTAAAATCTTAAAAAGTAGGTGTAATTCCTTTTTTTATATAATTATGCTGATTCTTTTGATATGTATACCTAATAAAAGGCTAACCATACACATGTTTAGTTTAGCTGATTCAGAACATACACAGCAGTGTAGTGTGTCTTTAATTTGCTTTTAGTGTTCGGTTATAGATCAGTAAAATGGTATACTGTCCCTTTAACCACTTCAATACCAAACACTTTCACCCCCTTCCAGCCCACATCAATTTTCAGCTATCAGCGCTGTCACACTTTGAATGACAATTGCGCGGTCATGCCACACTGTACCAATATGAAATGTTTATACATTTTTTATTCACACAAATGGAGCTTTATTTTTTTGGTATATAACAACCACAGGTTTTTTTTTTTTGCTAAATAAAGGAAAATAGGCAGAAAAGTTTGAAAAAAAAACACATTTTACTTTGTTTCTGTTTTGCAAATAAATAATCTTTCTTCATAAGTTTAGGCCAAACTGTATACTGCTACATTTCTTTGGTGAAAATAACCCAAATCAGTGTACAGCACTTAGTCTGTAGGAAAGGAGTCCATAAATTCTGGTATATATTTGAAAATCAACCAGCCCTGATGTACTGACGGCCTATCTCATTTTTTGATGCCCAAAAATACAAAGACAGTACAAATATTGCCCAAATGACCCTTTTTTGAAAAGTAGACAATCCAAGGTATTTAATATTAGGCATGGTGAGTTTTTTGATCAAATATCACCAAAAGAAAGCTATATTTGTGTGAAAAAAAAAAGATATACAATTTAATTTTCCGACTGTGTTGCATGATAAAGTAGCACAGTGTTGAATAGCAAAAATTGCCTTGGTCTTAAACGGGGTAAAACCTTTGAAAAAGTGTTTAAGGACCTTCTTAAATCTGCAAACCTGATCCAGCACAGCCTGCACCTCCTGTTCTTTCCATGGAACTATAAATTATGCCCAAAATGGGGAAAAAAGGTGTGACCAGGGATCAACCTCCTATATACTGCCAGAAAGACCTACCACTGCCATCAGCTTGTCTTATAGAGTGCCACAACCTAGACTAAACTCTATCAACAACTCTTTCCATGGCTGAAAGCGTCTGCTTGTCTCAGGTACATACAGATATGAAAAGGATACTTAATGTACTTACATGGCACAATAGCGATTCTCTAAATAATATTGATGAACAGTGAATATACCTCCAATAATAATGTCTCCATGCTGAAAATATTGGGTTTTAAACGCTTGTTTATCTTTCGTGATAGAGCACCGAGGTCCTGAAGTTAGTTTTTGATTTTGTGTCAGTAAGAAGAGACTGAAGCAAGCTATGGTTTTAAAAAATAGAGAGTTGCCACACATTTTGTGTGGGATAGTGTTATTCAGTCATAGTGGATAAAATAAAGGTATCCCATTCAGAATCTGACAGAAATATTTGTAAAAACAATTGTTATTTTGAATAAAATATCTCCTGCATGCCACAATACCAGCAGTAAAATTGATTTTCAAGTGCAGAATAAATTTGGCTTTAGAAAGAATGGGGAAAATTAACTTTATAGTAACTCTCTCAGACCCCTTGGCAAGTAATACAAGTAATTAAAAAAAAAAAAAAACATAAAAATATGGATGATGTATCAAAAAGTATCACATTAAAATAATAGACAAGACCTTCCCATAAACCTATTAGTCTATATATCAATTAATGATAATAAAATTGTATGAATGTAAACTGGTCTCTTAATATACAGGCAGTCCCCGAGTTACAAACATCTGACTTACAACTTACTTACAAATGGTTGGAGACAGCAGGAAGTGAGAGGAAATCTATCCCTAGGAAGGGAAATTCATTCCCGTAAGAACTATCATGGAAAAAAGTTGTCTTCACTGAAGCTTTATCAAATTTATTGTTTTGGCTGGAGCTTCACCTAAAAAATTTACCTGTCTTGAGTTACATACAAATAAAATATAAGAACAAACCTACAGACCCTATCTTGTTTGTAACCCGGGGATCGGCTGTAATGACTAATATGAAACAAGCCAACCATATCAAAATATGGTTAGTGTATCAATTATGAATAGACAACCCCTTCCATTAACTCTACTAGTCTATAAGAAAGTAATGTTAATAAAATATATGTAATGCAGTCTCCTATTATATTACACAGCACATGTTCACTGCAGGCTGTCTGACAGTGTGTAAAAACCCTGGATGAAATGTGCAGTCTTTATAGTCTTGAAAGTGTTTGCGAAAGATAGAACTGAGCTGATTCTTTCGATATCCAAATTGGTAACAGATCTATTTTCTTTGCTGTAAACGTTTATGGTAAAAATCAAACTTAGAGTTTGTTTTTCCTTTGTTTCTGTTAAATAATCTATGTTCAAGACTCAATACTATGCTCAAGATCTGAGTTTGGCCATTGAGTTGAAAAAAAGATGGGAAAGTTCAGGAAACAAGGGAAAGTTGTCCTTGTTTTAGCAGGATGCTATGCAAGCTGTCATTGTAAGTAACATTGATGATGGTACCTCTGACCGCCAGTACAGCCACACCTTCGTTGTTGGCATTGATCGCTATCCTCGTAAGGTGACCACTACTATGGGAAAGAAGAGAATTGCCAAGCGTTCCAAGATCAAGTGATTCGTGAAGGTGTACAACTACAACCACCTCATGCCAACTAGATACTCTGTTGACATATCTCTTTTTTTTTTAAATATGTTTTTATTGAAGAAGTAACATATAGAGTATAAAAGAACAAGGCATAAGAAAAAAAATTCAGACGTTTGAACATATACATGGAAAGCTGGGTATGGAGAGGCCATCACAAAATAATAATTGGTACACAAGAAGCTAAAGGAATTAGTGATGCACCCAGTCCAGGGGGGGGGGGGAGAGCCTTGGAAGGCACGTCCGAATTATAAAAAGAAGGGGGAGAACAACGGGGGGGTGGCCTCAGTCCCGCGGGGAATCTTGGTAAAGAAAAGACAACTTCTCAAAGTTTACCCTCTCCGTGGGGGTGAGCGTGTACATCATGAATGGATGCCATTGGTGGTAGAAGCACGCTTTGCTCCGTTCATGAGTTAGGTCCGTGTTGAGCTTGTCCTTGTATAATAACTTTAATAGCTCCTTTTTGACTTGAGAGGTGGTTGGGCAATCGGTGGAAATCCATTTCTGCAGGATGGCTCTCCTGGCGAGTAATAGACAGATCAGGTTCCAGCCTTTGCCGGGGAGTGCGTTTGGGGGCTTGACATATCCCTTAACAAAGCTGTGGTAAACAAGGATGTTTTCAGGAACCAAACCCTGAAACAAAAAGCCATAAGGGACGCCAAAGTCAAGTTTGAGACAGAAAAAAAAATGGTTCTTCCAAAAGCTACAGGTCTAAAGCACTGTTCATTTTACAGAGAAGTCCTATTTACATTACAGTGCCCCCCTTACAGTGCAGCCCCCTTTACATCACATTCCCCTTTACAGTGTAGACCCCTTTACCTCACAGCCCCCCTTTACATTGAAGTGCCCCCTTTACAGAGCAGTCATCTTCACATCACAGTGCCCCCTTTACATTACAGTGCCCCCTTACAGAGCAGTCTCCTTTGCATCACAATGTCCCTTTGCAGAGCAGTCCCCGTTACCTTACTGTGAGGAGACACTGTGATGTGGAGGGGACACTGTGATGTAGAGAGGGGGCTGTGATGTGAATGGAAACTGAGAACACTGATACAAGAGGGAGACTGTGTTGTAATGGGGAATTGTGGTGTAGAGGGGGGATGAGGATAGACATCTTGTGAATATCCCATCCCCCAACCCATCACCAACACCCCACCTGGTCCCCGGGAAAATTCGCTGCCATGAAACCGTTCCCTTGTGCCAAAAAGGCTGGGGATTTCTGCTGTAACGTATATGTTTCACTGTGTATGTTCCGAATATGTACTTTGTTTAATCCGCAATTTGAGGACACCCCCCTTTTATTTTACTTTTTGTATACTGTATCTTACAGTATATGTTCTGTTATGGTTGTTATTCAAAATGATTTCTTTCCAATGGCTCTGTAATTCATGGACTCTCTGTTTAATGCTATGCTACATGTCTATGTAAGTGTTGTTCAATTAAAACAAATAAATAAATAAAGCACTGTTCATTTGGTATACCAAAAAACTTCTTGAAAAAAGTAGAAAAAAAATGACCTCTGTTGCAAACAATAACATATTATCAGGACTCGGGTCAGGACCTGCTACCTCTGCTGTGTCTGGCTATGTCTCTTCTTGCTGGGTTACCTGGGATGCTGGACATTTCTCTGGACATTTCCTTGAATGATCTTGCCTTAAACCCTGTTTTCCTTTGATACCCTAAACTCTTTGCTTCTCTCATTAACTTATTGATTTAAGCCAGGTCTCTGCACTTCATGTTTGCCAGATTATTGTGCTCTCAAGCCAATATCTTGCTCTAATCACTCTTGCTGCCCCCTGTATCTTCATTTCCACTCATTGCTGACCTTTGGCTTGTTCTTTTTTTTTTTTTTTACATTCCAAGGTTAAGTTTATTAAAGTCAAACTTGAGGTATACAAGAAATACAGTTTGTGCAGATGCAACTGCTCATAACTTTTACGTAAAGGCAAACAATGTGAATCACAACATAGGAACACAAGGTACATATCCAAAAGCAATTCAGAGTAGAAGGCTAATTATCTGAAGCTTACATAACGTATTATGTATTATTATGCATATATAGTTCCCCTTGGAGCTTATGTTAACTCTAGGTGGTCCCAACCACCTATATCTAGCGGAGCCAACGGGGATGTAGTTGAGGTGTGATAAACAAGCTTTACACATAGCGATCAGTTACAAACGTGGCTGATTTCTGAGGTTTAGTAAGAAAAGCACAGAGTAAGCACAAAGGTATGAAGAGTCAAGGCCCAAGGTAAGGAGCCAGAAAAGAATACATAAATAAAAATAAATAAAAATAAAATAAAATAAAAAGAAAGAACTATTTGGCATTGAACAGTTAGTCGTAGATGTACATAGACAGTCACAGAATTAGGTATCCGCTCAGAACTCAATTATGCCATCAGGGGCAGCGATCGGGACATAATGTCTGTGTATTCGGACGAGTACCGGAAAACTACCCATGGCTGCCACAGGTTAAAGAATTTGTCCACACCTTGAGTTGCCTGAGTCAGAGTCTCCTCCATCGCATGAACGTCCGAAATCTTTTTCAGCCATTCCGCAACAGAGGGGATCCTCTGAGACCTCCAATAAAGAGGTATCAAGGATCTCGCGGCGTTCAGCAAGTGTCTCGACAAGGAGTTTTTAAACCTCCTCAAGGAGACATCCGTGACCTGGAGCAAACAGGCCGCCGCGTCCATGGTAATTTCAGTGTCTGTGATTTGTTTTGTTAGTGCTATCACTCTGTCCCAGAACCGTGCTATGAGCGGGCATTGCCACCAAATGTGGAGTAAAGTGCCTATTCCCTCGTGACACCTCCAGCAGGATTCTGGGACCTGCGGATTCCATTTGTGCATTTTAGCTGGGGTGTTGTACCAATGTGTTAACAATTTATAAGCAGTTTCCTGCATTTTCGTGCTTATTGAACATTTGTGAGTTAGTATGCAGGCATGTCTCCATTGTTTGGCCGTGATCTCCATCCGAAGCTCCTCCGCCCATCTCGCCCTGAGCTCGTCCACCTCCTTAAAATGCAGTTCCTGTTGGCTTGTTCTTGACTATGCTTCTGCTTGATCCCAACATGCAACCACTTGTTACTGACCTTTGGCTTGCATACTGACTATGCTTCTGTTTATCCCTACCTGCTTTATCTGCTACTGGACTTCAGCTTGCTCACCTCCTGGTGTGGAGATCCTAAGGACCGTGACCTGGTACTAACATGCAGCAAAATCCATCTCCACTATCAGGAGCTCTGGTAAACACTGGTTAGCACTTAGGCTTCGCACCTTTAGGTGAGCCGTGTCATCCGCCAGGGTGAAGAGCTTCTTTACTTATCCAGCTGTTTGTTGGGAGCCTCTCTACAGCAATGGCTACTGGTCTCTGAGCATGACTCCAGACTGTTACATATATTAAAAATGTATTTTTTTTTTTAAAGTGGACCTCAAACCAAAAACATTTTACTACTGTAGTGTATTTTGATTTGATAGGTCAAAATGCATCCACTGGAAACCATTATGTTGTTTTTAAGGGGCCTTTCACACGGACAGATAGAATGGTGCTTTTAGCTGTGGATTTTACCGCAGCTAGAAGCACACAATGCTTTCCTATGACATCATTCACACACTACGGTTACCTGCGGTTTTGTTCCCCATGGTTTTGTGCGGATAGAAAAAATAGAACTGGATGCGTCCAGCTGCGAAATTCCGCAGCTATCGGCACATAACCGCAGGTAACCGCAGTGCACTGTGCACTTCTTTAGCTCTTTTACAGAGGCCCCCCGCCGGGATTCTCATTCGACGTCTTCGGCGGGGGGTTCCCGGGTTTCTGTCGCCTTCTGTCTCCTTCTTCTTCTTCGATGTTGACACATCGCTTCCTTCCGCTGCAATGCCGTGTGCGGCGGCACGCACCATTTATATAGGCCTCTTATGACGTCACAGTCCCATCATGCTCCGGGCGCCCGGAATACTCATTCACCTAGGGTGGGGGGCCGGCATCTGGGGGCCCCCTTAATAAAAGGGGGCTCCCGGATTCCGATAAGCTCCCCTCCCGCAGACCCTGACAACCAACGGCCAGGGTTGTCGGGAAGAGGCCCTGTCCTCATCAACATGGGGAAAATTTGGGGTGTGGGGGTAGTGGCGCTGTCTGTGCAATACCCTATGAATATAGGGGATGGGAAACACACGGCAATGTCTAGGCAGTGACGCACAATCTTTCCACCAGAAATAGCATCCACCAGTCTGGAACTATGATATATTGCTACAAACAACTGAGTATATATAAAGAGAATAAATGAACAGCATTCAAATGTAAATATATGTGAACCTTAATGGTGAGTCACTGAAGTGAAAAACGTGTGCTACTCAGATCCGTACATACTATGTGAATAAAATTATAAATATGCGCATATATGTGCAATGGATTCAGATAAAACCAGCCTTGAAAGAAATGCACAAATAGATTGAACTATAAATCCACTAGCAACATTCAAATAAATGTGAACCTTATGATACTAAAGTGGGATAAAGTGCTAACATCCCTGTATCTTATTAAATAAATGTAAATAGGAGTATGCGCACATGTGTGCAAATAACATCAAAATATATCACCATAGGTGATTAAATACTGTGATATCCAGTGTTGGATAAAAATACCCAACTACAATAAATAATAAAAAGTGAATAAAAAAAACAAAAAGTCATAGGGTCAATCCAAAAATATGAAAAAATATAGAAAATGACAAAAAGATCAGCAAGTGATGAATCCTCAAACAGTTAATTGAACTTCAACTTGAGTGCAGTAGTCAACTCCAAAAGGTGCTTCTTGCTGTGCTGAGTGATCACACTATGCAGTTTGTGTAAGCGCGGTGGTCCCGGTGCTCCCCCACTTGGGTCCCCACTCACCAGAAGCCCTCACCCCTGCAGGGGTAGGGTGCAAAACACATCAACATGGGGACAGGTGCTTTGGGGTGGGGGGCCACGGGGCGCCCCCTGCCCCAAAGCACCGACCCCCCCATGTTGAGGGCATGCGGCCTGGCACGGTTAAGGGGGGGGGACTCGCTCGTCCCCACCCCTTTCCTGACCGTCCGGGCTGCTGCTCGGATACGGGTCTGGTATGGATTTTGGGGGGAACCCCACGCTGTTTTTTCGGCATACGGGGTGTCTCCTTAAAATCCATAGCAGATCCAAGGGCCTGGTATGCTCCTGTAGGGGGAACCGATGCAGGTTTTTTATTTGAAATTTGGCGTGGAGTTCCCCCTCAAGATTCATACCAAACGCAGTGCTTGGTATTGGCAGGGATCCAAGTCGGAATCCCGTTCAATATTGTGCCGCAGCTAAACGCAACCGCAGCTAAAAGCACTGTACAAATGCAGCTGATCACTGTGCCTGGAGTCTTGAATTCCAGCAAAACATGCTTTTACCTGCGGCAAAACAGCCGTTCGTCTGAAAGGGGCCTTAGAGAATAAATAAAGACTTACATTTAGAAGTTTTGGATAAACATTGGATGTGTGCAAGAAACGCACAGATACGGTACCCAACTTGAATTGTTGGAGCAAGCAGATGGAATTTAAACTGCATGTCTTGCTTCCATTACAAGAAGGCACATGCTATAAACTGCATCCTGGCAAACACCCTCTCCCAAGTAATTTGAACACATCATGGAGAGCTCAGGCCTGCATTTTCACAAAGAAGATTAAAAGATACTTTTTAGATAAAGTTTAGTAAGGGGTAACGCATTGGCTATAGTTTGCACTATAATGCAAAACATGCTGTTGAATACAAGAAAATGCCACAAGTAAGGATGGGCCGAACACCCCCCAGTTTGGTTCGCACCAGAACTTGCCGAACAGGCAAAAAATTTGTTTGAAGACGCGAACACCGGTAAAGTCTATGGGACATGAACATGAAAAATCAAGAGTGCTAATTTTAAAGTCTTATATGCAAGTTATTGTCATAAAAAGTGTTTGGGAATCTGGATCCTGCCCCAGGGGACATGTATCAATGAAAAAAAAAAGTTATTAAAACGTCAGTTTTTTCGGGAGCAGGGATTTTAATAATGCTTAAAGTGAAACAATAAAGTGAAATATTTCTTTAAATTTCGTACCTGGGGGGTGTCTATAGTATGCCTGTAAAGTGGCACATTTTTCCCGTGTTAAGAACAGTCCCTGCAGAAAAATGACATTTCTAATGGAAAAAAGTCATTTAAATTACTCAAGGCTTTAATGAATTGTCGGGTCCTGCAATACAGATAATAGTAATTGAAAAAAAAAAATGGCATGGGTTCCCCCCCCAGTCCATTACCGTCCCTTTTGGTCTGGTAAGAATATTAAGGGGAACCCCGAACCAAAATTTAAAAAAAATAGCGTGGGGGTTCCACCAAATTCCCTACCAGGCCCTTTAGGTCTGGTATGGATAGTAAGGGGGAACCCTGCACCAATTTAAAAAAATGGCATAGGGGTCCCCCTCAAAATCCATACCAGACCTGAAGGGTCTGGTATGGATTTTAAGGGGAACCCAATGCCAAAATGTAAAAAAAAAAAATCCATACCAGATCCTTATCCAAGCATGCAACCTGGCAGGCCGCAGGAAAAATGGGGGGGACGAGAGGCCACCCCCCTTCCTGAACCATACCACGCCACAAGCCCTCAACATGGGGAGGATGCTTTGGGGTCCAAAGCACCATGTCCCTATGTTGATGCGGGCAGGGGGCATATTGGAATCTGGAAGCCCCCTTTAACAAGGGAAACCCCTGATTCTGGCCCCCATATGTGAATTGGTAACGGGGTACATTGGACGCCTACCATTTCACCAAAAAAATGTACATCCACCTCGACCCAAGGATACTGAAAAAAATAAAATAAAATGTTGATACTGATGCCTCATAGGAGGTTCCCATCGAATGACACTACACCCGTCTTGACAGCTCTTAAATAGCTGAGGGAGGGGCCACCTCTGTAGTACGCGGATGACCCCGCCCCCTCTGACACCACAGGGAAAGCAGCAAGTTTTAAATTACCTTTTTTCCTTTAGAAATTTCATTTTGCTGCAGGGACTGTTCTAAACATGGGGAAAATGTGCCACTTTACAGGCATACTATAGCCCCCCCACAGGTACGAAATGTAAAGGAATATTTCACTTTTATTGTTTCACTTTAAGCATTATTAAAATCACTGCTCCTGAAAAAAACGGCTGTTTTTAAAACTTTTTTTTTACATTGATACATGTCCCCTGGGGCAGGACCCGGGTCCCCAAACACTTTTTATGACAATACCATGCACATAAACCTTTCAAATTAGCACTTTTGATTTTTAATGTTAGTGTCCCATAGACTTTAACGGGGTTCCGCGGCTTTCTAATTTTCCCCA
Source organism: Rana temporaria (assembly GCF_905171775.1). Classification (NCBI taxonomy): domain Eukaryota; kingdom Metazoa; phylum Chordata; class Amphibia; order Anura; family Ranidae; genus Rana; species Rana temporaria. The sequence continues at coordinate 657,630,130 of NC_053489.1, read as the reverse complement.
AACTCAATATATTGTTTGTGTGTGCCAGAACAGCTGAATCGTTCGCCCATCCCTAGCCACAAGTATGGATAGCCTGAATGACCCCCTGTTCGGTTCGCACCAGAACTTTCGAACATCGTGAAAGTTCGGAACCGAATAATGAACCCCATTGAAGTCTTTGAAATTCGAACATGAAAAATCAAAAGTGGCCATTTTGAAGGCTTATATGAAAGTAAGTGTGCATACAATGGTTAGAGGGGTCCGGGTACTGCCCTGGGGGGACATAAATCAAAGAAAATAAATGACCAGCCATTTATTGATGCTTACCTCTTCAATACCAGACACTTACCCCCCTTCTTGCCCAAAGCCAACTTTCAGCTTTCAGGGCTGTCACTTTTTAAATGACAATTGCGTGGACATGCTAGACTGTACCTAAAGAAAATTGTATCATTCTGTTCCCACAAATAGAGCTTTCTTTTGGTGGTATTTGATTACCTCTGTGGTTTTTATTTTTTGCTAAACAAATTTAAAAAAATGAAAAAAAAAATATTTGTTTTCCTTTTTTCTGTTATACAAGTTTGTAAAAAAGTAAGTTTTCTCCATCACTACTGGGCACTGAAAAGCTGCACTGACTGGCGCTGATAAGGCAGCACCAATGAGCTAACACTGATGATGTGGCACTGATGGGCACTAACAGGCACTGACGATGGGCACTGATAGGCGGCACTAATGGGCACTGATAAGCGACACTGATGGGTGGCACTGATATGCTGCACTGATGGGCATTTATAGGCGGAACTGATGGGCACTCATAGGTGGCACTGGTGGGCACTGGTTGGCTGCACTGATGGGTACTTATGGGTGGCACTGATAGGCGACACTGATGGGCACTGAAAGGCTGCACTGAAGAGGACTTATGGGTGGCACTGATAGGTGACACTGCTGGGCACTGATAGGCGGCACTGCATGGCGCCGATGGGCACTGATAGGTGGCACTGATGGGCACTAATGGCTGGCACTGATAGATTGCACTGATAGGCATCATTGGTCGCACTGGCAGACATTTTTAATTAGAACTGATTGGCAGCTGCCTGGGCACTGATTGGCATATTCCTGGTGGTCCTGAGTGGTGGCCATCCCTGGTGGTACTGGCGGCATTCTGGTTGTCCTGGGAGGGCATCCGAGGGGGCTGCACTGGTAAACAATCAGCACAGATCGGCCAATCAGCTCTCCTCGCGCCTATCAGCCCTAAATGAGGAAAAGCTGATGAATCTTCCTGTTTACATAGTGATCAGCCGTAATTGAATATGGCTGATCACATGGCAAAGAGACTCCGTCTGAGGCTGTTTATCGAGATTGGTAATGCTGTGTGTCAGACTGACATGTGGCCCCATCGATAACTGCGCTGCGTGCCCCCTAGGGCGTGCAATCGTGGCTTATCACGTTGGATCACTGTCTACGGCGTGAACGTAACCTATGCCTATATTCACGTCCTATGTAAACTACGTAATATACGTCGGCTTGTGTTCCCTGGTGCAGCCCTTTGCATGGATGCTGCTGAGTTACACCTCCTTTATGGGGCATAACTTTACGCCGGACATATGACTTTACGCGCACTGCGTCGGGCGGACGTGTGTTCCTGAAACGGCGTATCTCCCTCATTTGCATATGTAAATAGAAAATCAATGGGAGCGCCAAATACGTCCAGTGTAAATATGCACCCACTCTACGCCGGCGTAGGCAAGTTACGTTGGTCGGATTAAGCCTATTTTCAGGCGTATCTTAATTTCTGAGTCCGGCGCATAGATACGACGGCGCATATTTGCACTTACGCGGCATATCTCGAGATACGCCGACGCAAGTGCTTTGTGAATCCAGACCAATATTTTTAGGGTTAGGGTTTCCCATTGAAGAATATGGCTAGGACTCAGGAATTGGAACAGGGACCTCCCCCAAAGGTCAGAAGGCGGGTTCCCAGAGGTCAAAGGTCACAGGGTGTGGCTGACCCACCCCCACCAAAGTGTACCGCCTACCCCAACTAAGTCGGGGAATGAACAAGTCGGGGAATGAACAAGTCAGGGAAAGCGTCTTCAGTTTAGGCCGATACGTATTCTTCTACATATTTTTGGTAAAACAAAATCACAATAAGCGCATATTGATTGGTTTGCCTAAAAGTTATAGCGTCTACAAAATAGGGGATAGAATTATGGCATTTTTATTATTATTATTTTTTTTTACTAGTAATGGTGGCGATCTGTGATTGTTATCGGGACTGTGACATTATGGCGGATAGATTGGACACTTTTGACACATTTTTGGGACCATTGATGATTTCACAGCGATCAGTGCTATAGAAATTTACTGCTTACTGTAAAAATGTCACTGTCAGTGAAGGGATTAACACGAGAGGGCGATCTAGGGATTAATTGTGTTCCCTAATTTATGTTATAACTGAAGGTGGGATGGGAATTACTAGGGGAAATGACAGATCGATGTTCATACTTTGTATGAACATACGATCAGTCATTTCTTCCCTGAAAGAACCCGGGAGCTAAAAACACATAGCTCCCGCTTCTCGCTCTAACACGAGCGATCGCGTGTGCCTGGCGGTAATCGCTCCTGCCAGGCACTCGCATCGGCTCTGGGGGCGAGCAACGTCACGCGCACGCCTCTAGTGGCCACAGGACGAAGCGAAGTAACATAACGTTGTTTCGCCCAGCCGTGCCATGTTGCCGCAGTAAAACTGGGAAGGCTGGTCGGCAAGTGGTTAATAGATTTGTGCATTTTCAGTGTTGCCCTTTAAGCCACATACAATTACTCTCCCTATACTGAAAAGTTTTTGTTTTGTTTTTTGCCTTGGTATGTGTCCCTTATGGCAGTGCCCAGCTAACCAAGCCCATTTTTAATGTTAACCTTGGAAAAGGCCAGAATAAAATTACAAGATTTCAGTAGAATTTGGTTCTAAATTTGGTGTCTGCTAAACCTCACAATAACCAACTGTGCCTGGTTTGCTCATCTCTAGTCCCAGTGATGTGATTGTGCACGGCCTTATTCACCCATGTGAATCATGTGAATACCAGAAAATTACATTTTGCTTGTGACAGTGAAAACTGTAACAAACGCAAACAAACAAATGTAAACCTTTCTTTTTTGTAACAATCATTTTATTGCCCCCCATATTTGTGATAGATTTGTTTATATATCTGTTTATTTGTAGTGTTGCTCACGAATATTCGCATTGCGAATATTCGACTCGAATATAGCATATTCGAGAAATCGCGCTATATTTCGAATTTCGCGGTGAATATTCGCAATTCCGAATATTCGCATTTTTTCAATTTGATTTTTAAAACAGATCACATCCTATCGACGTCTAAAAGCATTGCTGGTATGATTAGAGACCCTGGGCCGAGTAGCTAAGCTGAGGCGATCCTTTTATGTTGCCAAATTGAAAAAAAAAAAATTGCGATTTTTCGCTATTGCGAATGCGAAAATTATTGCGAATTTTCGATAACTGTGGTAGGAGAACTCTGATTGTCTCTGATGCAAAAGGGGGGGGCTTTGTGTATGTTTCTGTTATGAATATTTGTATGTTTGATATTATTTTTTTTTGTAAGAAGGAAAAAATTGCGCATACCTTAAAAAAAGGGGAGAATACAGCAGCAACTCAAAAATGTTATACAACATAATTTAATACAAGACAGAAAATGGAGTCGCTCTACAAGAATAAAAAATAGTGACAAGACATGTGGGCAAATTATAAAATAAGCAAGCGCAAATAACTTGTGAAATACACAGTGAAACAAATATATAAAGAAACATAGTCCCAATAATAGAAAAATAATCTTTCATAAAAATGTCTTTGATATGTGAAGTGAAAAAAAGTCCAAAGCATGCAGCATGAACGTGTTCAATCTTCAAGGTGTTTGATTGACAAACGGCTGTGACAGATGGATAGAGTAAAGAATCACCACCAATGCAAAACACTTTTTATTTTCTATTGTAAAATATCAAGAATATTCTGAGCCAATCAGAGTGCTCCTTCTGCATTTGCCGAATATTCGCAATTATTTTGTATTGTAAAATATCAAGAATATTCTGAGCCAATCAGAGTGCTCCTTCTGCATTTGCCGAATATTCGCAATTATTTTGTATTGTAAAATATCAAGAATATTCTGAGCCAATCAGAGTGCTCCTTCCGCATTTGCCGAATATTCGCAATTATTTTGTATTGTAAAATATCAAGAATATTCTGAGCCAATCAGAGTGCTCCTTCCGCATTTGCCGAATATTCGCAATTATTTTGTATTGTAAAATATCACGAATATTCTGAGCCAATCAGAGTGCTCCTACAGCATTTCTCGAAATTGCGCAATAAATATCGCATTCGCATGTTGCGATATTTCGATAAAATATCACGAATATTCTGAGCCAATCAGAGCGCTCCTCCAGCATTTCTCGAAATTGCGCAATAAATATCGCATTCGCATGTTGCGATATTTCGATAAAATATCACGAATATTCTGAGCCAATCAGAGCGCTCCTACCGCAGTTATCAAAAAATCGCAATTATTTTCGCATTCGCAATAGCGAAAAATCGCAATCATTTAATTTCGATAAAATATCACGAATATTCGAATTTAGCGAATATATCTCGAATATTCGAATATATATTCGAGATATATCGCGAAATCGAATATGGCATATTCTGCTCAACACTATTTATTTGTTTAATGTACATTTTTTTTGGTAGCAAAAAATAAATAAAAAATAAATGTATTGATTATTAATGTTTTTATATACTTTTTTTTAATAAGCTAGCCACCATACTTTGTTTACATAAGACTCATTCATTCATTATTTATCTTTTTAGAACTTTATTAAAAAATAAATATCAAATAAATAATCTTTATTTTGTATGTTTATTTATTTATTTATTTATTTATTTTACATTTACTTTGCTTGAGACGGTCAATATACTGAATGCTTGGAAAGTAGGCAAAAATCTAATTTTCCTTTTTTCTTTTTTTTTTTTCTTCACTTGTTCAACTAAATTGTGGATATTATTTTCTATAAACACCACCTAATCAATCTTAGAATATTAACTGAGCCAGACATCACAAGGGAGCTGAGGAAATGTTACACAAGATCAGTGAGAATTCCCCGTCTGCACACGCCTTCTTCACGCCTACCGTCCAACCTCCACTTATTATATCTCTTACAGGTGAATTCAATAAGAAATAATTACTGGGTTATACGTGTGGGAATCTGAACATAGAAGAGATGCAAACTTTCCGCTTGAAGCTGAAACTTCTATTAAGCAATTACAAAAATAAAACTAGCCAATGTAGCTTACTAAGGAGTTCTTTAGTTTCTTTGCTAACTTTCTCAGAACTGCATTCATTTAGTTATTGTATAAGATTTTCTACTACCTTTTTACCACTGATTGATTGATACCATTGATTGTGCCTCTTCCTTTTAACAGCAATTCGAAAATTAATGATAAATATAGTAAAAATAATCATAGTCAAATATAATTTTTTTTTATCATTTACAATATCCATGATTATAGCGGAGGTTCACCCTAAAAAAACATGTATATTCCATCCAGCATACTGCCGACATGTACAGTATGCTGTGTTTTTTTTTCGCTGTACATACCGCCGTATAGCTATTTTCCCCCCCGGCTTCCGGGTAGTGGATCCCGCGGGTGTGGGCGTTCCTATTCAGAGACTAAGTGATTGACGTGATGACAAAAGCTTCCCCCGGCGCATAATGCGCATCACCAGTTTCCGAAAGAAGCCGAATGTCGGTGCGCAGGCGCCGTATAGTGCCGTATAGAGCCGACTTGACCCGTTCGGCTTCTTTCGGAAACCGGTGACGCGCTTATGCACCGGGGGGAAGCTTTTGTCATTACGTCAATCACTTAGTCTCTGAATAGGAATGCCCACTCCCGCGGGATCCACTACCCGGAAGCCGGGGGGGGGGGGGAAATAGCTATACGGCGGTATGTACAGCGAAAAAAAACAAAAAAAAAAAACAGCATACTGTACATGTCGGCATAATGCTGGATGGAATGGTATATACATGTTTTTAGGGTGAACCTCCGCTTTAATCTCTAATTTAGAATTTATATCATTTTGACTTTGCCACTGCACAAATTTGACTTTTATTGATTCTTTATAACTAAAACTAACCATTCCCCAGTGAGATCCCAACTCCGCCACAAACACATTGGTCTTTCCTCTGTATCCCCCCTCCAACACAAACACATTGGTTGACCTTTCCCCGGTATCCCTCCTCCAGAACACTCAGGGGTTGATTTACTAAAACTGGAGAGTGTAAAATCTGGTGCAGTTCTGCATAGAAACCAATTGGCTTTCAGTTTTTCTTTTGTGAAAGCTTAATTGAACAAGCTGAAGTTCGAAGCTGATTGGCCAGCATGTACAACTGCATCAGATTTTGCACTCTCCAGATTTAGTAAATTAACCCCTCAGTGTTCAATTTTTCCTCCAGAGGCCCCTCTGTCTGCAGCCACACACTCAAACCAACCAATTTGCATATTGAACGCTGTCTATGTCCATTCAACACTGTCCAATTTAGCACTGAACCTAACTGAAGTCAGGGAGGCAAATTATTATACCAAAATTCTGGTTCCAAAATATTAGGCAAGCTATTGTCATAAAAAAAGGGCAATGCCTTAACCACCTAACCTCCAGAAAATTTCACCCTCATTTTTTTGCTATTCTGCACTGTGCTCTTTTAACTGGTAATTGTGTGGTCATGCAACACTGTATCCAAATGAAATTGATACAATTTTTTTTTTTTATAATTTTTATTGAAAATTTACAATAATACAAAAAGAGGACAAACAATGTTCAGAACAAGATTTGCGAACAAAGAACACTGACCATTAAGATATAATTTTTTAAACACAAATTGAAGTTTAATTTGGTGGTATTTGATCACCATTGGGTTTTTATTTTTTATTATATAAATGAAAAAAAGACAGAAAAGTTTAAAAATATATATTTTCTGCTTTCTGTTAAAAAATAAATTGAAGAATCAACATCAATTTAAGCCAAAATGTTTTCTGCTACATGTCTTTGGTTTAAAAAAAAACAATCCCACTAAGTGCATATTCATTTTCATTTTCTAATTATTAGATCTGTGGTGGTGCAAAAACCTACAATGAAAAACTCGTAAATGTACAAAAAACATGCATGGGAACACACACAAAAAAAGTTCACTTAGGGCTCATTTACACTTGCTTTGGCTTCAACACACATTAACCTCCTTAGCGGTATTCCCGAGTCTGGCTCGGGGGGGAATTTTTCATACCAAAAGCGGTATCCCTGAGCCAGACTCGGGATTGCATTGCAGGATACAGGGGGAAGTTACTTACCTTGTCCCTGGATCCTGCGATGTGTCCCCGCTGTGTGTGCGGGCTCCTCCGCTGTTTCTCCTCACTCGATTCACAGTGCCGAGTGCCGAGCTCCATTCCCTGCGACGTTACGACGCACGGGGACGGATCTTAGCGCCAAATTCAAAGAGTGAAACACACAATACACATACAGTATACTGTAATCTTACAGATTACACTACTGTATCAAACAATTACACACCCCCTTTGTCCCTAGTGGTCTGCCCACTGTCCTGCATGCAGTTTTACTGTATATAATAAAAACTGTTCTTTCTGCCTGGAAACTGGAGATTGTCCATAGCAACCAAAAAGTGTCCCTTTACATCAAAAGTGCTTTTAGACCAGCTAGAAAACAGCGATAATAAATTAGAATCACTTGCAGAATTGAGTGATAGTTATTTGTGGAGAAATTCGTCATCAAACAATAAAAATAATGACAGCGACAATTCTGCAACTGAGCAAATTTCAGTGTTTTTGGTTTGATTACATTATTGAATAATTTTTATAATAATTACATTATTATTTGTTAAAATTATTTATAGTTATTTATTATATTATAATTTATGATTTTGTGTTTTAAACTTTATCATACCCGGGATGTCTACTAGACTCTTGTTTGGACAGATTTAAGTGAGTTATTCCAAAGAATTGCAGGCCTACAATGTAAAACACCAAGGGCCAGATTCACGTATCTGGGCGCATCTTTGTGCGGGCGTAGCGTATCCTATTTACGCTACGCCGCCGGAACTTAGACAGGCAAGTGCAGTATTCACAAAGCACTTGCTCCGTAAGCTGCGGCGGCGTAGTGTAAATTGGCCGGCGTAAGCCCGCCTAATTCAACGTAGGCTGGTAGGGGGCGTGTTGTATGGAAATGAATCGTGACCCCACGTAAATGACGCGCCTAACGAACGGCGCATGCGCGCGCATGCTCAGAATCACGTTGCAAATACTCCCTAAGATACGTTGGCTCAATGCTTTGTCTACGTGAATGTAACCTACGCCCCATCCCCATTCACGTACGACTTACGCAAACGATGTAAAATACGACGCTGTTCCGACGTTTCCGACGTCCATACCTTAACATGACTTACCCCTGCTTTATGAGGGGTAAAGTTACGCCGGTCGTACGCCTTACGTAAACAGCGTATATTAATACGCCGGGCGCAAGTACGTTCGTGAATCGGCGTATCTAGCTCATTTGCATATTCGACGCAGAAATCTACGGAAGCGCCCCTAGCGGCCAGCGTAAATATGCACTCAAGATACGACGGTGTAGGAGACTTACGTCGGTCGTATCTTGGCAACAGTGAGGCATATCTGATTCTATGAATCAGTCGCATAGATATGACGGCACACTTTCGGACTTACGACGGCGTACATGGAGATACGCCGTCGTAAATCCTTTGTGAATCTTGCAACAAATTTCTATGCAAAAAATTGTACCGCTTTTGGTACAAAATACCAGATATAATCATACTGCCAGGGAGGTTAACAGCTAGTTTACACTTGCTTCAAAACAAGGCTTTGGACGCTAGTCAAAGCTCCCGTCATTAAATAAAATGATTAGCTTACAGTCATGTTTACACCTTGCTTTTCCCTTGCTTTGCTTTGTCTTTGCTTCAAGAACTATACCACATGTAGCTTTAGTGGTTGTTAAGACCTGCAGTGGTTATGGTACTGCGGCCTTCTTTCCATCCCTCTATCGCTGAGCATAAGTGATTATCGCTACCATAGGAGGTAGAGGGATAGTGGAGATGAATGCAGTTTCCAGGATGATTCTTCCCAATGGTTAGAATTTTCCCCCAAACATGAGCCAAGACTGCATAGAACAACTTTATTGAGAAGGCAGGCTCTTATATACACCAAAAAGAATATTTGCAGTAATCAAATGGACAATGACACACTCCACCCACAACAGCATACAATTGTGTACTAACGAGCCCCCCTCAATACACATCTTTTAGTCGACAGACATTCTGTCTCCGAGATAATCTACATGAGCTAAAAGTCAGACATCTGACCTTTAGACTGTGCTACCTCACAATCCACATTTATCGTCAATAGAAATTCACACAATACAGTGTCCATTAGCATAACACAATAAAAGCTCTTTTGGGAGCCATCCTAAGGTTCATTTACATCCCCGTAGCAGACGACATTATCACAGCAAGCTTTTATAGTACACCCGCCCTCTCTCTGCCTGGGAGATATTGAGATCAGTTAAGGAATAAACCAATTATCTCCAGGCAGAGAGCACACAATTTCCCCAGAAGTTGGAACACCCCTTTCCACACACGGTATCCCTACAATTACATATCCCCTGATAGCCCCGATCTGGGGGACCAACATATCCAAATTTCACCCAGATCTTAGGGGTTCTTAGAAAAAAACGAACCTATGAGAAAATACAGAATAAAGTCTATTTTCTTCACAGTGGTGTTTCAAAGCGCCTTCAAAGCCTCCATAGAAGTCTATGGCAAAGCTTGCTTGAAGCTCCACTGAAGCAGCACCGAAGCCTTATCGAAGCCCCACCAAAGCCCCACTAAATCCCCATCGAAGCCCCATCAAAGCTCCACCAAAGCCTCATTGAAGCCCCACCAAAGCATCATAAAAGCCTCATTGAAGCAAGGTGTAAACAGGACTTTAAGGGCTCATTTACACTTGTTCCGGCTTCAACACACATTAACCGCTAGTTTACACTTGCTTCAAAACAAGACTTTGGACAGGCTTTGTTAAAGCTCTTTGAACACTAGTCAAAGCTCCTGTCATTAAATACAATTATTAGCTTACAGTCCTGTTTACACCTTGCTTTTGCTTTGCTTTGCTTCGGCTTTGTATTGAAAATTATACCCCATGTAGCTTTAGTAGTGCTTCAAAGCGTCTTCAAAGACGTCATAGATGTCTATGGCAAAGCTCGCTTGAAGCCCCACTGAAGCCCTACCGAAGCTTCATCGAAGCCCCAATGAAGTCTCATTAAAGCACCTAGCAAAAGCAAGGTGTAAACAGGACTGTAAGCTAATCATTTTATTTAGTGACAGGAGCTTTGACTGGCATTCAGAGATGTTTAATGAAGCCATGTTTAGAAGCGTAAACTAGCCCTCAAGCGTGTGCTTTTGTCCACCCCCAAAGGGGTAGGAGTTGTACCCTGACCCCCCGGGGTGCAAGGCTCCTGACAGGGGCATAGGCTGACATGGTCTGCCATCCAGAAGGCCTGGCAGACCCCATTCTTCTGTTACAGCCAAAGCCATTCTCGAATACTAAGACAGGGGAGTGCTCCCAAAGAGAAACCCCCAAGAGGCATGGGAGGAAGAAACCAGAAGGCCACACATCCTCTCTCTAGACATCAGGGTAAGCCCGAGGACTCACACTCTTCATCCAGTGAAAAACACACACAAAAGTGAAAAGTGACAAACAGTGGGAGAAAGATAAATAGAAAAAGTGTCCGTGTCAAATAGTGCATTGACCAAGCCCTGAGGCCTGTTAGACAAAAAATGACCCCTGACTTTAGCCAAAAGGCCCAGCTCATAAGGCACAGTGCATAAGGGAAAGCAATATTATTACTGTGACCAGGAATGGACTGGCCATTGGGACAACCGGGAGTTTCCCGGTGGGCCGATGGCTCAGTGGGCCGGCTTCAGTGACATCGGACCGCCACCCCCCTCCACTCCTCTGTCTCTCCCTCTCCGCAGCGCTCACCTGGGGGGAACAGAGAAGCAGGGGGGACGACAGAGGAGCATGGGGGGGACCATAGGGAGCACGGGGGAGGGGACAGAAAACTGACTTAACAGCTACAGCCTGGGAGTTTCTCACTTCTGCCTAATCTTGTCCGATTAGGCGGAGCACCCAACTGATTCTTTGGCCCGGATGAAATAATGTCTAGCTTCCCCACTGGTACTGCCTATAAGAGTACCAGTACCAGCCGTTCTACTCTAATAAAGTAGAATGGCTAGTGGCTAGTAAAGGGGCAGAGGGGGTGCGGGTGGATGGGGGGGGGGTGCGGGAGTTGTCTGGCCTCCATGGGAGAGACCTGTTAAAGTGGGCCAGTCTGAAAGAAAGTCCAGGGCCAAAATGTTGTCCCAGTCCAGCCCTGACGGTGACCGTGAGTTCTGTTCACACTGTGGGGTCCCACACCCAAGTGTTACTAAGAGCGCCCTTAGGGAGACCACTCCAAGGGGGCACAGGCACCATGGACACCCTGCCTTCACGGCCCATGGCCAGACAAGGTAGAACATTAAAATCAGGAGGTAATGGGATCTTCCAGCTTTCACTGGGGAATTGCTCCCATGCCCCAACTGCCTGTGGGCACCCCAATTTCTGTTCCATATGGTACTAACCTTCCAAGCCCCCATCACTCTAGAAGATTTGCATAGCCACCACCCCAACCTTGGTCAGATCAGGATAGTAGCACAGCACCTCCACTGGCGATCAACAACTTAAAGTGGGACTGTGATAGTGTGACGGGCAATCTGACACTAAGGCCTCGTACACATGATAGGTTAAACAGAGGACAACGGTCTGAAGGACCGTTTTCATCGGTCAAAAACGATAGTGTGTGAGCCCCATAGGTTATTTAACCTTCGGTTAAAAAAAAGACAACTTGCTTTAAAATTTAACCGATGGACTGGTAACCGATAGGTCAAAACCGGTCGTTAGTACGCACAACCATCGGTTAAAAATCCACGCATGCTCAGAATCAAGTCGACGCATGCTTGGAAGCATTGAACTTCGTTTTTTTCAGCACGGCGTTGTGTTTTTACGTCACCGCGTTCTGACACTATCGTTGTTTTAACTGATGGTGTGTAGGCACGATGGACCATCAGTCAGCTTCATAGGTTAACCTATGACAACGGTCCTTTAGACCGTTGTCCTCTGGTTAACCTATCGTGTGTACGAGGCTTAACTGACACTGGGTGGGACCTGACTAACTTCCAATGACATCACCAATGACACTAATACAGTGATCAGTGCTGATCATATACAGTTCACTGTCCTTGTACTAATGACACTGGCTGGGAAAGGGGTTAACATTTAGGTTGACAAAAACTGGCACATCGCTGCTGTCTGTAGAAAAACAACACAGAGCTCCCTTCTGTGATTCATATAAATAACTGGCTGGAACCCGCTGATCAGCTTGTACTGTAGCAAATGACAGCACAGTCTGTGTGACGAGCGAGTGCCCCCTACCCAGAAATACTGGATCAAGTACATGTATGTGATCCAAAGCAGCCGGGCCACCTTCTAGCCATTCATCTATAGTGGGTGGTCTGAAAGTGGTTAAAAGCCCATACAGGTCATCAGCTTTGAGCTAACCATGCATAAAGGGCCCAGAATTATTGACTTAATTCCAATATGTATGGCAACACTTAACATATGTAGCGCAATAAACTACACATGAATTTACTTTCATATGTGCTTGTACAACATGTGAGGGTGGAGTGGAAGAGGATCAAACATTTTTGAGGGATGGTTTAAATGTTGGGTGGATACCTGGGGGACCCCTATATTATACAGATTCCTATAACTCCCTCCCAAAAAAACACATCCCCTTTGGGGAACATGATGTTGGTAAAAAGGTCCTTGTCCCTTAACATATTTTCCTGGTCATCCAGGTTGCTTGCCTGGATAAGGGCCCCATAGTAGACATGCAACAACAGTTTGATATAGATAGAAGATTTGAATTGATGCTGACAATAACAATCTGTGTCTATCGAACCTGCGGTAGAATGTGCCTAACCTTAACTCTATTAGTCCAATATTATTCTACATAGTGAGAAAAGATTCAATATTATAGAGAAAAGGTTTGACATTATAGAGAGAAAAGATTCAACATTATAGAGAGAAAATATTCGACATAGTGAGAAAAGGTGCTGCTAGAATTGGGTGGGGGAAGTAAAATAAAAATAATGATGATTATGAAAATTATTGGCTGATTGTAACCAAAGAGGAGGAGCAGTAAAATAGCTAGAACTAACTTGACAATTCAACATGAAAGATGAAGATTCGACAAAGCATCGAAAAACATACAAACGTCGAATCTGTCATTGAAGTTTATGGTGTCTGTCGAAAGTTCTAAGAAAATTTGACAGAGCAGCTAAACTGTACAACGCCGCAATCGTACATTTCTGGTCAAATGCTTGGCCCATAGGCTATAGAAAAATTCTATTGTTGGTTGACTAGTAATAGTAATTAATAAATATAATTGTTACTAGTCATACAACATTAGAATTCTACTATAGCTTGTAGGGGGAACATTCGACTGGAAATGTACGATTGCGGCGTCGTACAGTTTCACTGCTCAGTCAAATCTTCTTTGAACATTTGACAGACACCATAAGCCTTCAATAACAGATTCAACCTTAATTCATTCAGATTTTTGGACGAATGCAATTTATAACAAAAAACAAAATAAATAAAAACGAATTTCGGGAGTAACTAAATAAATTTATTTTTCGGGAGAAAACAAAATTCCGAAACAAAATATTTCAGTGTTCACATGTCTACCCCATAGGAGTTTTAAGGGGAATCTTGTGCCACAACTTCATGTGCAGCTTTAAGACATCCCGAAGCATCCTTTTTTAATGTATTTATGTATTTTCAAGGTTTCCCTTTCAAACCACATGAAAAAAACAAAAAACTCTGTCTGCTGAACACTATTTAAAATAAACTTGAAAAATGGCAGAAAACAAATACAAGAATTAGACTTTAGTAGGGTTCGGTCCTATGTACAGAGTTTGCAGGCATACCGCTGGATTGGCAGGACCTCATGGAAACAAAAGTTTGTCCAGTTTACTCATCTCTAGTTCCAGTTATTGTGCATAACTCTATCCACTAGGGATGAGCCAAACACCCCCTGGTTTGGTTCACAGCAGAACATGCAAACAGGCAAAAAAATTGTGCCTACTAACGATCGTTTTTTTTTCTATCGGTTAGGAATCCATCTGTTAAATTTAAAACAAGTTGGCTTTTTTTTAACCGATGGATAAATAACCGATGGCGCCCACACACGATCGGTTTGGACAGATGAAAACGGTCCATCAGACCATTCTCATCGTTTTAACTGATCGTGTGTACGCGGCATTAGTCTTAAACGAGGAAAGGACAGGGGCCCAGGCCCATATTTACATGTGTTAAAGTCAAACATGTAGTTGAAAATATAACGCAAGAGGGATAACAGTGACATATGGAAAGTCAAGAAAATAAAGAATAAACAAGAGAAAAAGGAGGAGGTCAGACACTCAAACAGAACCACATTCCTACGCAACAGCCTTAACATACTCCAAAGTGTCAAGGCTCAAGAAGAGAGGATTCAAAGCCAGGTGGTAAAATGTAGTCAACCCATGGATGACAAACTTTGCAGTGTTCAGGGACTGTGTCTAGACATTTCTAAATGCCACATTGCTGCAATCACAGTTTTGTTTAAGACCATGTATACCAGCGAAAGTGTAGACTGATTAATAGACATGTGCATTTGTTTTTGTCCGAATGCATTTTCGTCCGAATTTCAGGTATTTTCATTATCGTTTTAACAAACGATAACGAAAGCACAGAAAACGGAAAACGAAAGATCAACATAAACAAATGCTTTATTTTCGTTTTCGTTGCGGTCGAATGTGCCTAACCTTAACTCTATTAGTCCAATATTATTCTACATAAAGAGAAAATATTCAACATAGAGAGAAAAGGTTCGACATAGAGAGACATACATTTTTCAACATAGAGAGAAAAGATTCGACATTATAGAGACATGAAGAAGAGTCGACATAGAGAGAAAAGATTTGACATAGAGAGAAAAGATTTGACATAGAGAGAAAAGATTCGACATAGAGAGACATGAAGATTCGACATAGAGAGACATGAAGATTCGACATAGAGAGATATGAAGATTCAATTTTTTTTTTAAAGATTCTTTCGAATCTTCTTTTTTTTTTTTCTTCTTCTTCTTCTTCTTCTTCTTCTTCTTCTTCTTCTTCTTCTTCTTCTTCTTCTTCTTCTTAGAACATTCGACAGACACCATAAGCCTTCAATGACAGATTCAACCTTAATTTGGATTTTCGGACAAATGCATTTTTTTAACGAAAAACTAAATAAATTAAAACGAATTTCGGGAGTAACTAAATAAATTTATTTTTCGGGGGAAAACGAAATTACAAAACAAAATATTTCAGTGTGCACATGTCTACTGATTAACCTATGTCCTCTCTGAAGCCCTGTATACACAATCGGTTTGTCCAATGAAAACAGACCGATGGACTGTTTTCATCGGACAAACCGATCGTGTGTGGGCCCCAACGGTTTGTTTTCCATCGGTGAAAAAAATAGAACATGTTTTAAATATTTCCTATGGATAAAAAAACGATAGAAAAAAAACGATTGTCTGTGTGGAAGTCCATCGGTCAAAAATCCACGCATGCTCATAATCAAGTCGATGCATGCTCGGAAGCATTGAACTTCATTTTTCTCAGCACATCGTAGTGTTTTACTGATGGTGTGTAGGCAAGACTGATGAAAGTCAGCTTCATCGGATATTCAATGAAAAAATCCACCGGATTAGATCCATCAGATATCCGATCGTGTGTACGAGGTTTTAGGAATAAGACACCTATACCCTAAGTTGCACTGAGAACCAGCAACCTATCGGTAGCACTCCATACCAGAGATTGACTACTAGCACCAGCACCTTCACCCTGATCACTGTGCACACACAGCCATCCATCCAGCTTGCACCTTATGGACATTATCTGCACTGCGTTTTTTTTAATTGTGAATATATTTATTTATTTTTGCACTTGTCACATGATGATGCCATTTTAAAGATTTTATGAGTTTATTCACACATCTATTTTGTGGTACACCTTTCACAGTATTTGGACACTTTATCAGTCCATTGTTTATACTGTCACAGCTGATTATTTATATTTTATTGTTGCTATTTTGACCATTCATTTATTGCCTTTCAAGTGTACCTGTCACATGAGCACATTTGCACATTATCACCTATTTATGCACAGCACAGCACTACTTCTACATTTATACTTACCTGGGTCTTGATACTACCTTCAGTGCTTGCTGCAGTACCCCACATTTTAGACTTGGCCAACGCGGGAATATCTTTTCATTACAGTTAGGTAGATTCAGGTACGTGAACCTAAAGATGCGGCGGCGTAGCTTAGCCTGTTTAGGCTACGCCGCCGTAAATTAGCAGGTAAGTTGATTTAGAATCATTACTAGTCCAACTAATTTAATCGTCTAAAACGAGCGGGCGTAAGGGCGCCTAATTCAAATTGGTTGGAGGGGGGCGTGTTGTATGGAAATGAGGCTTGACCTCACGTTTTTTGAAGTTTTTTTACACTGCACATGCGCCTGGCGCCTACATTTCCCAGGGCGCACTGCGGCTAAGTATGCCGTACGGGCCTATTGATTTTGACGTGGACGTAAACGACGTAACTCCCGATTCGCGGACGACTTACGCAAACGACGTAAAAATTTCGAACCTCACGGCGGGAACGGCGGCCATACTTTAACATTGTTATTTCACCTCATAGGCGTACGTTCGTGAATCGGCGTACTAACTGATTTACATAATCTACGGCGGCCGCAATGGAAGCGCCACCTAGCAGCCATCCGAAAAATTGCAAGCTAAGGTAGAACGGCGCAAGCCGTCCTATCTTAGCTTTGTTTAAGAGTATCTCTGTTTGAGCATACGCTTAAACATAGGTCGGCTTAGATTCTGAGTTAGGTCGGCTTATCTACCGATAAGCCGGCCTAACTCTTTCTGAATCTACCTATTTAAGTCTAAATTTGTCATCCCTATCATGGACTACAGTATATCACTCTGGCATCACCCTTTGCAATGGTTTCTAAGCACTAAAGGCTCCAAATGTTCATCTAAACTGTAAATTAGATATGTGCATTCCCGTTCTTACGAATGTTATTTTCGTACGAAAATATTCATTTTCGTACCCGCAGAATAATGTGTACATACGAAAAAAATAAAGCACCAAAATACGAAAACGACAGGATTACGAATGAGCCGCATAACGAACAACCGCAAATATGAATGAACGATCTGATGAAAATACGACAAAACGAAAACGGCAAAAGAACAAAAATTACATCTATAACAAAAGATTTGCATTCTGTATCCTGTTTGAATCCCCTCTCTGCTTGTATCCTCAGCCGTATGCTCACACGACATCCACAACAAAAGACCCGCACCCTGTATTTTGAATTCCTTTTTTTTGTTTGTATTTTGGATTCAACAGAATGCAAATCTTTTGCCACAGATGTCACACGACCGAAAACACCAAAAGAAAAAGGACCCAAAATACAGAATAGAAATCTTTTATTATAGATGTAATTTTTGTTTTTTTGAATGGGCAGTGAGTGTAGTTAGTAAAGCAGCTTCTCTTTTGTGCTGAGTAGTACAGTAAAGCCAAATAAACGTTTCTGTGGATTTTCATCTGAAGGGAGATCAGTTGGCCAGACTTTTGAACCCAAAAATGGTTTTCTGATGGAGTTTAAAAACCAACAAATTTTCTGAGAACGAACGGAAAACGATCGTTTTTATGTTTGTTGTTAAAAAAGTCTGACCAAGTATATGGGGCTTAACAATCGTTAATATGGATGAGCCGCGTGTTGAAAGTGCCGCGAATCCCGCGATATATTTACGAAAGTACAAAATGACGAAAATCCTTTTTCTGTTTGTAGCTTCAGTCGCATGCCCACATGACATCCACAACAAATTGTCATAGATGTCACACGACCGAAAACACGAACAGAAAAAGGAATCCAAAACACAGAATACAAATCATTGACAAAAATTCACGAAAATTATTGTCTAACAAGTAACGAACATGAATTAAACAGAATAACGAACCATCCCGCATGTACCAAAATAAAACGGTAACGAAAATACGAAACGATCGGAATACGAAAAAATCTTGTCGTACGAAAAACGAACGGGAACGAACAGGAAAATGGGCGTCTTACGGAACGATACGAAACAGAACAAAAAAAAAACAAAAAATGTTTCTGTGCACATGTCTACTGTAAATGAATACAGAAAAAATAGGATTGCTTGAAACAATGTGAATAGTTATGTGAACTGTGCTCAGACACCACCAGCTCTAATCAAAATTAGTACAGTATTTGCTCCTAGAAAGTACAATAGTATGGTTGTTCCAGACTCCATATTCCAAACCACCCATTATTATATACTGTACCATTCATTAAAAATAAATAAGTATTTATTGTAACCTCCCATCCAGAAACAAGCAAATAGGTTTGAAAACTAGAACATTTTTGAAAAAGTGTCTAAATACTGTATACTGTATTATCAATAGAAAGAAAACACATTTTTTAAAAAAGTTCTATACTTTCTGCTCTAAATCCCTTTACCAATCATATCTCCAACAACTGTGCTTGAGGTATATACAAACTATTATTCACCAAATATATAATACAGAACGTTGTATATAGAAAAGTATGTATAAAGCATATTCATTAACAAGCCAAAAATGTTTTTAGACTGTACCAAAGATAATTTGGTGTTGTAAAATAATTAAATAATAATTTAAAGTTATTTCTTTACACATATTGAAGACTATAAAAGCTGGCTACAAAGCAATAAAGCACACTTACAAGCAACTGACTGTAATAGAAGATATGGCAACTGAAAACAGAGAATAAAACAACAGATTGTCTTGGAATGTTTGGTAAAGCTGTTCTTGTATCTGTTGTATATTATACTTTTATTGTTCTAGCACAATGTCAAGAAGTAAGCTGTGATCTTCCATGTTTTATTACAAAAAGAAAGCTTTTATTTGGGTTTGACAATATTCGACAAGGAAATATTACTATTGGTGGAATATTCTCAGTAAGCAATTTTTATTATGATCAGTACATACATTTTAACTCAATTTTCTTGGCTTCTTGCATCATGTAAGTACAGTACTATTGTTATGAGAATAGGTGGAAAACAGTTAGGGCTCATTTACACTTGCTTTGGCTTCAACACACATTAAACGCGACAACGCTTCAACATGCTTTTATGATGTGTTTTTAATACTTCTGTGGTGCTTCGATAAAGCTTTGGTGGTGCTTTGATGAAGCATTTGTCACTGATGCTTCCGTGATGCTCTTTTGAAGATTTGTTGAAGCTTGACAGATGCCATGTGTGGCTATCTCATACCTGCAATTTTTCCAAAACAAATCAAAGCTAAAGCTGAATTAAAGCCTCTCAAAAGCCACAGTTGTTTCAAGTGAGCTTCAAGAGTCATAGAGTTCTATGGAGGCTTTGAAGACGCTTTGAAGCACCACTAAAGCGACATGGGGTATAATTTTTGAAGCCGCAGCAAAACAAAGCAAATGCAAAGTGTTAATAAGACTGTAAGCTAACCATTTTATTTAGTGACACAGGCTTTGAATGGCATTCAGAGAGCTTTAAAGCCTGTCTGAAGCCTTGTTTTGAAGCAAGTGTAAACTAGCTCTAAGGTTGCGACAGCAATGCTAATGCCGCATTACTTGCTGGAGCTTAAATTTGACATGGTATTTAAAACATTTTTAAATCTCTTGAAGTCCAGTCAATCTTTCAAGTTTTATAACATAATGTGATAACATGAAGGTAAGTGTGGAACCCCCAGAACGCATTGACTAATATTCTCTAATAATTAAAGCACTCTGGAATCTTTAGCACCCTCTTTGCTTGGAGTTACATTGGTATATGGGAGTAGCCTCACCAAAGTGATACAACTTGATTATTAAGACAGTAATTTAATACACTGGACATTAATATTAGGAGACTTAGTGACTCTTATTCATGTACACCTTTTTACAATGAGGCTATCTGTGTTTTTCAATTAAAGATAGTTAATACAAATATACAAATTAGTATATGAAGGCAAATGCATGCATGTGCAGAAACCTAAATAAACTATTTAGAAAATATTTTATTGGACTTGCTGCTCTAATTAAGTCTGTCAATACCTCAAAAGCGGAATGTTCACCCAAAGACACATTTCTAGAAATTGGATCTATAAAGTCACACTTTTGAATGAATTGTCCAATATACTGAATAACATAATTTGTGAATGAACCAAAATATTCATTGCCAAGAGTAGAATCTGAAACAGGAATAATCAAGGTGGGTCTTGTTGGCTTTCAATCTCACCAAGCAGAAAAAAACCTTTGGCAGATGGATTTTCTCTCATGTGATCTACATTATACATTGATATTGTTTTTCACAAGTGGCTTGTAATTTTCACGTTGCCCTTAATTGTTTAATACATTGTTCCTAGAAATGTAAACTATTTCTTCTTTTTTTTAAATCACTATGGCTTTGAATGACTATCACTATTTTTTACTATGGCTGCAGTCTGGCAAATTTTTCTTCTTTTAGATATCTAAACTGTTTAGCATTTCCCAGCTGTAGAAGAGAAGGGATTCTGGAAAGCTTGCAGCTTTTTTAAAATATAATTAACAAAAATAAAATACTAATTAAGAAAAAAAAATCCCTTTGCTCTGCATTCAGAGAAGTGGAATGACCCTACAGCATGGCTCAACCTTTCTGTAAGCCGATAAGCAGGAGGAATGATTTGCCAATGCCACACTTTTTTCCTTTATTGCTGCAGACATTTTTTTAAATTAGGCTTTTACTCAATACGTGCAAAAATAAAGCCACAGTGCTACATGGCTAGCAACCGTGTGAATAATTAGATCCGTGCAATGCAGTTGGTGATAATAATATGGATGCTGCTTATTTCACTGTTAAAAGTCAAAGTTAATTGTTAAGCCCCGTACACACGATCGGAATTTCCGTCTGACTTTTTCAATTGGAAATTCCGACCACGTGTATGCCCCATCGGATTTTTTCCATCGGAAATTCCAACCGTGTGTATGCCCCATCGGATTTTTTCCATCGGAAATTCCGTCAGAGTTTAGGGAATATGTTCTCTTTTATTCCATGGAATTCTGTCGGAATTCCGATGTGATTTTGGCTGGTCAAAAGTCCAACCGTGTGTACGGGGCTTTACTGGTTTTGGAAAAGGTATTTCCATTACTTGGAAATCCTTTGCTTACGTTAGCATATTTTACATCTCCATCAACGACTACATTAAGTTGCACAAAAGAAGGCCCTATGAATGTAAACCAGATTCTTTACTGGAAAAAACTTCAACAAGAAATATAGAACACCCCTTCTCTTTCATTTTGCATAGTTTGGGGAAGGTCTAGGACCCCTGTCAGGTTTGTATTGCTTTCTCTTTCCTCCCAAAAGGAAGATTAACCCTCCATTTGTCAAAGTGATCACAGTCAGTGAGACAAAATGTAATGGAAAATCCATCATTTTTATTTTTCACTAGAACAAGAAGGGTAAAATCTTTATTGGAGACACCTGTTCCAGTGACAAATATCTAGAGGGAAAGTTCCCTCACTTTGCAGAGAATTCCTTTGACTTTATGTTACATTTCAAGGAGAGAAAGGGAAGAGATATCTTCTCACTGGGATTCAAACAGAAAACAAATGAAAGGGTAGAAGTTCTAAATCTTCTTTTCTTCCTTATTGTATTAAAAAAATGGCTTTACATATATATTTTAACCTTGTGCTGCCCATATATCTCATATGTGCGGCAGCAAATAAAGTGAGCTCTAATGCCACATATGTGCATCCATGGGAAGCCAAGGTTTATATGTTGAGATTGCATCCCCCTGCATGCTATTAGCAAAGTGACTGAGCTGTTATAGACAGCTTCAGATCTCTAGTAATGATCAGAAGCTGGTGGGACTGGCTTCAAATTATGTTATCACTGTGGCAACTAGTCACAGTGGTCACCCGTGTACAAAAAAAATCAGTTATAAGGATGCCAGGATGGCTAGGTGGGTCGGGGTTAATATGGGAAAAATTCTGATAGTATAGGAGTAATGTTTTCTATTTCTTCATTGTCACTGTATAGGGTATCCAAGAATGAAATTAGTCCTCATACATTTATTATATAAAAAAAAATTCTCTGGTGTTATTTTTCACATTAAAAAAAATATATGTTTTGGGGTTAGGTATTTAGAAGGGCAGCAACGGTAAGAGCCCTCACAATCTGTCACCACAAGTGTCAAAGCTACCTGGCTATTACCATATAGTTAAATTATCAACATCATATTTCATCTATCACAGGACCATGCGTTTGTGCTATTTAATCATTAATATATATATATATATTTTTTTCCAAATCTTGATTATTCACAGACCTTCCCTTCATCACTACAAATATATGTTTGCTTTTAAATTTGCCATAGATGAGATAAACAAGAACCCTGATATTTTACCCAATGTGACGCTGGGATATCACATATATGATTCCTGTAATGATGTGAACAGGGCCATAGAGAGTGTGTTGAACATCCTATCTGGTGCCAAGGCCAAAATTCCAAACTACTCCTGTATGGATCAATATAAACTGGCTGGTATTATTGGAGATTGGTCTTCAGAAATATCTATGCACATAGGGCAAGTTTTAAATCTATATGGAATCTCACAGGTGGGAATTCATTACAATGGATGCCAGTAGACAATTTCTTGTTAAGTTCACTTATCTCTCCTTTGTCCTCCAACTTCAGAACATGCCCATGTTCAGATAGGCTATACATCATCTCATCTCCAAGGGACTGGGCTGTTTTTTAGGTTTTTAATACCTTCACATGAAAAGGGTTTGGATTCATCTAGTTTGTTAAGGAACGGGAATTAAGATACTACACAGGATGTATCAGTGTAAAAATTGACAGCTTAAATTAAGATAACAGGTCAAAATGTACTTGAGACAAAGGGGTTGATTTGATTTCCCTAAGGCAAATAGACTATTCATCAACTTTGCAAGAAAAGTTGCACTTTGCAAATGAATTTTCCTCAGAGCCTAGTGAATGAGGTGAAGTTATGCTGACTTCCATCATATGCAAGCAGAAATATTGCTTTTTTCACAAGCAAACAAAGATTTCCCAGTACACTTACCAGCTAGCCTGCACAGAAACAAAACCAACCTGCCTAATTATTCAAATGAAAAACAGAGGATTCATTTTCACACATTTGAAAATATATGCATAAGCTGCAGTGCCCGCGTCAATGCTCCTCTGTATACTGTGGTCCTAACTCTATAGTTTTCAGAGCCTCCAAGTTAGAGCACATATAGCAGTAAACAGATTAGGGCAGGCTTGCTTGGAGGGACCAACCTCTCCTTAAAGGCACAGGGATGCATGGGATGACCAAGAAGAGCACAATGGCAGCTAAAAACATCCAGTGCCTCCCTGCATCCAATTTTACCAACTGTACAAAAAAGTGGCAGCCACCTCAACCTATAACTA
This sequence comes from Rana temporaria, assembly GCF_905171775.1. Taxonomy (NCBI): domain Eukaryota; kingdom Metazoa; phylum Chordata; class Amphibia; order Anura; family Ranidae; genus Rana; species Rana temporaria. Next base: position 657,606,385 of record NC_053489.1, on the reverse strand, counting down.
CCTGTAGTCTTCGCAGTAAGGTGCACATGAAAGGACAAAGCACATCACAACGATTATTTATTTTTTTCCTTGCACGTGATTGGGAATTCTTTGAAAAGTCAAATTTCACCACATTCACTAAGTTCTGGGAAAATTCCCTTGCAATGTGAAGCTTCCTTTGCAAAGTGAATAGCCTATTTTCCTTAGTAGATCAACCCCCAAAGAGCACAGGCAGGTGTTTTAATTGTATTGGTTTAACAAGATGAATGCAAAGGTGAAAATAGTTCATGTGCTACCAAGGAATAGATATCTGAAATGCAAATTTAGGGCTTGTTAACACTGAGGCCCCATACACACCATAGAATCCATCCGCAGATAAATCCCAGCAAATGGGTTTCAGCGGATAGATCCTATGGTGTGTACACGCCAGCGGATCTTTATCCGCGGATATATCTCCCCTGGGATGGATTCCAGCAGATCGGATATTCGCTGACATGCAGAACAAATCCATCTGCTGGAATCCATCCCAACGGATGGATCCGCTGGTCTGTACAGACTCACCGAATCCATCCGTCCGAAGGGATCCCCCGCATGCGTCGTAATGATTTGACGCATGCGTGGAATTCCTTATATGACAGCGTCGCGCACGTCGCCGCGTCATAATCGCGGCGACGGCGTGACACGTCATCGCAAGAGGATTTCGGCGCGGATTTCAATGCGATGGTGAGTACACACCATCGCATGAAAATCCGCCGAAATCCACGAGAGGATTTATCCGCGGAAACGGTCCGCTGGACCGTATTCGCGGATAAATTCTATCGTGTGTATGGGGCCTAACTGTTGAGGGTTGTAAAACCATGTGGTTTAGCCACATTTTACTACCCCTCAACAGCTCCCCTTTTAGCTGGAAATGCATTCATGGGGGTTGTACACATACCATGGCCACAATACTTTGCGGCAGGAATTAATACCCCTTATTGCTCTAATAAGGGAATTGGGTCACACTACAACTGACCCACAACCATGCACATCACACTCATTTAGATGGTTAAAACAGACAGCGAGGAGGTGATGCAAATCCTCATCACTGCCTGTCAAATGCTGAATGTGGATAACACTTCAGAAAGCAAAGTAAGTATAAATGAGGCTCTCAAAAAAACAGATGATTGAAAAGTAGGATTTTTATGACAGACATTTCTCCATTCTCTAGTCAAATCTCTTCTGTCTAAACTGCTTCTCCCTTTCTTTCAGGGTTCCATGCACAGCACAGCGTACATTTATGGCATAGCTCTGTGTGTATGCATGAGCATGTGTGTAATAACACCGTTACACTTGCAAGAAACTTTCATATTCCCCGTCAAGCTAAAAAATATAAACTTGAAGTTAATTTGGCTGATGGTACCACACCTCAGTCCAGGCCTGTTACACAAGAGACTTTAACAATACTTACCATAACTGACTTGGGCCATCAAAAATTCCTATTGCTTTAATGTTCTCTGCTCACTATTTTTTCCAATGTAAATGTAAATGTATATCTCCCAAACGAGGATCCAGTTTCTGCCTTGGATAGGTATGCAGACTTAAAAAAAGACTTGGGTAAGGACAGACACCTTGCCGAAATTCTTCCGAGTCAACCACGATTCATCTACAGGAGGGCTCCTAATTTCGGTGATAAGGTGGTCCGTAAGATTTTAGATCCCCCAGACCAACAGGCCCTCAGAATAGATCTTAAAGGATTTTTCTCCTGTAGGAAATGCATCTGCTGTAGAACTGTACAAACAAGTAACAGGGGTAAACAACAGGTCATGAGTAGTGATGGGAAGAGTTTTTCTATTAAAGAATTTATTACGTGTAACTCTTCTTACGTAGTATACCTGATCTGGTGCCCCTGTGGGCTACTTTATGTAGGGAGAACCAAGCGGTTATTGCGGATTCGAGTGGCTGAACACCTTGCGAATATTAAGAAAGGCTTCGAGTATCATAGTGTGTCAGTCCACTTTAAAGAAAAACATAACCAAGACCCCTCGTTAGTTCAGTTCTGCGGTATTGACTGTGTGTACCCTTCGTGGAGAGGCTCAAATAGGGTGAGAGACCTGTCGCAGCGCGAAACTCAATGGATCTTCCTGTTAAAAAGCCATTTTCCGAGGGGACTAAACATAGAACTGGATGTGAATTGCTTCATTAGCAATGCCTAAATTATGAGCAATAGATTTGAGACATGTGTTTTTACATATATAGGATGATCATGAGCTATGTTTATATAAGGGGGCCAAACAACTGGGCTACCCGTCATGATCAGAGTTTTGATGAGTGCATGCATATGGGGATGATGTAGTACACCCACTTACGTCTAAACCAGAGCATTTATTTGTTTTACTAACGTATATTTATACACATGTCATTTACAGCTCATGGCCCAGTTTATTATCTTTTTCCAGTATTCATTTTAATATAATGTTTTTAAATAATTTTAACATTTTTTAAAAATATATGTATTATTTTATATATATTGTTTATTCCTATTAATATCTTTTAACTAATATTTTTATGCATTTTCAATATGGATAACAATATCTGCAACTCTTTTATATACAATTTTTAGAATATCATTTATATTTTGTATATACACTTATTGTCTAGAGATGTGTTTGTAGATTTTAGAGTGCTATATAATATATATTTTATATATGTATACATGTCATTCATAACTATACACACCATTAATTGGCTGGCTCTTGTGCTTAAATAATGAGAGCCAATGTACTCTGTGTTTCTGAATTTATACTGCTATACTCTGTATGCATAGACCTAGAGGTAACTTGTGGTCATAGGGACATCCGAAAAGCTGACAGTCAGCAATATTTGGTTTTCATCCCTCCATTATGGAATACACTGCAGGCAGGTTGAGTGTCATACCCCAGTTTAACCATCGGGGTTAGACATTACATTCGATACTAGGCAGTGGGATGTGGTGTAATACACCGACGTCGCCACTGAGGGCCTCCACCACGTTGGAAGAATGCCAGCTACAGCGTCATGACGATGATGCTGCTCTGATTGGATGAGCGGATCATCTGCATGTTAGCATGGCTGGGAGGAACGTAAGCCCACTCAGCTGTAGCTTGTTAACATCAGAAGGCACGCATCAACACAAGGGGGGAGGGAGGACCCTGGCAACTATATAAAGCGGGGCACTAGACAGCTGGTAAGTAACCCCATGAAGAAATCATTTCGAAGGAAACATGTCGGGGAGTGATTACTAAAGTCACAACCGCACACCTTAACTTTCTAAGCTTGAACGTGGAATGGTCTAATCTGCCACCAGCTCAATTACCTAAGCAGCAGCTCCAGTACACCTGCACAAGGGCTGTGAGTAACACTTGGGCTATTCGTTGGTCCGCTGTGACCACTAGTTCACCTGGAGGATATCTTTATTTTTTGTTTTACACCGTGTCAGTTTTTGGATTTATACACTGCTTGTAACAAGAGTTACCTTTGTGAGTGCATTCTTTGGGAGATTTGTAGTGTGTTATTAAAAGTTGTGTTACAGTATCACACTATTGTGCTCTCTTTTTTCTTATTTGCATATGGCTGTTATCTTGGAGTTTTCTTTTTGCTTCGGATCTCCATCTGTTTAACTGAATGCTCCACTCTATATGAAAAGAAGGAGTTCTATCAACTAAACTGAGGGGGTCAGTTAACAAGCCTGTGTGCCTAAACACGAAAGTGTCAGGCCATTTGTTGCGGTGAGTTTGCATTTCTGATGGGTGGTGGAAGCACGCAGTCACTGTGGTGTGGTGAAAGCACTTATTGAAGATCGGGAAGGATTTTTTATTTTCCTTTGTTCTCCATTTATGAACTATTTATATATATTTTTTTGTTCACTTAGGCAGTTTATGGACTTTATTTGCCAACCTGGTATTTTTTGATGCGATTTTTGCACGGATTTTTGGACACTTATATATTGACTCACTTAGAGGGTGGATTATTTATTTATTTTTCACTATGTCACTGTACCAATATTATATTTGTTGATTTACATTTTCACTTATTTTTCTGAGCGCTGTTTAATATCACATTTGGCACCTTATTTATAATAGGTATCACTGTATTTGCATATTAACTATTTAGGTATGCAGACTTAGTAAATCAGAATAAAGAAGGGGCTCTGATTATGGGAGGAGACTTGAATATGGTATTAGAACCCAGTTTGGATTTCTCCAAGGGTACCTATCATATATCTAATATAAAATTGAGAAGAGCAAGGAAAATATTACAGGAATTACAGTTAATAGACAGCTGGAGGACTTTGCATGCGCAGGAGAGGGACTACAGTTTTTACTCGTCAAAATATAAATCATATACAAGAATTTACTATATATTTTTGGACCAGAACATATTGCTGAACCTAAGAGAAGCATCAATGGGCTCATTTACAATATCGGACCATGTCCCAGTAAATTGCTCTATAGGATGGGGGGAACCAGGCCAGAGAGAATGGAACTGGAAGATTAACGAAATATTAGTGAAAGACCCAGAGTACGAGAGTAAGATAGATCAGGAAATAGAACACTTTTTTCTAGACAATGAGTCTGATGGTACATCACCCCTATGTAGATGGGAAGCACATAAGTGCTATATGAGAGGAATGCTCATCTCATTAGGAGCCCACCGTAAACATACCCTGAATGCGAAGCTAGATAGCCTGCTTGGGGAGATCCGTATACTAGAGAATGAACATAAAAAACTGCAAAGAGCACATATTGAAGAGAGGCTAATGGGCCTACGAGATAAATTGAATCTGTTATTAATGGATAAGGCAAAGGCCAAATTAAGTCGATGCCGGAGGGCATATTACGAATACGGGAACAAACCAAGCAGGATGCTGGCTAACGCATTAAGAGAGACAAGAGCGAAAAATCGTATAGAAAAAATAAAAACTCAAGAAGACAATCTAGTTAGCTCGTCGCAGTTAATAGCAAAAGCTTTTAGAGATTACTATGGCAAACTGTACCAGTTGGAGAGGCAATCAACTGAGGGGGAGAGTCAGAGTAGGGAAGAACGAATAAAGGAATATATAATGGCCTCAGGAATGCCCAAGATACCGGATGAAAGTATCGGGAACTTAGAACTTAGAAGAATCTATCACAGCGGAAGAACTGTTAGAAGCGATCAAAACAATGAAACCAGGAAAGGCCCCGGGACCAGATGGGTATACCCTAGTGTATTATAAAACGTTCTATGAAAAATTGGCACCAAAATTTTTGACAGCATTTAATTCATTAAGAGACGAGCAGCTGATGCGTAAGGAAACATTATGTGCACACATAACAGTGATACCCAAAGAGGGGAAAGACCCTACACAGTGCACAAGTTATCGCCCAATCTCTCTGCTGAATGTAGATCTGAAGATTTTTTCAAAAGTACTTGCTAATAGATTAATCACTCATATCCCCTCCTTAATACACCCAGATCATGTGGGGTTTACACCCAGTAGAGAGGGGAGAGAAAACACACAAAGAGTACTAAGCACTATCTATTTAGCTCAAGTACATCAGAAGCCACTAGTACTTGTATCAACTGACGCAGAGAAAGCTTTTGATAGAGTTGATTGGGGATTCCTGAGAGCCATTCTACAATTAATAGGTTTAGGGGAAGGGATGCAAAAATGGATCACAAGCCTGTATACAGGTCCGATGGCAAGGGTAAAGGTAAACGACGTGATGTCTGATCCTTTTCTAATAAGGAACGGAACGAGGCAGGGGTGTCCACTGTCTCCGATTATTTTTACTCTGGCCCTCGAACCGTTCCTGAGAACTATTCGGGCAAACACAGATATTAGAGGTATTCAGATAAAAGGGGATGAATACAAGGTTACTGCATTTGCAGATGACCTATTGTTTTCAATAACGACTCAAGGATTATCTCTACCAGCATTGTTGAAGGAGATAAGGGAATATGGGGACCTATCCAACTTCAAGGTGAACTATAATAAGTCTGAAGCAATGGGGGTGGAGATACATGCCGACATACAACAGCAATTGGCGGCAAATTTCCCCTTTAGGTGGACAGGCTCCCATATTTGCTACCTGGGAACAAAAATACAGAAAAATCTAAACAGGACCTTTGAATTGAACTTTATACCACTGGTTAGACAGATTAAAGCAGACTTTCAACAATGGGACAGGGAGATCTTTACATGGTTTGGGAGAATCAATATCAATAAAATGAACATAATGCCGAGACTGATTTATTTATTCCAGACCCTACCTGTGAATATCCCCCTGGGCTTTTTGAGAGAATTGAGATCGAGATTTGTTAAATTTATCTGGGCAGGAAAACCAGCGAAGATAAGGAGAGATGTTTTGACTTTGCCGAAAGAAAGGGGAGGAGTGGGCCTTCCAGACCCAATGAGTTACCATGATGCATCCCATTTGGCTCGGATTGTAGAGTGGTTCCTCCATCAGAAGGAAAAAACATGGATACAAATAGAACAGAAAATAACGAATATACCATTATATTTACAGGCAAGATGTCCCTGCAGTTTACAATTACTTTATAGACGTTTTCGATAAGAAGAAAGCCGACACATTGCGTCCTTACGATTTTTCAATTGGGTTGTTGCCTGGTGATTCCTTTTGGATGATTATTCCCACTTTCAGAGGCTGAGCTTGAGACATTACGCCAATACATTGACGAGAACCGAGACAGGGGTTTCATCCGTCCGTCATCTTCCCTAGCTGGTGCCGGGATCTTTTTTGTAGAGAAGAAAGACCATACCCTCAGACCTTGTGTGGACTACAGAGAACTCAACAAGATCACCATCAAAAATCGTTATCCTCTCACTCTCATTCATGAGCTCTTCCAGAGATTGTGTGCTGCCCAAATCTTAATTAAGCTGGACTTACGGGGCGCCTACAAACTTATGTGCATTCAGGAGGGAAATTAATTGAAGACCGCCTTTTGAACTCGCTTTGGACATTTTTAATATCTTGTTATGCCTTTTGGACTGTGTAATGGCCTGCCTACCTTCCATTTTGTGAATAACATCTTTAGAGAGTTCCTGGATAACTTCCTGATCATATACTTGGGTGATATCCTCATCCTCTCTGCTACCTTAAAGCTGCATAGAAGCTACATCAAGAAGGTGCTATCCACACTGAGAGAACACAGGCTCTATGCAAAAGTGGAGAAGTGTGAATTTGAAGAGACATCCATACAATTCCTGGGTCTAATCCTTTCCAAGGATGGGGTAGCCATGGACCCTTAGAAGGTATCTGGAGAGGCCATCCTCCACTGACACGAAAGGCATCCAAAGGTTTGTGGGCTTTGCATTTTTTTATCGAAAAATTGGTAAAAACTTTTCTAGCATTATTGCTCCAATTACTCAACAGACTCGCCCGCACACCTGTTTCCAGTGGTCCCAGGAAGCCCAAGTGGCTTTTGATAAGCTAAAGGCTTTGTACACCTCAACTCCCATTCTGCAGCATCCGGATACAGCTTTGCCCTATGTCTTGGAGGTCGATGCATCGGAAGTTGCCACAGGGGCTCTCCTGTCTCAATGTCAAGGTCCTAAATCATTACTGCATCTAGTAGTTTTTTTCTCCCGAAAGCTGAGACAGCCAGAAAGGAATTATGATGCAGGGGATTAGGAACTGCTGGCAATAAAAGCTTCACACCATCGTGACATTCACAGATCATATAAACTTGGAGTATGTCAGATCCGCCAATTGATCACGGCAAGCCAGGTGGGATTTATTATTTTCGAGATTTAACTTTTATCTCACTTATCGCCCAGGGTCCAAGAATGGGAAGGCAGATGCTCTCTCACGCATTTACCCAGAGACTCCTGAGACTGTCGCCACCAGCACCATCTTGTCCCCTCAGAATTTTCTTCTGATTCAGCCTGATCTAAGGTTGACTCTCAAACAGGCCTCTGCGCGATGCTCAGAATCCAAGATCTCTGCACTCAGAAAACAGGAAGGACTCCTGTGGCAAGGCTTTTCACAAACACCAGCTTGCCGGCCATTTCGGGGTCCATAAGACATCTGAGCTGATTCAGCAAGCCTACTGGTTGCCTACAAGATTTCAATGACTTTGTAGGTTCCTGTACAACTTGTGCACAAAATAAAGGAAGTCGCAAGCAAGCTTGGGGTTTGTTAAGATCACTGCCTGTCCCAGACAGCCCTTGGAAGATGCTATCCATGGACTTTATAGTAAATTTGCCCCCTCCGAAGGTTTCTCCCCTATCCTTGTGGTGGTCGATCGTCTGTCAAAGATGGAACACTTTCTGCCTCTACTGGGTACTCCCTCTACCATTGATATAGCACACACCTGTATCAAGGAGATTGTAAGATTACATGGCCTGCTGAACAGTATTGTATGATAGAGGAGTGCAATTCACTGCAAGATACTGGAGGGCTCTCTGCAAAGTTTTAAACATTAAAGTCTACTTGTCGTCTGCCTACCATCCACAGAGTAATGGCCAGACAGAGAGGATAAATCAGACTTTAGAGCAATATCTATGTTTCTTTTCTACCTTTGCTCAAGATAACAGGGTTGCCTTGCTCCCACGTGCCAAATTTGCGCACAACTCCATTCTGGGTGAACTATGGATTCCACCCATCATTCTTGCCTAATGCCATTCCCGGGAGCAGCTGTATCTGCCGTACAGAACAGATTAACCTTTATCCAAGAAAACTTGCAGGTTCTTCAAGAAACCATGCAAAAATCACAGGAGGACTTATATTATGACAGGAGGAAGATAGGAGACAAAGTGTGTCTCTACAGTGAACCTCAAATTGTCTTGCCCTCCTCGGAAGCTGGGTCCAAGGTTAATCAGTCCCTTTGCGATCATGAAAGAGATTAATCCTGTGGTCTTCAAATTGTCCCTGCCAAGCTCTTATAAGATTCACCCATCAATGTTTCACTACTCAAACCAGCCACTTCTGGCCCCTTTTCTGGAAGGGGAGATCCAATTACCGTGGGTGAAGAAACAGAGTTTGAGGTGGAAGACATCCTGGATTGTCAGAAAAGGGGAAAACAAGTCCAATAACTGGTAAAGTGGAAGGGTTACTCACCTGAAGAGAGCTCTTGGGAAACTGAAAATAATGTTCATGCCCCTAAAATTCTGCGCGAATTCTTCAGAAAATATCCAGAGAAGCAAGCACTCGGAGGAGTCCGCAGAAGAGTCTGCAGAAGAACTGGCATACTGTATCTATCAATGGCCAACAGAATCGCGGATTGGCAAACAAAAATGTACTAATGCGCACAGGGGCAAGAACAGTCGATAAGATATATTCTACAGTGCGCATACGCAATACATGACAGGCTCTGGCGCCCAGTGGCCTATTTAAAGCCTGCAGCAGCAACCACTAATTGCTGGATGATCTTCAGCTTCCCTGTGTGCTCTTGAGTTCTTGCTCCTGCTATTATTGGATTTCCTGTTACCAACTCAGCTTGCCTATGACTGTCTTATCTCCATTCCTGGCTTTGACCCTTTGGTGTTTTCCAGTGACTCTGCTTCTGCCTGCTGATCCGTGTTTGACCTCGGATTACTCCTGACTCTGCTTTCTGCCTTACTTCTGGCTGATCCTCTGTGTATGACTTTTGGCCTGGCTCCTGACTCTGCTCCCTGCTCTCCCTTCTGCCAAGTCTCACCCAGTACTTCCGAGGGACTCCTGCCCAGCAGTGCACCCTACTCATCAGCCGCCATCCAGCGGACATCTCTTAATCACCTCAGCCTGTCGCAATAGCACTCCCTGTTACTACCTGCAGGGGTGCTCTGCACTTAGCAGCAAGGGAAGCCCTCTCAACACTTCGACCTCCAATCAGTTACATGACAGGGACTATACGATAATCCATAAGTGTCATGTATCCCCTTTAAAGGCACATACAATGAGAATACTGTACCAAGGAGCTATGAAAAGTAGGGCTGGGGAAATTAAAGATGAATTGCTTGATTAATCTTTAATTTTTTTGATCGATCAAAATTCTTGACGTCACAGGACAGGCTGGACAGTGAGACTTACCCTGCTGGATGCGAGCAAACTGCACCCATTGGATTGAGGTACCTTTGCATCTGTGGAACAGGAGGATGCATCAGGCTGCATCAGGCTCCATCAGGGGAAGGGGGCAAAAATAACCATTGTTTTCTTGTCCTAAGCAGTTTTGTGCAGACAATTCTTTGTGTATCGGCAACATCTGTTCCGTGCGAAAGACTGTTCAGTTCTTCAGGGTATGAATGAATGAATGAAAAACTTACATAGCGCGGCACATGCGAACTGAATCGCCTCTGGGCGCTTGATGTTTCGTGTCTCATGACATCAAAAGAGCAGAGTTTTAATCTGTCTTCTGAAAGTCAGGTGGTTTTCCTCCAACCGAATGCTGGTTGGTAAAGCATTCCATAGTCTCGGACCTTGAAAAGCAAACCTTCTTTCTCCTTTGGACTTGTATTTGGTTTTTGGCACCTTGACCAGATTTTGGTCAGTGGATCGCAGAACGCGATTAGAATTGTGAGGTTCTATCTTGTCGCAAAGATATTGCGGCGCCTTCCCATGGATGCACTTATGTGTCAGGCAGAGTGCTTTAAATACAATTCTGTCTTTTACTGGCAACCAGTGAAGGGTTCTCAGCGAAGGTGAGATTGATTCCCATGTTTTTTTCCCAGTCACCAGTCTGGCGGCCGTATTCTGTATGACTTGCAGACGAGCGATTTGGTACTTTGGGAGTCCGAGGTAAAGGGCATTTGCATAGTCCACGATTGTTCCCACCACGACTGCTACGTCTTCTTTAGGGATAAATGGAATAAGTCTGCGTAGTAGGCGCAACAAATGGTGCGATCCGCTGACTACTGACCCTATTTGTGCGTCCATTGTCATGAAGGTGTCAAAAATGACTCCTAGACTTTTGACTTTGGAGCTAGGGGTGATGCTTTGGCCCAGAATGGGCGGCGGTGTCCAGGTTGTTTCCAGTTGACTCTTTCGGCTGGCGTGAAACATAAGAAGTTCTGTTTTGGAACTGTTGAGTTTAAGATAACTCTTTGTCATCCAGTTTTCTATCGAAGAGAGACATTTCTCTAAACTGAGATGATGATCCTTTTTGTTGCAGATGCGAAAATACAATTGCGTATCGTCTGCATAAGAGTGATAAAGTAGTTCTTGGCTACTGATAATATCAAAGAGAGGGCGAAGATAGATGTTGAACAGTACCGGTGACAGGGGGGATCCTTGGGGGACTCCACATGGCACCGTGCGTTTTTCCGACGTGAAAGATCCCAGTTTCACTGTTTGTGATCGGTGTTCAAGAAAGGAGGAAAACCATGGTAAATCACCTTCTGCGATTCTGGCTACCTCGGCCAGTCGCATCAGTAACATTTTGTGGTCTACTGTGTCAAAGGCTGCGCTTAGGTCCAGCAGAACCAGGAGACAGGATTCTCCCTCGTCTGCGGCCTCGAGGGCATCGTCCCATATTTTGAGTGAGGCCGTTTCTGTCCCGTGTCCGGGACGGAAACCTGATTGAAATGGATCGAGTAGATTGTGGGTATCCAGATGCTGTTGCAGCGGTTGTACCACTATTTTCTCCATTATCTTGGAGAGAATATTTAGGCCTGTTATGGGGCGGCGGTGAGTTGGGTCCTTGGGATCCAAGTTAGGTTTTTTCAAGATGGGCTGGATTGTGCCCTCTTTCAGCAGGGATGGCACTATGCCTTCCTTAAATGACTGATTTATAAGCTGTGTGATGGGAGGCGCCAGAATGTCGGCGCATTCCTTCAGCAGCTTGGTGGGAATGATGTCATTGGGTGCTGTGCTGTTCCGCAACGCACCAATGATATTTTTGGTGGTATCGATGGAGATGGGTTCCAGAGTGAACTTAGTTGATTGTAGAAGGTTTCTGTTGGTGTTTTGTAGTTGATTGAAGAGGGGGCTGAGGGGGGTATTATTTTGCAGAATACTTACCCGGATTCTTTGGATTTTGTCGATGAAGAAATCCGATAGTTCATTACAGAACTCTTGGGTGTCTGAATTGGGGACTTCAAGACATCCCGGATTCATGGTCTGGGTGACCATCTTGAATAGTTCTCGGGGGCGGTTTATGGCGCTGTTAATCGTCATAGAAAAATGATGTTTCTTGGCTTTGAAGATTTCTTTATGATATTGTGTTGTTATTGCTTTGTAGATGATAAGGTGATCTTCTGAAGGGCTTCTTTTCCAGGCGGCTTCCGCCCTTCTGCGCTCTTGCTTCAGTAGGGACAGCTGGTTGTTGAACCAGCCGGACTTTTTTTTCCGGATGCGGACTTTGCGTTTCGGTGCTACTAAGTCGGCTGATTGTAGCAGGGCTGCATTTATGGCATCCAGTGTATCTGAGGCTGTTAACTGAGGATGAATAGTTTCGATTCGGTTTCCCAAGGTAGATTTGAAGAGTTCCGAATGGAGCTTCTTCTGAGATCTAGCCCAGTGTATTGTCACCGGCTTGGGTGCTTTTATCACTGGGGGAATTTTGGAAATTATAAAACTAATTGCATGGTGGTCTGTCCATGGCAAAGGTTCATTTCCCAAAATGTTTATTTTCAGATTTTGTCTGAAAATTAGGTCGAGTGTGTGACCTGAAGCATGCGTGGGTCCGCATATAAGTTGCTGTAGTCCTAATCCTTCCAGGTGATCGATGCAGGCATCCGCAATGGGATCCTGTGAGGAGTTGGCCCACAGATTGAAGTCCCCGAGCAGCAAAAGATGTTTGCTGTTAAGGGTATAAGTGGATATGAACTCCGTTAATGATGGTAGAAGCTGCGATTTTGGCCCAGGTGGCCTATAGCAGAGGAGAATGTGAACAGTCTCCTGGGGGTTAGTTTGAAGTTGAAGAGTAAGGGTTTCCATAAATGGAAGAGGATTTTGAAGGACCGGCTTAGTGATTGCAATATGAAACTTATGGATCACCGCCAGGCCTCCTCCTCTTTGCCCTATTCTGTTTTCCGTTATAATTCGATAATTTTCTGGCACCAATTCTCCAAGAATGGTGTTGCAGTCGTCTGAAAGCCAGCTTTCTGTGATAAAGAGGCAGTCTAGATCATTTTGTAGTAAGAAATCGTGGATTTCTGATCGGTGTTTTACTGCCGATCTTGTGTTGATCAAAGCACATGATATGTGCTTGAGCTGGGTTAAATGCTTGAAATTTTTGATGGTCGATCGTTGATCGAATCTCAAAAGTTGGTCTATTGTTAAGGCCTTTTTGGTGATGGCTGGTAATACTGTTGCGAATTGTCTCAGACCCCAAATCGTTTCTGCAGAGTATCGCAGTTTAACCATTGTTGCCAGTCACTGGGGGGGATTAATTGCGATAGAGGGAAGATTCGCTGAATCCTTTCGCTTGGCCTTGGTCCAGAGGAAGGCAAAAAAACCCTGGCAGTGCTAAGCCAATTTGCTGCCGCAGGGAAAAAAAATCCTTCCTGATCCCTGAAAGGCGATCGGACGAAACCCTGGATCAAGTACTGTTTGGAATGGGGGGGGGGGAGGGGGGGAAGAAGGGTGTCACTGTAGCTGAGGAGTACCAAGATGGCCGCCGACCGGGCCACAGGCCTCAGGTTTGGGGGCTGTTTGGCTTGGTGGGTATGAGCTGGTTGTTAATCCAGGGGAGGATGGGATCCTCCAGGGATAGGGGGATGATCCCTGACAATTCCAGGAAAATTTCCAGGCTGTCAGTGCTCCTTTTTGCGGCGCGCCGCTAGGCTGTGGCTGAAGCCGCGGTCTTTCCTAATTGCGGCGGCCGCGAGTAAGGCCTGGTCTGGCGCGGATGCGGGAAAGAGCCGCAGATCGCCAGAAAAAAGCGCTGCTATGCGCGGCGGGTGGCCGGGGTGATTATGGGTGACTGATTGGGGTGCATGCGGCTCTACGAGAAGGTAAACAGCCACAATTTGGATCGCTGGAGTGGCTGTCCTGAAAAGGACGGTCACTAGCGATTCCTGGGGGTGGAAAGATGGCCCTGAAAGACAGGGTCTTACCTGAAGAGAGGGGCCCACGAAGGGAAGGAAGGAGCCGGTCCTATGGGCTGCAAGTTGATTCATGCAGCAAAGATTGTAGGAGCCTGCCTGCCTGTCTGCGGTGTCTAGCTGGCTATCTGTCTGGTCCCTGGAGAGAGCAGACTCGTCGGGAAACGTCCTACTCCCTCACTGAACTGACACTGACTGATTATCCAGCTGATTATCCAGCTATTTTATTGCCAATAAAATGCGATCATGCCTGCTTCCAGAAAATGTAAACAATCTGGTATTTCTGTGTGACTGGCTAAATTGATGCCTACTTGCCTACTATAAAGTGACAGTCAATATTCTAGATAAGTTTTATAATTAAAGTTAAACTAACTTTCTACGTTTTTCTTAAAGTTTAATAAGAAAAAATGACTTGCGTCAGTGCTACAGTTTGAATTTAAAACATATTTGTGTGAACTATGAAGTTAAGTCATGGATTGTGGAAACTAACTAGTGTCGGTTGATTGTATATAGTGTATACTGAATTTTCCACTGACTAATGCAGAGTTGCAATGCAAGGAGATCAGCTAAAAGTAGTTGGATCTGTATGTGCATTATAATTAATCGAAATTAGCCGATTAATCGATAAAAAAATTATCGATTAATCGAACATGAAAATTTTAATCAGTAACAGCCCCAATGAAAAGTATTTATTTCAATGTAGGTTGTCTCTACAAATTACAAGAAAATAATGTAGGGGTAAAATAAATAAATGAAAGAAAGGGTGGGAGTGGTAGTCATTCTGTAAGATGAGTTTGAAGGTCATGCAGTGTATTATGGATTGTAAAAAATTCCCCTCTGTGAATCTGTTTAAAAACATAGGATTTTGAATCTCAAACCCACAGCATCTTCATTGTAGTGTTGATCCCAAACCCCATCCCTATCCAATACTTCTGTTTAGTGTCAGAGCTTTCCCACCCTCTTCTGCCCATCACACATCCCTATTGGTAGATATTTAGTATTGGTTGCCTCATTGGGAAGGAGTGTATGAGTTGGAATGGGGCACCTTAAATTATTTCACTGCCAGAAAGTTTTAAAGCTTTCTGTTTGTTTAATTGAATGTCCTATGCAGGTAAAGAGGCTCCCCCTCCAAAAAAAGGAAATGTCAGCATCTACAAATACTGTAGCTGCTAATTTTTAGTATAAGGACACTGACCTGTCCAAGGATCCAGTGATGTCTTCACCCAAGCCAATTCTTCAATCGGCTTTGGGTGCAGGAGTTGGCATCTGTAGAAAGGGAAACTGGAAGTGAAGTCTTATGGCTTCACAGCAGGTTTCCTACTGAGTATGCACAAATCAATCTGCGCCTTGTGAATGGTCCCATAGTCTTCTGGAACCTGTTCTGTATCCCAGAAGACTGTGGGGGAAGTCCGAGGTTCTGACTCAGTTTTATGTGGCAATCTGAGCCAGAAGTATAGTGGGTACCTGTCAAAACCAGGTACCCACACCCCCCTCCCCCCCCAAAAAGTGCCAAATATGGCAGTGGGGGGGGTGCAAACAAATGGTGCTTACTCTTTACCTTTAATACTGGAATGTTATTATCATAAAATTCTCCTATTCTCTATTTAGATCAGCTATGGAGCACCATATGCTGCACTGACCAACAGAAAACTATATCCATCCTTCTTCCATACCCTGCCCAGTGATCACACTCAATTTATGGCAGTTGTTAAGCTACTCAAAAACTTTGGCTGGACATGGATTGGTGTCATTGCATCTGATGATGATTATGGATATAGTCAGACTCAGGAGTTGAGGTTGAGTGCTGCCAGCCATGATATCTGCATTGAGTTTATTATTAAAATACCAACCGATCAAGAAGATCAAATCAGAAATGTATTTCATGAGAAAGCAGAGATTCTAAACAATTCAACCTCCCAAGTTGTTGTACTTTGTGGGAAATCTTCATATTTCATTAAGTACTTTATAGAAGTGGAATGCAAAGCTCAGAGCAAGACATTTATTATTCCAGTAACATGGACCTTTGACTTAATTCTTCAACCACATACAACACCATACCATGGAAGCCTATTATTTACACCACCTAAAAAACATATACCACTTTTAAAAGAATCCTTGCAAAACATTACCTCTGCCAATTGTACTAAAGACTTTTTACTAGAACAAATTTTAGCAGACTACTATTATTGTTTGACATCAGATTCATATTTTAATAGGATCCATGAAGATACATTGAATGTTAAACTTCATAAATGTAATGCTACTCCTGACCTCTGGAAAAACATTTTACATTTTGGAACCACATATCATGTGTATAAAGCTGTCTATGCCTTGGCACATTCTTTGCACAATATGGAAACCTATCTGCCCAGAAATTCCAGAGGCAACTTTCTGAAAAGTCAGAAGCTTATGAAAGAAGTAATTTGTTTATTACAGTCTTGTACACACAACTACTGCTATGCATCTTTTTTTTCTAAATCTAATTTTTACCACTGAATTTGGGTAATTTACTAAACCCCCCCCCCCCCCCCCAGAAAAAAAAATCATATGCAATCATTTTGTAGCTTTCTTTTCCCTAGATCTGGTGGCTACAGAAAAAGTAGTTGATCCCAAACATTGATAACCAATTTCTTTCTTAGGCCACACGACCGAGAAACTCGACGGGCAAAACACATTGTTTTGCTCGTCGAGTTCCTTGTTCGGCTGTCAGAAAACTCGTCGAGCCAAATTTTCCCATTGCCCAACGAGGAAATAGAGAACATGCTCTCTATTTGGCTCGACGAGTTTCCCGACGAGTTTCTCGGTGAAAAGTGTACACACGTCCGGTTTTCGTGGCAGAATACGTCTCCCATCGAGTTTCTTGCTGGATTCTGCTGAGAAAACCGGTCGTGTGTACGGGGCCTCAGCTCTGATGATCGCTGACTCTATCCCACCCCTAATATAATATAATCAGTTCTTGTTAAAAAGTTTTATTAAAGGTAACACACCAGTGTACAGGCGTAAAGGAAAGCATGCACATAATTATAATGCAATATCACCAGTTGCCATAAAAAGACAAATTGTACAAGTTGTTTTTGTATATACAACCAAGAAAAATGATTGGCGCTCATTATACCCAATGTGACATATGCAAGCAAGAAGTGAGAAGAAGGGAAAAGTTTAGAAATGGAGTCTCTCATTGGGCAGGCAAAACATACTATCCCATTGGCCAATGGCAAACCTAACAGTGCCGCATAAAGTAACTAGGGTTCCCAAAGCGAATGGTCAAAATTGGATGGTAAATAATGGTCAACCAGGTTTTAAGATGCTTTGGTACATGGTCAAGCATGGTAGCTTCAATTTTGCGGTGTATCATGAATTGGGTAATTCTGTGTTTAGTTTCAAGAATGCAAAAAGTGGGCTTTTTTCAAGCTTCAGCAATGGTCTACTTGGAGGCTGTAGTCCCATACATCAGCAATTTAAATTGTGAGGACATCAGATCTTGAGGGCATTTATTCAGTAACGCTGTAGCAGAATCGTGTGAGAGAGGGATGCCCAATAAAACAGAGAGCTTGCCAAATACTTCAGTCCAGTAGTAAGAAACAGGTCCACCATATATGCATATGAGTGCCTAAATCTGTACAGCCTCTTAAAAAATTTGAAGGGTAGGAAGGTAATATTTTGGCAATTCTAGCTGGGACTGATACCATCTAGTTAAAACATTGTAATTGGTTTATAATGCTAATATGTTAACAGAGGATGATTTAGGGCAGGGATCCTCAAACTACGGCCCTCCAGCTGTTGTAGAACTACACATCCCATGAGGCATTGTAACACACTGACATTCACAGACATGACTAGGCATGATGGGAATTGTAGTTCCTGAACAACTGGAGGGCCATAGTTTGAAGACCCATGGTGTAGGGGATTGCCAAATATCTGTCCAATCCTCAGGTTCCAGCTGGACATCAAGGTCAGTGGCCCAGCAGTAAGTGTAAGCTGGAAGTGGAGAACTTGGAGCAGAGGTAAATTGGGCACACATTTTAGAGATCAGGTCAGGAGCCAGAGGGTCTGAAGAACATACTGTATATGTTCAAAAAATGTTTGGGTTTGTAAGCCTGTTTGACCTCTAGTATAGTTCCAGACGGAATGTGTTATTTGTAGATATCTAAATATAAGGGGTGCTCTGCTTTTGTCCCCATGTTGATGGGGACAAGGGCCTCTTCAACGACAACCCTGGGCTGTGGTTGTAGGGGTCTGCAGGGCTGAGGGCTTAGCCCCCCACACCAAAGCTCCCACCCCCCATTTCGAGGGCATGTGGCCCGGTATGGTTCAGGAGGGGGGCACTCACATGTCCCCCTCTTTCCTGACCTGCCAGGCTGCATACCCAGATAAGGATCTGGTATGGATTTTGGGGAACCCCACTGCTTTTTTTGTTATTGCTCAGCTGTCAGCGGGGAAACCCATTGACAAGTATGACTCATCGGTTGTTAACCACTTCAGCCTTGGAAGATTTAGCTTCTCAACGAATGGGTCATTTTTTGCGATACGGCGCTGTGTCATCTTAACTGATCGTACGATGCTGTAACCAAACAAAATTAATTTTCTGAGCTATAAACAAAAAAGAGCATCAATTTTGAAAAAAACACAATATTTTGTACTTTTTGCTATAATAAATATCCCCAATTTATTTTTAAAAAAGCGTTTGTTTTTTTCTCAGTTTAGGATGATATGTATTCTGTCAGAGGCGGGTAGACCTTTAACGTTGCAAATATTGATTAGTTTGCACAAAAGTTACAGCGTCTACAAAATAGGGGATAGATTTATGGCATTTTTATTATTATTTCTTTTTTTTTACTAGTAATAGTGGCGATCTGCGATTTTTATCGAGACTGTGACATTATGGCAGACACATCAGACACTTTTGAGACATTTTTGGGATCATTGGCATTTACAGCGATCAGTGCTATAAAAAAAGCAGTGATTATTGTATAAATGCCCCTGGCAGGAAAGGGTTAACACTAGGGGGAGATCTAGGGGTTAACTGTGTTCTCTGGTGTGTGTTCTAATTGTGGGGAGAGGGCACTCACTTTAGGAGATGACAGATCATGGTTCCTAGCTATTAGGGACTCATGATCTGCATCTTCTCTCCTCACAGAACAGGGATGTGTGTGTTTAGACACACATCGAGCATGGCCAGCGGTCATCGCAACCGCCAGTTATGAGCATGGGCACCCCTGCAATGCAGTGGGTTTTGGCTCCTTTAGGTGCCTGCTATCCCGCTTAAAGGAGCTGACATACAGCTACGACGGTTCGCAAGATCGTGCCGATCTGCCACAGTATAATGATGGAGGCTGGTCCGCAAGTGGTTAAGGAAGCTACAGCTGGCTTACCCGTCCCAGCATCCTTATCAACCAGCATACTTTGTGCCCTTATTTGGCAAATCTTTGCTCAATTACGGCTCAGAATGCACTTTGCAGAGCTCAGTGCATTGCAGGGTGTTCATCGGGGTGAACACCTGGTGAACAGCCTGAAAATTTGGGTTTGTGTTCGGCGAATGGCCAAATAGGCAAATGTTTGGCCCAAACTGATTTTTTGGCCGAACAATTTGCCAAATCCCTAGTGAGCAGATATTGCCATCCTCCATAGCAACAGTTTCATTATATTACCTATACAAAGAGCACCCAGGTCCTTATAAGGGTAGGCACCCCATCTGTGTATATGTGTTATAGCCTTGGGGAGAGGGGTACCTTCAGTGTTAAAGGCTCGCCCTCTTTCTCGCTCTCTCTCTCTGTATATATATATATATATATATCACGAACGTACACCCGGCCGCCGCAGTACATTTACGCCGTTTACGTAAGAGATAGGCCGCCTAAAGTTATTCCATCAAATAGATGGAATAGTAATGTTAAGTATGTCCGCCGTTCCCGCGTCGAAATTCGAAAATTTTACGCCGTTTGCGTAAGTCGTCCGTGAATAGGGATTCACATAGTTTACATCCACGTCAAAATCAATAGGCCCGTGCGGCGGACATAGCCGCAATGCATACTGGGAAATGTAGGTGCACGGCGCATGCGCAGTTAAAAAAAACGTAAAAAACGTCAGGTCAAGCCCCATTAACATAAAACACGCCCCCTTAGACGAATTTGAATTAGGCGCCCTTATGCCCGCCCGCTTTAGGCTCCGCCCCCGTAACTTAGCAGGCAAGTGCATTGTGAATCATGTACTTGCCTCGCTAACTTACGGTGGCGTAGCTTAAATGCCTTAAGCTACGCCGCCTTAAAGTTGCGGCCATCTATATGAATCTACCGAATTGTATCTAGACCAGTGCAGCATTGGTCTAGATCAGGGATCCTCAAACTACATCCCTCCAGCTGTTACGGAACTACACATCCCATGAGGCATTGTAAAACTCTGACATGCACAGACATGTTGGATTGGTGTGTATCTCGTGCCACAGAAAATTATTCACAGTGTATAATTAAATAGATGTGAAAAGTGCATAACAAAGTATTATAATAAATATATAAAGTAAAATAAAAATATAACAGAGCAGCTCCCCTAAATTCAGTGACCTGAAAAGAAATTGTGAAAGTGGAGTGTAGGGGGCACTAGTTGTGCTAAATAATGCAGTGAAAGATAATACTGTACTAAAACTGGAAATCAACAATAATAGTCCCAATAACATAAAATTGTCATTCGTAGAACAGAAGTCCATGCATGTATCCAATAAAGGAAAAATACAAAAAGTGCTATAGGTTTTCAGTGATTCGATCAATAGAAAGTCCTTAGTGTGGAATGTTAAATCAAATAATATTGCGTGATGAGAAAGGTCATCAAAGTAAGGAATCCACCTTCACCATAAAGTTAGCATTTCACCCGACGTGATCAAGTAAAGGATGGCACCTTACCAACAGTAGTTGACCCTTTAATTAAAAATAAGTCAATAACGCTTGTTTTACACAGAGTGTAATGCTCCTTGCAGGATCAGAGATTTGCCAATCAAACGATCATGTTCCAACAGTAAATACCACAGGATATAAAAGAAAGGACTGCAATAGTGTAATACTGATTTATTAAAAACGATAAATAAAAGCTGCTGAGCGTGTTCAGTAAGAGAGATGGTCTCCGTCGCTGAGTAGTCTGGCGTGCGCTCCACCACCTACGACCAGCTGACCTGGAAGAAACGTGAGTAAGCGTGACCAGTGTGCGCCTCGACTTACGTTTCGTGGATTACGTCATCAGACCACGCTTCCTAATGACGTAATCCACGAAACGTACGTCGAGGCACACACTGGTCACGCTTACTCACGTTTCTTCATTTTGTGGCAGAAAACTAACACTTTCATTTTCGAATTTTCAAATTTCGAATTTTTGAATTTTCGAAAATTCAAATTTTTTTATTTTTCTTTTTCGAATTTTCGAATTTTTCTTTTTCGAATTTTTCAATTTAGAATATTCAAATTTTTCATTTTCGATTTTCGAAATGTTACATTTTCGAATTTTCTAATTTTTAATTTTCGAATTTTCGATTTTTCCAAATTTCGAATATTCGAATTTTCAAATTTTTTTTCAAATTTACGAATTTTCGAAATTTTCAATTTTTCATTTTCGAATTTCGAATTGTCAAATTTTCGAATTTTCAAATTTTTCATTTTCGAAATTTCAAATTTTCGAATTTTTCATTTTCAAATTTTTCCTTTTTCAAATTTTCGAATTTTTCATTTTTTGCTTTTTCGGAAATCCGAAAAGTCAGAAATTTCAAATTTCAGAATTCCGAATTTTCGAATTTCCCGAATTTCCGAAAAAAGCAAAAAAACGAATAAAACGGAAAAAAAATATTTTTTTTGATCTTCCCGAATTTACAAATTAACAAAAAAAAAAAAAAAATGAAACAAAAACGATTTTTTTTTTAATTTCCTGAATTTGGCAGATTTTTTTGGCAGTGCACATGTCTAATTTTAACATTTTCTCTGGCTCTATTGAGTGTGAAGTCTCTCAGTTGTTTCGTACAAAAATCATCTTTCCTGACTTCTAATGGCGCGTACACACGGTCGTTTTTTGTGATGAAAAAAAAACACGGCATTTTTAAAAACGTCATTTAAAATGACCGTGTGTGGGGAAAATGACATTGCTCAGAAGCAAGTTATGATGCGAGCTTGAATAGAACAGAGTGCCGCCGTACGTGCTGAACGTAACCGCGCTTTGCTAGAGCATTTTGAAAAAACGATGGTGTGTAGGCAACGTCGTTTTTTAAAATGAAGTTTTCATTCATGGGAAAAAATTACGTTTTTTTTCATCACAAAAATGCTCTAACAAAGCGCGGTTACGTTCAGCACGTACGGCGGCACTCTGTTCCATTAGAGCTCGCGTCACAACTTGCTTCTGAGCATGCGCAGGTTTAAAAACGTTGTTTTAAACGTCGTTTTAGCTACACACGGTCATTTTTTATGACACAAAAAACTACGTTTTGAAAAACTACATAAAAAATTGAAGCATGTTCGAAAATTTTTTTGTTTTTTCTCAGAAGACATAAAACGATGTTTTGCCCACACACGTTTTTAAAAATGTCGTTTTTTTTTCATCACAAAAAATGACCGTGTGTACGCGGCATTAGAGTCAGAGATAATTTCTTGTTCATTAACCCCAAGCTGGGGGCTGGATTCCAGCTCTTCCTGCTTCCCAGCCATTACAGAAAAGGCAAAAGGATCTACCCCTCCTTTGCACACACCAACAGTTTCCCTTTCATTTTTTCAATCAAAAGGGTCTAGAGTAAGTTCCAGTGTTTCCTCAGCAGGTGAAGCTCTGTCCTTCTGACTTATTTTGTTTTCTCATAAACTCCAAAATTGTGGGAAATCTCTTCCCACTGGGGCTTCATGAAACTCCAGTGGCCTCTGCGACTAGGCGGTCGGTTTTTCATGCTACTGGCAATCAGTTTCAGAAATGGAGAAGGAAATAATAAATATGTATGTCATTTAAGTTAAAATATTTAACAATGGTAGAGACTTGGTATAGTCTTGTGGAATTCATTTTTTATTTTTAGTTTTTAAGAAGAGTCCATTTTCAAGATCCCACCGGAGAAGAAGTATATTTTAATGAGAAAGGAGATATGTGCACGTTGTATGATATTTACAGTTTTGGAATACATTTTGATTTTACACATGTTTTTGTACATATGGGAAGTTACAATGCATCTTCTCCTAATGGAGAGGAGTTTGTGTTTGATGGATTACCGGCAATATGGAAACATGGTGAGGTTTGTGTTTTCACTTGACTACTAATTCCTACATAGATGAATTAAGTAGTGTAGGAGCTTACTGCTAATTCCCCCCAACATTCCTGAAGACTAATCACCATGATGAGCTGCATTATTGGGCAAAAAGGGATTCGCAGGAGGTAGGAAGGGATGGGCAAGCTTTAGTACTTTGAGAAAATGTTGGAGTTTGCATGTCAACTGTAACTGCAGAATATTTAAGACTACTGCAAGTATGTGTAGGCATTGCTAGGAGCTTCCATAGTACATTTTCAAGTCCCTACACATGTCAATAGAAGAGTTAATTTAGCAAAGTGAATGTTTGTTTAGATTAGTTAACCCCCTTGGCGGTAAACCCGAGCGTGACTCGGGGTTGGTTTTTCATGTTAAGATCGGTATCCCCGAGTCACGCTCAGGGTGGACGTGCAGAGTGTGCAGCGGCGCGGCTTACCTTCTCGCTGGATCCACAGGCAAGTTACTTACCTTGTCCCTGGATCCAGCGATGCCACCCCACTGTGTGAGCGAGCGGGACCTCCTCGCTCGATTCACAGTGTCCCCGTGTGCCGCCGATCTCCGTTCCCTGCGACGTTACGACGCACGGGAGCGGAGAACGGCGCCAAATTCAAAAAAGTAAACAAACACTTTACATACAGTATACTGTAATCTTATAGGTTACAGTACTGTATGTAAAAAATACACACCCCCCTTGTCCCTAGTGGTCTGCCCAGTGCCCTACATGTACTTTTATATAATAAAAAATGTTCTTTCTGCCTAAAAACTGTAGATTGTCCAAAAGTGTCCCTTTATGTCAAAAATGGTTTTAGATCAGCTAGAAAACAGCGATAATAAATTATAATCACTTGCAGAATTGTGCGATAGCGATTTGTGGGGAAATTCGTCATAAAAATAAATAAATAATGACAGCGACAATTCTGCAACTGAGCAAATTTCAGTGATTTTGAGTTGATTACATTATTGAATAATTTTTATTATAATTATATTATTATTTGTTATAATTATTTATAATTATTTATTATATTATAATTTATAATTTTGTTTTAAAAAAAAAATCATACCCGGGATGCCTACAAGACTCTTGCTTGGTCAGATTTAAGTGAGTTATTTCAAAAAATTACAGGCCTACAGTATAAAACTCCAAATTTCCTTGCAAAATAATTGTACCGCTTTTGGTACGTAATTCCAGACAGAATCATACCGCCAGGGAGGTTAAGTAAGGTTAAGTTATGGTTATATTATCCACTGACTGACTGACAAGTAAAAATATGTATACATTTTTTCCAACATTTTACATTTTGTTACCTTTTGTTTTATTTTTGTATTTATTTGTTTACATACTGTGACCAGAGAGAGCAGTGCAGTGTTACCATAGTGACACTGTACTATGCTAAAGAGGTGATCAGGATTTTGTTTTAAAATACTATGATGACACTGATGATCACTGTTTTAAGCAATATTTCTTTTATGAATGGCGTCCATTTATGTTGCAATGTGTACAAATGTGATAGATGTAATTGGCCACAGCTATCACATAGTACAGGTGTGCTGTGATTGGTCCCTGTCTGTACCATGTGATCACTGTGACAAATCGCAGAGATCACAATAGTACACAATGAATATGAACTGGCAGGCCAGATACAACGTGCTGTCATCTATTGTGTCTGGTGGATACAGCAGGTGACAGTTTGTGCCACTACACGGCCCCTAGAGTGCACACAAGGTGCAGGACTGGGAGGATGTCATATGACATCTACCCATAATAGCTTTGCTCCCAATAGGCCTTATTTTTACGATAGACTGGGTGGGAGGTAGTTAAATACCCAATCATGTGTGAGGGCATTGCTGCTTACACATGATAAAGCATCTAGTAGTAGTTGGTCATATGAAACTAGATTTTGTTCTGTAATGTTGAAGACATTTTGTAGGTTCTCCAAGCCACTTCTTCAGTTCCAATTAGTTTCAGAAAAAAAAACAACATTTACTGTATATCCACAAAGATAGAAAACCTTTTAACCACTTAAGGTAGAGGGAGACATTTTTGAAACCTATAAATACATGAAGAGGGTGAAGCTAAGATCAAGAACACAGGGACATGACCTCAAACTAGCAGGAGGAAAGTTCAAAACTGATTTTAGATAGTATGGCCGGGATTCAGAAAGGACTTACGCTGACGTATCTATTGATACGCCATGTAAGTCCACAGATGCGCCATCGTATTTATGCGCCGTATTCTTGAAACAAGATACGCCTGAATTCTGGCTCCATCCGACTGACGTAAGTCTCCTATGCCGTCGTATCTTGGGCGCATATTTACGCTGGCCGCAAGGGGCGCTTCCATTGATTTACGCGTTGAATATGTAAATGACCTAGATATGCCGATTCACAAACGTACTTACGCCCGTCGCTGTAATCTACGCTGTTTACATAAGGCGTACGTCCGGTGTAAAGTTAAGCCTCATAAAGCAGGGGTAAGTCATGTTAGGGTATGGACGTCGAAGCAGTCGTCGGATTTTACATCATTTGCGTAAGTCGTACGTGAATGGGGCTGGGCGTAGGTTACGTTCACGTCGAAGGCATTGAGCCGTCGTATCTTAGGGAGTATATGCAACGTGATTCTGAGCATGCGCGTGCATGCACCGTTCGTTCGGCCATTCATTTACATGGGGACACGCTTCATTTTAATACAGCACGCCCGCTACCTGCCTACTTTGAATTAGGCGGGCTTACGCCGGCCCATTTACGCTACGCCGCCGTAACTTAGGGAGCAAGTGCTTTGTGAATACTGTTCTTGCCTCTCTATGTTACGTCGGCATAGCGTATATGAGATGCGCTACGCCCGCTCAAAGATACGCAGAGCTACCTGAATCTGGCCCTATTATTTTAGTTGAAGAGTAGTTGATACTTGGAATAGCCTTCCAACATACACAGTGAGTCAGTCAATAGTAAGTGGATTCAGACATGCTTGGGACAGACATAAATCTATACCAGGATTGTCAAACTCAATTTAATCATGGACTTCATCAGCATTATGATTGCTCTCAAAGGGCCGGTTGCATCCGTAAAACTAGATGTTCAGAAACAGCCCTACGCCAACTTACATCAGATTTCAAGAGCCCTTCCACCTTCAGAAGCCAAGAGTCCCCCACTCTCCCTTACTTCACAGTGCATCCCACTTACCTTGTGCATCTGCTGGAAAGAAGCTGGGGAAGGATAAAGAATCAGAAAGTACAGGACCAACAGGAGGTCCAGAGGAGGGCTGGAGTCAGCTGCTGGAGTATTCTGAATGCTGAGCCCAGGGAAGGCAAAGATGGAGCAAGTGCTGTGGTTGCACAGAGAGATGCATGATATTTAGGATCAGTTGAGCAGAAGTGTGTCTTTCATTTATTTTACACCAGAGTTGTATACAATGTGTGATGGTACTTGTTTGCTATATTGTATCTTGGAGCGAGATGTTCTGTCTCTGCCAGTGCCTGAATACATATCATAAACCCAGGAGAGTGATATTGCAGGCTTGGAGTGTCACCGTTCTGTCACAATATTTCAGCATATTCAGGCTGTGCTACCCCTCAGTCACAGAGGGATTGTTACAATGCTTTATTTTTTCTTTGTCTTAATATGATTGTCTTCTAGATTCCAGTGTCTATGTGCTCTGAAGACTGTCCTCTGGGTTCCAGAAGAGTGATGAAGAGGGGGATTCATCGATGTTGCTTTGAGTGTGTTCAGTGTCCAGAGGGGGAAATATCTGATATGACAGGTGAAAAAAAATATTTTTCATAGTTATGACTTGCTCACCCCCTAATGAGCCTGCTAATTTGGTTCCAATGTTCTTCCCCTAATACGTGCATTAGAAGGCCAGGCACACAGTTTAAGTCATACTTATGGCTTCATTTTTAGTCTAGGATATCCTTTTTGTTGCGTTATTGAAAACCTGACCTTAAAAAAATAAACAAATCCGTGCTGCAGCTGAATGGCTACAAGGCAAACACAGGTTAACAATAAAACACAGTATCAATAGAACCATTTTTTTTTGCAATCTGTGTAAAAAAAAAAAGAGTATAAAATATAAATGGCGAAGCACAGGGGCAATCCCTCCTCTGTCCAACCCAGCCCCTATGCTTCACCATATATGCTCTTTTTTTTAACTGCGGTGGTGAAACCACCTCCTAGAGCGCTGGAGTCACAGATTTACGTATTGTGAGAGCAAACTCTGTTGCTGTCAAAATAAACAAATCCATTCTGCAGCTGAATGGCGTACCTGCAAAGCAAATAGTGGATAACAATAAAACACAGTAACAGTACAGTAGAATGGCATACCTGCAAAGCAAACAATAAACACAGTAACAATAAAACATTACAGTATAGTATAAAATCCAGTATAACAGTAAGAGCAATAAAACAACAACTTTTATTATTATTATTATTATTTATTTATAAATTTTTTACACTTTTATTGTAACTGTAAAAAACGTTGAACATTCCAGGCTAGTCTTTCAAAATGCGATAGCCATCGAACATCTTTTAAGGCTCTTTGTGGAAGTGTGCCCTAGACTGTATTGATGCATTACCCTATACTAATATTTCCACTAGTGTGTAGCAACAGTCCCCGATGCAGAGACCAGGTCTGCCAGGGCAGAAGGGACAAAAATAACATGTGTCACGGCTATATTCACGCTTGCTACAGACACTGCATCTTTTTTGGGGTGCTCTTTGGGTAGGGGTTTCCAGGGAGGACATCCAGAAAATGCCTCTCATACAGCTGGCTCACTACATCTGGATTGGGAAATTGGGCCACAGCATCTTCTGGATACAGAAGTGCTGTGATCATTTCTTCCTTGAATTTTAGGAAGGATCCACTTCTCTTTGATGCTTTGTATAGTACATAAGTATTGAACATAGCCAATTGGAATAAGTATACAGACAATTTTTTTGTACCAGCATCTGGCCTTTTGGGCAACTAAGTACACGCCTCCCATTTTAGAGTTGTAGTCATGGACACAGATGGGCTTCTCAACACCAGTAATCGTAATTTGGACTGCCGTATCTGCGTGAATAGAAGAAAGAATGAAAACATTCCGTTTGTCCTTCCACCTCACTGCAAGCAATTCATTGCACCTCAAGCAGGCTCTCTCCCCCTGACTAAAAGGGGCATTTACAAGCCTTTGAGGGAAGTCCCAGAGTTTAGATTGCATGGTGCCACATGAAATAATTCATAATTGAAAGAGGTGTCTAAAAAGTGTCAGGCTTGTATAAAAATTGTCCACATATAAATGGTACCCCTTTCTGAATAAGGGTGACACCAAGTCCCAAACAATCTTGCCGCTGCTCCCTATGTAGTCTGGGCAGTTGTGGGGCTCCACACTGCTATCTTTTCCCTCATAAACCAGAAAACTCTGTGTATAGCCTGTCATAGAGCTTATACATATCTGGCAGGCTTGCTGGGGAGAAGCTGTTTGTAAACAAGGCTGCCAGAAAATGTAATCAGGGACTCATCAACGCAGACATCTTCTTTGGGGATATACAAGGCTGCAAATTTTTGGTTGAAGTGGTTTTTGAGGGGCCGCATTTTGTGAAGCTGATCATATTCAGAGTCCCCCCAAGGACGACAGAGTTCATTGTTGTTGAAGTGCATAAACTGCAATATTTGCTTTATCGACAGCAGAGAACATGGGCATATGGTGAATTGAGTCAAGTGAATCAATATGACCACAACTCACTCTTTATAGTAATGCCCATGGTGAGGGATAGGCCCAGAAAGGTCTTAAATTCAGGAACCATGATAGGTTTTCATGAAAATTGTCTGTCAAGGGTCAAATTTGGGTTTGCAACAATAAATTGATTAGCATATAAATTGCTTTGGTCCACAATAGATCCGTACAGATGTTCTGTGAAAAACAGCTCACAAAAACCAAGGGCAGTTAAATCTGCTGTTTCCACCTGAATTCCAGGTTGGCCAGTGAATGGGGGAAGTACAGGCACTGCAGAATCTGTGGGCTACCAATCAGGATTTGCAAGCCCATTAGGAAGGACAATATGGGCTCTACAGCCTGCGTTCTAATTCTTGGTGGCTGCGGGCCACTACTTGTGCTAGCCACTGCTCAAGCTTGAACTGCACTTATGGGACTCGCCACATCACCAAGTGTAACTGCAGTGCTGGTTTGTCTATGACCAAGATGTACTAAGCCACTGGCCAGTTCACCAGAACACTAACTTCCACTGATGCTAACTGGCATCGCCAGTGACACCAATTCAGTGCTCAGTAAAACATCTGTATACTGTATTTGGTGATACTGTGACAGGGAATGAAAGGGTTAACTGGGGGGCAATCAGAGGGTTAAATATGTGCCTATGTGATCTGGTGTCAGTGTAGTACTTGTGTACTCATGGTAGATACTCTCTCCTCTCACGCTGGAACCGAAAAGGGCTCCAGAAGGGGAGATTGCATAATTTCCTGTGCCTGTGTTCACATTACACAGGCACAGGACGTTTTGCCATTGGTCAGAACCAATCAGCCGGTCCAGGCCATAAATCATTGGTCTGGACCTGATGACTGATCGGTTCTGAATTGAATCTAATCGTCGCAGGGTGCAAATCACGTACTGTTATCTGATTTTGCACAGACGGGCCGCCCTGCTGCAGTAAATGTATGTGGAGTGGTCAAAGGAACATGATCGTTTTTTATTTTTATTTTAGGCTAACAAACGCTTTAAGGTTAATCTTCAGGTTTCATTTAACTTTAGTTTGTTTGGATCAAGCTGGTCCAAGCAAGCTATTAACTTTACTAACAATCCACCATAGTGCATCAGATTGTGAAACAATATCTACATATTAGCAAAAATCCTGTTTGTCTCGTCCTGAAGAAGCCCCACGGTGAAACGCGTAGGCGACTTCAATAGGATTTATTCACTACTCATATACTTCTGATCCAGATGGTTTTATTGTGACTGTATTTATTCACATTCAACTATACCACTGTTATTGTGTAAAAAAAATGTTTTTTCATCTTTGTAATAAATAATATATTTTTTATACTTCCGCGTGCCTCAAAGTCCGACCTTTGCTCATTCCTGAATTGGGTGTTCCTTCTATATTCTTAACTTTACTAACAGTTGCAGTGGCTTTGAATATGTATAAACTGTATGGAGCCATAGCTACATACAGTATATAGCACTGTGTTCTGGCAATGGGATGAGCACTTCCTGTCCCTATCTCGGAACAAAATAAAGTCAGACTGAGTGCTGCTTAGCCATTCACAGGAAGATGTGTATTATACGGAAAAAAAAAAAACTTCTGTGATGGCTAAGCAACAACTTACAACTCAATTTTGTCCCTGGCGTAGGATGGGAAGTACTCACCCTGTTGTCTAATAGGCCAAGCAAATTAAAAAGAGTTTTGCCTGCTGGTTTGCCTGCTGTTTCCGTGCACCTAATATTTACCCATTGCTGACTTATGGGGGGTGATTTACTAAAGTGAAATAGAGCCGAATAAGGAGAAGCTCTGCTGACTTCCGTCATTCATTCATGTTCAAGCAAAAAAAAAAAAATCTTTGCACATGATTCGGTTTTCCTTACAATTTCACCTCATAAACTAAGCTCTTGAGAAAATACTTATGTCAAGTGCAGCTTCAGTTGCAAAATAAACAACCTATTTGTCTTTAGTAAATAAATCCCACAATGTCCTATTGTGTTTTTGTGTCTGTAGCCATCTTGGAAGAGCCTGAGCTTTTAGGCTTCATTTCCACTGACGTTTTTACAGCCACTTTTCTGAGCGTTTTTTACAGCTTAAAAACGCCTGTCCATGTTATTCTATGGCATCATGCCCACATAGGCGTTTTTTAACTGCAAATGGCATAGGCGTTTTTGAGCTGTAAAAAAAACGCAGGACCAGGGTGTTCCGAAGCTCCAGAGTAGAGCTGTAAAAACGCCAGACGTTAAAAAAAGAAAAAAAAAAGCTACCGCTTTTTTTTTTACAAAATAAACATGGACAGGCGTTTTTAAGCTGTAAAAAAGGCTAACACAAGTGGCTGTAAAAACGCCAGTGGAAATGAAGCCTTAGGCTTCATTTCCATGGACGTTTTTACAGCCACTTTCTTTAGCCTTTTTTACAGCTTAAAAACGCCTGTCCATGTTTATTTATTTATTTATTTATTGTTTGAGCTGCAGCTCAAAAACGCAACGGTAGCGTTTTTGAGCGTTTTCGCGTTTTTTCATTTCCATGGACGTTTTTACAGCCACTTTCTTTAGCCTTTTTTACAGCTTAAAAACGCCTGTCCATGTTTATTTATTTATTTATTTATTTATATTTTGAGCTGCAGCTCAAAAACGCAACGGTAGCGTTTTTGAGCGTTTTTGCGCGTTTGTGAGCGTTTTTGAGCGTTTTTTAACGTCTGGCGTTTTTACAGCTCTACTCTGGAGCTTCAGAACACCCTGGTCCTGCGTTTTTTTTTACAGCTCAAAAATGCCTATGCCATTTGCAGCTCAAAAACGCCTATGTGGGCATGATGCCATAGAATAACATGGACAGGCGTTTTTAAGCTGTAAAAAACGCTCAGAAAGGTGGCTGTAAAAACCTCAGTGGAAATGAAGCCTAACTTCCTCATGTCAGAGCCAGGGATGAGTTGACAGTTCAGTCTGAATCTAGGTTCGGACGGAACTCTGGCTGTTTGGACATTTGAATAAAAGCCTGAACTTTTGCCATTTGGCCTCTGTTTGGCAGAAGTCGAACATCATATATAGAAGTGGTATTTCCAACATTTCTATATATGACAGTTTTCTGCTGTCACTGGTTCCTAAGGAAGCAGCAGGTGATATTTTGTCATTGTTGAAAGAATGTTCTCTTACTTCCTGCTCTGTTAGCAGATATCACCCAGGACAGGAGTTTAGGAGAAATTGCTCCAACCTAGAAAAAAAATTATAAAATATTGGCTTCCTGTCCCACAGTCAATGATAATATCTGGGAAAGAAATTTTACAAATAGCAATTGTCACTAACAGAGGTTCTATTATTCTGTATTATATCAATAATTAAAAAAAAATCTTTCAGAAAAGTACATAAAACCTGATAACATAAAATAAATCTGCTTTCTCTTTCACTGAATGTATGTATGGCTAGATTTAATCCTGTGTGAGTGAATTGTGTCAATAGAAAGTCTTTAGATGGGCGATTGATTACTCATGATGTCATGACTATGTAATCTTTTTTGTGGTCTATTAAAAGCAAGGACTTTCTATCTAGCACCTGCCCCTCAGGAAATGGTGGAAACAAAAGCTTTGGAGAGGAGGGTGGTCTTCTTTTCCAACTGTTAGTAAATATATTATTTAAAATAAAGATACTGTAATAGTGTTTCACACTGTATACATTTTATTTTAGATAAAGGTTCATGTCACAAGTGTTCAGAAGAGGAGTGGCCAAATGATAACAATCAGTGTGTACCAAAACCTGTTGAATTTCTGTCTTATGGAAATGACCCGGTTCCTCTCACAGTCTCAGTTATTTCTGTTTTACTTTTTATTAAAACATCCGCAATTTTTTTTGTCTTTATTGTATTTCGAGATACTCCAGTGGTCAGAGCTAATAATCAAAACTTGAGCTTCATTCTCCTGGTTTCCATCATGTTGAGCTTCCTCTGTGTGTTTTTGTTTTTGGGTCGGCCTGGTCCTATCAGCTGTATGTTTCGTCAGATATCCTTTGGAATCATCTTCTCAGTGGCTGTATCTTCAATTCTAGCTAAAACTTTTATGGTCTACATGGCCTTCAAGGCCACCAAGCCTGGAAGTTTCTGGAGAAAATGTATCGGAGTTAAAATTTCCAACTGTTTGGTTCTTCTTTGTTCATTTATCCAGGTTTTAATTAGCATAATTTGGTTATTGACTGCCTGTCCATTTCCAGAAACTAACACTGACCTATATGATGATAAAATCATTATTCTGTGTAATGAAGGATCTACTTTGGCATTCTCAATACTCCTGGGTTACATGGGACTTCTAGCAGCTGTGAGTTGTTTTGTGGCTTTTCTGGCCAGAAATTTACCAGACAGTTACAATGAGGCAAAATACATCACCTTCAGCATGCTGGTGTTCTGCAGTGTCTGGATCGCTTTTATCCCAGCCTATATGAGTTTAACAGGGAAGAACACTGCACTAGTAGAGATATTTGCTATAATAGCTTCTAGCATGGGAATTTTGGGTTGCATATTTATTCCAAAATGTTATATTATCCTGGTGAGACCAGATTTAAATTCAAAATGTAAATTATTAAGACAAACCAAAACTTGACAAATACATTTTCTTATTGAATTTTTGTTTATAAATCATTACATTGAACTTGAATGGAAATCCACTTCATTATTTTCATTATGCATGGAATATGTAAGCAGATTTTTCAGTATGATTGATTACAATGGGACAAAAGAAAAAAAACTCTCACTCTAGAGGCTAAGTAATAAAAAGCTGTTAGCACAATATTCAGGTAAAACGTTTCACAGTATAGGGGCAAAAAAGGTGCAATCCTTAACAAATTGTACCTTGTGTAATGTAAGCCAAACACTATGGGTAACAGTGCTAATGTATACCATAAATAAATCCATCAGAACATATGTATCAATAAATAAAATGAAAGTGTTATTGTGAAAAAAAAAAACGAAACATTAACTCAAAATCATTAGATAAAGTTTTCCTCCGGCAGATCCTCCTTATGCTGGCATGGATATGGCCAAGTTGGCAATTTACTTCATATCCTCTGGACATCTGCATAGTTTTTGGCGGAGTGTGTTCCAACTCCTCTCCAGTGTCTTTGGTATCCTTACTATACCAAAGCCGCCTTTGGAAATCCTAAATCTTCGAATCAACAATTTCCCCCTGCTTTCCGAAAAATAATCTCTTGTATCTTGATGGTGGCCAAACTTACCTTCACGAGACATACGAGAGGTCAAATCTATTGTTCAATCCCACTATACCTTTGAAAGACTAATAGCTCTTAGAACTGATTCATTGAAGACTTTTGAGAAATCTTGGCAACCTTGGATAGACTGGTACAGTGAATAACGTACTGACTTTAGAACTTTGTATTGAGAAATAATTTCTGTAGATACCTTACTGCCCTGCGAGGCAAACCCTTGTGTTTACTTCCTTTGTTATGCTCTTTTGGCAGTTGCTGTTTTTTTGTTTGTAGACTTGAAAACTTTAATACAAAACATTGTGCAAAAAAAAAACCACCAAAAACATCAGATAACAATGAAATCAATTAAAGTGCTTGTGCATACAAAATACACCAAATAATACATGTAGCAATAAAGTTCTTATCACAAGGTTATAAATAGTGGTTGCAGATGGAATGGATTCCAAAGGTGAAAACATAGGGACAGATCCTCAAAGAAATTACACCGGCGTATCTGTTGATATGCCGCGTAATTTCAAATTTTGCGCGTCGTACTTTTGTTTTGCTATCCACCAAACAAGATACGACGGCATCTGGGTTAGATCCGACAGGCGTACCCCTTAGTACGCTGTCGGATCTAAGATGCAATTTTCTGGCGGCCGCTGGGTGGCGTTTCCGTCGTATTCCGCGTCGAGTATGCAAATTAGCTATTTTCGACGATCCACGAACGTACGAGCGGCCGTCACATTCTTTTAGGTCGTTTCCGTTCGGCTTTTTCTGGCGTATAGTTAAAGCTGCCATCTGGTGGCGTATCAATGTTAAGTATGGCCGTCGTTCCCGCTTATAATTTTGAAAATTTTACGTTGTTTGCGTAAGTCGTCCGTAAATGGGGCTGGACGCCATTTACGTTCACGTTGAAAACAATGACATCCTTGCGACGTCATTTGGAGCAATGCACCCTGGGAGTTTTGACGAATGGGGAATGCGCAGTTCGTTCGGCGCGGGGACGCGCTTCATTTAAATGAAACACGCCCCCTTACTCGCCGCATTTGAATTCCACGCCCTTACGAGAGATACACTACGCCGCCGTAACTTACGGTGCAAATTCTTTCAGGATTCAAAGAATAGCAAAGTAAGTTACAGCGGCGTAGCATATCTCACATACGCTGCGCCCACGCAGATGAATGTGGATCTGCCCCATAGTTCTTATAAATATATGTAGATGTGTCACCAGAGAAGGAGAATGCAAGAGATATCCAGACACCCAGAGAAAAGAAAACATGACACCCTAGTGTCGCAAATGGGAAGCTTACCCGAAGCTTTTGACCTCAAAAAGTGGTCAGTACAAGCATCCAGTAACTGACTCCAATCCTGGTCCCACATTCATTTAACCCCCCCTGGCGGTATTCCCGAGTCTGGCTCGGAGTAAGATTTTTATACCAAAAGCGGTATCCCCAAGCCAGACTCGGGCTCCCCTCGCAGCAGCCACAGACAAAGTTACTTACCTTGTCCCTATATCCTGTGATGCCGCCGCGCTGTGTGAGCGAGCAGGTCCTCACTTGATTCACACAGTGTCCCTGTGTGCCGCCGATCTCTGTTCCCTGCGACGTTATGACGCACGGGGACAGAGAACGGCGCCAAATTCAAAAAAGTAAACAAACACCTTACATACAGTATACTGTAATATTATAGATTACAGTACTGTATGTAAAAAATACACACCCCCTTTGTCCCTTGTGGTCTGCCCAGTACCCTACATGTACTTTTATAAAATAAAAACTGTTCTTTCTGCCTGCAAACTGTAGATTGTCCATAGCAACCAAAAGTGTTCCTTTATGTCAAAAGTGGTTTTAGAGCAGCTAGAAAACAGCGATAATAAATTATAATCACTTGCAGAATTGTGCAATAGCGATTTGTGGGGAAATTCATCATAAATTCTGCAACTGAGTAAATTTCTGTGATTTTAAGTTGATTACATTATTGAATAATTTTTATTGTAATTATATTATTATTTGTTATAATTATTTATAATTATTTATTATATTATAATTTATAATTTTGTTTTTCAAACTTTTTCATACCCAGGATGCCTACTAGACTCTTGTTTGGTCAGATTTAAGTGAGTTATTCCTAAGAATTACATGCCTACAGTATAAAACGCCAAATTTCCTTGCAAAATAATGGTACCGCTTTCAGCACCTAAAATCTGAAATAATCATACCGCTAGGGAGGTTAAGAGAGCCTCTTAATGTTTCTGTCCAACCAAATAAACACGGTTTCCAGACCAGCCTGTTAATCTTCCCCATCATACCCCTAAGACCCTTTAAAAAGACATTGGCAATGTCTTTCCTTTACACAGAAACTATGTTACAATGATCCTTTTGGAGCAGTACATGATGAAACCACCTCTACTCATCAACCTTTAGAAATGTCTGAGAGTCTCAGAAGTAATGCAAACTAACATGCCAACCCCTGCTAAATATCAGCATGTTTTGGGGAGGTAGGAGACTGCATCCCTTGTTGCAGGTGTATGATGGAGGAGAATGACAGAATGGTCTGTAAACCGTGTTGTTTGGGTGGACAGGAATATTAACAGGCTCTTTTAAAGGTAGGTGGGACTAAAATCAATTACAGTGAGATCTGGGCCAGTAGGACTTTGGTCAGATCAGCACATGAACATACACATTAAAGACGAGAGACGTAACAAAAAACATATATGAGAACTGTCCGGACGTCAGTTAGCAGAGGAGGAATGTATATCTCTCAGAGGGAAATTAAATAATTAATTGGTATATGGAGTAGCAGAGATAGGCTATCCTCCTTGGCCTCCTGGATGCTCGAGCTGCTGGATAAAAGAGAGAGCCAAAGACAGGAGAGAAGGAGAAAAGATAAACTGGGCTGCAGCCGTTATAAAGAAAAAATTATAATTGTGGTTTAAATGTCCACAGATAGATATGGATGTAATCCAATACTCATACATTCAGGGGAAGCATCATTAGTGGTGTGTAGTTTTGATTATATTGGCTTAAACTAGCAGAGTTCCAAGGGTGCAGTAAATAATCATTAAAGATTGTTCAAAGGAGACAAAGTCTCATGTGTGGTACATTACCGCTCCTGGGTTGTAGCGTGCCTTCCACCCGCTGAAGTTCAAGTTGCCTCAGATAAACAGTATCGTAGAGAGATCCGTGGCACATAACATGTGGTGCCTGAAGTGCACTTGAATGTTTGCAGGTGTATCGTACCCGAGGGTCAAATAGGCAAAATAGTTGCTCTCATGCGGCAGGTAAAACTGGATAGCCTGGATGTAGTCGCACCGATAGGAGCTGAGCCACACGGTTGCAAGTCCTGGATCCAGGCGCTATCTGAGCACGAATGTTCTCACTCTGTATAGGTAGCTGCTCCAGTGATTATCTCCTGTCAGGTTTATCTCCCTGTGTTCCAGTTACCCTTCGGCATCACTGTGGAAGAATCAGGCAAACCATCGGGTTTGCTTGTCGGCTGGACAGTCAGGTGTAACGCTGACTAGTTTCGCTGTGTGGGACGTAGCTTTAAATAGGTGTCTAGCTGATGTGTTTGTAACTACAATTCAAATCAAAATTAGATCAGTCTAAAGGAGAGGACACTCCACAGCTTTTAACACATCTGCACTCAGGAGCACTAGTGTGGGCCACCAGAACAACCTTTTTAGGGTGACCCACACAGGTGCTCCTGTGCATTTTTAGGGGTGTCTACATGTGTGAAACGTGTCCCAAAAAGGTGAGTATTCAAGAATAGAGTTTGCCAAAAAACATGTCTTCTGCTTGTAACTGCCCAAACTTGTACCCCACTTCCAAGCAATGTTTAATATTCCGATTCTTGCCCTCAAATATGTGTGTGTGATAAATGTACTTTTTGTTTCATTCTCATAGGGGACAGAAGACTGGGAGGATACCACTCCTCTGAGCCACAAAAAAACCAACCTCGCAAGGAGCCCTCACCTAACCGCCCTCCTCGCAAGGAGCCAACACCTACCCACCCTCCTCGCAAGGACCCAACACCTACCTGCCCTCCTCGCAAGGAGCCAACACCTACCCGCCCTCCTCTCAAGGAGCCAACACCTACCTGCCCTCCTCGCAAGGACCCAACACCTACCCGCCCTCCTCGAAAGGAGCCAACACCTACCGACCATTCTCGCAAGGACCCAACACCTATCCGCCCTCCTCGCAAGGAGCCAACACCTACCTGCCCTCCTCGCAAGGAGCCAACACCTACCCACCATCCTCGCAAGGAGCCCACACCTAACCGCCCACCCAGACCTCAGGATGTGGGGGAAGGAGAAGTGGTTGAAATTACAACAACAGGTCAGTATCTGTCACCACACCTTCAGGTAATACGAGATGTAGGCCTGCAGATGTGTAATTCCCCCCCCCCTTTTTTTTAGGGGATGATTATGTGCCAGAAGAAAGGATCGATCCTCCCATTCCAAGACCCAAAATCTCCTCCTACAAATAAAAGCGTGCAGTAGGGAGATGTCAGAAATCAAGCAAAAAATGGCCTTTATTAATAAAAGCTTGAAGGACATAATGGAGGACTTGGGGGGCAAATAAAAATTAAACATGTGTTGGTTCCCAGTTTTACACACATATCCCCGGATTCACAGAGAGCGGGCGCATATTACGCCTCCGTAGCACAAATAATGTACGTTACGCCAATGCAGCGCAGAGAGGGAAGCATGGAATTCACAAAGCCAGTGCTCCCAAAACGGCGTACGCCAGCGTAGATGGATGTGGGAGTGAGGCATGCAAATGAGGTGTGACCCCCATGCAAATGATGGGCCGAGCGCCAGACAGATACGTATCACGAACTGCGCATTTGCGCAGTGACGTGGACGCATCCCACTGCGCATGCTCACAACCACGGCGGAACAACTGCCTAAACTACACCGGATCACTGCCTACGGCGTGAACATAACCTACGCCCAGCCAGACACACGTCCAACGTAAACAACGTAAAATACGCCGGCTTCAGTTCCCTGGTGCAGACCTTTGCATGTCTGCTGCTGGGTTGCACCTCCTTTATGGGGCTTAACTTTACGCCGGACGTACAACTTACGCGCACATCGCGTAGCCTGCGTCGGGCAAACGTACGGTCGTGAATCGCCGTATTTCTCTCATTTGCATATTTGAATGGCTGATCAATGAGAGCGCCACCATTCGTCCAGCCTAAATGTGCGCCCACTCTACGCCGGCGTAGGCAAGTTACGTTGGCGGGCTGAAGCCTGTTTTTAGGCATATCTTAGTTTGTGAGTCCGGCGCACAGATACGACAGCGCACATTTGCACTTACGTCTGCGTATCTTGTTCTACGTCAGAGTAAGTGCTTTGTGAATCCGGGCCATATTTGTTATTTTTTTCATTCAAGCCCAAATTTGAGGATGCTCACAGTGGGTCAACATGTGCTATCTGCCATCTCGGGAAATCTATGTCCGTGTTTTGTGGGTGCAACCCCTTCCTCGCTACTCAAGTAGGTGAAAGGAAGAAGGGGTTGCACCCACAAAACACATCCATTGATCACCCATGATGGCAGATAGAAGATGCTGACCCTAAAAAGACTGTGTGCATCCTCAAAATTTGGCTTGTCCAGGGGTGCCAACACCCCTATGGGCAGATAGACAATTTTGTTTAAAAAAAAGTCTGTGTTATTGCCCAGAGGTTTACATTGTTACATTTTGTGCTATATAAGAATCTGTTTTTATTTTTGTTTAAAAAAAATGCCAGTTTATGGCAACTAAAAAAAAAAAAAAAAAATGAGAAAGACCGTGGGCTAGATTCAGATACATTGGCGCATATTTACGCCGGCGTATCGCATCTTACTTCCGCTATGCCGGACCAGCGCGGAGAGGCATGTACTGTATTCAGAAAGATATTACTCACCAAGATGCACCAGCGGAATGTATTTTCGATTGCGTAAGGCGGCGTAAGTGTAAGTGAGCGTCACCCCATGCAAATGATGGTCTGACCGTGTCGCAGAGAGATACGTCGGGTGTATCTTAAACAGCGCATGCGCTGTGACATCGCCGGACTGTCTGCCCCCATCTGCGCATGCGCACAACTGCGCCCGGCGTAACCTCTAAGATACGCCGGCCCACTGCCTTCGCCCAGTGCATAAATATGCCCAGACATGCGCCCGTCAAGTGCAAAAGTACCCAAGCATTTTTTCTTACTGCTAGGACTTTTGTATCTTGCTTTTTGTGGGAATTATGTCTGCACCAGAGTCTTCTATTGACCGGCGGATGACAAATTTTAGCCCTGAGGAGAAGGCTATTATCATTGATGGGCTCTCCCAACACGGCGCCCACCTCTATGGGCCACAGAGTGGCAACACTGGTAAGGCTGACAAAACCCGCATCTATGCGGGGATCACCACCCAGGTCAATGCCCTTGGCGTGGCGGACAGGAAGCCTAAACACATCCGCAAAAAAATAAATGACCTGCGGAGACTGGTGAAGGATAAACTAGTGGCAATGAGGAAGCATGCCACTGGCACAGGTGGAGGACCAGCCGCAAGGATCACCCTTACAGCAGAGGACATGGTTGTTGCCAGGTTCCTGGATCAGCATCTGGTGGAGGGCCTGGAGGGCTTCGATTCTGGGGAACAGCCCTTGAGGACTGGTAAGTGTGTTTTATCTTCTTTCTGGTGTGTAGCATGTGAGGGGGGGCAAGGGAACATGTGACAAGTGTGTGGGTCCACCAACATGCGAATGTGTTGTGTCATCCACAGATGTGCAGGAGGGAGCTGGGCCGTCATCGGCTGCTGGGCGACCCACCCCATCCATGGTGGAGAGTGCCCCCACCTCACTGCTTGAGGAAGTGGAGGAGGAGCACGTCGGGGTAGAGGAGAATGCGGTTTATCTAATGGAGGAGACCCCCATACCTGGACCCTCCCAAACCTCCTCCCCCATGAGAGATAGCCCCTCAAGGGCCACCATCCCTACCAGGGATAGCCCCTCATGGGCCACCATCCCTATCAGGGATAGCTCCTCAAGGGCCACAATCCCTATCAGGGATAGCCCCTCAAGGGCCACAATCCCTATCAGGGATAGCCCCTCAAGGGCCACAATCCCTATCAGGGATAGCCCCTCACGGGACTCCATCCCCTCCAGGGATACCCCCTCACGGGACACCATCCCCTCCAGGGATACCCCCTCACGGGACACCGTCCCCTCCAGCCAGCCTCTCCGGCCCCTAGGAAGGCTACCAAGAAAACCTGTGGAGTCCCAGAGGAATTTGAGGACCATCTGGCAAGGGACCAGATGAGGCAGACCCGCCATATTGGGTCTCTTGCGAGTTATCTGCACAGGGTTGCAGATAGCCTGGCCTCCTCGGCCGAG
This sequence comes from Rana temporaria, assembly GCF_905171775.1. Taxonomy (NCBI): domain Eukaryota; kingdom Metazoa; phylum Chordata; class Amphibia; order Anura; family Ranidae; genus Rana; species Rana temporaria. The sequence continues at coordinate 657,564,930 of NC_053489.1, read as the reverse complement.
AGCCAGGCTGCCTGCACTGTGGCAGTGCAGGAGGCCATCACCCAGCAGGCTGGCCAGAATTGCAACATTAATGAGAGCCTGCAGGACGTGGTTGGGAATGGGGCAGCCCTTCTGTCCTGTCTGGTGGACCTGCAGACCACCACATCTGGCCTGGTCTCTGAGGTCTGGAGCCTGGCAGCTGCTGTCCGTAATGAGGGGAGGCAGACACAGCGCCAACAGCGCAGCAATACCACCCGCCGGCTGCGAATGCAGGCTGCCACAAATTCCTATCTCCACCGGCTAGCCGTGGCAATGGAGGGCAGCCAGGCAGCCAGGGAGAGACTGGGGGAGGTTCCACCACCAGCCCCCTCACCTGAGGCTCGCCCCAGGCAACTGCGCCCCAGGAGCCTAGGGACAAGACGGAGCCCACGACAGGGCCGTTGATTTCTTTGATATTTTCTTTTATACTCAGATTATGAGTTTGATATTTTCGTTTATACTCAGATTATGAGTTGTTTTTTTAAATACCTGCACACGGGGAGTAGTGCAGGCTACAGTGTGAATGATGTGTGAATGTGGGGGGGGTGACACTCCTGCCGGCAAAGTGTCACCCTCAGTCATTGGGGAGAAGTTATCCCCACGACACGTGTGAATGGTGTATGAATGTACAGCAACCTAATTGGAGCCTTGGCGTGGCGTTGCTGCTCCCAAGTACCGTGCGGTGTACTTTGGTCTAATCCAATTTGATGTGGATGTGATGTGTGTGTGTGCTAGGGACCACAGTGGTGTGCATGCGTGCATTCTCCTTGTGACATGATGAATGTGTGTGTTTAACGTTCAAAGAAGCCTACCACGAGGCATCTCCTGACTGCTCTTCCCTCAGCAGACGGGGGACCCTCGGGCAGGGGGGGACTGGGTGGTTGGGGGTCAGGTCATCACATAGGTCAATCTCCAGGCCCTTTCTCATGGCGTAGTTGTGTAGAATGCAACATGCACCGATGATCTGGCACACGAAGTTTGGGGAATACAGGGTTCCCCCGGACTTATCCAGGCATCGGAAACGGGACTTCAGGAGGCCAAAGGTGCGTTCCACCACTGCACGGGTACGTGCGTGTGCTTCATTGTATCTTCTCTCTCCTGGGGCTTGGGGGTTCCGGAATGGAGTCATGAGATGGGTCCAAGTGCATATGCCGCATCACCTGGAAGGGAAAAGACAGGAGGATGTTAGTCGTGCATGTTCCCCTCGTGATGTCTGCATCATGGGGTGGGACAGTCATGCCTGACTCCCATGTCACTCACCAACCAGCCAGCTGTTCCCGTACACGTTCTGTTTGAATTCTGTGGGGATGTTGCTTTGACGGTATATGAAGCTGTCATGGCTGGACCCTGGGTGTTTGGCACGGACGTGCCATATGAGGCATTGGGCATCGGCTATCACCTGTACTTTGATGGAATGCCAATGCTTCCGATTGCAGTATATGTGCTCTGTGTCACGGGGGGCCGTAGTGCCACATGGGTGCAATCTATGGCCCCCACGGTGCGTGGGAATCTGGCAATTCTGTAGAAATCTGTCATTGCCTTCTGACGCAGATGCTCCTGGGTGGGTTTGATGAAGTTGAAGATGAACACCCTCCTCTCTGGGGTGAGGGTCCTAAAGGGGAATGGCCTCATGAGATGCGGTCCCAGGCCAAAGGCTTCATCCGCCAGAAACACGAAGGGGAGTCCTTCCGCATTCTCTGCATCCGGTGGCAATGCAAGATCATCACTCTGGAGACGAAGAGCAAACTCTGTCTGCCTGAAGGCTCCCCCATCCGACATCCGACCATTATTCCCCACATCCACATAGAGGAATTCATATTGTGCTGACACCACCGCCATCAGCACAATGCTATTAAACCCCTTGTAGTTAAAGAACTGGGAACCAAAACGGGGTGGTGGCACGATGCGGACGTGCTTGCCGTCAATGGCTCCACCACGTCCACGCCATTCCTGTGGCGTGGACGGAAGCTGTGGAATCAAAACAAACCAAAAAAAAATACTTTTGCACATAACATTGCAAGCAGATTATACAAAGACATAATAATCATTCTAACATTTATTTTAAAGAGCATTTTACAACAAAAATATAAGGCCCAATTATCACATTCCTCACCCCCTCTGATGGACCATTGTCAACATTTTTGGGGGGGCCTAGAAGAGTTTTGGACCTCTACAAAAATTTTTTTTTTGGAGAATCTATACTTTATAACACATTTTAGAGGGGGGGGGGCTAGATGAGTTTGGGACCTCTACAAAAATTTTTTTTGGGGAAGCTATACTTTATAACACATTTTAGAGGGGGGGGGGGCTAGATGAGTTTTGGACCTCTACAAAAAAAATTTGGGGAAGCTATACTTTATAACATCCCTCAAAATTTGTACTCGCCTGCTAGCATTTGGCGAGTACAAATTAACTGGTTGCGAGAAGCAGAAAAGGTGCCCAATCAAGTGGCTTTCTCCTGTTGTTTCCAAATCCCGCCTGTTAAAATGATTGGTTCCTTGCGTCCTAACAACCAATCAGGTGCTTGGAGGACCGGCATTCAGAGGAGGAAGATGTAACTTCCTCCTTCCCGACTTCCGACCTGCTGACAACGGAAGGGAACAGGAGAGGACTTGCTGTCTGACACTTCTGAGATGACTGGATGTGAGTATGAGGGGACCTGTGTGCTGTCTGGATCTGGACACTGCTGACGATTTGAGTGAGAAGAAAGTGAGCAGAGGAGTCCGACACTCAGAGCAGGGGGAGGGGTCAGGGATCACACTGAACAAGTGCAGAGGGAGGACATGCTCTCCCAGGTCCTAGAGCTGTGTACACTGAGCTGCAACATCTCCCCCTCTACAGAAATGTGGAGGGAGGGGGGAGACATTCATCACCACACCATCCACAGTACCTGTACCATGTCTGCAGTCTCTCTGACCCTCTCTCTGTCATACCTGCAGTCTCTCTGACCCTCTCTCTGTCATGCCTGCAATCTCTCTGTCATGCCTGCAGTCTCTCTGACCCTCTCTCTGTCATGCTTGCAGTCTCTCTGACTCTCGCCCTGTCATGCCTGCAGTCTCTCTGACCCTCTCTCTGTCATGCTTGCAGTCTCTCTGACTCTCTCCCTGTCATGCTTGCAGTCTCTCTGACTCTCTCCCTGTCATGCCTGCAGTCTCTCTGACCCTCTCCCTGTCATGCCTGCAGTCTCTCTGACTCTCTCCCTGTCATGCCTGCAGTCTCTCTGACCCTCTCCCTGTCATGCCTGCAGTCTCTCTGACCCTCTCCCTGTCATGCCTGCAGTCTCTCTGACCCTCTCCCTGTCATGCCTGCAGTCTCTTTGACCCTCTCATGCCTGCAGTCTCTCTGACCCTCTCCCTGTCATGCCAGTAGTCTCTCTGACCCTCTCCCTGTCATGCCTGCAGTCTCTCTGACCCTCTCCCTGATATGCCTGCAGTCTCTCTGACCCACTCCCTGTCATGCCTGCAGTCTCTCTGACCCTCTCCCTGTCATGCCTGCAGTCTCTCTGACCCTCTCTCTGTCATGCCTGCAGTCTCTCTGACCCTCTCTCTGTCATGCCTGCAGTCTCTCTGATCCTCTCTCTGTCATGCCTGCAGTCACTCTGACCCTCTCTCTGTCATGCCTGCAGTCTCTCTGACCCTCTCTCTGTCATTCCTGCAGTCTCTCTGACCCTCTCCTTGCCATGTCTGCAGTCTCTCTGACCCTCTCCTTGCCATGTCTGCAGTCTCTCTGACCCTCTCCTTGTCATGTCTGCAGTCTCTCTGACCCTCTCCTTGTCATGTCTGCAGTCTCTCTGGTCCTCTCCTGTAGTATGTCTGCAGTTTTTCTGACCCTCTCCGGTAGTGTTTCTACAGTGGGCACGGAAATGTTTGCCCTGGGTCCAATTAACATTATACGACCCTGCATACCATGTATGATCTGAATAAAATATGATAATTTACAAGGGGCGGGGTTGGGTGGGGCAACTGGCGGTGAGCAACACTTAAGGCCTGGCTAGTAGCTCAGGACTTGAAATTTTGAGCCCTGCTTTATAACACATTTTAGAGGGGGGGGGGGGGCTAGATGAGTTTTGGACCTCTACAAAAAAAAAATTTGGGGAAGCTATACTTTATAACACATTTTAGAGGGGGGGGGGGGCTAGATGAGTTTGGGACCTCTACAAAACATATAGAAAATTGGGGAAGCTATACTTTATAACACATTTTAGAGGGAGGGGGGGGATAAAGCATTACAATGGATATAACACAATACATTGGGAAGTGACTAGGCTAGGTGTGTTTGGGCCCAGGATAGCGGGGAGGTAAGTGAAGGGAAATATGCATGTAGGCCAAAAAAGAGGCAATAAGAGCTTACAGCATGCATGGGGGCAAAGGGGACATTCACAGCATATTACAATCATGGTAATTAGGGAAGGAGGAAATAGATACCATACATTAGCATACATTAAATACATTAAATGTGATATTAAAGGAGAAAACTTACCCTCATATAGTCATCCTGCAGAACCTGTATAATGGCAGTACAGGTATCTGGAATGATGAGGACCAGAGCCTGGGGGGAGATGCCTGTCATGAACTTCAAGTCCTGAAGGCTTCTCCCAGTTGCCAGATAGCGTAACGTGGCAACTAGCCTCTGCTCAGCACTGATTGCTTCCCGCATAACGGTGTCCTGCCTGGTGATATATGGCGACACCAAAGCCAAGAGGTGCTGGAATACGGGGTCAGACATCCTCAGAAAATTCCTGTAGTCATCAGGATTATTTTCCTGGATCTCCCCCAGCAGAGGCATATGAGAGAATTGGTTCCTACGGAGCAACCAATTCTTGGTCCATGAATGCCTCCTCACCCTGTTCATGGACTCGTCTAGGTCTAAAACAAGAAGACCTACACAAACCAACTGCATAACACGAACTCTACGACGAGCAGGTGCCTGCAACATGGCTAGAAACGAACGTCTAATCAGAACGCACTGAAGAACAGCAAGTCCTATGAAGAACGACCTGAAAACCAGAAACGAGCGGACAGGAACGCACTGTAAAACAAATACGACCTGACCGCACGTCCTGAAAGACAAGATACAAACCCACAAGCACAAACTGAACGGCAGAAATCGATCTGAAAGCATGAAGACTGAAAAGCGCGAATCGTCACTCACCAAACTTTTACTAACACGCGGCAACACGAGATTAGCAAAAGCAGCCCAAGGGTGGCGCCAATGGAATCGAACTTCCCCTTTATAGTGCCGTCGTACGTGGTGAACGTCACCGCGTTTGAGAATGAGGTGATTTGGTCTTGACCGTGTGTACGCAAAGCAAGCTTGTCGAGTTCCACTTTACTTAGCTCATTTGGCAACCTTGAAGCTAATACCTAGTTTCTGATACACTTCTGATTCGTCAGTATCTCAACATGTGGCGATCTTGTGCATACACATATTAGGTAAATCCTACAACTTTTATTTGCTGAGTTACCTGCTCTTTATTCACCTTCTCTTTTGATTACATCAATACTGTACACCCTATGGCCCCGTACACACGACAGAGGAACTCGACGTGCTTGGCACGTCGAGTTCCTCGTCGAGTTTTGGGATGAAGCCGCCGAGGAGCTTGGCGGGCCGCCTTCTCCTATAGAACAACGAGGACAACGAGAAAATAGAGAACATGTTCTCTATTTTCTCGTCGAGTTCCTCGGCGGCTCCATCGAGCCAAAACTGTACAGACGACAGAGTTTCTCGGCAGAATCCGGGTTTTGACCGAGTTTCTCGGTGAATTCTGCCGAGAAACTCTGTCGTGTGTACGAGGCCTAAAGCTGAACTCCAGAAATTCAGCCACTTTGATAAATGTGCAGGCATACTACGAGTTGAGTCTGAGGCCTTTTTAAAACATAATTCTCTAGAAAGATAATACAGAATTGTTCAGATAGAAAAGTATGTATAAAGCATAATCATCAACAAGCCAAAAATATTGTGTACCAAAAATGGTTAACTGTTGTAAAATCATAAAATAATTTATTCAGTAAGTTATTTCTTCACACATATTGAAGAGTATAAAGGCTGGCTATAAAACAACAACGCACACGTACAAGCAGCAGGCTGTATTAGATATGAAAACTGACAGTAGAGAATAAAACAACAGATTGGCTTGGAATGTTTGGTAAAGCTGTATTAGTTTTTGCTGTATATTATACTTGTATTTTACTAGCACAATGCCAAGAAGTAGGCTGTGATAATCCATGTTTTATTACTAAAAGAAAGCTTTTATTTGGGTCTGACAATATTCGGGAAGGAAATATTACTATTGGTGGAATATTCTCAGTCAGCAAATTTTTTAATCTTCAGAACTTACATTTTAACTTAATTTCCTTGCCAATGTGCACCCAGTAAGTACTGCACAGCAATGGTAATACTGCATTACTTGAATGGTATACAGAATAATTCTGCGCTGCCTTAACCACTTGCTTACTGGGCACATAAACCCCCTTCGTGCCCAGACGAAATTTCAGCTTCCGGCACTGCGTCGCTTTAACTGACATTTGCGCGGTCGTGCGACATGGCTCCCAAACAAAATTGACGTCCTTTTTTCCCCACAAATAGAGCTTTATTTTGGTGGTATTTGATCACCTCTGCGGTTTTTATTTTTTGCGCTATAAACAGAAAAAGAGCGACAATTTAAAAAAAATATATATATTTTTTACTTGTTGCTATAATAAATATCCCAATTTTTTTTAAAAAAAAAACGATTTTTTTTCTCAGTTAAGGCCGATACGTATTTTTCGACGTATTTTTGTAAAAAAAAAAAAAAAAAAAAATCGCAATAAGCGACTGGTTTGCGCAAAAGTTATAGCGCCTACAAAATGGGGAACAGAATTATGATTTTTTTTATTATTTTTTTTTTTACTAGTAATGGCGGCGATCTGCGATTTTTATTGGGACTGCGATATTGCGGCGGACGTATCGGACACTTTTGACACAAATTTGGGACCATTCACATTTATACAGCGATCAGTGCTATAAAAATGCACTAATTACTGTATAAATGTGACTGGCAGGGAAGGGGTTAACACTAGGGGGTGAGGAAGGGGTTAAATGTGTAACCTGGGTGTGTTCTAACTGTGTGGGGGGAGGGCGGTGACTGGGGGAGGTGACCGATGCTGTGTCCCTATGTACAAGGGACACAGATCGGTCTCCTCTCCTCTGACAGCACGTGGAGCTCTGTATTTACACACAGAGCTACACGTCCCTGCTGTGTTCCCGACGATCGCGTGTACCCGGCGGACATCGCGGCCGCCAGGTACACGCATCGGCTCCCCAGCGATGCGCCGGGACAGTGTTTACCTGCTGCGCGACCCCCAGAGGCGCGCGCGGGTAATGTTTTTAAAAAGACGTCCAAAGATGTCCACCCGGCACTTGAAAGCCGCGCTGTTGACGTCTTTTGTCAATAGCGCGGGTCTCAAGTGGTTAAAGGTAAGCTGCTGACACACCAAGTAGACAAATTACAACGATGTGGAAACAAAATATATAAATGAATAAATAAATAAATACGTGAGAAATGAATAAATACGTAAAAACTTGATAAATAAAGTGCTAAAATATTGATAGTGAACAATGTAAATAGAAATGTCCCCATAAGCACACTATGAAAGTCTATATGCAGGAAATTCAAAACAGGTGCAAAAATGCAAAGACTATCTGTCCTTAGAGTGATCAAACTTTGGTGTTGACAAAGTTCAAAATATGGTGATGACTTCAAACCATGCAGATCTGTGCAAGTGAAGAAGTGATGAATTGAAGGGAATCACCCCACAGGTAAAAGGCTTACCAGAATGTATGGACCCTAGAGAACCTACGCTCAATGGGTCAAAAAGGCTTGCATGGTGGAACCACAATGTCATTTGGGCGATCCTATGGACTTCAGGATGCTGTGCCAGAGATGACAAAACACCAGCAGGATAGAGAGAATCTCAGGGAAAGATGACTTCCTAATAGGTTGTCTCATAGAAATGATGGTCCAGGGAATCCCAAATAGATGTAGAAGGGTTGTGTCATATAATAGAAGAAAAAAATGGCCACATAGTGTAACTCTATATTACATATGAAAAGTTTAATGAAGTCAGAACACTTACATTTGTGATGATATTCAAGCGCTTTGTATTAAATGTGGCAACAATGGAGTCCTTCTTACTAATACTGCATTACTTGCTGGAGTCAACATTTGAAATGGTATTTAAAACATTTTTAAATCTCTCGGAGTTCAGGCAGTCTCTAAAGTTTTATAACATGATGAAAAGGGAAGTGTGTGAACCCCCAAAATGCCTTGGTTAGTAACTAATAATGAAAGCACTCTGGATTCTTGTAGCACCCATCTTTGCTTGGGTATATATGGGAGTAGCCTCACCAAAGTTAATGATTAATAAGACAGTAATTTAAAACCCTGGGCATTAATAATAGGAGACCTAGTGCTTCTTATTCACTGAGGCTATCTGTGTTGATCAATTAGGTAGTCAACACAAATATACAAATTAGTATATGAAGGCAAATGCATATGCTTAGAAAATAGGAAAGAAAACTGCAGAAACCGAAATAAACAATTTAAGAAAAAAAATGTATTTGTCTTGCTGCTCTGATAAAGCTGAATGTTGCTGCAGTATGCCTATATTAATTTGTAACATGTTAAATCTTAAATTGGTTGTAAGGGCTCTTTCACACGGGCGGCCCGTTCAGGTCCGCCTGCCAGTTTTTTAGGCGGACCTGAACGGGCGCTCCGTGCTCCTCTATGGAGCCGCGGATGTCAGCGGTGACATGCCCGCTGACATCCGACCCGCTCTGATCCGCCAAAGTGTGACGGAGAAAAAACCTACTTTTTTTATCCGTCTGGCGGATCGGATCGGGTGAACACGGACAGATGGTCTGTGTTCATCCGATCCCCCCATAGGGGAGAGCGGAGAAAAGACAGGGCGGTCCCTGCACAGTGTGCGGGGACCGCCCTGTCATCTGCCGGCTCAGCGGGGATCAATGGAGCGATCCCCGCTGAGCAAGCAGAGGTTCACGGGCGGATCATTACTGATCCGCCCCGTGTGAAAGGGGACTAAAGCTTAATTTTTTTTTCTAATGGTATTGTACAGAGTGGTCTGAATTTCCTCATCTGGGTTTCCCCTGCCAGTGCTCTAGGCTCATCCCCTTCTTGGTGCACCCCCCCCCCCATAGGTAGCTGCTTCCTGTGGGCACACGCAGCATGGCTTGGCCCCCGCCACTGCTCTCTGCTCACCGGATTTGACTAACAGTAGAAAGAGCCTATGGCTCCTGATATTTCCAGCCAAGCTTGTGAGAGTTGGGACAGAGGACAAGAAATCTGCAGATGGGCACAGCACTGGATCGATACAGAACTTAGGTAAATATTTGGGAAAGGGGGAGAGAGAAACAGCATTTTTTTTTTTTACCCTAATGCATTGCAATGGTAAGTTTTCAGACTCAAATGTCTCCTCTTGCAGGTTAAAGGCCTCTTTACGTTTACACTTTCAATCAGGCCAGACCTGACCTATTAAACTTGCATTAGGAGATATGGACAGTGAAATACAGACACTGTGCAGCGCTACTACGCTGTAATAAGGCATTTTTTTATCATAAAAGCCCTGCTGGGTCAGTGCCTTTAACCTCCTTGGCGGTAATCCCGAACGTGACTCGGGGTTGATTTTTTCTGCTAGGAGCAGTAACATTGAGTCAGGCTCAGGGTAGCTTTGCAGAGCCTGCAGCGGAGTCCCCTCGCCGACCGCTACCTGACTTCCTGGTTTATTTCCCTGCGAGCAGCAGCGGTGCATGGGAGCGGAACTGGGCGGGTAATTTAAATTTGAAAAGTGACACACACACATAAAAGGAGGTGATACATTGTAATCTGAGAGGATTACACTGTATCACCTCATATCTGACACCATCACTGTACAGTGCCCCTTGCCTGACATTTTACTGTCATTTGTGGCCATAAAAAAATATTTAGAACATGGCATCAAAAAAGCGCCACTTTGCTACAAATGCGCTTTTGGACCAGTTGAGTGACACGGAGTTGCTCGCAGAACTCAGCGATAGTGAGTCGTCGGGAGATTTTTCGTCTGCCACTGACACTGATCTAGCAAGTGACAACGGCGATGATCCTGCACCTGACCTCAGCGATGTGCGTACTTGGTGCCCTATAGACTGCGATACGGACCAGGTAACACCCGAGATTCTCGCTCACTGGATCACCTGGGATGAAGGTAGATGTTGAGCGTGACAACCAGTGGCGGCTGGTGCTCCAAATTTTTGGGGGGGCACAAAGGAAAAAAAAAATGCAGTCTCACTGTGCCCAAACGCAGCCACTGTTACATGCCATCAAACGCAGCCACTGTTACATGCCATCAAACGCAGCCACTGTGCCATCAATTTGCACCACTGTGCCATGCCATCAAATGCAGCCACTGTGCCATCAATTCGCACCACTGTGCCATGCCATTAAACGCAGTCACTGTGCCATGCCGTCAAATGCAGTCACTGTGCCATCAATTCGCACCACTGTGCCATGCCATTAAACGCAGCCACTGTGCCATACATTGTCACCACTGTGCCATGCCATTAAACGCAGTCACTGTGCCATCCATTGTCACCACTGTGCCATGCCATTAAACGCAGCCACTGTGCCATCCATTGTCACCACTGTGCCATGCATTGTCACCACTGTGCCATGCCATTAAACGCAGCCACTGTGCCATACATTGTCACCACTGTGCCATGCCATTAAACGCAGTCACTGTGCCATCCATTGTCACCACTGTGCCATGCCATTAAACGCAGCCACTGTGCCATACATTGTCACCACTGTGCCATGCCATTAAACGCAGTCACTGTGCCATCCATTGTCACCACTGTGCCATGCCATTAAACGCAGCCACTGTGCCATACATTGTCACCACTGTGCCATGCCATTAAACGCAGTCACTGTGCCATCCATTGTCACCACTGTGCCATGCTATTAAACGCAGCCACTGTGCCATCCATTGTCACCACTGTGCCATGCCATTAAACGCAGCTACTGTGCCATCCATTATCACCACTGTGCCATGCATTGTCACCACTGTGCCATGCCATTCAACGCAGCCACTGTGCCATACATTGTCACCACTGTGCCATGCATTGTCACCACTGTGCCATGCCATTAAACGCAGCCACTGTGCCATACATTGTCACCACTGTGCCAATTGTCCCCACTGTGCCCTGTAAATTGCTTTCTTCCCCCTCCGCCCGGCACTTACCTTACTGGTTTTAGGCATCCACGTCCCACGATGTCTTCTCCCGCCCTCGATGACTGACAGGCGTCTCAGCCAATCAGGTTACTGGTAGCCAGAACCGGCCAACCTGATTGGCTGAGACGCCTGTCATCTTATTCAAGGGGCGTACAGTCTGTGCGCTCCGAGAATAAGCTTCCGGGCTGTATTGGGAAAGCCTATCAGAGCCGCTGGCTTTGATAGACATTTCCCTACAGCCAACCAGCTGGCGTTATTCAGATGGCCGGAAATTGAGCGCCGACCATCTGAATAACAGCTGCAGCGGCGAAAATAACATAGATTCGTGCAATGCATGAATGTATGTTATTTGACTCAGTGGCGGTGAGAGCCAGAGGGGGCGGCGCTCCAGCGCCCTCTATGGACGAACCGCCACTGGTGACAACCCTCTGGCATACCTGCAATTATTCCTCACTGAGGTAATTGAAAAAATTGTCACAGAGACAAATCGCTACCATGATCAGCAATCCGCTTACGCTGCATGCCAGGTTTTCCAGAAGCAGAAAGTGGGAACCGGTGACTAAAGAGGACATCTGGCAGTTTCTCAGACTCATCATTCTTCAGGGGGCGGTGGGGAAACCACTCCAGAAATCGTACTGGACCACCAATAAGTTACTGGCCACTCCGTTTTTTGGCACCTTGATGTCAGAATACCGGTTTTCTCTCATCATGAAGTATTTCCACTTAAGGAATAATGAAGAATTTGATGAGGCCACGCATCCTGCGCCCAAACTAAAAAAAATCTGGGAGGTATGCCAAATGATTGTGACCAATTTTCAGCAGGCCTACGTGCCAGAAAGGGACGTCAGTGTGAATGAAAGTTTGAAGGCCTACAAGGGACGCCTGAGCTGGATACAGTTAATTGCATCCAAAAGAGCGCGGTTTGGCATCAAATTCTACATGTTCTGCGAGACATCAACTGGATACATCTGGAATTCAGTCATTTACACCGGTAAAGGCACAAAGTTCAACCCCAGGTACAGCCGCTATGGGATGGCCTCATCATCTGTCCTTACGTTGCTGGAGCCATTGCTGAACCAAGGATATCGTATGACAACAGACAATTTCTACACGTCTCCGGAACTGTATGAGGTTTTGCTACAAAACCAAACTGATGCATATGGTACCGTTAGGCCTAACCGACGTGACATGCCATCTATGTTTGCCAAGAAAAAACTCAAATCTGGAGAAATGGTTGCCTTTCAGAAGGGTAAGATGATGGCTGCGATGGTGAGACAAGAAGGACGTGTGTCTCATAAGTACTGTGCACAATACCTCCACTGCCATGGTCCGCACAAAGTTGGGAAAGATGTGCTGAAGCCGCAAGTCATGAAAGACATAACAACACAATGGAAGGTGTCGACAGAGCCGATCAGGCAATGACATTTTTCCCAGCTATGCGCAAACAGCAAAATAATATTATAAGAAGATTTTCAGGCATCTTCTGGAACAATGCCTTTGGAATGCTTATATCCTGTATAAAGGGCCGGCCCTATGATGGGACCGGGTGGTACCATGGGCACCAGGCGGCACTTTTAGGGGGGCGGCATACGCCTGTTCAGCCCGCTCCGCTGCCTGTGACCATCCGAAACATGTGGCAAGTGACAACCCACAACGTGTGGCAAGTGACAATACGCAACGTGTGCCAGGTGACAATCCGCAACGTGTGCCAGGTGACAATCTGCAACGTGTGACAGGTGACAATCTGCAACGTGTGACAGGTGACAATCTGCAACGTGTGGCAGGTGACAATCCGCAACGTGTGGCAGGTGACAATCTGCAACGTGTGGCAAGTGACAATCCGCATCTGGTGGTGGAGTCTGAAGCAAAACTGTTGTATGAGACATCACAAGTTGTATGAGATATGAGAGCCTGAGAGGGACTTGCCTTGCCCAGCCCTGATTAACCACTTAAGGACCGAAAGGATTTGCCCACTTAATGACCGGGCCATTTTTTGCGATATGGCACTGTGTCACTTAAACTGACTATTGCGCGGTCGTGCGGCATCGTACCCAAATAAAATTAATGTCCTTTTTTCCCCACATATTTAGGCCAATATGTATTCTTCTACATATTTTTGGTACCAAAAAAAAAAACACAATTAGCGTACATTGATTAGTTTGCGCAAAAGACATCTTTGGCCGTTGGCAATTCACAGGTCCCTTTATACTCCTGGATACATATAGAGCCTTGACAGGTCCTTTTATACGCCTATATGCATGTATAGAGCCATGACAGGTCCTTTATACTTCTTTATACATGTATAGAGCCATGACAGGTCCTTTATACTTCTTTATACATGTATAAATCCATGATAGGTCCTCTTTATATTCCTTTACATGTAAAGAGTCATGACAGGTCCTCTATATACATGTATAGAGCCATGACAGGTTCTCTTTATACATGTATAGAGCCATGACAGGCCCTCTTTATACTCCTATATACATGTATAGAGCCATTACGGGTCCCCTTTAGTTATCATGATATAAAATAATGAATGTGGGGGCCTTTTGGTTGGCGTGATTTCTTTTTGGGGGGGGGCAGCATTTCATTCTTGGTCCCAGGCAGCACAATGTCTTGGGCCGGCACTGCCTGTATAGAGCAAAGAGTGACATGCCTCTTGTTCATTCTGACTTTATCTGGTAGGTGGCTGAGCAGATTTTTGTCAACCACCAGACACCATCAGTAGCTGTGTACAGACCCGGACAATGTACTGTTGACGTTGTCAACCCAGAACGTCTGACTGGTCGTCATTTTATGGACTACTTACGGCCAACCGCAAAAAAGGCAGCACCTACCAGGATGTGTTTGCTGTTCAAAGAGAGATGGCAATAGAAAGAAAGTCAGAAAAGAAACAAGGTTACATTGTCCTGATTGTAACGTCGGACTTTGTCCAGTTCCATGCTTCAAAATTTATCACATTCAGGATGTTTATTGAATTTTCTTTGTTCGACACATTTCATTATTTTTTATTACATTATTGAATACAATTATATTATTTATTAGATTATAATTCATGATTTTGTGTTTCAAATTTATCACATCTGGGATGTCTACTAGAGTCTTGTTTGGTCAGGTTTAACCACTTAAGCCCCGGACCATTTTGTTGCTAAATGCCCAGGCCAGGTTTTGCGATTCGGCACTGCGTCGCTTTAACAGACAATTGCGCGGTCGTGCGACGTGGCTCCAAAACAAAATTGGCGTCCTTTTTTCCCCACAAATAGAGATTTCTTTTGGTGGTATTTGATCACCTCTGCGGTTTTTATCTTTTGCGCTATAAACAAAAATAGAGCGACAATTTTGAAAAAAATGCAATATTTTTTACTTTTTGCCATAATAAATATCCCCCAAAAACATATATAACATTTTGTTTTTCCTCAGTTTAGGCCGATACGTATTCTTCTACCTATTTTTGGTAAAAAAAATCGCAATAAGTGTTTATCGATTGGTTTGCGCAAAATTTATAGCGTTTACAAAATAGGGGATAGTTTTATTGCATTTTTATTAATTTTTTTTTTTACTACTATTGGCGGCGATCAGCGATTTTTTTCATGACTGCGACATTATGGCGGACACTTCGGACAATTTTGACACATTTTTGGGACCATTGTCATTTTCACAGCAAAAAATGCATTTAAATTGCATTGTTTATTGTGAAAATGACAGTTGCAGTTTGGGAGTTAACCACAGGGGGCCCTGTAGGAGTTAGGGTTCACCTAGTGTGTGTTTACAACTGTAGGGGGGTGTGGCTGTAAACGAATAGCCACGCCGTCGTCCCGGATCGCTCCCCGAGGTAAGCCGCCCGCCTCACGCAGCGGAGGGGGTCCCGATCGGACCCCTGACCCACGGAAAGGCGGGGACGTATATATACGCCCATCTGCCTGTCCGTGCCATTTTGCGGACGTAAATAGTCGTGCGGCGGGCTTTAAGTGGTTAAGTAAGTAATTACTAAGAATTGCAGGCCTACAATACATATCACCAAATTTCCATGCAAAAATTGCACCACTTTTGGTACAAAATCCTAGACATAATCATACCGCCAGGGAGGTTAAGAAAATGAAGATGTCTCTCCTTTCTCTTACCTGTAGGAGTGTTCAACTGAAAAGCAACCAAGTATACAGACCCATGCTGTCTCCAATAGCTCTTCTAGCAGAAGTTTTCTTACCAAAAATACCACAACACACAAGAACAGTGAGCATACCTTGCAACTTTTTGAGATGGGAATGAGGGACACCTAGCAGCAAAAGTATGCAGGCATAGGACACACCCCCGTGTCACACCCCCTTAAAAGAGAATTGTACAAAAAAACAAGATTGGTAAACCCACACGTTCTTTTTTTTTTTACCACTACTATTCCTTTATATTGGCTTTTGGAATTTACAAATGCAGCAATTTATAAATCAGATGAAAGGTTTAGCACTGGAAAACACTTTTTGAAAGATAAATAGTGCATTTTATATACTGTACAACCATGTAGATCAGACCAAAATGAGAGACAAATGAGGAGGAATGAGGGACAGAGGGACATTGCTCCAAATCAGGCACAGTCCCTCAAAATCAGTGATATCAATGTGATATAAACAGATACATTGTTGTAGAGGTGTGAAACTTGTTTGTACTGAGATTCTACGGTTGGGCAAAGCTTCAGTCCAACAGTGCACTGGCCGAGGAAGTTCATTTATCATAGGAAACAGATAGTAATTTAAAACAATAAGCCTATGTTTAGTAAAATCCAAGCAAACAAGGGAAACCCACTTTCCCACTTGTTTGATCATAATGTCAATTATTACTGTTAATACCTCAATCACAAACACATTTGTTTATTGAGATTGGATCTATGAAGTCAGACGGTTAAATGTATTGTTCAATATACTGAATAACATGATCCACAGATCTTTCAACAGGCGCATTATTAGTGGAAAGGACAAATGACAACAGACCAAAATATTAATTGCCAAGAATAGTTAGCCAGATTCAAGTAGGGCGCCGCATCTTTAAGGCGGCGTAGCGTATCATATTTACGCTACGCCGCCTTAAGTCAGAGAGGCAAGTGCTGTATTCACAAAGTACTTGCCTCCTAACTTACGGCGGCATAGCGTAAATGGGTACGGCGTAAGCGCGCCTATTTCAAATGAGGATGAGGGGGCGTGTTTTATGTTAATGGGGGGGTGACCCGACGCGATTGACGTTTTTTACAAACGGCGCATGCGCCGTCCGTGTACATATCCCAGTCTCATTGCTCCAAAGTACGCAGCAAGGACGTATTGGTTTCGACGTGAACGTAAATTACATCCAGCCCTATTCACGGACGACTTACGCAAACGACGTAAAATTTTCAAATTTCGACACGGGAACGACGGCCATACTTAACATTGACTAGGCCAGCTATTTGATAGAATAACTTTACGCCGGAAAACGCCTTATGTAAACGGCGTATCTTTACTGCGACGGGCGCACGTACGTTCGTGAATCGGCGTATCTAGGCATTTACATATTCTACGCCAAACTCAACGGAAGCGCCACCCAGCAGCCAGCCTAAATATTGCACCCTAAGATACGACGGCGCAGGCTGTCGTATCTTAGCTAGGTTTAAGTGTATCTCAGTTTGAGAATACACTTAAACTTACGACGGCTTAGATTTACGTTACGTCGGCGTATCTACTAATACGCCAGCGTAAATCTTTCTGAATCTAGCTAAGTATCTGTAACAGGAATAATCAAGGTGGGTCTTAGTGCCGGTTCACACTACAGCAACTTGGGATCCGACTTGTAAGTAGACTTGTAAGTAGACATGTGCACACTGAAATATTTAGTTTCGGAATTTTGTTTTCGTCCAAAAAATTAATTTATTTAGTTACTCCTGAAATTCGTTTTTATTTATTTTGGTTCGTTAAAAAATGCATTAGTTAGAAAATCCAAATTAATTAAGGTTGAATCTGTCATTGAAGGCTTATGGTGTCTGTCGAATGTTCTAAGAAGATTCGACGGAGCAACTAAACTGTACGACGCCACAATTGTACATTTGCAGGTCGAATGTTCCGCCTACAAGTTATAGAAGAATTCTAATGTTGTATGACACTAGTAATAATTATATTTATAAATTTATATTACTAGTCAACCAACATTCAAATTCTTCTATAGCCTATGGGCCGAGCATTTAACCGGAAATGTACGATTGCAGCATCGTACAGTTTAGCTCCTTGTCGGATCTTCTTAGAACTTTCGACAGACACCATAAGCCTTCAATGCCAGTTTCAACTTTTGTATGCGTTTCGCTGCTTCGTCGAATTTTCGTCGTTCATGTCGAATGGTCTACCCCAACACTGTCTCTATAATGTCGAATATTTTCTCTCTATGTCGAATCTTTTCTCTCTATGCCGAAAAATCTCAGACTAAGGCCTCGTACAGACGACCGGATCTATCCGCTGGGATTAATCTGCGGATCAGTTCCAGCGGACAAATCCGGTCGTCTGTATGGCCTAGCGGATATTTATCCGCGGAGATTCGTCCGGCCGATCGTTTTCAAGCGGATAGAAATTTCTTAGCGTACTAAGAAATCTATCCGCTTGAATCGTTTCCAGCTGATTGTTTCGGTCGATCAATCCGTCCACTCCCATCCCTCGCATGCGTCGTAATGATTTGACGCATGCGTGGAAGTAGTTACCCTCCAGCGTAGCGCACGTCGCCGCGTCATCGTCGCGGCGCCGGCGCGACACGTCACCGCGGATGTTTTCCGCGCGGATTTTGATCCGATGGTGTGTACAAGCCATCGGATCAAAATCCGGAGGAGGAATATAGCGGATATCCCCTCGTCTGTACGAGGTCTTATAGAGTTAAGGTTAGGCACATTCGACCGCAGGTTCGATAAACACAGATCGCTATTGTCAGTGTCATGTCGAATCTCGTATCTATATCGAACTGTTGTAGCAACGAAAACTAAAATGAAGCATTTTTTTATGTCAGAACTTTCGGATTTCGGATTCTGCGCATTCGTTTTAGTTTGTTAAAGCAATAAAGAAAATACTCGAAATTCGCACGAAAATGCATTCGGACGAAAACAAATGCACATGTCAACTTGTAAGTCCTCAAGTTGCCCCAAGTTGCTGGACATAAGAAATGCTATAGAAGTAAATGAGAGCCATCTTAAAGCGGGGGTTCACCCTATTAAAAAAAATTTTTTTTTTTTTTTACTACCATTACATTCGGCATCGTAGCGCGAGCTACAGTATGCCGGTCTTAAATTTTTAATCCCCGTACTCACTGTGCTATGGATCATTGAAGATTCCGGGGAATGGGCGTTCCTATGGTGAGAGAAGGTGATTGACGGCCGGCCCTGGCACGTCACGCTTCTCCGGAAATAGCCGAAATAGGCTTGGCTCTTCACGGCGCCTGCGCATAGCCTGTGCGCAGGCGCCGTGAAGAGCCGAGACCTACTCCGGCTGTCTTCGGGGAGCGTGACGTGCCAGAGCCGGCCGTCAATCATCCTCCCTCTCCATAGCCACGCCCATTCCCCGCGGGAGTCGGAATCTTCAATGATCCATAGCACAGTGAGTACGGGGATTAAAAATTTAAGACCGGCATACTGTAGCTCGCGCTACGATGCCGAATTTAATGCTATAATCATGTTAAGGAGGGTGAACCACCGCTTTAATGTACACTACTGAAGTTGCTCCGACTTCAGAAAAGGTTCCTGTACTACTTTAACCGGTTACCGACCGCCGCATGTACATGTACGTCCACAGAATGGCACGTACAGGCATATGGGCGTACATGTACGTCCCCGCCTTTCCGCGGGTCGGGGGTCCGATCAGGACCCCCCCCGGTACATGCGGCGGTCGTAAACCCGCGGGGAGCGATCTGGGAGGAGGGCGCGGCTATTCGTTTATAGCCGCCCCCTCGCGATCGCTCCCCGGAGCTGAAGAACGGGGAGAGCCGTATGTAAACACGGCTTCACCGTGCTTTACCGTGGCGGCGCATCAATCGTGTCATCGCCTTTATAGGGGAGACACAATAGATGACGTCAGACCTACAGCCACACCCTCCTACACTTGTAAACACACACTAGGTGAAGCCTAACACCTTCAGCGCCCCCTGTGGTTAACTCCCAAACTGCAACAGTCATTTTCACAATAAAGAATGCAATTTAAATGCATTTTTTGCTGTGAAAATGACAATGGTCCCAAAAATGTGTCTGCCATAATGTCGCAGTCACAAAAAAAAAGCTGATCGCCGCCATTAGTAGTAAAACATTTTTTTATAAAAATGCAATAAAAATATCCCCTATTTTGTAAACGCTATAAATTTTGCGCAAACCAATCGATAAACGCTTATTGCGATTTTTTACCAAAAATATGTAGAAGAATACGTATCGGCCTAAACTGAGGAAAAAAAATGTTATATATGTTTTTGGGGGATATTTATTACAGCAAAAAGTAAAAAATATTGCTTTTTTTTCAAAATTGTCGCTCTATTTTTGTTTATAGAGCAAAAAATAAAAACCGCAGAGGTGATCAAATACCACCAAAATAAAGCTCTATTTGTGGGGAAAAAAGGACGCCAATTTTGTTTGGGAGCCACATCACAAGACTGCACAATTGTCAGTTAAAGCGACGCAGTGCCGAATCGCAAAAACTAGCCAGGTGTCATGAATTGCCTCGGGCACCAGAGGGCGCTAGCTGCGCATCGGCGCGCGCAATCGCGCTCGTGCACGCGCGCATCGGCGGTAACGGCGCGCGGGAGCGCGCATCGGCGGTAACGGCGCGCGGGCACGTGCAGGCGTCCATCTGGCCCCAAAACAACCTATTTAAAGTGTCCTGGGAGCCTGGCCTCTTGCTGTCCGGTCTGCAGCGTTTTCCTGAGACCACCTGTACCTGTACCTGTACCTGTACTGACTACTCCTGCTTGATCCAGATCCTGATACCCGGCTTGTCTTCGTTGTTCCTGTCTTCCGCCTGCCCTGACCTCGACTTGCTCAGACCATCCCTCTGCCTGATCCCTGGTACTCCGCTGTCCGCCTGTTGCCGACCCGGCTAGACGACCCCTCTACTACCTTGGCCTCTCCTGTGCCAGTCGGGCTGCTCCTGCTTCTCCGGTCTTCTGGGACCCGTCTCAGTCTTCTGGGACCTGCTGCGGCCAGACTCTCCGAATACCTTCCTTTCCGGCTTACCTGCTGTTCCAGTGCTGCTGCATCCAGGCTGCTACCTACCGGGCTGCACCTGCCTTTCAGAGACTTCTTCAGACTCCGCAGAAGCTCCATCCGGCCCCTGCACCAGCGTCATCCCTGGCGCTTGTGCGACTCTGCATTCCTGTTCCCCCTGTCTACTCTACCAGGGGTCCCAGGATCAGAGGAGTAACAGCTGCCGCTTCCTGCACGTCGGGCTCATCCTTAAGGTACGTGACAGTACCGGACAGCCATGTCCGAGCCCGCGCAGGGAGTGGATCCAATGCAGGAACTCTGCCGCCATTTGGAGGGACTAACCCAGGCCGTCCGAACCCTGCAAGAAGGTTATACACGTCTGGAAAATCGGGTCCAAGCCTTATCCACTCCTGCCACAGCCTCTGCGACTTCAGGGGCATCCGCTTCTCCATCAGTAATAATGCTGCCACCTGAACCTAAAGTTCCCATGCCCGAGAGGTTTGCAGGAGAACGTAGCAAATTCCGAGCCTTCCGCAACGCTTGCGAATTATACTTCGCCCTCCAACCGCGGACTTTTTCCCTGGAAGCCACTAAGGTGGGCTTCGTCGTTTCGCTGCTGTCTGGCGAACCGCAAACCTGGGCTCATCGCCTCATGGAGAACAAGGATGAGTCACTTGACAGTTTAACAGCCTTCTTCCAGGCCATGTCTCTGCTTTATGAGGACCCGCACCAGACCGCCACTGCAGAAGCCGCATTACATGCCCTACAACAGGGTCGCAGACCAGCAGAGGACTATGTGTCCGAATTCCGCAAATGGTGTTCTGACACATCCTGAAACGACTCGGCTCTCTGCTACCAGTTTCGCCTTGGCCTGTCCGAATCGCTAAAAGATGAGCTGGCCCGGGTAGGAGTTCCCAGGACCCTGGATGCTTTAATCAACTTGACCATCCAGATCGATCGGCGCCTGAGAGAGTGCAGGACTGAAAGGGCCACTGCCCCATCGAGCTCCTTCCTGGTGCCGAAGTCCCCTTCGGAAGGATCTTCCCCTTAACAGGACTTGAACTTGAGACCCTGAAAACTTATATCGACGACAGCCTGAGGAAGGGGTTCATCCGTGCATCCACGTCACCCGCGGGTGCAGGCATCTTTTTTGTTGAAAAGAAAGACCATTCCCTTCGCCCCTGTGTGGACTACCGGGAACTCAATAAAATAACTATTAAGAACCGATACCCTCTTCCCTTGGTACCCAAACTATTTCAGCGTCTGGGGTCCGCGGTCATCTTTACTAAATTGGACCTCCGCGGGGCCTACAACCTTGTCCGCATACGCAAAGGGGATGAGTGGAAGACCGCCTTTCGTACCCGTTTCGGGCATTTTGAATATTTAGTCATGCCCTTTGGGCTCTGTAATGCTCCGGCAACATTCCAACACTTTGTCAATGACATTTTTAGAGACTATCTGGACCTCTTTGTGATCGTCTATCTGGATGATATCCTAATCTTCTCCCCTTCCCTAGAGAAACACCGGGTACATGTGAGGAAGGTGCTTGAACGTCTCCGTATCCACGGACTGTACGCAAAACCCAGCAAATGCGAGTTCGAGCGCTCCAGTATACAGTTTCTGGGACTTATCATCTCTGTAAAGGGCGTTGAGATGGATCCTCAGAAAGTTTCCGCAATACTTGACTGGCCAGCTCCGACTGACAGAAAGAGTGTTCAGCGATTCGTCGGTTTTGCGAATTTTTATAGGAAGTTCATCAAAGCCTTTTCCAACATCATTTCTCCTATAACGGACTTGACTAAACTGTCTACTCGGTTTCGCTGGACACCAGAGGCCCAAACAGCCTTCGAAACCCTGAAAGGCTTGTTCACCTCGGCATCCATTCTTAGACATCCCGACGCAAGCCTGCCCTACATTCTTGAAGTGGATGCATCTGAAACCGCGGTCGGAGCAGTCCTCTCTCAGAGGCAGGGCCCCAAGGCACTGCTATATCCTGTTGCATACTTTTCCCGTAAACTATCTGAAGCAGAGAAAAAATACGATGTTGGGGACCGAGAGCTGCTGGCGATAAAAGCCGCCTTGGAGGAGTGGCGGTATCTCCTGGAGGGCGCAGCGCACCCGATTTTGATTTACACGGATCACAAAAACCTTGAGTACCTGAAGGTGGCCAAGAGACTTAAACCACGCCAGGCCAGGTGGGCACTTTTTTTTACGAGATTTTCATTCCACATCACGTACAGGCCAGGGTCAAAAAATATCAAGCCGGATGCTCTTTCCCGCATGTACGCCAGTTCGGAGTCTCCCAATCCTCCGGATACTATTTTGTCATCAGGGAACTTTTTGTTACTACAAAGGGACTTGGTACCCCAGATCAGGCAGGCATCCGCTGGCATTTCTTCTCCACCTGATCCGGAGCTACAATCCAGGGACGGTTTGCTATGGTACCGGGATAAGATCTTCGTACCGAGGGGCTGCGAATTAGTGTTCTGGGCTCCTGCCATGACCACAAGCTGGCTGGGCACTTCGGGATACAAAAGACCGCTGAACTTCTGCAACGCACCTTTTGGTGGCCCCAACTCCTGAAGGACTGCAAGGATTATGTGGAATTGTGCACTACGTGCATTCGAAACAAGGGTAGTAAACTCAGAGCCTGGGGACTCCTTAAGCCATTACCCGTACCGGAAAGACCTTGGAGAAGGATCTCCATGGATTTCATCGTGGAACTTCCCCCATCAGAGGGCTTCACCACTATCTTTGTGGTAGTGGACAGGCTGTCTAAGATGGCACACTTTGTCCCCTTAAAGGGCACACCCTCGGCTCCAGAGACGGCTAAAGTCTTCATCAGAGAAATTGTCAGACTCCACGGCATTCCTGCGGATATTGTGTCCGATCGGGGAGTACAGTTCACCTCTAGGCTCTGGAGGGCACTCTGCAGTAGTCTCAAGATCGGCCTATCGTTCTCGTCAGCATACCATCCACAGTCAAATGGGCAGACGGAGAGAACGAATCAGACTCTTGAACAGTATCTCCGCTGCTTCTCGTCCTTTTCGCAAGAAGACTGGGTGTCTCTGCTGCCCCTGGCGGAGTTCGCTTATAATAATTCCATCCACTCTGCCACCAAACAGTCCCCTTTCTTTGCCAACTACGGGTTCCATCCACTGTTCCTCTCCAATTCTGTTCCAGAAAGTACGGTACCCGCCGTTCAAGACACCTTGGATTTCTTTAACTCAAATAACAGGATCCTGCAGGAAACAATGACCAAAACACAGGAACGCAATAAGGAAATCTTTGACAAGAGAAGAAGGGGAGAACTCAACTTAGTACCCGGAACTAAAGTTTACTTGTCCACCTTGAACTTAAGGCTTGCATGCCCTACGAAGAAACTAGGTCCCAAGTTTGTGGGTCCCTTTGCTGTCAAGAGAAAAATAAACGAAGTAGCCTACGAACTTGACTTACCAGAGTCCTTTCGAATCCACCCGGTTTTTCATGTTGCCCTGCTCAAACCAGACGTTCCCAACTCCTTCCCTGGACGGGATACTGATCCCCCAGAACCAGTATTAGTCGATGGTGAGGAGGAATTTGAGGTGGAATCCGTCCTGCATTGCAGGAAAAGACGCAACCAAATTCAGTTCCTCGTTAAATGGAAGGGGTATGAGCCGGAGGAAAATTCATGGGAACCGGAGGACAACATACACGCCGAAAGACTAATTCAGTTGTTTAAAGACTCTCACCCGCTGAAGATGACTCAGTTGGGCATCCGGAGGCTGCCCCTTGGGGGGGGGCAATGTCATGAATTGCCTCGGCCACCAGAGGGCGCTAGCGGCGCATCGGCACGCACAGGGCGCGCGCAATCAAGGCAATCGCGCTCGTGCACGCGCGCATCGGCGGTAACGGCGCGCGGGAGCGCGCATCGGCGGTAACGGCGCGCGGGCACGTGCAGGCGTCCATCTGGCGCCAAAACAACCTATTTAAAGTGTCCTGGGAGCCTGGCCTCTTGCTGTCCGGTCTGCAGCGTTTTCCTGAGACCACCTGTACCTGTACCTGTACCTGTACCGACTACTCCTGCTTGATCCAGATCCTGATACCCGGCTTGTCTTCGTTGTTCCTGTCTTCCGCCTGCCCTGACCTCGGCTTGCTCAGACCATCCCTCTGCCTGATCCCTGGTACTCCGCTGTCCGCCTGTTGCCGACCCGGCTAGACGACCCCTCTACTACCTTGGCCTCTCCTGTGCCAGTCGGGCTGCTCCTGCTTCTCCGGTCTTCTGGGACCCGTCTCAGTCTTCTGGGACCTGCTGCGGCCAGACTCTCCGAATACCTTCCTTTCCGGCTTACCTGCTGTTCCAGTGCTGCTGCATCCAGGCTGCTACCTACCGGGCTGCACCTGCCTTTCAGAGACTGCTTCGGACTCCGCAGAATCTCCATCCGGCCCCTGCACCAGCGTCATCCCTGGCGCTTGTGCGACTCTGCATTCCCGTTCCCCCTGTCTACTCTACCAGGGGTCCCGGGATCAGAGGAGTAACAGCTGCCGCTTCCTGCACGTCGGGCTCATCCTTAAGGTACGTGACACCAGGTCCTTTACCTGCATAAAGGTCTGGGTCTTAAGTGGTTAATGACTACTTTATGTGCCACAGTAACATGTTGCACATAAGAAGGCCCTATGAAGGGAAAACCACATTCTTTATAAGGGAGAACTTCACCATGAAATATAAAACACCCCTTGTCTTTAGGTTTGTGTAGTATGGGGAAGGGTTAGAAATCCTGTCAGGTTTTTTATTGATTTTTGTGCCCCCAATGGGAAGATTCACCCCAACTTGTCAAGGTGACCACAGTCACTGACACAGAAACAAATGGAGAATATAAGATTTTTAACTAGAATAAGTATGGTAAAATCTTTATTAGGGGCACCTGTCCAGTGACAAATGCCTAGAAGGGAAGTTCCTTGACTTTCCAGAGACTTCCTTTCACTTCCTGACAAAGAAAAATACCCCCAGAGATGGGACTTTGGAGGCCAAACTCAAAGGTACAAAAACGTTTATTGGATGGACCGAACAAGATTCCGATTGATACTTGTTAATAACAGACCTAGTTGGTCGAGATAATTTACCATAAAAACACTTGCAAAAGGTATGCAGGTAGAAAGCACCAGGAATGAAAAGTGCACCAAGTGATAAAGAAGAAGAGAGGAATGGGGTTTTAACAACACATCAGTGTATGATACAACATAATTAAAACAAAAAACACTCTCCAAGGGACGGTGGAAGATGCCCGACGCGTTTCTGGTCTTGTGGGTGAGCAGAAGACCATCACCAGGGGCCAGAGAGTTGTATAGTGTGTGAGTTCTCA
Organism: Rana temporaria; assembly: GCF_905171775.1. Taxonomy (NCBI): domain Eukaryota; kingdom Metazoa; phylum Chordata; class Amphibia; order Anura; family Ranidae; genus Rana; species Rana temporaria. Next base: position 657,539,134 of record NC_053489.1, on the reverse strand, counting down.
ATCGTTAGATCTACCGGTAGAGAGATCCCTTGATGGGGTAACAATTGGTCAGTGGGCTCAGGGTGTATCTCCTTGAGTGCAGCCCTTTCCGGAGCAAACACGGGTCCCAATACGGGGGGGGGGGTTCCTTATTTTTCAAAGGCCCCTGAAAACCTGTAGGGTTTGTTCAGGTTGATCCACCTGGATCAAGGAAGGAAGACAGTTTTTACAGTGAGGTACATCCACGGCCTGATGGCGTTAATCCCGAGTGTAGAGGGTGCCTCCTTTCACTTCCTGTTGCATTTCCAGACAAGGAAGTGAAGGAAAATCTTCTCATTCGTATTTAGACAGCAAAAATGAAAGGGTAGGGATCCAAAACCCTCCTTCCCTATTCTACTCAAAACAAAAAATGTTTTGGCTTTGCATATACTTTAACCTTATTCTGCCTACATATCTCATACAGTATGTGCAGAACAGTGGCGGCTGGTGCTCCATTTTTGGGGGGGGGGGGCGGCACACAAACACCCCTGCCAGGGCTGCACTTACCCTATCCAGGTTGCAGCTTCCCCAGATTCTCCTCCCTGCCAATATGGTCTTAAGATCCGCTTCCTCTCCTGATCGGAGGGGAGGAGAAGCCAGAAGATAATAGCGAATATTGATTCAGTAATGTCACAAGTGGGTGGGCTTGGGGCACAGAGCCCAACCTTTTTGAAGCCAATTAGAGCCTCAGGCTTCGAATAAAAAACTCATATAAGTCTATGCATCCAGCACTCTGCATGGAGATTAGAGACTATTTGCCTCCGCACCAACAGTGTCTGGCCCATAAGGGGCGCCGCTCTACTAATCTCCATGCACCGCCCCTGCGCCCCTTATGGGCCAGCCGCAGTTGGTGCTGAGGCAAATAAGGTGAGCTTTAATGCTGCACATGTGTATCCATGGGCAGTCAAGGTTTATATGCTGAGAGCGCAGTCACTCCATTGTTTCAGCAGAGTGACTGACTCCTAGTCTCTAGTAATGACCAGGAGCTGGTGGGACTGGCTCACAATTATGTGACCCCTGTGACAGCTAATCACAGTGCTCATATGACTGAAAAAAATAATATGTTAAAAGGATGCCAGAGTGGGTGGAAAGGAGTAAATTTGATGAATATGTTTTATATTACTAAAGAAAGTAAGAAAAAGATAATTTTTTTTATTTCCACTGCATAGGGTCCCCAAGAATGAGAATAGTGGGCCAGATTCACAGAACAGATACGACGGTGTATCTCCTGATACACCGTCGTATCTGTTGTTCTATCTATGCGGCTGATTCATTGGGCCAGATTCACAAAGAGATACGACGGTGTATCTACAGATACACCATCGTATCTCTGACTTACACTGGTCCTATCTATGCGCCTGATTCATAGAATCAGATACGCATAGATAGGGCTAGATCCGACAGTGTTACACTGTGTTACACTGTCGGATCTTTTTTTCCATTTAAAAATGGCGCCGGGGCGTTCCCGCTGATTTACGATAAATAATATGTAAATCAGCGAGATACGCAAATTCACGAACGTACGCGGACCCGACGCAGTCTTCTTACAACGTTTCCGTAGCGGCTTTCCCGGCGTATACTTACCCCTTCTTTTATCAGGTGCAGCCAATGTTAAGTATAGCCGGCGTTCCCGCGTCGAATTTGAATTTTTTAACGTCGTTTGCGTAAGTCGTTCTCGAATACGGACGGACGTCGTTTACGTAAGCGTCGAAACCACTGACGTCCTAGCGACGTCAGTGGGAGCAATGCACGCCGGGAAATTTCGCGGACGGCGCATGCGCATTTAAATCGGCGCGGGAACGTGCCTGATTTAAATAGTACACTCCCCTAGCCGCGGAATTTGAATTCCGCCGGGGGGATTTAGGATCCGCCGTCGCAAGTTTGGAGGTAAGTGGTTTGTGAATTAGCCACTTGCCTCCTAAACTTGCGGGAGCGGATCTTAATTCACGTAGATCGAGCGGATCTATAGATCCGCTGAGCTACGTGAATCTGGCCCATTGAATCAGTTCCGCATAGATAGCCCTAAGATCCGACAGGTGTAATTGACTTACACCGTCGGATCTTAGGATGCAATACCGCGGCCGCTGCAAATTAGCAGTTACGGCGATCCACGAAGGTTTTTCCCGTCGTTACGTCGGCGCACGTCTTAGTTTCCCGTCGCAAAGTTAGGGCTGCTATTAACATGGTGTAAAATTACTCCACCATGTTAAAGTATGCCCGTCGTTCCCGCGTCGCTTTTGAATTTTTTTTTCCCCGGCGTAAGTACGTTACGCACGTCGCGATTCACAAACACGTCGCGCCGCCGTAATTTCACGCAAAGCACGTCGGGAAAATTGCGAACGAAGCATGCGCAGTACGTCCGGCGCGGGAGAGCGCCTAATTTAAATGGTACCCGCCCCATTTGAATTGGGCGGGGCTTGCGCCGGACGTGTTTACGATACACCGCCGCAAGTTTACAGGTAAGTGCTTTTTGGATCGGGCACTAACTCTGAAAACTTGCGGCGGTGTAACGTAAACGGGTTACGTTACACGGCCGCAATTCTATGTGAATCTGGCCCAGTGCACCTAAATGTAAGTGAGTGAGTGAGAAACTTGTATAGCGCGACACATGCGAACTGAATCACCTCAGGGCGCTTGGTATCCATTTCCTACTATATTTTGCCTTCAGAATAGATGGGTTTTGAGTTTTTTCCTGAAGGCCTGGTGATTCACTTCTGTTCGGATGCTGGTCGGTAGAGCGTTCCACAGTCTAGGTCCTTGAACTGCAAATCTTCGTTCTCCTTTGGACTTGTATCTAGCCTTGGGTATCTGGAGTAGATTTTGGTTAGTAGAACGTAGTATTTATAAATATTTTCGGTGGTGTTATACCACACATCAAAAATATATATATATTTTTTTTTGGGGGGGGGGGGGTTATATAGTTAGCAGGGCAGCAACTGTAAGACCGCTCACCCTCTGTCACTCTGAGTTTCAAAGCTACCTGGCTATTGCCATATAGTTGGATTATCAATATATTTCTTCTATCACAGGTGCATTTGTTTGTACTACTTCATCATTCCTTTCTTTTCTTTTTTTCATCTTTTTCCCAGTTCTTCCTTTATTTACTACAAATATATAATTGCTTTTATATTTGCCATAGATGAGATCAACAAGAACCCTGAAATTTTACCCAATGTGACTCTGGGATATCACATATATGATTCCTGTAATGATGTGAATAGGGCCATAGAGAGTGTCTTGAACATCCTGTCTGGTGCCAAGGCCTCATTTCCAAACTACTCCTGTATGGATCAATATAACCTGGCTGGTGTTATTGGAGATTGGACTTCAGAAATATCTATGCACATAGCACAAGTGCTAAATCTATATGGAATCTCACAGGTGGGAATAAATTATTGCTACAAATTAGTCAATGTATTTAACATGGATAATAGTATGGAAATAAAAGGGCAAAGGGCACCTTTTTGGATTGGGTTCAGCTCACTAGAAGTGATCTCCATTAACAAATGTCATTTTTTTTTTCTGGGGGAGGTTGGGAAGTTGGTGATTTTAATGTAAACCTGCCAGGGAGGTATCTTGATTATGATGCTTACCAGTAGACAATTGAGGGCCGGATTCAGATAGAATAGCCTATCTTTCTGCGATCGTAACGTATCTCAAATACGTTACGCCGCCGTAAATTAGGGCGCAAGTTCCGTTTTCAGAAACCACTTGCGCCCTTAGTTACTGCGGCGTAATGTATGTGTGTGTCGGCGTAAGCCTGCCTAATTCAAATGTGGATGATGTGGGCGTGTTTTATGTATATTAACTGTGACCACGTGTATTTGACGTTTTTTACGAACAGCGCCGCAAATCGTCAATGCTTTAGACGTGAACGAAACTTACGTACAGCCCTACTCGCGAACGACTTACGCAAACGACGTAAAATTTTAAAAACTCGACGTGGGAACGACGTCCATACTTAACATTAGCTACGCCTCATATAGCAGGGGTAACTTTACGCCGTAAAAAGCCTAACGTAAACGACGTAAAAAAATGCGCCGGCCGGACGTACGTTTCTGAATCGGCGTATCTACCTAATTAGCATGTTCATTGCGTAACTATACGGAAGCGCTACCTAGCGACCGGCGTAAATATGCAGCCTAAGATATAACGGTGTAAGACACTAACGCCGATCGGATCTTAGGGAAATCTATGCGTAACTGATTCTATGAATCAGGCGCATAGATACGACGCCGCACACTCAGAGATACAACGGCGTATCCGGAGATACGCCGTCGTATCTCCTTTCTGAATCTGGCCCTGAGTGTCAAATTCACTTATCTAGACCAGAGGACTCTAAACTACGGCCCTCCAGTGGTTCAGGAACTACAATTCCCATCGTGCCGAGTCAGGTCTGTGAATGTCAGAGCTTTGCAATGCCTCATGGGACGTGTAGTTCGGCAACAGCTGGAGGGCCGTAGCATGGAGATCCCTGATCTAGGCAATGGAAAACAAACTGTTCATAGACTTTGCAAGGAAAGATGCACTTTGCAAGGGAGTTTTCTCCAGAGCCTAGTGAATGAGGTGAAGTTCTGCTGACTTCCATAATCCATGTGCAGGCAGAATTTGTATTTTTTTTTCACAAACTAAGATTTCCAAGCATACCTACCAGCTAGCCTGCAAAAAACAAACAACCCTGTCTAACAATTTACGTTAAAAACGGCGGGTTTTGTTTGTACACATTTGCAAATATGGGCCAGATTCACAGAGACTTACGCCGACATATCAATAGATACGCCGTCGTAAGTCCAAAAATGCGCCGTTGTATCTCTGCGCTCATTCTTAAAATGAGATACGCCTGAATGTTGCCAAGATACGACCGACGTAATTCTCCTACGCCGTCGTATCGTGGGTGCATATTTACGCTGGCCGCTAGGGGCGCTTACGTTGATTTACGTGTCGAATATGTAAATGAGCAAGATACGCCGATTCACGAACGTACCTACGCCCGTCGCCGGAAAGCTACGCCATTTACGTAAGACGAACACCGGCATAAAGATAAAACACCTCTATAGGTGGCGCAGCGCATGCAAGGTATGGACGACGGAACAGCCTTTGTATTTTACGTCGTTTGCGTAAGCCGTACGTGAATGGGGCTGGGCGTAGGTTACGTTCACGTCGAAAGCATTGAGCCGACGTATCTTAGGGAGTATTTGCGACGTGATTCTGAGCATGCACGCGCATGTGCCGTACGAACGGCTCTTCATTTACATGGGGTCACGGTTAATTTAAATGTAGCACGCCCACTACCTGCCTACTTTGAATTAGGCGGGCTTACGCCAGCCCATTTTTGCTACGCCGACGTAACTTAGGGAGCAAGTGCTTTGTGAATACTGGCCTGGTCTCACTATGTTACGTCGGCGTAGTGCAAATGGGATGCGCTACGCCGGCCAAAAGTTGCACCCTCATACGTGAATCTGGCCCTATATGTGTAAGCCGAAGTGCCTACGTCAAGGCTCCACTGTATACTGTGGTATATAATTTTTAGAGTCTCCAAGTTGGAACACATATAGCAGTGGATAGATTATGGAAGGTTTGCCTGGAGGGAGCCCACCCCTCCTTTAACCACTTAAGACCCAGACCATTATGCAGGTTAAGGACCTTGCCCCTTTTTGCGATTCGGCACTGCGACGCTTTAACTGACAATTGCACGGTCGTGCGACGTGGCTCCCAAACAAAATTGGCGTACTTTTTTTCCCACAAATAGAGCTTTCTTTTGGTGGTATTTGATCACCTCTGTGGTTTTTATTTTTTGCGCTATAAACAAAAATAGAGCGACAATTTCGAAAAAAATGCTATATTTTTTACTTTTTGCTATAATAAATATCCCCCAAAAATATATAAAAAAACATTTTTTTTCATCAGTTTAGGCCGATACCTATTCTTCTACCTATTTTTGGTAAAAAAAAAAACGCAATAAGCGTTTATCGATTGGTTTGCCCAAAATTTCACACGAGTGGTCTAATCAGGTCCGTCTGACTGTTTTTTAGGCAGACCCAATCAAATCTTCCATTCTCCTCTATGGGGCTTGTGTCCGTTTACACCCAACTACCTCTGATCTGATCTGGAAAAAATAAAGGGAAGGGGATCCAATCCAATCTAAAGTAGAAACATAGAAAAGTGACGGGAAAAAAAGACTGAGTGGTCCATCGAGCCGACACATTTTTTACTTATTTTTTGTTATACAAGTTTTGTATTTTTTTTAAAGCCATTTACTGTAGACTGGCTCACTACTTTTGCTGGAAGTTTATTCCAAGCATCAACTACCCTTTCAGTAATATAATACATTCTAGGATTAGTCTTAAACTTTCCTCCAGTTAGTTAGTTCAATGTCCCTGTGTTTTTGATTTTGGTTTTGATTTTGGTTTCATATTGAAAATACTGCCCTCCTATATCTTATTCACTCACCTTGATGTATGTAAAGGAGTTTTATTGACAGACGATACTCTTCTGCCTAAACTGCTTCTCCCTGCTTGTCAGAGTTAACCGCTTTCCATCCGGGCCAATTCTGACACTTCGCTCCTACATGTAAAAATCATAATTTTTTTTTATAGAAAATTACTCAGAACCCCCAAACATTATATATGTTTTTTTAGCAGGGGCGCAATGTACGTATGCATTTGCTTCAGCGTGCAAGCTCGTCGTGCTTTAAAAAAAAAATTGTATTGTTTATTTTATTTTTTTGATTTCTACACTTACAGGTCCTCCAGGCTGAAAAGCTTTAGATTAAAAAAAACAGGATGATCTCGGCTTTCCAGCCGAGTATATGGCAGTATTTGCAACCACCAGGCCGGGTGTGATGTTATAACGTCGCGCCCTGGCCTCCGAGAGTCATAGAGATGACGGGGACCATCTGTTCCCCGGAAATCTCTATGGTCAACTTCCGCTGCCAGTGGATTCCTTCTCCGGGTTGCGGATCACATTAGCGAGTCGGTAGAAGCGCTGGAGCGCTGCGATAGGGGGCGTCCCATCCTACTGCCTGTTAGAACAATCAAGTGGTTAAACTACTGATATGATTGTTCTTAGGGTGCAGGGAATCGCTGGCTTAAAAGAATGATAGCAGGTTAATGTCTGTAGGTGGAAGCATCAGCCCGGTATAACCACTGAAACTGGAGGACATCATGTATGCCCTTCCGACAGGAAGTGGTTAATTTATACTGAGCTATTCATTCACAGTCTCAGAGTACATTTATGCCACTGCTCTGTACATGTTCATGTGCATGCATGGGATTGACGCCATTGTAGGACTGCCAATCAAGTGGCCAAAGGGTCCATATCCAGAAGGAAGGCCAAGAGATAATGCTTATGACACCTGAGAATGCACCACAGTGCTGGGGGTTAAATTCCATGCTAAAGATGGATTCCAGTGGGGTAGACTGTTGTGAATAACAGTACAGTTAATATTAAGTCCCCTGGGAGGGGACTTCAACATCCCCCTAGATCCTAGAATCGACACCTCCTCAGGAACTTCAGCTGTCCCCTGTCGGGTCCGAAGAAGTATACTACAAAAAATGCATGAAATGCAAGTGGTAGATGCCTGGAGGACTTTACATACAAAAGAACGAGATTATACTTTTTTTTCCAACCCACATCAAGTGTACTCGCGTATTGACATGTTTTTGATTCCACACTATTTAATTTCAGACGTTACAGAAATCATAATCGGAAATATAACATGGTCGGACCATGCTCCGGTTTCGTTGTGTCTCTCCCTGTCTAACCTGGCCACTCAACGTAAGGGATGCTGGCGATTGAATGAAAGCCTTCTTCAAAATCCTGAAGTAAGGGACGATGTATCTAAAGAAATGATAGCATATTTTCAGATAAACGACATTCCTGAGAGTGACCCAGGTATGATTTGGGAGGCACACAAGGCCGTGATCAGAGGAATTTTAATCAAACATGGAGCAATTTTGAAAAAGAAAAGGGAAAAACAGACCAAAGAATTATTAGATGAGATCCAGACCTTAGAAACACAGCATAAAAAGATACAGACAGCATCAGTAGGTAGGGAGCTGGGACATCTGAGAAGACAACTGTCGGAGATCTTACGGTTTAAAGCAAAAGCCCTAATCCAACGAGGGAAACAAATAGATTATGAAATAGGAGATAAATGTGGCAGATTGTTAGCAGGGAAAATTAAAGAATAGAATAGGTCAACTTATATATCACAAATAAAAGATAAAGAGGGACATTTAAAACAGATACCTAAAGATATTGCCCAGACATTCGGGAAGTATTATGCTACTTTGTATAACTTGCCTCACGCTACTTCCCCTCAGTCCAGGATAGCAGAATATCTAACCTCGACAGGTATGACGAGATTACCCTCACCAGCCCGTTATAGTCTGGACACTCCTATTACGGTAAAAGAAGTGACTGAAGTATTACAGTAGGTGTTTGTGATATTGTGCTTTTAGCAGGACAGCGTCGCGCTGATACTCGGCGACAGGGTGCCGAGATCTCGCCGACATCTCACACTCACTGGAATAGTGACAGCACATCCCAGCAAGCGCGTCATAGAAGCGACGGGAGATCCGACTTGGATTCCCGCCAATTCTACACGCGTGCGGCGTTTGTTATGAATCCTGAGGGGGAAGTCCCCGCCGGATTTTAAATAAAAATCCGGCATGGGTCCCCCCCTCAGGAGCATACCGGGCCCTTAGGTCTGTTATGGGTTGTAAGGAGAGCCCCCCTACGCCGAAAAAAACGGCGTAGGGGGTCCCCCTACAATCCATACCAGACCCGTATCCAAAGCACGCTACCCGGCCAGCCAGGAAGGGAGTGGGGACGAGCGAGCGCCCCCCCCCCCCCCCTCCTGAGCCGTACCAGGCTGCATGCCCTCAACATGGGGGGGTTGGGTGCTCTGGGGCAGGGGGGCGCACTGCGGCCCCCCACCTCAGAGCACCCTGTCCCCATGTTGATGAGGACAGGGCCCCTTCCCGACAACCCTGGCCGTTGGTTGTCGGGGTATGCGGGCGGGAGGCTTATCGGAATCTGGGAGCCCCCTTTAATAAGGGGGCCCCCAGATACCGGCCCCCCCACCCTAAGTGAATGAGTATGGGGTACATCGTACCCCTACCCATTCACCTGCAAGAAAAGTGGTAAAAACACAAATAAACCACACAGTGTATTAAAATATTTTATTTTTCTGCTCCGGAGGCCGCCCCCTGTCTTCTTTATTAGCTCTTTTACCAGGGGGGGCTTCTTCTTTGACGTCTTCGGGTGGGTGGGGGCCGCCGTCTGGTTCTCTTCCACCGCCGGGGGGGGGTGGCTTTTAAAAAAGCCCCCACCCCCCCGGCGGGTTTCCTCCGGCGTCTTCGGCGGGGCTCTTCTTCTTCCGCTATCCCGACGGGTCTTCTCCGCTATCCGGGGGGTCTCGCCGCTCTCCGCTGTTGACTCGTCGCACCCCGGTTCTTCGTCTCGCAGTCCGGTCCCTTCTTCCGTGCTGTACGTCTTCTTCCGCGCTGTGACGTCATGTTCTTCACTTCTCTTCTTCTCCCGATGTTGACTCGCCGGTCCTCCTCGCTGAAATGACGGATGCGCGCCTTGCATCGGACCTATATAGGCCTCACAGTCCCATCATGCTCTGTACCTACCCATGTGATACCTACCACATGGGTATCACATGGGTAGGTACAGAGCATGATGGGACTGTGAGGCCTATATAGGTCCGATGCAAGGCGCGCATCCGTCATTTCAGCGAGGAGGACCGGCGAGTCAACATCGGGAGAAGAAGAGAAGTGAAGAACATGACGTCACAGCGCGGAAGAAGACGTACAGCACGGAAGAAGGGACCGGACTGCGAGACGAAGAACCGGGGTGCGACGAGTCAACAGCGGAGAGCGGCGAGACCCCCCGGATAGCGGAGAAGACCCGTCGGGATAGCGGAAGAAGAAGAGCCCCGCCGAAGACGCCGGAGGAAACCCGCCGGGGGGGTGGGGGCTTTTTTAAAAGCCACCCCCCCCGGCGGTGGAAGAGAACCAGACGGCGGCCCCCACCCACCCGAAGACGTCAAAGAAGAAGCCCCCCCTGGTAAAAGAGCTAATAAAGAAGACAGGGGGCGGCCTCCGGAGCAGAAAAATAAAATATTTTAATACACTGTGTGGTTTATTTGTGTTTTTACCACTTTTCTTGCAGGTGAATGGGTAGGGGTACGATGTACCCCATACTCATTCACTTAGGGTGGGGGGCCAGTATCTGGGGGCCCCCTTATTAAAGGGGGCTCCCAGATTCCGATAAGCCTCCCGCCCGCATACCCCGACAACCAACGGCCAGGGTTGTCGGGAAGGGGCCCTGTCCTCATCAACATGGGGACAGGGTGCTCTGAGGTGGGGGGCCGCAGTGCGCCCCCCTGCCCCAGAGCACCCAACCCCCCCATGTTGAGGGCATACAGCCTGGTACGGCTCAGGAGGGGGGGGGGCGCTCGCTCGTCCCCACTCCCTTCCTGGCTGGCCGGGTAGCGTGCTTTGGATACGGGTCTGGTATGGATTGTAGGGGGACCCCCTACGCCGTTTTTTTCGGCGTAGGGGGGCTCTCCTTCCAACCCATAACAGACCTAAGGGCCCGGTATGCTCCTGAGGGGGGGACCCATGCCGGATTTTTATTTAAAATCCGGTGGGGACTTCCCCCTCAGGATTCATAACAAACGCCGCACGCGTGTAGAATTGGCGGGAATCCAAGTCGGATCTCCCGTCGCTTCTATGACGGCTCTGTCTCCATCGCGGCAAGCCAGCTCGGCGCTGGCTCCCGCGATGGGGCTCGTAGGTGCTCAATCTCGCCGAGAAAGAGAGCGAGATTGACACAAAATCGGGTTCACCTACTGTAAAATCATTCAAATCTGGAAAATCTCCTGGTCCGGATGGCTTTACTATAAGTTACTACAGAGAATTTTCTGAGTTGCTAAGTAAACAAATGACAAAAGTCTTTAATGCGGTGGGTCTGACTTCCACATTCCCTATGGATACCCTGAGAGCACATATTACGTTAATTCCAAAAGAGGGGAAGGACCCGGCGGATTGTGGAGGTTACAGACCCATCTCGTTACTGAACACAGATTTAAAAATATTTTTACGAAAATATTAGCAACCAGAATACAATCATGGATCCCCCAAATAATAGATTTAGACCAAGTAGGGTTCGTCCCCACGAGAGAAGGTAGAGATAATACAACAAAAGTTCTTAATTTGATTAATCAGGTAAATGATAAAAAATACCGTGTGTATTTTTAAATACAGACGCGGAGAAGGCGTTTGATAGGGTAGACTGGCGGTTCTTATTTGAGGTGCTGAAACAAATAGGAATGGGAGAACGAATGATTAGCTGGATTAAAAATGTTTATACAAACCCTCAAGCAGTTGTAAAGGCAAATGGGGTCCTTTCTGAACCCTTCAGCATCTTGAATGGTACTCGCCAGGGCTGCCCCCTCTCACCCCTTCTCTTCGTTCTCTCTTTGGAACCATTGCTGAACAGAATTCGCCTGAATCCGGATATACGGGGTATTAGGGTTGGGGAAGGAATCCACAAGGTTTCTGCTTATGCGGATGATATGCTTTTTTCAGTAACCGAGCCTCATATTTCTCTCCCTACTTTGCTGAGTGAGATTGAGAAATATGGCACTCTCTCTAATTTAAAAATAAATCAGACTAAATCAGAGGCCATGAGCATGTCACTATCCCCTCTTTCCCGGGATTCCATTCGGGCGAATTTTTGTTTTAAATGGAGTCCAATGCTTAGATACTTGGGCACAAATATTCCATCAAAAGAAAAGGACATTTTTAAAATGATTTTTTTACCAATGTATAATCTATTACGAGCCCTACTTGACAAATGGCGACTTGGTTCCCATTCTTGGTTTGGCCGCATTAGTATAATCAAAATGTCCATTCTTCCGAAAATGTTGTATTTACTTCAGGCGCTACCAATTAAGATTCCAGTGACTTTTTTGCGTCAGATACGTAGTTTATTTATGAATTTTATCTGGGCCGGGAAACGTCCTAGGATTAAAAGAGATCTGTTGACTATGCCTAAGAATCTTGGTGGAATGGGGGTCCCAGATATATTTAAGTATTATTATGCAGTACATCTATCTAGATTAGTGGACTGGTGTAAACATGTTAGATCTAAGAGGTGGGTTGACATAGAACAACAGCTGAGTACAGTTCCTTTAGGTAGAGCACCTTGGTGCTATACAGTATTACCGGCTCCTCTTAAAAATCACCCTATAATTGGCACAACACTAAAAATTACTGCACGTATATGCCAAAACGGGAACTTTTCTACAGTGCGATCACCTTTGTTTCCCATATTGGGGAACCCAAGTTTTAGTCCGGGTAATGAAAGAGGATGTTTCCGGTTATTAACCACTTGACCACCAGGCACGTAAACCCCCTTAATAACCAGACCAATTTTCAGCTTTCGGTGCTCTCACAATTTAAATGACAATTACTCAGTCATACAACACTGTACCCAAATGAAATTTTCGTCCTTTTTTTCACACAAATAGAGCTTTCTTTTGGTGGTATTTAATCACCGTTGGGTTTTTTATCTTTTGCGCTATAAAAGAAAAAAGACTGAAAATTCTGTAAAAAAAAAATTTTTCTTTGTTTCTGTTATAAAATTTGGCAAATTTAGTATTTTTTCTTCATTCTTTTGCATAAATGTGAAATATGAAGTTACGCCGAGTAAATAGATACCCAACATGTCACCCTTCAAAATTGCACACGCTCGTGGAATGGAGCCAAACTTCGCTACTTAAAAATCCCCATAGACGACGTTGCAGGGTATTGCGGAGTATTGTGGGGTATTGCAGGGTATTGTGGGGTATTGCGGAGTATTGTGGGGTATTGCGGAGTATTGTGGGGTATTGCAGGGTATTGCGGAGTATTGCGGGGTATTGTGGGGTATTGCGGAGTATTGCGGGGTATTGTGGGGTATTGCGGAGTATTGCGGGGTATTGTGGGGTATTGCGGGGTATTGCGGGGTATTGCAGAGTATTGCGGGGTATTGCGGAGTATTGCGGGGTATTGCAGGGCATTGCGGAGTATTGCGGGGCATTGCGGAGTATTGCGGGGCATTGCGGAGTATTGCGGGGCATTGCGGAGTATTGCGGGCATTGCAGAGTATTTTGGGGTATTGCAGAGTATTTTGGGGTATTGCAGAGTGTGGGGGCATTGCAGAGTGTGGGGGCATTGCAGAGTATTTTGGGGTATTGCACAGTGTGGGGGCATTGCAGAGTGTGGGGGCATTGCAGAGTGTGGGGGCATTGCAGAGTGTGGGGGCATTGCAGAGTATGGCTGGTACTGCAGAGTATTGCACAGGGAAGGATCGATGGCTGGATCTGTGACTGCATGTGTCACAGATCCAGCCCGAAGCAGCAGCAGCAGCTGCTGCTGCTTCCGCTCTCTCCCCTCTCCTCTCTCACACTGTACCGTTCGGTACAGAGTGGAGAGGGAGTATTGCGGGGTATTGTGGGGTATTGCGGAGTATTGCGGGGTATTGTGGGGTATTGCGGAGTATTGCGGGGTATTGTGGGGTATTGCGGGGTATTGCGGGGTATTGCAGAGTATTGCGGGGTATTGCGGAGTATTGCGGGGTATTGCGGGGCATTGCGGAGTATTGCGGGGCATTGCGGGGTATTGCGGGGCATTGCGGAGTATTGCGGGGCATTGCGGAGTATTGCGGGGCATTGCGGAGTATTGCGGGGCATTGCGGAGTATTGCGGGGCATTGCGGAGTATTGCGGGCATTGCAGAGTATTTTGGGGTATTGCAGAGTATTTTGGGGTATTGCAGAGTGTGGGGGCATTGCAGAGTGTGGGGGCATTGCAGAGTATTTTGGGGTATTGCACAATGTGGGGGCATTGCAGAGTGTGGGGGCATTGCAGAGTGTGGGGGCATTGCAGAGTGTGGGGGCATTGCAGAGTATGGCTGGTACTGCAGAGTATTGCACAGGGAAGGATCGATGGCTGGATCTGTGACTGCATGTGTCACAGATCCAGCCCGAAGCAGCAGCAGCAGCTGCTGCTGCTTCCGCTCTCTCCCCTCTCCTCTCTCACACTGTACCGTTCGGTACAGAGTGGAGAGGGAGGAACCGGCGTCATCACATGACGCCGGTTTGTTTACTAGTGATCGCTCCGTCATTGGATGGAGCGATCACGTGGTAAATCGCCGCTATCAGCGGCGATTTACCGTGATCCGTGATCAGCCGGGTCCGGAGACTCCCATGCGCGCCCCATAGGGTGGTTGCTAACTGGTTAATAGAGAAAGGAGTATATCAGGCCTCACATTTTATTATATCAGAAAACTGGCCATCGATTAAAACATTAATACAAATAGGAGGTCCTTTTGAAGTCAATATCTGGCAGGCGTTGCAATTAAGTAATTTTTTTAGATCATTAGTAGTGTTGCTCACGAATATTCGTATTGCGAATATTCGGCTCGAATATGGCATATTCGAGTATTCGCGATATATTTCGAATTTCGCGGTGAATATTCGCTATTCCGAATATTCGCATTTTTTCAATTTTATTTTTAAAACAGATCACATCCTATCGACGTCTAAAAGCATTGCTGGTATGATTAGAGACCCTGGGCCGAGTAGCTAAGCTGAGGCGATCCTTTTATGTTGCCGAATATTAAAAAAAAAAAAAATGCGAATTTTCGCTAATGCGAATGCGAAAATGATTGCGAATTTTTGATAACTGTGGTAGGAGAACTCTGATTGCCTCTGATGCAAAAGGGGGGGGGGCTTTGTGTATGTTTCTGTTATGAATATTTGTATGTTTGATATTATTTTTTTTTGTAAGAAGGAAGAAAAAAAGGGGAGAATACAGCAGCAACTCAAAAATGTTATACAACATAAATTAATACAAGACAGAAAATGGAGTCGCTCTACAAGAATAAAAAATATGTCTAGTGACAAGACATGTGGGCAAATTATAAAATAAGCAAGTGCAAATAACTTGTGAAATACACAGTGAAACAAATATATAAAGAAATATAGTCCCAATAATAGAAAAATAATCTTTCATAAAAATGTCTTTGATATGTGAAGTGAAAAAAAGTCCAAAGCATGCAGCATGAACGTGTTCAATCTTCAAGGTGTTTGATTGACAAACGGCTGTGACAGATGGATAGAGTAAAGAATCACCACCAATGCAAAACACTTTTTATTTTCTATTGTAAAATATCACGAATATTCTGAGCCAATCAGAGTGCTCCTTCCGCATTTGCCGAATATTCGCAATTATTTTGTATTGTAAAATATCAAGAATATTCTGAGCCAATCAGAGTGCTCCTTCCGCATTTGCCGAATATTCGCAATTATTTTGTATTGTAAAATATCACGAATATTCTGAGCCAATCAGAGTGCTCCTTCCGCATTTGCCGAATATTCGCAATTATTTTGTATTGTAAAATATCACGAATATTCTGAGCCAATCAGAGTGCTCCTAGCGCTGTTGTCGAAATTTCGCCATCAATATCGCATTCGCATTTTGCGAAATTTCGATAAAATATCACGAATATTCTGAGCCAATCAGAGTGCTCCTACCGCAGTAATCGAAATTTCGCAATTATTTTCGCATTCGCAATAGCGAAAATTCGCAATCATTTCATTTCGATAAAATATCACGAATATTCGAATTTAGCGAATATATCTCGAATATTCGACTATATATTCGAGATATATCGCGAAATCGAATATGGCGTATTCTGCTCAACACTAATCATTAGGCCCGGGAAGTAATTTTCATCGTCAGTTAACAATCTTTGAGTCGTACTGTAATGATTTAGAACCACTAGCCCGAGGGATCTCTAAAATGTATGGACTATTAAATAAATTTAGGGAGGATCAGGAGATACCGGGCCTTAACAAATGGGAGAAGGACCTAGATAGGACCTTCTCTGCATTACAACGTAAACAGATTATCTTTTTGACTCTAAACTCTTCAATCTGTACACGAATTCAAGAATTAAACTATAAAAACTTGATGCAGTGGTACCATACTCCCGTACGACTCAAAAAATTCTGCAATGAAAATTCTGACAGATGTTGGAGATGTGGAGAAGAAAGCGGGACATTGATTCATATATTTTGGTTTTGTAAAAAAATAAGAGTTTATTGGTTGTCAATTATGAGAATCTTGCAAAAAATTTCTGAGTTAAAAATACCCAATGATCCCGCTTTTTTCCTACCTCACCTATCTGAGATCCCAGTTCAGACTTATCGGAACTCAGTATTGTGCCATTTGGTGAATGCAGCTAAAGCAGGTATACCCTTACGGTGGAGGGATACTACGTCACCAACAGTTTTAGAGTGGATAAATAGAGTTAGAGATATAGAAGCTATGGAAGACCTAGTTCTCTCAGCTAAGGGTAAAAATAAACTATACAAAGAAACGTGGAAGAGCTGGAATTTGTTTAAAAATTCAGATGAGGGGAAAAGATTAATGACTGAACCTGATAAATGAAGAATCGGATACGCGCAGGGAATTATAATGTAAAATATAATATGAAGGATAAACCGACTTTCCTGTTATGAATTGTGGTTTAAGGGAGGGAGAGGATGTGGTTCCCCTTCTCTCTCCCCCTCTTTTCTCTTTTTTTCTTTTTTTTCTCTTTTTTTTTTTTCTCTCGTCTTTTGAGGGGGGGGAGCTGGGAAAGGGCAGATGCATCACTTGTCTCTCTGTGAGAGAGAGTGATGACTAAGAAAAGGGTTAGAGTGGGAAGATTTAGTGAGGGAGTTTATGGGAGGGTCCAGAGCGAATATGTATGTATTTTTTTTGTCAAGAGGATTGTATTCATGTTTGTTTTTGGCAGAGTATTTGCCCTGTGCCTTTCCATATGCTGTTTTATGTAAAGAAAAGAAAAAAACAAATAAACATATAAAGTACAAAAAAAAAAAGAAAAAAAGAAAAAGCAGTACAGAGTCACATTGGGACTTAACAATAAGCCACAAGTAATACGTGTCCCCTCAAAGACACATACAACAAGAATACCAAGCAGCTATGAAAGTGTAAAGTATGAAATGAAAGTATGAAATGAGTAAAAGAAAATTAATGGTTAATGGAAAAAAGGGTAGAATGGGTGCCACATATTTGATGAAGTTCATTATGTTTTTAAAGCAGAGTTCCACCCAAAAATGGAACTTCCACTTTAAGTGATGGTGACCCCCTGGTATGCCACATTTGGCATGTCATTTTTTTGGGGGGGAGTGGATACCCTTTTTTTTCTAGGTTTCCAGCTCCCACATCCTCCCAGCACCAGAAAGGAAGTTCACCTCCCCCCTCCCTTCCTGCAATCTTCCTGGACATGTCACAGGTCCCAGAAGATTGCTGGGCCATTCGTGGCTTGCGCATGCGCAGTGAAGTCTGTGAAGTCACACCCGGGCGCCCAAAGTTACAATGCTGGCAATGCAGATAGAAGGGGGCGAGGAGCTTGGCTTCATTTGTCCGCATCGCTGGACCGTGGAACAGGTGAGTGTCCGATTATTAAAAGTCAGCAGCTACACTTTTTGTAGCTGCTGACTTTTATATGGGTGGAACTCTGCTTTAAAAAAATCTCCTAGTTGAATCTGCTCAAAAATTCACCAGGAATTTGAATCTCAAACCCAAAGGATCACATTCTAGTGATGATCTCAAACCCCATCCCTATCCAACACTTCTGTTTAGTGTCAGAACATTCCCACTCTTTTCTGCATCCATGCATCCCTATTGGCTGATCATTGTTATAAGTTGCCTCATTTGGTAAGAGTTGGCCAGGAGTTCACTGCCAGGTAGTGCTAAAGCTTTGCCAATTCAGAACAGTTGGGTCAAGGAGAGCTTTTTTTATATAAAATGTCCTGTTCACTGTATTTTCCGGTGTATACGACGACTTTTTGGATGCAAAAAAATGCATCCAAAGTCGGCGGTCGTCTTATATGCCAAGGACAGTCTCCGGCTGCTGCGAGCATCCATGATTTAAAAGCCGCGCCTCCTCAGATTGTTCCGTGATAGGCGGAACACTAATACTGGAATGTTAATATCAAAACATTCTCCTATTATTTATTTAGATCAGCTATGGAGCACCATATGCTGTACTGACCAACAGACAACTCTACCCATCCTTCTTCCATACCCTGCCCAGTGATCACATTCAGTTCCTGGCAGTCGTTAAGCTCCTCAAACACTTTGGCTGGACATGGATTGGTGTCATTGCGTCCGATGATGATTATGGAGAGCGTCAGACTCAGGAGTTGATATTGAGCGCTGCCAGCCATGATATCTGCATTGAGTTTATTATTAAAATTCCACATGATCGAATAAAACAAAACAAAAATGAACGTTATGAGAAAGCAAAGATTCTAAACAATTCAACCTCCCAAGTTGTTGTACTTTGTGGGAAATCTTCATATTCCGTGAAGTACTTTCTAGAAATGGAATGTGAAATTAAGAGTGAGACATTTATTATGCCAGTAACATGGACTGTTGAGTGTTTTTTTCAACTACATAAAATACCATACCATGGAAGCATACTATTTACACCATCTAGAAAAAGTATACCACGTTTAAAGGAATCGTTTCAAAATATTTCCTCTGCCAATTGTACTGATGACTTTTTACTAGAAAATATTTTAGCATCCTTCTACTATTGTTTAACATCAGATTCATATTTCAATAGGATATTTCAAGATACATTCAAAGGTAAACTTCATAAATGTAACGCTATTCCTGACGTCTGGAAAAACATTGATACTTTTGGAACCACATATAATGTGTATAAAGCTGTCTATGTCTTGGCACATTCTTTGCACAATATGGAAGCCTATTTGTCCAGAAATGCCAAAGGAACCTTCATGAAAAATCAGAAGCTTATGCAAGAGGTAATGTGTATATTACTGTCTTGTACACATCTAGTAACTACTGCTATGTATTTTTTTACCACAACATTTGGTTAAAGCAGAGTTCCACCGAAAAGTGGAAGCATCGCTTATCTGCCTCCTCCCCCCTCCGGTGCCACATTTGACACCTTTTTTGGGGGGGAGCGGGTACCTGTTTTTGACAGGTACTCCTCCTCCTTCCCCCACCGCAGGGCCATTCAGAAAGCAGAGCACGCTTTGCACATGAGCAGTAGGGAACTGGCTTCACTGCCAGGTCAATGTACAGGCAATGGCAGCGGCAGCACAAAATGTTTACCCTTAGATTGATGCTCATTTTGTCTAGGGGAATCGGCTAGTTTTTTTTAAATCGAAGCTGTACTTACCTTTTTAGAGAGCGATCTTCTCCGCCGCTTCCGGGTATGGGCTGCGGGACTGGGCGTTCCTATTTTGATTGACAGTCTACCGACAGGCTTCCGACGGTCGCATCCATGGTGTCACGATTTTCCAAAAGTAGCCGAACGTCGGTGCGCAGGCGCAGTATAGAGCCGCACCGACGTTCGGCTTCTTTTGGCTACTCGTGACGCGATGGATGCGACCGTTGGAAGCCTGTCGGAAGACTGTCAATCAAAATAGGAACTCCCAGTCCCGAAGACCCATACCCGGAAGCGGCGGAGAAGATCGCTCTCTAAAACGGTAAGTACAGCATCGATTTTAAAAAAACTAGCCGATTCCCCTAGACAAAATGAGCATCAATCTAAGGGTAAACATTTTCTTATGGGTGAACTCCCGCTTTAACATCTGTACCTGAATTCACAAGTACTCTTTTGGATGGAAAGGTACAAAATCCCACAGACACATTCCAAATGTTTTTACGTAAAGCTTCCTCAAATGATAGGAGGCTGTCATTGTTGAGAAGGGTAGTGAATTCTATATCAATGCCCCTAGTTTTCAAATAGGATGTCCAGCAAGGTACCTTGATAAAGGTGGGCTGCATCCCATCAATATTTCAGGTGCACAATGAATTGCTTAGCTGACCACTTTACTCCTTTAAGTCCTGTGTGCAGGTACAGCAATAGGTATGGGCCGAACGGACCCCTGTTCAGTTCGGACCCGAATATTCAAAACCCCGAAAGTTTGGACCCGAATAACGAACCCCATTAAAGTCAATGGGACCCCGAACGTCAAATATCAAAAGTGCCAATTTTGAAGGCTTAAATTCAAGTAATTGGGCATACAATGGTTATAGGGGTCTAGGTCCTGCCCTGGGGGACATGTATCAATAAAAAAAAGGTTTGTGAAAAACGTCATTTTAAAATGAGCAGTGATTTTTTTGATTTTTAAAGTGAAAGCCTGGGGGTCCCCTAATGCCCTGTACACACGATCGATTCATCCGATAAAAACGGTCTGATGGGTTTTTTCATCAGATATCCGATGAAGCTGACTTTCATCAGTCTTGCCTACACACCATCAGTTAAAAAACGATCGTGTCAGAACGCGGTGATGTAAAACACAACGACGTGCTGAGAAGTTCAATGCTTCCGAGCATGCCTCGACTTGATTCTGAGCATGCGTTGATTGAGCCAATGTGTATGATGAGGCTACAATGTAGTGCACTGGGAACAAGATTAGAGATTTTTTTGGATACATTCTGGTGTCACTTTGACTAAAATTGGTCTCTGGGTGTTGTGGCGCCTTCCCACCGTAACCCTATAGAGATAATCTTGATGTACAGTAAGCAAGAATTTGCCTTGCAATGATATGCACCTGTCAGACAGGTACTGAAAAATTGGTCTTTGACCACCACGTCCACCTTTGCCTCTGAACACATTTGTTGCTGGCCCCCTTACAGTGCCAAGGGAATGTCTGCCTCTCATTGTTGTCCTCCCAGACATTATTTGGAGGAAGGGGCGGTGCTTATAAGCAAATGTAAAGGAGAATTTGAAATCTGTACCTAGATGCACTTTAATCAGTGTAAAGTGGTGTTTGGTGCCCTTTAATTTGAGTACTCACACTACACAGACACACTCCACGGATACAATATAATATACTACAATATAATTGCGC
The DNA here is from genome assembly GCF_905171775.1 of Rana temporaria. Taxonomy (NCBI): domain Eukaryota; kingdom Metazoa; phylum Chordata; class Amphibia; order Anura; family Ranidae; genus Rana; species Rana temporaria. The sequence goes on along the minus strand of NC_053489.1, from coordinate 657,518,153 downwards.
CAAACATACAGTGACGCACAGAACTATATGGCGTTAAACTGGCAGTAATGCACGCAAAGCGATATGGCGTTAAACTGTCAGTAACGCACGCAAAACTGTATGGCGTTAAACTGTCAGTAACGCGCACAGAAGTAAATGGCGTTTAACTGGCAGTAACGCAATCAAATAGATGGTGTTCAATTGTCACTACACTGACGCTATCGGAACTGTCCCTACTCTAGCTATACATTAATGTCAAGATTACTGACACAGTCTCACTACATTACAGTGAAACTATCTGAGCTGTCTCTACTCTACACTAATGTATGTATACAGTATATAAATGACATGGTCTCACTACACTATAGTGAAACCAGGGCTCAAAATTTCAAGTTCTGAGCTAGCCAGGCCTCAAGGGTTACTCGCCACTAGTTGCCCCACCCAGCCCGCCCAGCCCTTAATTTCGCCCCTAAACAGTCCCTCATAAATCTCATGAAATGACACTTAAATGTTTTATGCAGAATTAAGTTATAAAAATAAATATTAACAACAACTGTATCCGTGCCCACCAATGCAGGCTGCCTATGTCCACCAAATGCAGCCCATGTCCACCAAATGCAGCCCATATTCACCAAATGCAGCCTGTGTCCAACAAATGCAGCCCGTGTCCACCAAATGCAGCCCGTGTCCACCAAATGCAGCCTGTGTCCACTAAATGCAGCCCGTGTTCACCAAATGCAGCCAGTGTTCACCATGCAGCCCGTGTCCACCAAATGCAGCCCGTGTCCACCAAATGCAGCCCGTGTTCACAAAATGCAGCCCGTTTCCATCAAATGCAGCCCGTGTCCACCATGCAGCCTGTATCCAACAAATGCAGCCTGTGTCCACCAAATGCAGCCCGTGTTCACCATGCATCCCGTATCCAACAAATGCAGCCCGTGTCCACCAAATGCAGCCTGTGTCCACCATGCAGCCTGTGTTTACCAAATGCAGCCTGTGTCCACCATGCAGCCTGTGTTTACCAAATGCTGCCCGTGTCCACCATGCAGCCTGTGTTTACCAAATTCAGCCCGTGTCCACCATGCAGCCTGTGTTCACCAAATTCAGCCCGTTTCCACCATACAGCCCATGTCCACCATGCAGCCTGTGTTTACCAAATGCAGCCTGTGTCCACTATGTAGCCTACCTGGTTCCTGTGTGCAGGGGAGGAGAGGAACAGGAGCGCCGCCCAGATGATCAGAGCGCAGCGTGGGGAACACAGGATAACAGTTTTCATTTTACTTGCCATGTTCCCGCCGCTCAACGTCATATTCAGCCCCGCCCCCTGGCCGGGGAACTTTGATTGACAGATCACCCAACACCAGGATTGGACGGATGATCTGTCTATCAAAGTTACAGGACCAGGAGGCGGGGCTGGATCTGATAGCGAGCGGCAGTCACTGGGAGAAGGACTCCCATTACACATAGGCTGCCGGCGGTGCTTGCCCCACGGCTCCCAGGCAGCCCTTCCTCGCCAGACCTCAAAATCCAATAGCAAAATGTGAGCAGGCGATTTTTTGAGGGCTGGTGAAACTATCTGAGTTGTCCCTTCTCTAGCTGCACACTATGCAAAGCTGAATGATGGTCCTCCTCACTACACTCACACTATCCCTAGACTGACACTAAACTAATATTCTACACTGACAATTGAAGCAAAATAGTACACTATAGCACAATAACTAGCTAAAAGGACTGAACAGAGCCATGTTCTATCTCTCTCCACGCCAAAATCACACTGATAATGGCAGCAATTGTAAGAATACTTCATACTGTGGGGCGGGAATGAGCCATGATTGGATAAAGTCATGATGACAGTGTCTGATCATGACTCTGACAGTGCTCTGTGCCCTAATTGGCTTATGCATTGTGGTCGGTTCGGGGGGCTGAACAAATGGTCGAACGTTCCGAAAGTTTGGCTGTTTCCTGAATGACCGAACAGCGAAAGTTCCGCCCAAACTTATGCTCTGGCCGAACCGTTCGCCCATCCCTATACAGCAACATTAAAAATTAACTATACAAAAAAACTCAGGCCCATTATAAGGAAAGGCATCCCATTTGTGTATGTGTGATATTCTAGAAGAGAGGGGGTTCTTTACATGATACAGTATCACGTAATCTGATTTTTTTTTTCAACTGCTTTGCATGTTGTGTTTTTAAGCTAATTTAAACCCTAGAGTATCCACAATAACCCCTAATCTGGATGATTGTTGCATGTATTGGAGAAGGAAATAATAATAAAAAATTATGTAATTTAAGTTAAAAATTTTGAACGGTTGAAAAGACTTGGTATAGTCTTGTGCACTTTTTTTTAGTTTTTAAGAAGAGTCCATTTTCAAGATCCCACTGGAGAAGAAGTATATTTTAATGAGAGAGGAGATATGTGCACGTTGTATAATATTTACAGTTTTGGAAATAATTCTAATATTGGACTTTTACATATATATTTGGGAAGTTACAATGCATCTTCTCCTGATGGAGAAGAATTTGTGTTTGATGGATTACCACCAATATGGAAACATAGTGAGGTTCGTGTTTTCACTTGATTACTGATACCTACATAGATGTGTTAAGTAGTGTAGGAGCTTACCGCTAATTCTCTCTAACATTAATATTGCCCTATCACCAAGATGAACTGCATTATTAGGCAGAAGGGATGTGCAGGAGGTGGGAAGGGATGGACAAGCTTTAGTACTTTGAGAAAGTGTTGGAGTTTGCATGTCAACTGTAGGATATTAAACAAAAGATAATTAGGACAGCCACACTCCAATCCAATATAGCTTTATTGTAAAAAATGGAAACAGGCACTACAAGTCACAGCAACGAAACCCAGGACAGCTGGCGCGTTTCACACTAACTCAGTGTTTACTCATATGATTAAACACTAAGGGGCAGATCCACAAAGAAATTACGCCGGCGTATCTATTGATACGCCGGCGTAATTTCAAAATTCCCGCGTCGTATCTTTGTTTTGAATCCTCAAAACAAGATACGACGGCATCTCGGCTAGATCCGACAGGCGTACGTCTTCGTACGCCATCGGATCTAAGATGCAATTTTTCGGCGGCCGCTAGGTGGCGTTCCTGTCGAAATCCGCATCGAGTATGCAAATGAGCTATTTACGGCGATCCACGAACGTACGTCGGCCCGTCGTTTTTTTTTCCGTCGTTTGCGTTCGGCTTTTTCCGGCGTATAGTTAAAGCTGCTATACTGAGACGTACTCAATGTTAAGTTACGGCGGCGTAGCGTATCTTAGATATGCTGCGCCCGGCGCCCGGCGCAGATGTCTGTGGATCTGCCCCTAAGTTACTGTGAAATGCTTCAGCTGTCCTGGGTTTCGTTGCTGTGACTTGTAGTGCCTGTTTCCATGTTTTACAATAAAGCTATGTTGGATTGGAGTGTGGCTGTCCTAATTATCTTTTGTTTCTAATTGCCATGTGCATTTGCCAGCACCCTCGGTTCCTGAGAGGAAGATTGCAACCAGATAGGACCTACCTGGAGCAGCAATTTCTGTTTCTTTGTAGGACATTTGCAGGCCCCAAGTGCATGTTTTTTTTTTAGCTTAGTTAGGTAAGGTGAAGATATGGTTATTTTAGCCACTGCCTGACCGACTGGTGAATGTATGTATCATTTTTTATTTACCATTTTTTTCTCTTTTTTTTTACATTTTGTATATACTGTGACCAGAGCAGTGCAGTGTTACCATAGTGAGGAGGTGATTATGATTTTGTTTAACACTATGATTACTTATAACACTGAAGATCACTGTTATAAGTGGAGCGCCAGCCTCGTATAGGCCACTGGAGGATTACTGACCCCAAAGGTTGTGCTGACCTTGCAAGCCTCCCAACACCACTGACACTCTGGGTTCAGACATAATTCAAAGAAAGAATGCAATTGCAAAGACACCAGACTGTATCAAATACATTTGTATTTTACTAAGGAATCTTAAATCAACAAGAAATTATTATTAATGCAGGTATGTTTCAATCTCAATCTTTAGTCTTGGCAAGTATACAAAGGATAGGCGATGCAAAGAAAGAACACACTAACTCAAACGGTAATAACCAGTAGGCCCTGGAAGAACCTATGACCAAGGGTATAAAAGTGAAGAGAATGACCTACCTCTGTCAAACTGCTCCCTTAAATGCCATGGGCCCAGGAAGGAAACAACACAATATAAAAGAACTCAATATGTGAACAGTGCAGTAAGCAAATTCTGAGTAAGAGTTCCTCTTAATGAGCACAGGTGTTATGTATTAAGTCCTTCATGTCGGGGGGAGACTAAATAATTCGTTGTAGAGTAGGTATACAGAATTTTCAGCTAGCTCAACAAGGGCCCAGGGAGGTTGCTGTGCAATGGCGATCAGCAATAGTAGATAGCATATATAAACAAGGCCAAGGCTAATTCCAAGCTTACTTAACCACTTCTCGACCGCTATACGACTATAGATGGCGGCACTTTAAAGATGGATATCTCGGTAACGGCAGCAGCTGCTGCCATAACCGAGATATCCATCTTTAGTGTGAGCAGTCCTGTGAAAGATAACGGTGGTCTCTGCGGCGGATTCGCCACGAGATTACCGTTATCGGCGGAGGGAGAGGACCCCCCCTCCCGCCGCTCTCCCGCGCCCTCCACCGCTTACCGGAGCCGTCGGTAGCGGCGGAGGCGATCGGGTCCTTCAGCCTGCTGTGTGGGGATGCGAGTGAGGGCAAGATGTCCCCATAGCATTGCGGCGTCCGTGGGGGTATCCCAGTGCGCATGCTCGAAATCATGTCGCAAATAGTCAATGCTTTCGACGTGAACGTAATTTACGCAAAGCCCTATTCGCGAACGTTTTACGCAAACAACAAAAAATTTGACGCTGGCCCGACGTCCATACTTAACATTGCGTACGCCTCATAGACCCAGGGGTAATGTTACGCCGAAAAAAGCCTTACGGAAACGACGTAAAAAAATGCGCCGGGCGGACGTACGTTTGAGGATTGGCGTATCTAGCTAATTTGCATACTCTATGCGGAAATCAACGGAAGCGCCACCTAGCGACCAGCGTAAATATGCACCTAAGATCCGACGGCGTACTAAGACGTACGTCAGTGGGATCTAGCCCCCATTCAGGCGTATCTTGTTTTGTGGATACAAAACAAAGATACGCCGGAGCATCCTAGAAGTTACGCGGCGTATCAATAGATACGCTGACGTAACTTCTTTGTGGATCTGGCCCTTAAAGTGTAACTAAAGGCAAAGCTTTATTTTTATTTTGGACAGAGTGGAAAGGGAATAGAACGCTTGTCAATTTTTATTGCTGTCTGTGCCCCTGTTAGGGAGATTGACTGTCTCTATTCTGTTTACCATTATCATTGAAAATGAAAGTAAAAAAAAAACTCCCAAGAGGGAAATTATCTTCCAATAGGGACACTAGTTCCGGTGTCCTGGGGGTCCCCAGGGAATTCCCTTAATTTGCATAAATTTCCTCCCCTTTCCTGTTTGGATATGGGATATAAAGTGAAAAGAAATCTCCTCAATAGGACACAGATGATGAAAAAAAAATCTGACGGGGTTCTAAAGCCCTGTACACACGATCAGTTTGTCTGATGAAAATGGACCGTTTTCATCGGACAAACCAATCATGTGTGGGCCCCATTTGTTTTCCATCGGTGAAAAAAAATAACATGTTTTAAAATTTTCCTATGGATAAAAAAAACGATAGAAAAAAAACGATCGTTTGTGTGGAACTACATCAGAGAAAAATCCATGCATGCTCAGAATCAAGTCGACGCATGCTCGGAAGCATTGAACTTTATTTTTCTCAGCACGTCGTAGTGTTTTACGTCACTGCGTTTGACACGGTCGGATTTTTGACTGATGGCGTGTAGGCAAGACTGATGAAAGTCAGCTTCATCGGATACCTGATGAAAAATCCATCGGATTAGATTCCATTAGATATCCGATCGTGTGTACAGGGCACAACCCTCCCTTACTATATACAAAATGAAAAAAAAAAGGTTTTGCCTATACAGTAGGTGTTTGTGAAGGTGTTTGTGATATTGTGTTTTTAGCACGACAGCATCGCGCTGATTCTCGGCGACATGGTGCCGAGATCTCGCCGACATCTCGCACTCACTGGAATAGTGACAGCACTAGGGGGGGGCACCCTGTCCCCATGTTGATGAGGACAGGGCCCCTTCCCGACAACCCTGGCCGTTGGTTGTCGGGGTATGCGGGCGGGAGGCTTATCGGAATCTGGGAGCCCCCTTTAATAAGGGGGCCCCCAGATACCGGCCCCCCACCCTAAGTGAATGAGTATGGGGTACATCGTACCCCTACCCATTCACCTGCAAGAAAAGTGGTAAAAACACAAATAAACCACACAGGGTATTAAAATATTTTATTAGTCTGCTCCGGAGGCCTCCCCTGTCTTCTTTAGCTCTTTTACCAGGGGAGGCTTCTTCTTCCGATTTCCGGGGGTCTTCTCCTGCTCTCCGGGGTCTTCACCGCTCTTCTGTGACGTCTTCTCCGCTCCGGGGGTCTTCTCAGCTCTGGGGGGGTCTTCTTCTATGTTTGCCGCTCTCCGCTCTTGACTCGGCGCACCCCGGTTCTTCCTCCCGCTGTCCGGTTCCTTCTCCTTCAGGGCTGGCCGCCGCTATACTGGCGGCGGTCAGTCCGCTCTTCTGTGACGTCATCTTCTTCTCTTCTCGTCTTCCGTCTTCTCCAGATGTTGACACGCCGGCCGGCTCTTCTCGCTGCAATGACGAGTGCGCGGCTTGAGTCGGATTTATATAGGCCTCACAGTCCCATCATGCTCTGGTACCTACCCATGTGATACCTACCCACGTGGTACCTACCGGAGCATGATGGGACTGTGAGGCCTATATAAATCCGACGCAAGCCCCGGAAATCGGAAGAAGAAGCCTCCCCTGGTAAAAGAGCTAAAGAAGACAGGGGAGGCCTCCGGAGCAGACTAATAAAATATTTTAATACCCTGTGTGGTTTATTTGTGTTTTTACCACTTTTCTTGCAGGTGAATGGGTAGGGGTACGATGTACCCCATACCCATTCACTTAGGGTGGGGGGCCGGTATCTGGGGGCCCCCTTATTAAAGGGGACTCCCAGATTCCGATAAGCCTCCCGCCCGCATACCCTGACAACCAACGGCCAGGGTTGTCGGGAAGGGGCCCTGTCCTCATCAACATGGGGACAGGGTGCTCTGGGGTGGGGGGCCCCCGCAGTGCGCCCCCTGCCCCAGAGCACCCGACCCCCCCATGTTGAGGGCATGCAGCCCAGTACGGCTCAGGAGGGGGGGGGCGCTCGCTCGTCCCCACTCCCTTCCTGACCGGCCGGGTAGCGTGCTTTGGATAAGGGTCTGGTATGGATTGTAGGGGGACCCCCCTACGCTGTTTTTTTCGGCGTAGGGGGTGCTCTCCTTACAACCCATAACAGACCTAAGGGCCCGGTATGCTCCTGAGGGGGAACCCATGCCGAATTTTTATTTAAAATCCGGCGGGGACGGGGGGGCGCTCGCTCGTCCCCACTCCCTTCCTGACCGGCCGGGTAGCGTGCTTTGGATAAGGGTCTGGTATGGATTGTAGGGGGACCCCCCTACGCTGTTTTTTCGGCGTAGGGGGTGCTCTCCTTACAACCCATAACAGACCTAAGGGCCCGGTATGCTCCTGAGGGGGAACCCATGCCGAATTTTTATTTAAAATCCGGCGGGGACTTCCCCCTCAGGATTCATAACAAACGCTGCACACGTGTAGAATTGGCGGGAATCCAAGTCGGATCTCCCGTCGCTTCTATGACGGCTTTGTCTCCATCGCGGCTGGCCAGCTCGGCGCTGGCTCCCGCGATGGGGCTCGTAGGTGCTCAATCTCGCCGAGAAAGGGAGCGAGATTGACACAATATCGCGTGCACCTACTGTAGTTTACTTTGAATTGAACGTGACATACGTCAAACATTTTTTTTCTAGCGATGATATGGTGAATGTTGCATTCAATAAATATATAGGGGGCACATAAGGTTCTTGCTCTTAGCAGTATTTTAGTATAAAGCTAAGAGCAAGAACACAAGGACATGACCTCAAACTAGCAGGAGGAAAGTTCAAAACTGATCTTAGAAAGTATTATTTTAGTTAAAGAGTAATTGATTTTTGGAATAGACTTCCAAAAGACATAGTGAGTCAGTCAACAGTAAGTGGATTCAGACATGCTTGGGACAAACATAGATTTATACCAGTGGTGTCAAACTCAATTTCATCAGCATTACGATTGCTCTAAAAGGGCCGGTTGTATCTGTAAAACTAGATGTCCAGAACACCCCCACCCCACTTTAGATCAGATGTCAAGAGCCCTCCCACCATCAGAGGTCAAGAGTCCCCCACCCCACCTTTACTTCACAGTGCACCCTCTTTACTTTGTGCTGCTGCTGAGAAGAAGCTGGGGGGTGGAGCTGGGAAGCAGAATGTGCAAGGTCTGCAGGAGGACCAGAGGAGGGCTGGAGTCAGCTGCGGGAGTTTAATGAATGCTGAGACCAGAGGAGGCAGACATGAGGGGGTGCTGAGGCTGTACATACAGGTGAAGGATCTGTAGGAGGAGTCTTTTCATCCTCTCTTCTGCCAAATGCTGAGATGGAGCGGGGCAGAGACATGCCTCTCCATGGCTGCATGGTGAAGCACAGGATCTGGTGGAGGAGTTCTTTCCTCCTTTTTGCTGGTGACTGCTGAGACAAGGTAGGGGTGGAAACAAGGGGTGTGACACAGCTGCAGAGGAGGTGCGAGGGCCGCATGAAATGACCTGGTGTGCCACATTTGGCCCACAGGCCTTGTGTTTGACACATGCGATCAATGGTCAGACAAAAAGTTTTATATATATATGTATATACTGTATATATATATATATCTATCAGAATGGGGCACTTGGTCTGCCATCAGTCCTCTACTTTTCCTTGTTTCTATGTACTGCTTTATCCACTTAAGGACCGCCCCCTGCACATTTACGTCGGCAGAATGTCACGGCTGGGCACATGCACATACAGGTACGTCCTATGCTAGTACCCAGCCGGGTCGCGGGCGCACGTCGCGGGCGTGCGCCCGCGACCCGGTCTGAAGCTCCGTGACCGGGACTGCGGAACCTGCGGACCCGATCGCCGCTGGAGTCCCGCGATCGGTCCCCGGAGCTGAAGAACGGGGAGAGCAGTATGTAAACACAGCTTCCTGTTCTTCACTGTGGCGGCGGCATCGATCGTGTGATCCCTTTTATAGGGATTCGCAATCGATGATGTCACACCTACCTCCCCACTCCTACAGTTGTAAACACACATGAGGTCACACATAACCCCTTCCGTGCCCCCTTGTGGTTAACTCCCAAACTGCAATTGTCATTTTCACAGTAAACAATGCATTTTAAACGCATTTTTTGCTGTGAAAATTACAATGGTCCCAAAAATGTGTCAAAATTGTCCGAAGTGTCCGCCATAATGTTGCAGTCAAATAAAAAAATAATAATAAAAATGTAATATATATTTTTGGGGGATATTTATTATAGCAAAAAGTAAAAAATATTGCATTTTTTTCAAAATTGTCGCTCTATTTTTGTTTATAGCGCATAAAATAAAAACCGCAGAGGTGATCAAATACCACCAAGAGAAAGCTCTAATTGTGGGATAAAAAAAGGACGCCAATTTTGTTTGGGAGCCATGTCGCACGACCGCGCATTTGTCTGTTAAAGCAACGCAGTGCCGAATTTCAAAACCTGGCCGGGTCCTTTAGCTGTCTAAAGGTCCGGGTCTTAAGTGGTTATAAATATCTCCTTTAAGTTTTATGAATTCACCTATATAATGTAATTAATGTAATACAATGTTTTCTCTTTCTTTTCTTAATATGATTGTTTTCTAGGCTCCAGTGTCAAAGTGCTCTGAAGATTGTCTTCTGGGTTCCAGAAGAGTGATGAAGAGGGGGATTCATCGCTGTTGCTTTGAGTGTGTTCAGTGTCCAGAGGGGGAAATATCCAATGAGACAGGTGCAAAAAAAGAAAATTTTCATAGTTATATAGCGTTCACCTACATTGATACAAAATAATGGAACATGGTGCAATACTATTTGTACTTTGAGTTGTAAAGCTATCTCTGTGTGTATATATATATATATATATCTTATATATACAGTATATTTGTATATCATGTATAGTCCACATGTATCTACTAAAAGAGTCTATGGAGGAATAGATATAAGTCCATCTGAGGATGGAGTCACAAAGCCACAGGGGTGTCAGCACGTTAGGGCAAGCCTCTTGTTAGGAGCACGAGCAGTCTCCAGGATGCATGCAAGAGGGGGAGATATAAAGGTGCCTCTAAGTGCAGACTGTAGGCAATTTATTCAATAAAAAAAGGGTATATATATCCACTCACATTAGATAGAATAAAAACAGGCACTGGATAGTCCTTGTCTGGTGAGATGGGAAACAGTTTTCACACTGTTGGTGTAGCCACCACCATTCAGCTGGGTCCAGGAAGCTGGCTAGTCTGTGCAAGGGAACCAGAATGAGGGGTGGAGCAATGTGTTTCAGAGCATGTGCACTGAGGATTCTGAAGACAGGTGAGTTACTTTGTCAAGCTACTAGAACGGGACTAAAAATGCCATTATATATAGCACGCTATTTAATGACCATAATTCAGTTCCCTACTGAAGATGTAAACGCCCAGACGACACGCGTCTAGGGGCAGAGCTTGCGTATTGACGTCACATCGTGGCCATCTTGAGACCTATTTTTTACCAACTCTTTTTTATTTTAAATAAATATTTTATACGGAAAGCACTCGATTTTGCCTTCACATATTTATGCTATTTGGCAAGACAAATCGAGTTATATGTCCCATGGAAGCAGGTGTCTTGGAGGAAGGAGGCTGATTCTCAGTATTTTGCCAATTATGTGTACTATCCCCAGAGGGGAACACTGCTGATTCAATTCAGATGTGAATTGAGCAGCCTGTGAAAGTGGTGGTAGAGAACTCAAGCACTTTGGATTTGTAACAAGCCCCTGTTCGCTCTGTTCCACTCTCCCAACACTACTCTGCTACTATTGGATCAGATTGCAGATTGCAACATCTGATATTTCGGTCGTCCGATGCTTTGTGATTTGAACTACAGCTATGTACCATTCAAATCCAGTTGTGATCGCTCAGAACAAACACCAGGCAGGCTGTATGTAAGTTAAAACAGGAATCTCACGTTTACTGGATGCACACAACACACTTTTATACATAGCAGTTTGAAAACCCCGCCCAAACAACTACTTTCCTATTGATCAATTGTAAAGTACACTCTAGTCCTCACTTAGTTCATTTTGGCCATGCAAATGAAGAATTGAAACAGGGTCAGCAGGGATTGGTCCGATAGCTTGAATAGGAGGGCTGATGTGTAATGACAATAATATTATCTTCATGACCTTCCTCAAGGTCCAAAAAGGCTAGTTTTCTGCATCCAAGACATACGTAAAAGACAATCCAAAATCATTAGTGTTACAGTGTTCGACGAATGCTGCAACCAAATTTTGAGGACTGTCCCTGATGAATATAGTGTCCTCTATGTACCTCTCGAAAAATATCTGTTTTCTGTATCAGGATTGTTGTGCCATATGAACTTGGATTCCCAAAATCCCATAGCAAAATTTGCACCCATGGCGGTCCTCTAAACGTATCCATTTCTAAAACTAAAATAATTATGTGTGAGACAAAATTTTCTGCCTTCTAAGATGAAGTTGGCTTGTTGCTGATTAATGAAAGAGTCTGTAGATAAAAAATGATTCAAAGCTGAAATTCCAAATTGTTTGGTAGAAATCCCTACACAAAAAGGAGGCTTCAACTTTGTCTATAATACCGCTATCTATTGCACAACTTACCAAAGAGTCTGCCTCGATTTTGTATTTAGTTAGGGGGTCTGTCAGGGACTGGTGTGACCAGAAATGCGTGGACTGCAACAGAGTGTACCAAACACAGGTAAAGTGTAAATAATATGATTTATTAAGTGAACAACAAAGAAAATGTACCTCCTATACAGTAAATAGTGTAACCCAACCAGTGAACCAACAACCACTGAACACAAAACAAACAACAGTCTAAATCAAATATGTATAGAGCATGGGATAACCAACTTGCAATCATTCCAGAGCCAGGGTCATAAACTGGAGATCAAGCAGGGGGAGGTGGGAACAAGACAGGACAGGGAAAGGGAACCAAGAGACGGACCGAAAGGGTAGGAAGAAATCAGGCTGCAGGATCAGGGTTAGAGTCCAGGAACAGGAGATGGGAGATGGGATGCAGGCTTCAGGCACACAGGAACACAGATCAGGTGCACAAGGAGAAAATACCAATCCAAAGTGTAATAGCAGTCACCAGGTTTAAATACACATCCTGCAATCAGCATCAGGTGATGACTGATTGCAGGGGATGAGGTCTGCTCCTAACTGCCGAGAAACACCCACTGGTGGACACCAGAACTGCAGCCTAAAGATCTGGGAGCACAGTGTCACCAGCAGGTGAATCCTCTCCCGACCATCAGCCTCCGACTGCTGAAAGACACCCACTGGTGGACACCGGAACTGCAGCCCATAGATCTTCGATCCACAGTGCCACCAGCAGTTGAAATCTTTCCTCACAGAACCCATCTTCGAAGGAGCGACCTCCGGATGCTTCAACCAGCCATATCTGAAAGAGTCCAAAGAGCTAATGTCTCATAAGCCCAAGGAGTGCCAGGTTCCAAATAAGAAGCCTTGCTGCCGGATCCAAAAAGAAGCTAGGTGTTTCACCGCCTGGGTCTGGTAACTGGTTAGTTACCCCACCACTGGGGCTAGGAAACTGGCTATGTATCCTCGGCAGGTTCTTAGAAGCATAGAACATTTTATCCCTCAAAACAGTAGGCATCCCGACGCTGGGGTACCATGGGTTATTCACAAACTTAGCCCTGGGGTTTTTTGACAATACCGAAACTTTGACACCTGAATGTGTAGTTACGATCATGTAGCTTGCCTGATCTCCAGGACTCGTTCCACACTTCAACGGCCATCTAGGTTTCCCCAAGGCACTGGTTGCCCGGCACAGGTCCCCTAATGCACCTGGAGTTGTGGCAATCACATTTGTGTTGTGGCAAGGCCCGAATGGTGCTCTTCCACACCCCTGGAGCTCACCACTACCAAGGTAACAAAGGCAAACGTGGCTACCAATTGTGAAGGATATGTCCGGACCACCAGGATTTGGAGCCATCGGAGCAACTTACTGAAAGGTGGACCCAATCGAGGAAACTGAAAAAAGAACCTTAGGCAGAACAGGTAACCCCTACTAGGTACACAAAGACTCAGACGTGTCAGACCCAATAACAGATGGAATCCTACCCTCCGCAGGACAATCCAGCCAGGCAGTAAGCATTGAGTCAATAACATCACACTGATCTTTGGTCAAAGGATCATCTGAGGCGGGCTGGAAAGCAGGCATCGAAACAACAGGCATATCAGGCTGGGGCAGGGAGCAGAGGCACATCAGGCTGGGCAGCGGGCAGAGGCAAAGCAGGCTGGACAGCGGGCAGAAGCAAAGCAGGCTGGGCAGCGGTCAGAGATACATTAGGCTGGGCAGCGAGTTAAGGCACATCAGGCTGGACAGCGTGCACCAGATCATCAGGCTGGACATTCAGGCACCGGAACATCAGGCTGGACAGCGGGCACCGGAAAACACCAGGCTAGACAGTGGGCACCAGATCAGGATGGACAGCGGGCACTGGATCATCAGGCTGGACAGCGGACAACGGAACATCAGACTGGACATCGGTCACCAAAACATCAGGCTGGAGCATATATGCTGGCGTGGAGGCAGCCTGGAGCAGATCGGCTGGCGTGGCAGCAGGCTGGAGCAGGTCAGCTGATGTAGAGGCAGGCTGGAGCAGACAGGCTGATGTGGAGGCAGGTTACAGCAGATCGGCTGGTGCAGAGGCAGGCTGGAGCAGATCGGCTGGCGCGGAGGCAGGCTGGAGCAGATCGGCTCGCGCGGAGGCAGGCTGGAGCAGATCGGCTGGTGAGGAGGCAGACTGGAGCAGACTGGCTGGTATGGAGGCAGTCTAGAACTGATTGCCTGGTGTGGAAGCAGGATTGGATAGTGACAGGATTGTGCCGGTTGGGAAAAACTTCAGTATCTTTTTAGGCTTAGCCACTGAAGATCTGTAGGTGATTGCAGGGCTGTGCAGCTGATGGAAGAGAAGAGCGGTTGCTAAGGAGGATCTTTCTGGGATGGCACAGACATCTCCAAACAACATACTACCCTTATCAACTAGGTAATGAGCAATTTGGAGCAGTGACTAGCATTCTAATAGCTAGTCACTGCTCCACTCAATCAATATCTGGTGGCAGTATTCATTATCCTCTGTCACCAGCAAAGAAAATAAATAACCTCCTCCGGATGCATTTTCCCCCAAATAGCAGAACCAAGATGACTTCCCTCTGCAGACACTTCTGATCAGGACTTGGTATTATGTCAGGGACCAGTGTGACCAGAAATGTGTGGACTGCAACAGAGTGTACCAAACACAGGTAAAGTGTATATAATATGATTTATTAAAAGATAATTGAACAACAAAGAAAACGCACCTCCAGTACAGTAAATAGTGTAACCCAACCAGTAAATCAACAGTCAGTGAACACAAAACAAATGACAGTCTAAATCCAATATGTACAGAGCATAGGATAACCAACTTGTAATCATACCAGAGCCAGGGTCATACATGGGAGATCAAGCAGGGGGAGCTGGGAACAAGACAGGACAGGGAAAGGGAACCAGGAGACAAACTGAGTGGGTAGGAAGAAATCAGGCTGCAGAGTCAGGATCAGGGTCAGAGTCTAGGAACATGAGACGGGAGACGGGATGCAAGCTTCAGGCACATAGGAACAGAGATCAGGGGCACAAGGAGAAAATACCAAGGCAAAGTGTAATAGCAGTCACCGGGTTTAAATACACATCCTGCAATCAGCATCAGGGGATGTCTGATTGCAGGGGATGATGTCAGCTCCTGACTGCTGGGAGACCCCGCTGGTGGACACTGGAACGGCAGCCTAAAGGTTTGGGAGCACAGGGCCACCAACAGGTGAATCCTCTCCTGACCATCAGCCTCCAAGTGCAGAGAGGTGCCTGCTGGTTACATAGTTACATAGTTAGTCAGGTTGAAAAAAGACACAAGTCCATCCAGTTCAACCACAAAAAATAAAAAAACAAAATAAAAAACACAGTAAAATCCTATACACCCAACTCCATACCCACAGTTGATCCAGAGGAAGGCAAAAAACCCCAGCAGAGCATGATCCAATTTGCTACAGCAGGGGAAAAAATTCCTTCCTGATCCCCCGAGAGGCAATCGGATTTAACCTGGATCAACTTTACCTACAAATCTTAGTACTCAGTTATTTTATGTACATTTAGGAAAGAATCCAGGCCTTTCTTAAAGCAATCTACTGAGCTGGCCAGAACCACGTCTGGAGGGAGTCTGTTCCACATTTTCACAGCTCTTACTGTGAAGAAACCACCTTTCTGTATTTGGAGGTGAAATCTCTTTTCCTCTAGACGTAAAGAGTGCCCCCTTGTCCTCAGTGTTGACCGTAAAGTGAATAACTCAACACCAAGTTCACTGTATGGACCTCTTATATATTTGTACATGTTGATCATATCCCCCCTTAATCTCCTCTTCTCAAGAGAGAATAAATTCAGTTCCTCTAATCTTTCCTCATAGCTGAGCTCCTCCATGCCTCTTATCAGTTTGGTTGCCCTTCTCTGCACTTTCTCCAGTTCTCCGATGTCCTTTTTGAGAACTGGTGCCCAAAACTGAACTGCATATTCCAGATGAGGTCTTACTAATGATTTGTACAGGGGCAAAATTATATCTCTGTCTCTGGAGTCCATACCTCTCTTAATACAAGAAAGGACTTTGCTCGCTTTGGAAACCGCAGCTTGGCATTGCATGCCATTATTGAGCTTATGATCAACTAAAACCCCCAGATCCTTCTCCACCACAGATCCCCCCAGTTGTACTCCTCCTAGTATGTATGATGCATGCATATTCTTAGCCCCCCAGTGCATAACTTTACATTTATCTACATTAAACCTCATCTGCCACTCAGTCGCCCAATTAGACAGAGCATTGAGGTCGGCTTGTAAATTGGAGACATCCTGCAAGTACGTTATCCCACTGCATAGCTTGGTGTCATCTGCAAAGACATCTGCAAAGACAGAAATGTTACTTTTGATCTCAGACCCAATATCATTTATAAATATATTGAAAAGTAAGGGTCCCAGCACTGAACCTTGGGGTACACCACTGATAACCTTGGACCATTCAGAGTAAGAATCATTAACCACGACTCTCTGAATTCTGTCTTTCAGCCAGTTTTCTATCCATTTACAAACTGATATATCCAATCCTGTAGACCTTACCTTACACATGAGCCGTGTGTGCGGAACTGTATCGAACGCTTTTGCAAAATCCAAATATATCACGTCCACAGCCACGCCTCTGTCCAGGGTTTTACTTACCTCTTCATAAAAGGAAATCAGGTTTGTCTGACAACTTCTGTCTTTCATGAATCCATGTTGATTGCTGCTTAAATAGTTTTTTTCCAGCAAGAACTCATCCATGTGGTCTTTTATTAAACGTTCCAGTATCTTCCCAACTATAGAAGTTAAACTAACAGGTCTATAGTTACTTGGTAAGGACTTTGTTCCCTAGGGATGAGCTCCGCGTTCGATTCGAACGTATGTTCGAATCGAACATCGCTCGTTCGATCGTTCGTCGAAAATCGAACAAAACGGGTCGTTCGCGCCAAATTCGAATGACACAAAACGTCCCATAATTCACTGGGGCGTTGAGCGCTGATGATTGGCCAAGCATGCTGTATGTCCCGCATGCTTGGCCAATCACAGCGCTCAAAAAACGAAGAGCCATAATTGGCCAAAGCCAGGGTGGCTTTGGCCAATTATGGCTCAGGGGGATTTAGTACACGCCCCCCACTATAAAAGGCAGCCTGCACGGCTGCCTAGTGTAGTGTGTTGGCGGTTCTAGAGAAGATCAGTCAGTCAGACAGAGAGAGATAGAGAGATAGAGACACAGTGGGGCTGATTTACCAAGCCTTTACTCCATGACTCATGGAGTAAAAGCAGGAGTAGCAGCCGTTTGGTGATTTACTAAAGAAATACGCTGCTAGTGCAGTGTATTTCCCTAGTTACTAATGTGCTCCGTGCGCCCAGGAGAGGGTGCATTGTGCACCAGTACAGACCTGGCGCACGGCACATTAAACTGTAAATTGCGGGGGTTTGGGCGGGAGTTTATTAGGGGGGGAGGTGGGGGGATGCAGGGGAAGTGAAGTGACATGTGTTTTAAAAGTGTTTGGCGGGCCGAATTGAAAGGGAAAGTGTTTTTTGAAAACAGATCGCTGTACGCTTGCACAGTGCGCCTGAACCTCGGGAGGTTCATTTGCATACTGGGCATGCGCAGAGAGAAAAGTCAGGGATTCCCGTGCGCCTTGTCAGTACGCCGTGAAAATCTTGGTAAATACCAAGCGGCGTACCCGTGATTGCGCTGCGTGACGCGGCGCACGGGAATCTCCGAGCTGTTTTCAGCCCTGAAGGGGAACTCCGCGCCAAATTTCAAACTTGAAATCGGCGCGGGTCCCCCTCCAGGGCTACATTAGGCTCTTAGGCTTGGTCCGGAACGTGAGGGGTTAAACCCGCGCCGATTCGGCGCGGGGGTCCCCCCCAGATCCAAACCAAGCCCTCATCCCAAGCATGCAGTCTGGCCCGGACAGGAATGGGGGCGGGGACGAGCGAGCGCCCCCCCCCTCCTGAGCCGTACCAGACCGCATGCCCTCAACATGGGGGAGTGTGTGCTGTGGGGGAGGGGGGCACTGCCCCCCCACCCCACAGCACTCTTGCCCCCATGTCGATAGGGACAAGAGCCTCTTCCCGACAACCCTTGCCATTGGTTGTCGGGGTATGCGGGCGGGGCTAATCGGAATCTGCGAGCTCCTTTAATAAGGGGGCCCCCAGATGCCGGCCCCCCACCCTATGTGAATGAGTATGGGGTACATCGTACCTCTACCCATTCACATGGGGGAAATGTAAAGTAAAATAAAACACCACACAATAAAATATTTTATTAATCTGCTCCGGAGCCCCCCCTTTCTTCTTTAGCTCTCTTAGAAGGGGGGGTTTCTTCTCTCCCGATCTTCTGCCGGGACCCTGGGCTTCGGTGATTTCTGCCGGGGGAGGGCGCCATCCCTCGGTCCTCTCCGGAGCCTTCCGCCGGATGCCCCCACCCCATTTAAGCTCTTTTTCATTAGGGAGGGGCATCCGGACTTCGGGGTCTTCTGCCGGGGGATGGCGTCTATCCCCCGGTCTTTCCGGTGCCTTCCGCCAGGGTTCCGGTCTTCCTGGTCTTCTGCCGGGGGTGCGCCAACTCCCCGGTCTTTTCTCTGCTCCCTCTTCTGCCTGGCTCCCCCGCGGAGCCAGGGCTTTCTTCCGTCTTCTTTCTTCTCTCTTCCTTCTTCTGCCTGTCTCCTCCGGGAGCCCAGGGCTTTCTTCTCTGTTCCCTCTTCAGCCTGGCTCCCCCGCGGAGCCAGGGCTTTCTTCCGTCTTCCTTCTTCTGCCTGTCTCCTCCGGGAGCACAGGGCTTGTCTCCGCTGTCTTCTTCCTTCTTTCCTTCTCTTCCATTGGATGTTGACATGACGAGGTTCCGCGCTGACATGCCGTGTCAGCGACGGGCATGGACTTATATAGGGTAATGCCACCATGTGACCTCAACCCATGTGACATCACATTCCCTGGGCATGATGGGAATGTGATGTCACATGGGTTGAGGTCACATGGTGGCATTGCCCTATATAAGTCCATGCCCACTGCTCAGACGGCATTCCAGCGCCGGACCTCGTCGTGTCAACATCGAATGGAAGAGAAGGGAGAAGACAGCGGAGACAAGCCCTGTGCTCCGCGGAGGAGACAGGCAGAAGCGGAAGGCATCGCAGAAGCCCGGAGAGTGGCGCCCTCCGGCGGAAGACACCGTACAAGCCCGGGACCCTCCCCCAAAGGCAGGAGCCTCCCTGGTGAAGGGGGTCCCGGTGAATTACGTCGATGAAGACGGGGGTGGGGTGCCAGTGCACCCCCCCCGCAGAAACCGTCGTGGAAGCCCGGGACCCTCCCCCAAAGGCAGGAGCCTCCCTGGTGAAGGGGGTCCCGGTGAATTACGTCGCTGAAGACGGGGGTGGGGTGCCAGTGCACCCCCCCCGCAGAAACCGTCGTGGAAGCCCGGGACCCTCCCCCAAAGGCAGGAGCCTCCCTGGTGAAGGGGGTCCCGGTGAATTACGTCGCTGAAGACGGGGGTGGGGTGCCAGTGCACCCCCCCCGCAGAAACCGTTGTGGAAGCCCGGGACCCTCCCCCAAAGGCAGGAGCCTCCCTGGTGAAGGGGGTCCCGGTGAATTACGTCGCTGAAGACGGGGGTGGGGTGCCAGTGCACCCCCCCCCCGCAGAAACCGTCGTAGTAGCCCGGGACCCTCCCCCAAAGGCAGGAGCCTCACTGGTGAATGGGGTTCCGGCAGAAGATGGCGAAGCCCGGGGCCTAATGGGGTGGTGGTGGGGGGCCCCGGCAGAAGACCCCCGGCTGACTAATAAATTAATTTATTCATGTGTGGTGTATTATTTTTTTCCATTTTTTTCCCCAGGTGAATGGGTAGGGGTACAATGTACCCCATACTCATTCACATAGGGTGGGGGGCCAGAATCTGGGGACCCCTTTATTAAAGGGGCCTCTCAGGTTCTGATAAGCCCTCCGCCCGCATACCCCGACAACCAACGGCCAGGGTTGTCGGGAAGAGGCTCTTGTCCCTATCAACATGGGGACAAGAGTGCTTTGGGGTGGGGGGGCAGTGCCCCCCTCCCCCACAGCACACACTCCCCCATGTTGAGGGCATGTGGTCTGGTATGGCTCAGGAGGGAGGGGGGCGCTCGCTCGTCCCCACCCCCATTCCTGTCTGACCAGACTGCGTGCCTGGGATAAGGGCTTGGTTTGGATCTTGGGGGGGACCCCACGCTATTTTTTTTTGCGCGGGTTTAACCCCTTATGTTCCAGACCAAGCCTAAGAGCCTGGTATGCACCTGGAGGGAACCCACCTTATTTTTTTTTTGGGGGGGGTCTGGAGTTCCCCTTCATGAACAGCGATCTGTCATTTACACATGTCAGTCCCCCCCCCTACAGTTAGAACACACCCAGGGAACATATTTAACCCCTCCCTCGCACCTAGTGTTAACCCCTTCCCTGCCAGTGGCATTTTTACAGTAAGCAATGCATTTTTACAGCACTGATCGATAGAAAAATGCCAATGGTTCCAAAAAAGTGTTCGATGTGTCCGCCATAATGTCGCAGTACTGATAAAAATCGCTGATCGCCCCAATAACTAGTTAAAACAAACAAAAAAATATTTTGTAGACGCTATAACTTTTGCCAAAACCAAACACTAAACGCTATTTGCGATTTTTTGGAACCAAAAAGATGTAGAATACGTATCGGCCTAAACTGAGGGTTTTTTTATTTTTTACAATATATATTTTTGGGGATATTTATTATAGCAAAAAGTAAAAATAATTTTTACATATGTGGGCGGGACTTACGCAAGTCCCGCCCACATATATAAACATCGTTCAAACCACACATGTGAGGTATTGACGCGTGCATTAGAGCGAGAGCAATACTTTTCTAGACCTTCTTTGTAACTATAAACTGGTAACCTGGAAAAAAAAATAAAAGGTCGCCTATGGGGATATTCACGGAATTCATTTTGGCCCCATTGCAGGAGTGTTTCCAATAGTAAAGCGTGACATGTAAGGTATCTATTTACTCAGTGTAACATCATCTTTCACATTATCCCCAAAAATTGGGCTCACTTTTGTGTTTTGTTAATTTTTAACCACTTGAGCCCGGACCATATTTCTGGTCAATGACCGGGCAAGTTTTTGTGATTCGGCACGGCGTCGCTTTAACTGACAATTGCGCAGTCGTGCGACGTGGCTCCCAAACAAAATTGGCAACCTTTTTTTTCCCACAAATAGATTATTAAATGTGCGTGTTTACTTCTGTCTTTAACACCTCCCCTTCAGGCTGGAAAGCATCAGATCAGGGGAAACAAAAACAAAAAAAAGCTCTCATTCCATTGCAGCTTGGTTCCTACATGTGTGATGAACTGAGCATGCTCAAACACTTAGAAAAAAAATATCCTTTCTTTTTAAAAGGTGAAAAACACTCCTTGGATGCTCATAGAGCGTGGTTTGGGTTAATTGCAGGTGTGCCCAATTACAAGCTCACCCAAACTAGAGACTGCAATTTGTTCATGTGATTTCAATTGCTTCATTACTAGCACTGTTATAAAAAGCTTGGATCGATCAGTCCTCAGCTGCCCTCAGAAGGGGCAGGCTGGCAGAAATGCTGTTGCTAAACACAAATGTGGTTTGTTGCATGGGTTTTGTTTTATTTTGCCAATGGTTTTGGTTTATTTTTAAATGATGTTCACTTTGATGTATTTGTCTATGTGGCCTTATTTTATGAAAAATGTGTGAAGCTATGGTTATTTAGAATTTTGAAATGTATTTTTGTTTGTGTTTGTTTGTTTGTCTTTTTTCGCTTTCCTTGTTTTGTTGACCAATAAAAATTACTTTAAAATTGTTAAGTTTGTCTTTTGTTACTTTTTCATGCTACATATGTTGACAGCTGCAGCTGAAATCGGTTTGGGCCTAACAAATTATGTGTGTCTAAGCTTCTTTCCTGGTGTGTAATCATGAAATGTTTGCCATGTTTATTCCCCATGACTTTAAAGACAAAAACTGGTAAGTATTTTATTTTTTCTGCAGTGGTCCTCAGCCCTCAAGTACCCCCGACAGGACATGTTTTGTGGATTTCTCTTATCAAGAATTGCTGTCCAGACTGTATTTTAAAGCACATGTGCAAGATGAAGGAAAACCTGCAAACATGGCCTGTGGGGGGGGTTTGCTATTGGTGGACAGGCTTGACGTGCTGATTTACAGCACTGTGCTTAAATCTAGCACAAGGCAATCCTATTCAAATTGTGGGTGTTTGAGGGAAGCCAAGTGAGTGTTAGAACCCCTGCTTTGTGTTTTTTTATTTTTGTGTTGAGCTTTGTGTCCCTTTTCTTAAAATTGGCTTCACTTCCTGTCACACAGCTGAACAGGAAGTGAGGTTAAAACCCTACCAGTGTCATTTCTTGGGGACACAGGTCAATCTAACTAGTGTCCCCATTAAGCAAATTGCACTCCAGCACTGCTGTGTACACCCCAAATCATGGGTCTTCAAACTACGGCCCTCCAGTTGTTCAGGAACTACAATTCCCATCATGCCTAGTCATGTCTGTGAATGTCAGTGCATTACAAGGCCTCATGGGATGTGTAGTTCTAAAACAGCTGGAGGGCCGTAGTTTGAGGATCCCTGCCCCAAATGATTATTTAGTTTGGGGTTTAGTAAAGGCAAAGCCACTCTGCAGTACAAGCATAGTTGCTGAAAATCAGAGAGGAAGCACTGATGGTTTTAACATCCAATCCTGTAGAAGCAAAGTTGTTTTGTTTTCTTTCTTCCTTGCTTTGCACTTGTAGTGCAAAGTGGATTTGCCTTTAGTAAATGGACCCCAAAGTCCAAGATCCCTAATAATTTGGGGTGTACACAGCAAAATGCTAGAGTGCAATTTACATAATGGGAAACTATTTAGATTGATCTCTGTGTCTCCAAGAAAAGATATTAGTAAGGTTTTACCCTCACTTCCTGTTTGGCTATGTGACAGGAAGTGAATGAATTAGAAAGGGTGAAGACACCTCACAAATGTTGTCACTATCAGGGGTGCAGACATCCCCAAAAAAATGAGCAGATAATACTTATTTGCAAATTAATAATTTTTTAGTTAACATTGGGTGGGGTGCTCTAACACACACATTCATACATATTAGCCACGCTGTATCCTGGCCTATTGGCATGGTTATATTTTCTTAGGGCTCTCAATAAAACTCTATGAAATTTGTGCTTAAACTAGAACCAGGGGCGGACTGACAACTCATGGGGCCCCTGGGCAATAGAAGATTATGGGGCCCCTCTGGCTTACAGATGACCACCACGCCAGGAGGTAGTGCAGAGGCGGGCAGCTAAAATCTTGGGATATTCACATTAAAAGCATGTCATTTTCGGACATATCAGGGACAGATCTAAAAAAAAACACAGATTTTTACATACTGTCCCTGGTTTTACTGAGCCTGGCAACCCGGATGGGGCCCCCTAGTGGCATGGGGCCCTCGGGCAGTGCCCGAGTGACTCAATGGTCAGTCCGCCCCTGACGAGATTTTTAAAGGGTAAAAGTTTGACGCCATGCCACGAGCGGGCGCAATTTTTAAGCGTGACATGTTGGGTATCATTTTACTCGGCGTAACATTATCTTTCACAATATATAAAAAAATTGGGCAAAATGTATTGTTGTCTTTTTTTTTAATTCAAAAAAGTGATTTTTATCCAAAAAAAGTGCGCTTGTAAGACCGCTGCGCAAATACGGTGTGACAACAAGTATTGCAATGACTGCCATTTTATTCCCTAGGATGTCTGCTAAAAAAAAATATATAATGTTTGGGGGTTCTGATTAATTTTCTAGCCAAAAAATTGTGATTTTCACATGAAGGAGAGAAGTGCCAGAATTAACCCGGTGGGCAAGTGGTTAAAGTACTCATGGCTATAAAGAATAGAGTCATTGCTCATTAAAAAAAAAAAAGGGGTCCCTCCAAATTAAATTACCAGGCCCTTCAGGTCTGGAATGGATATTAAGGGGAACCCCGCCGTAAAAAAAACCCCAAAAAATGGCGTGGGGTCCCCCCAAATATCCATACCAGACCCTTCAGGTCTGGTGTGGATTTTAAGGGGAACTCCACCCCAAATTGAAAAAAAAAATGGCGTGGAGTCCCCCTAAAAATCCACACCAGACCCTTATCCGAGCACGTTGACCTGGCCGGCCGCAGAAAAGAGGGGGACAGAGTGCGGCCCCCCCCCCTCTCCTGAACCGCACCAGGCCACATGCCCTCAACATGGGGAGGATGTCCCCATGTTGATGGGGACAAGGGTCTCATCCCCACAACCCTTGCCCGGTGGTTGTGGGGGTATGCGGGCGGGAGGCTTATCAGAATCTGGAAGACCCCTTTAACAAAGGGGACCCCCAGATCCTGGCCCCCCCCATGTGAAATGGTAATGGGGTACATTGTACCTCTACCATTTCACCCCAAAAAAAATGTCAAAGTGTTAAAAATGACAGTAGCCGGTTTTTGACAAATCTTTTAATAAAATCTTCTTTTCTTCTTTCCTTCGGGTTTCTTCCGCTGCTTCTTTCTCGGGTCTTCTCGTCCACATCTTGCCCGACGTCTTCTTCTATCTTCTCCGTCCGTCCTTCAGCCTTGTGGCCCTTGCCCGTTGTCTTGTCCTGTCTTCTTCTCCGTCCTTCCGCCAGCCTCCTCGCATCTTGTGTCTTCTCCGGTCTTCTTCTCGGTCCGCCAGCCTTCTCATCCCCGGACCCAGCGTTTGAATTTGAATTGGGCCGCCGTGTTCCCGCTCCTGGGACCCGCCCCCCTCTGACGCCACAAGTAAACTCCTTAGAAGGTCATGTGCGTCAGAGGGGGGCGGGGTCACATGAGTGTGACACGGCGGGAACTTCTTCTCCGGGCGGCGCGATTGAAATTGAATTCCCCCGCTGTGTGACGCTCTGTGACCCCGCCCCCCTCTGACGCACATGACCTTCTAAGGAGTTTACTTGTGGCGTCAGAGGGGGGCGGGTCCCAGGAGCGGGAACACGGCGGCCCAATTCAAATTCAAACGCTGGGTCCGGGGACGAGAAGGCTGGCGGACCGAGAAGAAGACCGGAGAAGACACAAGATGCGAGGAGGCTGGCGGAAGGACGGAGAAGAAGACAGGACAAGACAACGGGCAAGATGCGTGACCAGAAGGCTGAAGGACGGACGGAGAAGATAGAAGAAGACGTCGGGCAAGATGTGGACGAGAAGACCCGAGAAAGAAGCAGCGGAAGAAACCCGAAGGAAAGAAGAAAAGAAGATTTTATTAAAAGATTTGTCAAAAACCGGCTACTGTCATTTTTAACACTTTGACATTTTTTTTGGGGTGAAATGGTAGAGGTACAATGTACCCCATTACCATTTCACATAGGGGGGGGCCAGGATCTGGGGGTCCCCTTTGTTAAAGGGGTCTTCCAGATTCTGATAAGCCTCCCGCCCGCATACCCCCACAACCACCGGGCAAGGGTTGTGGGGATGAGACCCTTGTCCCCATCAACATGGGGACATCCTCCCCATGTTGAGGGCATGTGGCCTGGTGCGGTTCAGGAGAGGGGGGGGGGGGGCGCACTCTGTCCCCCCCTCTTTTCTGCGGCCGGCCAGGTCAACGTGCTCGGATAAGGGTCTGGTGTGGATTTTTAGGGGGACTCCACGCCATTTTTTTTTTCAATTTGGGGTGGAGTTCCCCTTAAAATCCACACCAGACCTGAAGGGCCTGGAATGGATATTTGCCGGGAACCGCACGTCTTTTTTTTTTTTGGTTTTTACGGCGGGGTTCCCCTTAATATCCATTCCAGACCTGAAGGGCCTGGTAATTTAATTTGGGGGAACCCCTACACATTTTTTTGTTTGTTTTATGAATGAATCCCTTTAGAATTGTCAGAGCCGACAATTCATTATAGCCGCGTGTGAATTTTTAAATGACTTTTTTCCTTCTGAATGTCACTTTGTGCAGGGGCAGCTCTAAGTGCGGGAAAAATGCGGAATATTTCACTTTTATTGTTTCACTTTAAGAATTATTAATTTCACTGCTCCCGAAAAAACGGCCGTTTTAAAAAATAAAAAAAGCATTGATACATGTTCCCTGGGACAGGACTGAGGTCCCCAAACACTTTTTAGGACAAAACTTGCAGATTAGCCTTTAAAATGAACACTTTTGATTTCTCCCATAGACTTCTATAGGGAGTTCGGCGCGGCTTTACATATTAGTTTCAATGCGCCGGCTGCTACGCTGGTTCATGCGCCCAATTAAGCCTCCACCCGGAGTACTAATTAACGCATGAACCAGCGCAGCGCACATAGCATAGTAAATCAGGCCCAGTGTCTTAACTAGATAGATAGATAGATAGATAGATAGATAGATAGATAGATAGATAGATAGATAGAGTAGGAAGTGTAGTCAGTATAGTTAAAAGTACAGTTTGTAGAGAATATATTCACATCCTTAAGCGTTGTCAATATATTTATAAACTGTACAGCTCAGCTAGTTTATCTATTAGTATCTGTCAGGCAGGAGATTGTTCTACATGCAGCGCTCTAACGTGTTGTATTGCCTGCATTAGGGATTTACTTTAAATATAATTATTCTGTGTTATTTAACGTGTGCTAGTTAATTGCACACACAGACGCATTACCTGTTACTGCACGTGTGCATTTTATTTGCACAGAAGCGCAGTCGCTGTTAATGCAACTGGGCTATTGAATTGCACAGAAACGCAGTCGCTATTACTGCGTGCGTGCTGTTTAATAGCAACTAAAGGCAGTTGGTGTCACTGCGTGCGTGCTGTTAAATCGCATTTGACCGCAGTGGCTATTACTGCGTGCGTGCTGTTTAATAGCAACTAAAGGCAGTTGGTGTCACTGCGTGCGTGCTGTTAAATCGCATTTGACCGCAGTCGCTATTACTGCGTGCGTGCTGTTTAATAGCAACTAAAGGCAGTTGGTGTCACTGCGTGCGTGCTGTTAAATCGCATTTGACCGCAGTCGCTATTACTGCGTGCGTGCTGTTTAATAGCAACTAAAGGCAGTTGGTGTCACTGCGTGCGTGCTGTTAAATCGCATTAGACCGCAGTGGCTATTACTGCGTGCGTGC
Source organism: Rana temporaria (assembly GCF_905171775.1). NCBI lineage: Eukaryota > Metazoa > Chordata > Amphibia > Anura > Ranidae > Rana > Rana temporaria. The sequence goes on along the minus strand of NC_053489.1, from coordinate 657,491,162 downwards.
TGTTTAATAGCAACTAAAGGCAGTTGGTGTCACTGCGTGCGTGCTGTTAAATCGCATTTGACGGCAGTGGCTATTACTGCGTGCGTGCTGTTTAATAGCAACTAAAGGCAGTTGGTGTCACTGCGTGCGTGCTGTTAAATTGCATTTGACCGCAGTCGCTATTACTGCGTGCGTGCTGTTTAATAGCAACTAAAGGCAGTTGGTGTCACTGCGTGCGTGCTGTTAAATCGCATTTGACCGCAGTCGCTATTACTGCGTGCGTGCTGTTTAATAGCAACTAAAGGCAGTTGGTGTCACTGCGTGCGTGCTGTTAAATCGCATTAGACCGCAGTCGCTATTACTGCGTGCGTGCTGTTTAATAGCAACTAAAGGCAGTTGGTGTCACTGCGTGCGTGCTGTTAAATCGCATTTGACCGCAGTCGCTATTACTGCGTGCGTGCTGTTTAATAGCAACTAAAGGCAGTTGGTGTCACTGCGTGCGTGCTGTTAAATCGCATTTGACCGCAGTCGCTATTACTGCGTGCGTGCTGTTTAATAGCAACTAAAGGCAGTTGGTGTCACTGCGTGCGTGCTGTTAAATCGCATTTGACCGCAGTGGCTATTACTGCGTGCGTGCTGTTTAATAGCAACTAAAGGCAGTTGGTGTCACTGCGTGCGTGCTGTTAAATCGCATTTGACGGCAGTGGCTATTACTGCGTGCGTGCTGTTTAATAGCAACTAAAGGCAGTTGGTGTCACTGCGTGCGTGCTGTTAAATTGCATTTGACCGCAGTCGCTATTACTGCGTGCGTGCTGTTTAATAGCAACTAAAGGCAGTTGGTGTCACTGCGTGCGTGCTGTTAAATCGCATTTGACCGCAGTCGCTATTACTGCGTGCGTGCTGTTTAATAGCAACTAAAGGCAGTTGGTGTCACTGCGTGCGTGCTGTTAAATCGCATTAGACCGCAGTCGCTATTACTGCGTGCGTGCTGTTTAATAGCAACTAAAGGCAGTTGGTGTCACTGCGTGCGTGCTGTTAAATCGCATTTGACCGCAGTCGCTATTACTGCGTGCGTGCTGTTTAATATCAACTAAAGGCAGTTGGTGTCACTGCGTGCGTGCTGTTAAATCGCATTTGACCGCAGTGGCTATTACTGCGTGCGTGCTGTTTAATAGCAACTAAAGGCAGTTGGTGTCACTGCGTGCGTGCTGTTAAATCGCATTAGACCGCAGTCGCTATTACTGCGTGCGTGCTGTTTAATAGCAACTAAAGGCAGTTGGTGTCACTGCGTGCGTGCTGTTAAATCGCATTTGACCGCAGTCGCTATTACTGCGTGCGTGCTGTTTAATAGCAACTAAAGGCAGTTGGTGTCACTGCGACTATTTTGTTACTTTACACTTGAGCCAAGTCGCTCTTACTGTGTGGTTGCTGTTTAATACCATCTGAAAGCAGTTGGTGTGACAGCGACTATTTTGTTACTTTACACTTGAGCCAAGTCGCTCTTACTGTGTGGTTGCTGTTTAATACCATCTGAACGCAGTTGGTGTGACTGCGACTATTTTGTTACTTTACACTTGAGCCAAGTCGCTCTTACTGTGTGGTTGCTGTTTAATACCATCTGAACGCAGTTGGTGTGACTGTGACTATTTTGTTACTTTACACTTGAGCCAAGTCGCTCTTACTGTGTGGTTGCTGTTTAATACCATCTGAAAGCAGTTGGTGTGACAGCGACTATTTTGTTACATAACACTTGAGCCAAGTCGCTCTTACTGTGTGGTTGCTGTTTAATACCATCTGAACGCAGTTGGTGTGACAGCGACTATTTTGTTACATAACACCTGAACGCATAACTATGGCTGGAAGGACAAAGAGAGGCAGAGAGTCACGAGGGCAAGCAGGCTCTGCATCTAGAGGTAACGCTGGTGATGGATGTGGTGCATCCTCTTCAGCACGTGGCCGTGGCCGCTCGTCCTTCTTTTCGGGAGCTGGCCGTGTTGAGCCTCAACATGCTGAGAAATTAGTTGAGTGGATGACCAAGCCGTCCTCATCCTCCTCATCCTCTCTCACACAGACTGATTATAGTTTGTCTGGCAAAGCAGCTGCCAAGGCGTCCTCTACCCTCTGCACAATGGGATCACACAATCCTTCCCTAGTCCCACCGTGTCCTCCTGAGGAGTCCCCCGAACTGTTTCAACACAGTGTTGGGTACATGCTAGCTGAAGATGCGCAGCGTTTTGAAGACTCCGATGACGGAACACTGATAGAGGAAGGCATTGATGTGAGCCCAGGGAGAGGGGGTGGCCGAGAGGGACAACAATCTGGGAGTGATGTTCCCCCAGCTGGAGCATACTGCCAGGTTGTCGCCAGTGATGATGAGGAGGGAGGGGATGATGAGGTCATTGACTCTACCTGGGTGCCTGGTAGGAGAGAGGAGGAGGAGGAAGAGGACGAGGCACAGGCACATCTTCAAAGAGGCAGGAAGCCCTCCAGGGGTCAGCTTAAGGGCAGTACACCAACTGCATTACGTGGCGCTGCTGTGTCTCAACGGTACAGCAAAAGTTCTTTGGTGTGGGCCTTTTTTGAAACCTGTTCATCAGATCCTACCTTTGCTGTTTGCAACATATGTCTCAAGCGTATCTCGCGTGGCCAAAACATCACCCACTTGGGCACCACATGCTTGTCCAGACATATGTCGACCTGCCATGCAGCTCGTTGGCAGGCATACCAGAAAGACCCACACCAAAGACCAAAGCGGTCCTCCCCTTGCCCTTCTGTGACCTCAAACCCCACTAGACCCCCAGTCCTCTCTGCAGCCTGCACCGAAGGTGTAGAAATAGGTGTGTCACAACGTAGTAGTGGTAGTACATCCGGCCAATCTACTGATATTACCAGACAAATTTCCCTGCCCCAGCTGCTGCAGCGCCGAAAGAAGTACGCTCCCAGCCATCCACATGCCCAGCGGTTGAATGCTAGCTTAGCAAAATTGCTAGCACTTCAACTGCTACCTTTTCAGTTGGTAGATTCTGCCCCTTCCGTGAGTTTGTGGAATGTGCAGTACCTCAGTGGCAAGTACCCAAACGCCACTTTTTTTCACGGAAGGCGATTCCGGCTCTCTACCGGCATGTGGAAGGCAATGTCCATACCTCGCTGGACAGGGCGGTCAGTGGTAAGGTGCATCTTACCGCTGACTCATGGTCCAGCAGGCATGGACAGGGACGTTACCTGTCTTTTACGGCCCATTGGGTGACTCTGCTGGCAGCTGGGAAGGACGCAGGTCAAGGTACAGTAGTTTTGGAGGTTGTTCCACCACCACGCCTCCAAAACACTACAACTGCTTGTGACACACCTCTCTCCTCCACCCCCTCCTCTTCTTCTTCTTCCTCTGTGGCCTCTTCCTGTGGTGATGTTGGCTCAGAACCAGCCGTGCTCCGTAGGCGTACGACGGGCTACGCAGGAATGCAGGCCAAGAGATGCCATGCGGTCCTAGAGCTGGTGTGCTTGGGAGACAGGAGCCACACTGGGGAAGAGGTTCTTTCAGCTCTGCAGGGGCAGGCTCAGAGGTGGTTGACGCCACGCCAGCTGAAGCCTGGAATGGTGGTCAGCGATAATGGCACCAACCTCCTCTCTGCCCTGCGACGTGGAAAACTCACCCATGTGCCCTGTTTTGCGCATGTTCTCAATTTGGTGGTGCAGCGGTTCTTGGGCAGGTACCCTGGCTTACAGGATGTCCTGAGGCAGGCCAGGAAAGTCTGTGTGCATTTCCGGAGGTCATATAATGCCACTGCTCGGCTGACAGACCTCCAGAGGGAATACAACCTGCCCAAGAACCGCCTAATCTGTGACATGCCCACCAGATGGAACTCTACGTTGGCCATGCTGCAGCGGCTGCACACGCAGCAGAGGGCCATCAATGAGTACCTGTGCCAATATGGCAGCAGAACTGGCTCAGGGGAGCTTGGTTTTTTTTCACCACGCCAGTGGGCCTTGATCAGGGATGCATGCACTGTCCTGTCACCATTTGAGGAGGCCACGAGGATGGTGAGCAGTGACAGTGCATGCATCAGTGATACTGTCCCGCTTATTCACATGTTGGAGCACACCCTACGTGGAATAATGGACAGGGCCCTTGAGGCAGAACAGAGGGAGGAAGAGGAGGACTTCCTTACCTCTCAAGGCCCCCTTTATCCAGACACTGTTCCTGCTTGCCCACCTGGAACACAGGAAGAGGAGGAGGAGGATGAGGAAGAGGAGGAGGAGGAGGATTGTATCAGCAGCATGGAGGTGGAGCCTAGCACTCAGCATCAACAGCAGCAGCCTTCAAGGGATCATTTACAGTCCCAAGGAACACGTGGACTTTTACGTGGCTGGGATGAGGTGGCTGAGGATCCTGTCATCCTCAGTGACCCAGAGGACTGTGCCCCGAATGCCTCTGCAAACCTACGCTGCATGGCCTCCCTGATCCTGCAAAGCCTGCGTAAGGATCCTCGTGTACGTGCTATCAAGGAGAGGGATCATTACTGGCTGGCAACTCTCCTTGATCCACGTTACAAGAGTAAGGTAACGGATCTTATGTTGCCATCGCAGAGGGAGCAGAAGATGAAACTACTGCGGGAGGCCTTGCAGAAGGGTCTGTGCAATGCGTTCCCAGAACCGGGGGGATTACCAAAACCTGGCCCTGGACAACGTCTTGCTGAGGCTTCGGTGAGTCAGAGAAGGAGCGGTGGAGAAGGTGGCCGTCTGACCGATGCGTTCAGACAATTTTTTAGTCCGCAGCCCCAAGGTCTGACCGGTTCCAGCAACCATCGCCAGCGTCTGGTTTACATGGTCCGGGAATACCTAGCGGCAAGATCCGACTTGGACACCTTCCCCACGAAAAATCCTCTGGCTTACTGGGTCTTGAGGATGGATCACTGGCCAGAGCTTGCACAGTACGCAATTGAGCTACTGGCTTGCCCTGCATCCAGTGTTCTTTCAGAACGCACATTCAGTGCTGCTGGAGGCTTTGTGACCGATCACAGGGTACGCCTCTCCACCGACTCTGTTGATCGACTGACCTTCATCAAAATGAATCAGGCTTGGATCAACACCGGCTACCAAGCACCTGATGCTGATGTTACTGAATAAGAATTTTGTGTTGAAATATCAGATCCCTTTGAGACTGCTGATGCTGAGTGACTGTCCTGTTGTGCTGCTGATGGAATATCCTTCTCCTCCTCACTTTTCATGCTGTTAGCTAGTAAGAAATTTTGTTTTTCTGTGCTCTGCCACCAGTGCCTAAGGCCTAATTTTTCTGCCCCTGTTTAACAGGGGCGCCTAATAACAATTTTTGATGCAATACTTTGCACGTGGCCTAAGGCCTAATTTTTGTGCCCCTGTGTAACAGGGGCGTCTAATAACAATTTTTGATGCAATACTTTGCACGTGGCCTAAGGCATAATTTTTCTGCCCCTGTGTAACAGGGGTGTCTAATAACAATTTTTGATGCAATACTTTGCATGTGGCCTAAGGCACAATTTTTGTGCCCCTGTGTAAAAGGGGCGCCTAATAACAATTTTTGATGCAATACTTTGCACGTGGCTCCTTGTTGCGCTCCAATTACAGATATTGGGAGGGGTTGCAGTGTTATGTTGCGCCTACGGACACATTTTTATGCCCCTGTGTAACAGGGGCGCCTAATAACAATTTTTGATGCAATACTTTGCACGTGGCTCCTTGTTGCGCTCCAATTACAGATATTGGGAGGGGTTGCAGTGTTATGTTGCGCCTACGGACACATTTTTATGCCCCTGTGTAACAGGGGCGCCTAATAACAATTTTTGATGCAATACTTTGCACGTGGCTCCTTGTTGCGCTCCAATTACAGATATTGGGAGGGGTTGCAGTGTTATGTTGCGCCTATGGACACATTTTTATGCCCCTGTGTAACAAGGGCGCCTAATAACAATTGTTGATGCAATACTTTGCACGTGGCTCCTTGTTGCGCTCCAATTACAGATATTGGGAGGGGTTGCAGTGTTATGTTGCGCCTACGGACACATTTTTATGCCCCTGTGTAACAGGGGCGCCTAATAACAATTTTTGATGCAATACTTTGCACGTGGCTCCTTGTTGCGCTCCAATTACAGTATGTTTGAGGGGTGCCCTTTTTTCTACAATTTTGCTTTCCCAAAAAGATAATGCCACCCCCCCACCACCCCTAAAATAATCGAGATATTGTTCCCACACAGCACGTGCGCAACCAGTATTAAATTACTTTGTTCTTATAATAATTTAATGTTGTGCAGGGACATTTCTAAACATGTGCCACTACTAGAGACACACAGCAGGTGTGATATTTGAAGGAATTTTTCATTTTTTTTTTTTCACTTTAAACATCATTAAAATCGCTGCTCCGCAAAAACGTCCGTTTTTAAAATATTTTTTTCGATTGATACATGTTCCCTGGGGCAAGACCCGGGTTCTGAAAGACGTTTACCAACATTAAATTGAATATTGGTCTTTAAAATGATCGTTTTTGAATTCGAACGTTCGAGTCCCATAGACTTCAATGGGGTTCTAAATGTTCGCGGTCTGTTCGAACGTTCTGATGCGAACCGAACCCGGGTATGTTCGGCTCATCCCTATTGTTCCCTTTTTAAATATGGGCACCACATTGGCCCTGCGCCAATCCAGTGGTACTATTCCTGTCTTTAATGAGTCCCTAAATATTAGATACAGTGGCTTTGAAATGACAGAGCTCAACTCACCTAGGATCCGTGGATGGATGCCATCAGGTCCAGGTGCTTTATCCACCTTTATTCTGTCTAAATATTTCTGGACCATATCACTTTTGAGCCATTGTGGATTTGAGGCTGTTTTTACTATTAATATATTTAAAGAATTTTTTGGGGTTTGTCCTACTATATTTTGCAATCTGTCGTTCGTTTTGAATTTTTGCATCCTTGATTTCCTTTTTGCATATCCTGTTATATTCTTTGTAACATTTAAACAACACTAGTGTTCCTTCATTTTTATATTTTTTAAAAGCTACTTTCTTATTGTTTATAGCTTTTTTAACTTTGACCGTGAGCCACATAGGTTTTATTTTTAGCCTTTTAAACTTATTGCCCATGGGAACATACTTTGCAGTGAGGTTCCACACAGTCTTTTTGAAGAATTCCCATTTCTGTTCTGTGTTCATCTGTGCCAATAGTCCCTCCCAGTCCAAGTCCTGGAGAGCAGCCCTCATCCTTGGAAAATTTGCTCTCTTAAAATGTAGTGTTTTAATATTTCCTGTATGTATTTCTTGCTTATAGTTAACATTAAATGAAATCATGTTATGATCACTGCTACCCAGGTGTTCCTTTATCTGAACATTAGTAATAAGCTCTGCATGGTTTGAGATTATCAGGTCCAACAGGGCATCATTCCTAGTTGGGGCCTCAATAAACTGCACCATAAAATTGTCCTGCAATAGGTTTTTAAATTTTTGTCCTTTAACTGTCCCAGAAGTGCCATTAATCCAGTCAATTTCTGGGTAGTTAAAATCCCCCATTATTATCACCGTCCCAGACCTTGCAGCCCTTTCCATCTGTGCAAGGAGCTGAGTCTCCACCTCCTCATTAACATTGGGTGGTTTATAACAAACTCCAATGATTAATTTTGAACTACGCACATCTGTATGCAGTTCCACCCATAATGCTTCAGCCTCATCACACTCTCCATCAACCAGGTTCTCTTTCACGCTTGCTTTGAGGTCACTTCTCACATAGAGACAGACCCCTGGTTGACATCAGAACTGCAGCCCATAGATCTGGGTGCCACAGTGCCACCAGCAGGTGAAACCTTTCCTGACAGGATCTTTTTGACATAACTGGATGTGTCTGACAATAATCTTGTATGCCTCAGCTATATAATCTATTTCGTCTGGGTAACTATTTCAATTCAGAATGAAAGGAACTGCACGTGTCCACATAGAACAACTTTCTCATCATTTACTTTCCATTTTTGTAAATTGATAAAAAATAAACGATTAACCCTTCGATTTCTGACACACCTGCCTAAAACTTTTGCACAGTACTGTGTATATATCAAGTCTATAGATTTTTCTCTGAAAACATGCAGCAAAGAGTTCCCCAGGAAGTTCAGGAATCCTCATTATTTTCCAGACAAGGTTACAATGGGACCCAGAAGTGTGTCAGAAGAGAATGTTTTATTAAGAAGGCAGCTAATTACACCAAAAATGTGTTTGTTTTTTAATTGTCATTCCTAGGAAATTGTCAATATGTTCACCCATGATTGCCCCCCCCCACCTCCGCCTGCCCAGGTCCAGACATTACCCGGCCCGTGTGACTCGGGAGTATTCAGGGTTCAACACTTTATTGATAAAATCCTGTAACAATAAGTCCGCTTGTTACATAAAACAACATCGACATCAACATGCAGAATGGATTCATTCTAAGAACAATTGGCAACATGTACAGTATATGTAAGTATACATGTATATGTAAGTCAATAACCACTAATGCTATGCAGGAGACATTGCTGGAGTGACTGACCACTTAATCTCCGGAAGATTTACCCCCCCACTCCTATAAAAGGAATAAACCCTAAAAGGGCATGAGTACCCCCTGGTACAACGGGATTTTAAGGGCAAAACTAAAAATGTATAAAATTATAATTTATTAGAAAGTCTTGATTTTCTTAAAAAAGAACTGATTATATGCAAATCAAATCAAATTATCGACACATTGATAATTCGCACAGTATACATCAATTGATATAGTCATAATTTTAATGACCTGGCCATTTTTTGCAATACGGCACTGCGGTTCTTTTCCCTTATCGGCAGTTGTGATGATGATATCATTGTTGTCCATGAGATTTTGAAGTGCTTGATGTTGAATAGAGGTTAAGGGCTAGATTCAGATAGATCTTTAGATCTGCGTAATCTATCTGATTTAAGATCCGCCGCCGCAAGTTTGAGAGGCAAGTGGGTAATTCACAAAACACTTACCTCCAAACTTGCGGCGGCGTATCTTAAATCCCCCGGCGGAATTCAAATTCCGCGGCTAGGGGGAGTGTAGCATTGAAATTAGGCGCGTCCCCGCGCCGATTTAAATGCGCATGCGCCGTCCGCAAATTTTCCCGGCGTGCATTGCTCCCAATGACGTCGCTAGGACGTCATTGGTTTCGGCGTGAGCATAACTTGCGACGAGCGGTTTTGTGAATCGACGTACGCAAACGACGTAAAAAAATTGGGAACGACGGCCATACTTAACATTGGCTGCACCTCATAGAAGCAGGGGTAAGTATACGCCGAGAAAACGCTAAAGTGACTGCGTCAGGCCCGCGTACGTTCGTGAATTGGCGTATCTCGCTGATTTACATATTCTCGGCGTAAATAAGCGAGAACGCCCCCAACGGCCATTTTTAAATTGCAGTTAAGATCCGACGGTGTAACACAGTTACACCTGTCGGATCTTAGGCATATCTATGCGTAACTGATTCTATGAATCAGGCGCATAGATACGACCGGCCTAACTCAGAGATACGACGGTGTATCAGGAGATACACCGTCGTATCTCTATGTGAATCTAAGTATCCTAAATTATTATATTTTTTTGTGTAGGTTGTTGACAAAATTTAAGAAAATCAGAATATACCATTTTGTAAAATGTCTCAAGGGATGATATGGGTAGAAAATTAATCTGGTTTTAAGTGAAGAGTGCACTATAGGGGGAGAAGCGGTGAGGTGTTGGGTGTACAAGCTGAGGTTCTCATAAGAGCTCTCTTGGTATATTTGTTCAAATGTGTGGATAACATCAGCTTCAAAATCAAATTCTAAAGGGCAGGAAGGGGAAGGTGTGGGTTCAAGTCCCCGAATCATGGAAAGAAAATGATTTTATTTTTCTGTTTTGACCTGAAAGAACCTTTAATAGTCAGGTTTTGTATATATCTATTAAGATCTTTACACAAAAGGTAGGGGTTGGGTTTATTTGAGGGGGAAAAATTAAGTCCTCGACTTCTGACCAACTGTGTAAGGACAAATTTAATATTTTTTACAGTCTGCAACATTTTGTTTTGTTGCTTCCTATTTCTTTCTCGTACTCCTTCATAGCCTCTCTTATGTGTTTTATTTTTTGGGACCTGGCTGGAGGGGGCCCATCTCTAAAAAAAAGTCTCTACCGGTGTGTTGTAAAACAATAGAGGCAGTAAAAGGTGTCAGGGTGGTATGGTTGACATAAACGGACTCATGAGGAAGGACTATCGGGGCGTTTAAAGAAGGTTTTTAACATAGTGCTCCAGCCTTCATGCTGGTTCCCTTCAACAGACTAGTCAGCTCCCAGCTGAGCAGCTGACACTTGCAAAGTGAACAACCTATTTGCCTTTCGTAAATATGCCCCACAATGTATTACTGGGTCTCTGTGTCTGTAGCCATCTTGGTAAAACCAGGGCTTTTTCTCCCTCATGTCAGAGCCAGGGATGAGTCAACAGATTTGATCTGAACCTAGGTTTTTCTATCGGTATTTATACCACTTCTATATATGACAGCTTCCTCCTAAGAAAGGAGTGGGTGCTATTTCTGTCTGAAAGTATTTTCTCTTACCTTCTGCTCTGTTAGCAAATATCAGGGATTCAGGATAGATCTCTGCAACCCATAAAAAAAAATTAAATACATTTTTGTTTAGAAAATGTGTGACTGCTTCAAGTTTTTATTGCAGTGCACCTGCTGATGAGATATTGGCCCAGATTCACAAAGCACTTACGCAGACGTATAACAAGTCACGCCGACGTAAGTGCAAATGTGCGCCGTCGTATCTGTGCGCCAGACCCACAAACGAATATGTGCCTAAAAACAGGCTACACCCCGCCGACGTAGCTTGCACACGCGGCGTAGGGTGGGCGCACATTTAGGCTGGACGCATGGTGGCGCTCCCATTGATTAGCCATTTGAATATGCAAATGAGGGAAATACGGCGATTCACGAACGTGCGTGTGCCTGGCGCATGCTACGCGAGATGCACGTAAGTTGTACGTCCAGCGTAAAGTTATTCCCCATAAAAGAGGTGCAACCCGTCAACAGACATGCACAGGTCTGCACCAGGGAACAAAAGCCGACGTATTTTGAGTTGGACGTGTGTCTGGCTGGGCGTACGTTATGTTCACGGCGTACGCAGTGATCCAGCGTAGCTTAGGCAGTTGTGCCGGCGTGGTTGTGAGCAGGCGCATGGGGGGGTGCTGTCGTCATGGAGCATGCGCAGTTCGTAATACGTACCTGTCTGGTGCTCGGCCCATCATTTGCATGGGGTCACGCCTCATTTGCATGGGTTCACGCCCACTTCCACCTACGCCGATGTACACCTTCGAAACCCACGCCACGCTGGCGCAGCGTTGGGAGCACTGGCTTTCTGAATGCAATGCTTGCCTCTCTGCGCTGCATTGGCGTAGCTTACATTGTTTGCCTTATGGCGGCGTAATGTGTGCCTTGCTCTCTGTGAATCTGGGCCTTATTCAGAATCATGCCCAAGAGTCAATGATACAGGGGGAGAGGAAAATGGGAAAATCTTGTCAAAAAATTCACAGATAGCACCTTCCACCAACAGAGGTTCTAAAATTCCCTGTATTTTTTAGGCCCCATACTCACGACCAAACATGTTTGCTGAAACTGGCCCGCGGACCAGTTTCAGCATACATGTTTGGTCGTGTGTAGTTACGAGCGTACAGAATTTCACCGTACATTTGCCCGCCGGGCCGTTTTTCAGCAGACATTTATTTCCAAACTTGTTTTAAAACCGTCCGCTCAAATCCTGTCCGAACGTACATGTTTGGTGGTGAGTACACAAAACCAACGTACAAAAACCCCGCGCATGCTCAGACTAAATGAGGCCACGGGAGCGCTCGTTCAGGTAAAACTCACGTTTGTTTGGGATATGGCACATTCGTCAATAGAAAGATTAATTCTAGCAATAGAACACTGAAGCAAAACACACAATAACCAATGCTTGATGCCGTCGTTTTATTCATTCTTCTCTTGCTATAACTAATCAGTTATTTAGCTCATGTTATTTCAACTGAGTTGTTCCATACTGAAAAGTGACATTTGTTAGCTGTGATGTAGTAAGATTTTTGCAAACTTTTATTGGCCCGACGTATCATATTTTTAGTGGTCCTCCACATTTCCAATTTTTTGCTTTTAATGTTTAATGGTTATCTTTCCCACTTTCTTTAGGTGTTTATAGTTATGTCACCATTTAGAATATTTTAATAGGAAATAGTTTTGATTTAGCTTTTGTTTGTATATTTAACATGTTTTTTTTGAAGGTTGTTTAAATTGTCTACCATGTTGGCACACCAAATGCCCCCCCCCCCCACATGAGTTAGTGAATAGTTTAGATTAAACATTTTATTTGTTTGTAATGTTTGATGCCTAAAATAATACCCACAGTATTACAAACAATAGGCACGTTTTTCAAATCAACCAAAAGGCTTTTATTTGAGCTAATTATAAAAAGGATCAAAAACAGAATGGCAGCACTTGAACAGCTAGCAACATACATGCAAACTTGCATTTGAAACATGGTGAAGGATAAACTAGCCAACCTCAGGAAGCACACAAAATAAAATCTGAAGCAGCAGCACATAACCAAAGGAACCCAAGCTGTGGTAGTCCAAACAAGATGCCATTTGTGGGGGATCAAATGGAAGGCAGGGCATCAACGTCTCCTCTTCCTTGCAACCTTCCTTCCAGGCTGCCTTCCAGCGGGTCTTCCCTGGGCCCTTGCAGGTGGGGATGATGTGGCAGCAGGAGTATGATGTTCAGCAAGCCGGGCCGGGTCACATAGCCCAGTGTCTGGGGTCAGCAGCTCCCTCTGCATCCACCAAAGGGCCTGGTTGATGATGCCCTTGGCCAATTGCCTCTGCTCCTCCGTGCCTTTATTGAGGTCATGTGCCACGGAGGCACTGTAGGCCTCAGTGGGGTTGAGGGGGGCCCTCATGATGGCACTCGCCTCCTGAATCATTTTCAGGCTGGCTTCCTCCACTGCCCCCAATTTCTTCTTACGGCCTGGTGGCCTAATATAAAGGGGAGGAGCCTGGCTGGTGGTGCTTGTCCTGGGGAGCTGCTGAACGCCACTGGGCCCGGCCTCCTCCTGGCTGCCACTGACCCCTTCGTCCTGGCTGACAGTGAGGAGAGGATCTGCCACCTCCTGGCTGGTCTCTTCTTCCTGTGTAAAAAAAAGGGACATGTTGTAATATATTTAGGAATATACTCACTCACATTTTCATGCTTGAATCTTATTTTTTGCCTTGAATTTAAACTTGAAAACAGACTCACCCTCTGACCCCTGCAGTTGTCATCCCTGACACCTATTTGTTTGCCCACGATTTTAGATTTTTACTTCCCAGCTTGTATTTTATTAACCAATATCAAGTCAAGAATCAAACAATAATTAAGATTATTACATAAATAGTTATGAAACTACTATACCTCATCATCGTAGAGGCGCAGATCTGCCTCTCTGTCAGCCAGGCCCTCTTCATCCGACTCTGCAGGGCTGTGGTGATCTGGGGAAGTCCCGCTGGGAGGTAGCGTGGAGGAAAGGTTGGGATTCAGACTTGACATTGATGCCCTGCCTTCCAGTTGATCCCGCAAAAATGACATCTGGTTGTAATACCACAGCTTGGGTTCCTTTGGTGGTCTTGCTGCTGCTCCAGATCTTAGCTGCTTTTGGTGAGCTTTGTACACTCTCCTATATGTGCCCCTGAGGTTGGCAAGTTTATCCTTCACCATGTTGGCACTGCATTCTGGCACCCATGTCCTCATGTATGCTGCTAGCTGTTCAAGTGCTGCCGCTCGTACGTCCTTGTTATGATAATGGTCCTGCTTTGAATCCCACAGGATGGGCATTTCCCTGAATTTATCCAGCAAATGCTGGATAATGTCTTGGCTCTGCAGGAGATCCATTGGGAAATTAGGATTTTCTCTTTTTTTTTCTAGATTGAAAAAATAAAAAGAAACCAAAAACACAATTAAAAAAAGCCTCAGCATTTACATTGATAGAATATGTTGTTTAAAAAGTAGTACCTATATAGAAATACAAACACAGTGTCTCTTGTTTAGAAACTGCTGGCCAGCTCTGCCCCATTGGTTGTTTTTAGATAACATTTTTTTTATACATGCCGCCCCTTTGGTTACATTGCAGGAAATAATATAAATCTACAACCATACACAATTATTACAAATGACAGCATTCATCAAGCCACTATTGCATGTGTAGATATCCTGCCCCTCAGCATTGATTACATGAAAGAAACTTCCTAATGACCTCTGTCCAACCAACACAGAACAATACTTGGCCTGATCTGAATACACCCTACATAATTGATAATGAGTCACAGCATTTTTGATCTCTCTATTTTGTGATGTCTACAAAAGCATTTGGGTATGAAAATCACATTCTGGTATCCAAGAGACATAATAGCTTAATAAAACTGTGCAACCAACAGACCAAACCCCCATCCCATTGCTCTACATTTTAGAGCCCGCTGCTGATCCCATGTTTAAATTTCTTACCTGCCTCTCTCACAATCCTCGTTTCTTCCGCTCGCTGAATTAACACGTAACCTACGTAATCACGTCAAGCGCCTTTTATACACTCCGCGTATGTATGAAACGCCGCCCTCGTCACCTTTGCCATGCCCCTAATCAATTGAAAAAGTAAATATGGCGTTAACTGTGTAGGTTCTGGAATCGCGCGAATATTCTCCGCGTAACCTACGTCAATACGTTGTTGGCATTCGCGACACTCCGCATATGCAATAATCCCCGCCCTCATCTCCGCCCCTGACGGGACATTTCCTCGTTTCCACGCCCCTAATCTCTGTGGGAAGGAAAGATGGCGATGTCACACGAGCGGGCACGGAGCTCTCATGGCGCAAGTGAAGGGACAGAGGCTGGACCGTCCCGATCCAGGCCTAAAAGATATAAAGCCACTAATATGGCGTTCGAAGAAATGGTGGAGTTGGTTTACATCATGAGGAGGAAGGATTATGATGGTGAATGTGGGCCCTACAAAACACCGAACCGTAGGAAGTCACACATAATGGACAAGGTGGCAAGGAGAATGAGGAGAATGTTTGGTGTCACCAGGTCAAAGGAGCAACTACGGAAGCGTTGGTCCGATTTAAAATTGAGGGAGCCACATCACATGAAGAAGATACTAAAAATTCTGCGTAAAAGTAAGTCCATATTATTTAAGGGGGGGGGGAAATGTCTGCAATAATGTGTTGACATGTATTTTTTCACATCTGCCTCCTTGGCCTGCTTGTACTTTTGAACACGTGTAGATACTGTATTGTGTTTATGTCAAATAACAACCTTAAACAAATTTTGTGAAATAGTAAACACGCGTAATATGACATTGTTTAGCAAAAATGTGACGTTACTCCAGGAACAACACACCTGGACATGGCTGACTGGCCCCAAACTTGGTTTTCCAACATTGTTGACTAGCAAAATCACAGAAATTAAATTGAGTGAATGTGACAGGCAAACAAGATTCATTCTCCAAAATGCAAATAAAGCTGATGTTTTAACATCTTGAAATGCAAAGCACCTGTGTCTCAAAAATCTAAGTATATTTATTTGGAGGGTCGACGAGAATTAATGTTTTGGGGTGACATCCATTTGTGTCACTTCTTTGCAAAAAAGGGGCAGGATCAGAGCTTGGCCTAGAACTACGCCAAAAATGGAGGATTGCTGAAAGAATAAACAACCAAAAATCATCATAAATGTATCGTCTATGCAATGTGTGCGATTTATGATATCCAATATCTGTGTGCTAATGAGTATACCTTTTGTTTTTTATGATTTCTTATAGGGGAAAGAAGACGCCAGCAATTGGAGGAGGCAGAGAGGGCCAGACACCCGGAAAATCAAACACCTCCACATGTTGAGCAGGAGGAGGCTGGGGAAGGAGAAGAGGATGTGGAAGGAGAAGAGGATGTGGAAGGAGAAGAGGATGTGGAAGGAGAAGAGGATGTGGAAGGAAGAAAGGAGGAAGGAAGAGAGGAGGAAGAAGTTATTTTGGACTTAGAATTTATATCAGATGAAGGGCAAGTGGCGGAAGAACAATTTGGCGAATTGCAAGAAGGTGGATTGATGGATGAAGGAGGAGTCGAAGATGATGGGGAGGTGGTGGAAGAAGGAGGAGTGATAGAAGATGATGGGGAGGTGGTGGAAGAAGGAGGAGTGATAGAAGATGAAGAAATTGGGGATGTGGAAATTATCAGGCCATCAGGTCAGTGTCACCCCTATATTAATAGGGCCAAACATATGCAGATAGGCTGGAAATTATTTACATATTTTGAATGCCAATTTGTTTCTTTTTAGGGGATGAAGATGGAGTAGCACATTTTTCACGTGCAAGTGCTTCTATCATTATACAGCAACTAATGGAGTGCAGCACGGAAATGGACATTATGCAGGAAAGGATGCTAGTCATGGAGCAGAATGTGCGAAATGTCATCTCAGAGTGTAGCACGGAAATGGAGAACATGCGACAAAGGATGCTAGTCATCAACCAAAATTACAAAAATATCATGGACATGATGGGCCGTGTCAAAGACTGAACCACAGAAGCCCATCCCCCGCCCATCCCCCGCCCACAAAACCCTTTTTAATTTTTGTACTTTATAATACGCCAAAATTTCTAAATGCACACACAGTGTGCCAATATGTGCTATCTGCCATCACAGACTATCTATTGTCTGTGCTTTGTGGGTACAAACCCCTCCTCGATCCTCAAGTAGTTGAGAGGAAGGGTTTGCTCCCACAAAACACAGACATTGATCACCCATGATGTCAGATAGCACATGTGGCCATTTGTCTGTTTAACCAATGACATTTGGCGAGTTTTCACTGAATGTGTGCATTTAGAAATTTTGGCGTGTTCCAGTGTGAAAGCACACCATCCATATGACTGACTGCTGTTATTTTTTTTTTTTTTTGTTTGGTGTTGATCTTTTTTGGTTTGTAAATGTTTCCAGTTTCAGATCACAAAACGAACAATAAATCTCACCTAAAGAAAGAAGTTAACTAATTTAGGTAAAAAAGTCAAAAATTTTTGTGTTGTGTTAAAATCTTGTAGAAAAAATTAGACACAAACAAATGACAAGGCCAAAAATTCTTGCGTATAGTTTCAGTGAAATTATTCTTACATTGTGTTTCGATCATTATTATTGATAATCACTGTCAATAAAGACAAAAAAATAAATAATTAAAAGCCAATATTTTGTCTCAAGAATTTGCAGGAAATGTTTTCTGCCTAAAAATACACATTTCTTGTTAAAAAATGAATAAAAAAAAAAAAAAAATATGAGACATCAAAAGCAGAAAAATGAGTGGCTTCTTATTTCTAGACTGAATACCCAGTTAGTAGATGAGTGAATAATGTGCAAATGTGGTTAGTTAATACATCTGAGTAAGTAAATTTGGCACTAGAAGTGCACTATTTTTGGAGAGAACCTGGAAGACAGAAAAATAGAGAAAAAGCAGTAATGACAAACAACTGTATAAAGTCCAATGGTCTAATTATTTATTAGTTGTGAGAATATTCCTTTCTTTGGGGGGCCGAATTAGAAAGAAATATGATCTGGCATAGCAATGGCCCCCCGACCCATGAAGTACTCAACATATTTGTCGCGTACCTCACGAGCAGATTGGGGGGCCAAGCCAGCGCGACCAGTGTCCAGGCCAGGAATGTTCTCTGAGGGTAGTCCTGCCTCAGAGCCCATGGAGGCTAGGTACGTCTGGGAGTGCCTGCGTAGAAAATTGTGCAAAATGCAGCAGGCAAATATAATGGTGTTCAATTTATATTCCGCCAAATGTATCGATGTCAGGAACAGGCGGAACCGGTTGCTGAGGATCCCAAAGGCATTCTCGACTACCCTCCGAGCCCTGGACAACCGAAAATTAAACACACTCCTCTCTAAGGTGAGGGTCCTCTGGGGAAAAGGCCGCATTAGGTGAGGTCCAAGGCCGAAAGCCTCGTCCGCTAGGAACACAAACGGAAGTCCTTCCACATTATCTTCATCTGGTGGCAATGCCAGACCACCAGTTTGGAGACGATCATAGAAATCAGTCCGTGAGAACACTCCCCCATCTGACATCCGGCCGTTCTTCCCCACGTCCACATATAGAAACTCATACTGTGCCGACACCACCGCCATCAACACGATACTATGATAACCCTTGTAATTATAATAGTAGGACCCCGAGTGGGGTGGGGGCACAATGCGGACGTGTTTCCCATCTATTGCTCCACCGCAGTTAGGAAAATCCCACCGCTCGGCAAATTGGGAAGCCACAGACTGCCATTCCTGTGGTGTGGAGGGTAGCTGTGGGGACAAAAAAAAAAATAGATTTAGTACTTTGGCACATAAACATTGCAAACATAATCATACAAGCATCCTTGTGCAACTTTACATTTTTAAAATAGCATTTGCTAATTATGAAGGGAGAATTTCGGGGCACAAATATATAGGCCCACTTAATTAATAAGAGACTCCACAGCCCTCTGATGGGGACAAAAACACTTTGAAGGGGGGGTGGGGGGTGTTAAAACTGTTTTTAGAAAAAAAAAAATTAAAGTGGCATGGTGGGGGTTGGCCCGAAGATAGCATGCTGGACAGGTTAATATTGGGTAAGATGAAAATATGCAGGTAGGCCAAAATAAAAAGAACATGTAAAAGCTGATATCAACATGCATAGTGAGAAAAGGGAACGTTAGTTAAACACACAGCATATCTGGGAAATAAAATAAAAAGTTAGTTTGCCACATTATTAAAGACACATTGTGAGGTTAAAATGAGGAAACTTACCTTCATATACTCCTCGTGCATAACTTTAATGATGGCAGCACACGTGTCCGGTATGATGACCCCAAGCGCCTGCGGAGAGATGCCTGTCGAGAACTTGAGGTCCTGCAGGCTCCTCCCAGTCGCCAGGTACCGCAACGTGGCAATAAGCCTCTGCTCGGCCGTGATGGCTTGACGCATCACAGTGTCCTGCCTCGTGATATAGGGGGACAGAAGATCCAGCAGACTGTTGAATACGGGGTCCGTCATGCGGAGAAAATTCCTATAGTCATTAGGATTATTCTCCTGGATTTCCCTAAGCAGAGGCATATGAGAGAACTGGTCACGCTGGCGCAACCAATTCTTGGTCCAGAAACGCCTCCGCCCCCTGTTTCTGGCCAAAGTACTGGAATAATGAACATATCCAGCAGCCATCCCATAAACAGCACCAACTCGCGAAAATTGACGCTGCTGCTCCATCATGGCTTCAAACCGGCCGGCTGGTCAGTCAAGAACACACTCCAACAGAAAGCACAATCAAATCCAGCGGTACCTGCAAAGAACGCACGACACACAGATACGAACGCACAGTACGAATCTGCTAAGCAGAACGAACTGCACGCCTGTACCCGAATGCCAACTACGTACCCACAAGCACACGCACTGAACGAGAAAATACTACCTGCTAAAGCCTGGAGACCGAGAAGCGCGAATCAGCTCTAACCAAACCTTCACTAACACGAGCAAAGCCGTAACTAGCAAAAGCGGAACAGAGGGCGTCGCCATTGACTTTGGCCTTTCCCTTTATAGTGACGTCAAACGTGGATTACGTGCACGCGTTCAGGTCCGCAGGGAAATATCGTCCGCTGGTGTGTACAAGCCAGCGGGCCAAATGAAAAAACAGCCTTGTACGCCGGAAACAGCCCGTCGGACATTTCGAACGGACATGTTTGCTCGTGAGTACTCGGCCTCCATGTTAGATATTTTTAGAAATGATTCCCAGAAAAAGCATATGAACTTCTGCTAGAGAATCATATCTAAATATATAGCCAGATTCAGAAAGAGTTAAGCCGGCGTATCAGTAGATACGCCGTCGTAACTCTGAATCTAAGCCGTCGTATATTTAAGTGTATTCTCAAATTGAGATACACTTAAATCTAGCTAAGATACGACGGCCTGCGCCGTTGTATCTTAGCTTTCTATTTAGGCCGGCCGCTAGGGGCGTGAATGCTGATTTACGCCTAGAATGCGTAAATCATCGAGATTCGTCTATTCACGAACGTACGCTTGCCCGTCGCAATAAAGATACGCCGTTTACGTAAGGCGTTTTCAGGCGTAAAGTTAGTCCAACAAAAAGCTGGCCTAGCCAATGTTAAGTATGGACGTCGGTCCCGTGTTGAATTTTGAAATTTTTACGTTGTTTGCATAAGTCGTCCGTGAATGGGGCTGGGCGTAATTTACGTTCAGAAAAAAAGAGAGTACTTGCGCTAAACCAAAAATTATTCTTGTGAAGTACAATCATACATGGGCGAAGCCCGCTTAGTGTATCATATGTGACTCAAACAAATTGGTTACAAGTGTGATAATACCTCTGAGCAAAAGAGGGCCGGAGCCGCCCCAAAACTATTTGGGCAGGTGCAGCACCTGTGCGCCCAGATTCAAATGGTAATGAATAAATGGTTCAAAGATTGCTCACAAGACCATGGGCAAAATTAATTAGTAGAAAACAGTGTAGATTGTGAACATAGATAACAAAATATATAAAATAAATGCAGATCTAAAACAGTTCAGACATGATAAACCAGAGTCTAAACAAGTGCAGAAAGCAGTCCATGAAGTAATTTACGTTCACGTCGAAACCAATAAGTCTTTGCGGCGTAATTTGGAGCATGCGCACTGGGATATGTCCACGGACGCATGCGCCGTTCGTAAAAAACGTCAATCACGTCGGGTCACGATTCATTTGCATAAAACACGCCCACCTCTTCAAAATTTGAATTAGGCGCGCTTAGGCCGGCACATTTACGCTATGCCGCCGTAACTTAGGACGCAAGTGCTTTGTGAATACAGCACTTGCCTCTCTAACTTACGGCGGCGTAGCGTATATGCGGTACGCTACGCCTGCCTAACGTTAGGCACGTCTTTCTGAATCTGGCTAATAGTGTGCATTAATGCACATGACTAGATAAACCTCAGGTCTCTTTACAATGAAAAAAGAACAGTTCCATTCTCTCTCTCCTCCCCTCCCTCAAAGGATCAGGCATTAAGTCCTGGAATACTATATGATATCCCAGAGCAACCGCTATACTCATGTAATCAATAGTACTTTTAATTTTATCCCTTGCTCACATCAAGTATTTTAGCTAGAAGGATACAACCACTTGCAAAGACCAGAAAGCAGAAATACATAGCATGTATTCCCCACTCTTCATTTTAAACCTAGATTGGAATGTGGGTCATCTATAAATTTTTTCCATATTTTCTGAAATTTTCAAGATGTATTATGTTGAAAATAAGTATATTTCTCAAATAGTACATGTTTATCTGTTTCCTTTAGCCATTCACCAAGAGTAGGAGGGTTAGATGAAATCCATAGAGAGGCTATGAATTTACGCGCAAGAAAAAGCATTCTCATTATGGCAACTGTCTCATCATATACTAAATGGTTATATTTATATACCCGAGGAGACACAGGACAGGATCAGGAGTAAGTGAGATGTCAAATATAGAATTTATTGTGTCTATCACATCTTGCCAATACTGATGAAGTTTTGGGCATCTCCAAAACAAATGTATAAAAGAGCCAGAAGATTTCACACAATCTTGGACAATCAAGATTCTCCCTTCTACCTACTCTATTCAGCAACTCCGGAGTACTATACACCCTGTACAAAATAAAAAGTTGTCTCATCCTGTGTGTTGGGGATATCGAGACGCTGAACATTCTTCATTCTTTGGTCCCATATTTCTTCTAGATCCACATCAATATCCATCTCTCATTTTTTTGTCTACATGGAATCGGAAATTTAAGAAGCAGTTCAGATAATAATTTCATATATACTTCAGAGATAAGTCCTTGTGTATTGTTTGCTTGTACTAGACTGTCCAAGACAGGGGTTTTGTAGAAGGGGATGGTCGGGCTATACCTTGTTTTTTTAAAGCGTGTCTTAATTGTAGGTATTGAAAAAAATTCCTTGTATCAAAACCATAATCGGTACAAAGCTGCTGATGGGTTTTCAGCACTCCATCGGAATACAATTGCATCAAGGTAGTAATCCCAGCATGTTCCCATCTAGAAAATCTGGTAAACTTCAGAAAATGCCCTATTCGACCATATTAGAGTTATTACCTTAGTGAAAAACTATTCTTTAAATAAAAGTGTTGTAGTATTCTGATTACATCATCAGTATTCACAACTTTATTTTATAAAACCAAAGTGACAGTCCCAGACTAAGGATGCATGGTTACATTTAAGTCTGTGTTAGTGAAATGTGGCAGTGGGAAGTTCTTAGATGGGTGAATACTCATGATGTAATGACTGTGTATTCTTTCCATTTGGTTTATTAGAAGTAAGGATGACTCCCTTTACATCTATCACCTGACCCTCGAGAGGTGGTGGAAACCATTTTGAAGCAGGGGATGGTCTTTATCTTCTAACTGTTAGTAAACATAGTGTTCGAAATAAAGATTTTGCATTCGTTTTTCACACTGTAGATATTTTTTTAGATAAAGGTTCGTGTCATAAGTGTTCAGAAGAAGAGTGGCCAAACGATAACAATCAGTGTGTACCAAAACCCTTTGAATTCCTGTCTTATGGAAATGATTCGGTTTCTCTCACAGTCTCAGTTATTTCTGTCTTACTGTTGGTTAAAACATCTGTTATTTTTTGTGTTTTTATTGTATTTCGAGAGACTCCAGTGGTCAGAGCTAATAATAAAAACTTGAGCTTCGTTCTCCTGATCTCCATCATCTTGAGCTTCCTCTGCGTGTTTTTGTTTTTGGGTAGACCTGGACCTATCAGCTGCATGTTTCGTCAGACCTCCTTTGGAATCATCTTTTCTGTGGCCGTATCTTCCATTCTAGCCAAAACTATTATGGTCTACATGGCCTTTAAGGCCACCAAGCCTGGAAGTTTCTGGAGAAAATATATTGGAGTAAAAATATCAAATTGTTTGGTTCTTCTTTGTGCATTCATCCAGGTTTTAATTAGTGTCATTTGGCTATTGACTGCCTGTCCATTTCCAGAAATGAACACTGACCTATATGCTGATAAAATTATTATTCAGTGTAATGAAGGATCTACTCTGGCATTTTCAATACTCCTTGGTTACATCGGACTTCTAGCAGCTGTGAGTTTTTTTGTGGCTTTTCTGGCCAGAAATTTACCAGACAGTTACAATGAGGCAAAATACATCACCTTCAGCATGTTGGTGTTCTGCAGTGTCTGGATCGCTTTTATCCCAGCCTATATGAGTGTAACAGGGAAGAACACTGTGCTTGTAGAGATATTTGCTATAATAGCTTCTAGTTTAGGAATTTTGGGTTGCATATTTATTCCCAAATGTTATATTATCCTGGTGAGACCAGATTTAAATTCAAAAGGTAAATTAGTAAAACAAACCAAAACCTGACAATACATTTTCTTATTGAATGTTTATTTATAAATCATTACATTGAATTTGAATGGAAATCCACTTTATCATTCCCATTATACATAGATAGACTATGATCTTTCTGTATGATAGGTTGGGCAGAAAGGGTTCTACAAAAAATAATTGTAACAGAGGTTTATTATTGTTATTTGTTATGCAATACATCTATTTAAACAGTGACTTTGCTCTCTTTATTTCACACATATTAGAGAAACATGCAACATTGAACGTACCATTAAACAAACAAATAAAATATAAAAAGCTATTGAAAAGCAAAGGTATACATTTGTAGCACTACCCCCGAAGGAGCTGCTGGTTTGTTTTGGGTTTGTTACTCTGGCTATCAACCCCTGAAACTGGCTCGAGTAGTCTATAACTAAACCAGGGCAATAGAGTCTCTTTCTCCCTGTACTCAATTTCCCAACATTCCTTGTTGGAACAATGCAAGAAAATAGAAGGTGGCTATATCACAACTTGACCACCGGAGGGAGCCAAGATCCTTCTTGATCAGCAGATGGTAGTCTTTAGATCATATAAAAGGTGATGCCCCGCTACACATTTAAAAAGGAATATGTTTTAATGCTACCACTTCAATTTCCTTTTAAAAATCTAGCTTCTAGTTCTTTTACACTTTGGTGTTCTAGTAACTGTAAATCTGCCACAATAATTTTGTATTCATTTAACTCTATATTAATTGCAGAAAATTATTATTGAATCTAGTTAATATTGATCCTTTTTCTGGATGATTCACTTTATGCATCTTTTAAATATTTACAAAATGGCTTCCATTTGCGGAGACACTTTTTACTTGCCTCAAAATATCTCACTATTGCTTTAACCCTCCTGTCGGTATTCCCGAGCGTGACTCGGGGTTGGTTTTTCATGTTACGATCGGTAACCCCGAGTCACGCTCGGGGTAGATATGCAGAGCCTGCAGCGTGCGCTGGCTTACCTTGTCCTGGATCCAGCGATGTCACCACGCTGTGTGAGCGAGCGGGTCCTCGCTCGATTCACACAGCGTCCTCCTGTGCCGCCGATCTCCGTTCCCTGCGGCGTTACGAAGCACGGGAGGGGAGATCGGCGCCAAATTCAAAAAAGTAAACAAACACTATACATACAGTATACTGTAATCTTATAGATTACAGTACTGTATGTAAAAAAAACACACCCCCCTTGTCCCTAGTGGTCTGCCCAGTGTCCTACATGTTCTTTTATATAATAAAAACCTTTCTTTCTGCCTGAAAACTGTAGATTGTCCATAGCAACCAAAAGTGTCTTTTTATGTCAAAAATGGTTTTAGATCAGCTAGAAAACAGCGATAATAAATTATAATCACTTGCAGAATTGTGCGAAAGCGATTTGCGGGGAAATTCGTCATAAAAAAAAAAAATAATGACAGCAACAATTCTGCAACTGAGAAAATTTCAGTGATTTTGATTTGATTACATTATTGAATAATTTTTATTTTAATTATATTATTACTTGCTATAATTATTTATAATTATTTATTATATTATAATTTAAAATTTTGTTTTTAAAAAAATGTCATACCCGGGATGCCTATTAGATTCTTGTTTGGTCAGATTTAAGTGAGTTATTCCTAAAAATCACAGGCCTACAGTATAAAACACCAAATTTCCTTGCAAATAATTGTACCGCTTTCAGCATGTTTTTTCAGACAGAATCATACCGCCAGGGAGGTTAAATTACTGTATCCTCTTACAGGCCCTTAATCTTGGGGTTGCTATATATATATATGCTAAATAATTGCCTTATTTATTAGAACATTTAAGCCCTTCATTTAAAGTGTTTTTTTTTTTTTCCAAAATTTTTTATTTATTAAGAACAGGTAACAAGCCCACAGGGGCCACAGCGGCAAAAAGTACAGGGTAAACAACTGCATGTGGACAGGAGAATACAAAGGAGCTCATTACAGACAAGGAGGGGCATACGTCCCAACCATTACAATTCCGTTTGACAGGATATCTACTTTGTTCGCATGTTTCCATGCAGATAGTCAGTTGTCTAACTACGCATCAGGCAGGCAATTCACCATGGACCCGTGGGTCCGTCCCCCGCTCCTTTTTTTTTAAAAGAGAAATAAACTAGTGCAGTCTAAAAGAAAAGGTTAGAAAGGATATTGAGGGGGATGGCAGAGAGGCGCCGGGAAGGTCCCTGCAAGGTGGGGGAAGAGAGAAAGAGCAGGTGTAGGGGGGGGGGAGGGGGAGTCTGCGGACATGGACTTCCGTCATGTCTGATGTGGCGTATTGGCAGCGAGGGTCACACAGCATGTCAGAAGCAGTCAGGTCGATAAGGTCCGTCGGCGGTCTCTACAGACATCCTCTGAGGGCCTGACCCTCCTCCGAATACTTAAACATATTCCAAAGCTGCCAGGTCTTGGAGTATGTCTCGCTCCTATTTTGACTTGTGAGGACCAGGTCTTCCAGTCTGCTGATGTCGTCCACTTTCCGCAGCCACATAGGGACCGTCGGGGGGTGCGGAGACTTCCAGCATATTGGAATACACGCCTTGGCGGCGTCGAGAAGGTGGCGTATGACCGATTTCTTATATACTCGCAGATGTACATTGTTTGCGTGTAGTAGGAAGTACGCTGGGTCGTCGGGTATCTCCCTGTCGGTAAAGTTTTGCGAGATTTTCCGCACTTCTTCCCAGTATGGTCGAAGAGCTGGGCATGTCCAAAAGACATGTAGCAGTGTGCCTCTATCTGTCTGGCAACGCCAACAGAGATCTGATGTTGTCGGGAAAATCTTGTGCAAGAGAGTCGGGGTCTTGTACCACCTCGTCATGATCTTATAGTTGGTTTCTTGCATCTTAGTGCAGATCGATGACTTATGTGCAAACGTGAGGATGTGTTGCACCTGCCCGGAAGAGAATTTACAGTTCAGATCTCGCTCCCAGTTAGCTAGACTTGGAATTTGGTAATCCGCTGTTGGTGTGATCAACATGGTGTGAATAAGGGATAGGGCGTGCGGTAGCACGCCCGATTCTGAGCATAGCTCTTCAAAGTCCGTAAGGGGGCGGTCAGTTCGGGCGGGGGGAGTCAATGTTTTTAGAAAATGGCAGAGTTGGTGCGCTCGCAGGAAATCTAGATGGAATCGGCCCGTTGGATCCATTAGCTCTAAGGGTGATCTCCACCGGCCCGCCACACTAAAGTGAGAGGCCTGGAATAGGCCAGTATCTCTCAGCTCTGAGAATTTCGCGTCTCTCATGCCTGGTTTGAAGGAGGGGTTCCCCAGTATTGGGCGTAATGGTGAGATCCCCGACGAGAGGTGCGTTTGTGTCAGTAGTCTAGCGCATACTTTAATGGTGGTACCTATTACCGGGTGGTTTTTAGATGTTTTTTCTATTGCTGTGTGGCACCACGGCGCTCGGTCCAGAGGGGTCTCGCATTGTGATTGTTCCAGTTTAGGCCAAAGTTTAGTGTCCTTGTGTCTGCACCAGTCTATAAGACGGTTCAGATGAGCAGCATGATAGTAAGTTTTGATGTTTGGCATCGCCATCCCACCATAAAGTGTTTTTTAAAGTAGAAGTTTTTTATCTTAATGCATTCTATGCATTAAGAAAACAAACCTTCAGTTTGTAGCAGCCCCCCTAATACTCATCTGAGCCTGTCTCTATCTAGCAATGTTGCAGGGCAGTCTTGGCTGCCCAGGACTCCCCCTCCTTATTGGCTAAGACAGCAGATCAACGCCATTGACTCCCGTTGCTGAATGGACATGGAGCTGTGGCTCAGCGGGAGGAAGGGGCTAGGAGTGCTAAAGACGGACCCAAGAAGAGGAGGATCTAGGCTTCTCTGTGCAAATCCACTGAACAGAGCAGGTAAGTATGACATGTTTGTTATTTTTAAAGAAAAACATTGAGACTTTATTATCACTAAGGTTAACCATAAGGTTTGTTCTTGGATATAAAACTGGCTACAGGGACGTGTCCAAGGGGTTGTGATAAATAATGTATACTCAGCATGGAGTGGCAAGTCTCTGTTCTGGGACCAATTCTGTTTAATTTATTTACAAATTATATAGAGCATGGGATAAATCGATCTCAGTGTTTGCGGATGACACAAAAGTATGTAGAACAATAACAACACTGCAGGATATAGAACTTTACACGAGGACCTGAACAAATGAATGGAGTCGGCTACTGCATGGCAAATGAAGTTTAACATTGAAAAATTTAAGGTTATACACTTGGGGGGAAATAATATAAATGCAAGTTACTCCTTAGGGGGAGAACCCCTAGGGGCTTCTAGGATGGAGAAAGATCTAGGGGTCCTAGTAGAAGACAGACGAGCAATAGCATGCAGTGTCAAGCTGTGGCTACCAAAGCTAACAGAATATTTCCATGCATTAAAGAAAGAATTTACACCAGAGATAAAAAGATTATTCTGCCACTTTATAAAACTCTGGTTCGGTCGCATCTAGAGTATACCATCCAGTTCTGGTCGCCAATCCTCAGAAGGGAAGTGCTGGAGCTGGAGAGAGTCTAAAGAAGGGCAACTAAATTAATATGGGGACCTCAATTATTAAAGTGACTACAAGTGCTACGTTTATTCTCTTTGGAGGAGAGATGCCTGAGAGGATTTATGATAGTAAAACATTGCATTTGCAATTAATAAGCATGAAGGAGTGGGGGCAGTTTAAATTTCTTTTAAATTGTATTTAATTACACATAGACAAACAAATCTTACACTGTATCTTTACTTTTTTTTTTCATTTTTACTTTCACAAGGGATGAACAACATCCCTTTTGATAGCATGGGCCATGACATGTCCTCTTTATGGAGAGATCTGGGGTCTTTTAGACCCCATATCTGTCCTCTGGCCTTCAAAGCACAAGATCAAACCAAGATCAGTTTGATCAGATACTTGTTCAAGCCGTTAATGGCTTTTTAAAATGAGCCCGAAACGAAAGTGATAAAATCCTCATCACTTTCAGTTTCTGACATCACACGTGGGAGGAACGACATTCATCCTTCTCACTGTGTCCCAGTAACCGGATGCTACTGGTCTCATATTAAAAGCAGTAAAGGTGGAACCCCCTTCCACTGCCTGTAAAAGTAATCCAGGGGCTTCTTAGCCACTAGGATTACTTTTACTTTGTGCAGAATTGCTGGTGTTAAAAAAAATGATATCTTGATCATTGCTGTAGTGATGACCAAGATATCACCCTTCCAATCCAGCGAAGTACTGATACATCGCTGGATGGGAAACAGTTCAAATTAAGTGTAAATTAGCATTGCACTGTTTCTTATTATCATCAGCATTGCAATGTTCACACAGGTAGCAGTAGCACTGTAATCAGGTGCTCTATCATGTCTCTGTTATTGCTTTTGGGTGCTGACTTTGTTAACTTATTGCTTGCTGTACTTACTGTATGTAACAGCCATAACAAAGTCAGCACCCAAAAGCAATGTGACAGAGAGCCATGATAGAGCACCTGATTACAGTGCTACTGCTACCTGTGTGAAAATTGCAATGCTGATAACTAGGGTTGCTAACTCATCCCTTTAAAACAGAACACATATTAATTACACAGGTTCTGAGGCTAATTTAATGCAAATAAGGCACCAAGTGAGTTTAATTACCTCCTTAATCAGCCACAGAATTAATATGTGTTCTGTTTTAAAGGGATGAGTTGGCAACCCTACTGATAACCTGCTGTGGTGTGAGATACATAATAGGACACAGTGAATCTAATCCCCACTCACTGTGTCCAGTGCAGCCACGCTGTCCTGCTTTTCTCTGTCAGACGCTCAACTTCTTCACACCTTGTGAGGATTGCAGCCGGGACCCGAACGGAGAATTGCAGTATCACTCCACCAGCCGGGACTATCAGAATAGTGGGCGGCATGATATACATGTGCCCGAAAATAAAAAAAATAGTCCCCCCACTGCGCTCCTCTCCTCTTAACTTCACCTCCTCACTGTCCTACCTTACACAGATAGATCGGAGGGAGGCACAGCGTGTCACACAGGCAGTAGCTGCAGGGAGGGAGGCGGGACATTTCTGAATGAAGGGTAGAGCTGGCCAGGTTTAAAAAACAGGTAATTGGCTGCTAGATTGAAGGACGGTCCTAGCAGCCAATCACTAGATTGTTAACCTCGGCCAGCTCTACCCTTCATCGAGAACTATCCCGCCTAGTGATGCCCGCTCTATGGCATAGGCGATTGCTGGGAGAACAGCTCCCGATCAACAACAGCCGCCGGCAGTGCTCGCCCCCCCTCTCCCAGGCAGCCCAGCTCCTCGCCAGACCTCATTTTCCACTAGGAGTAGGCGAGTGGAAAATTTGAGGTCTGCTAAACCGATCCCTGTCTGTTTTGTCTATGTGATACAGTTGAGGTAGCTGGGAGGCAATGTAATAGAGATTAAATCTGGAAGGGCAGTGCCCCAGAGATCACTGGGATTCTTAAGTGTCCTCCATGCCAGTTTGTGTCTATTGGGTCCCCAAACAAATGGCATTAAGGAGAGCCTCCAGGGATTTAAAGTATTTTAGGGGTACATAAATTGTGGTATGTCATAAGATGTATAGTATTTTAGGCAATAATACATTTTTTATAAGGTTAATACGCCCCTAAACTCCCAGGGGTAGGCGGGTCCAGATTTGTAATTTAGATTTAACAAGAGCGAAGAGGGGCTCTGTTGAGAGATATGCAGTCGGCCGGGGACCAATACGTATACAAATATTTAATATGGCTAGCTCGTTGTAGTGGGAGTTGGGCTTGTATCCTGGATGGCGGAAAACTATCAATGGGTAGGATTTGGAATTTTCCCCAATTAATCTTAAGACCAGAGAATGACCCAAACCGATCTATCGTCTGCAGTGCGGTTTGTAAGGAGGGACTTGGGTTAGCCAAGTATAACAATGTGTCATCTGCATACATACTGTACTAATTTTCTCTGTTAAGGTCCTGAGGCATAAGCCACAGATCTCTGTATTTTCTCGAATAGAGATGGCAAGTGGAGTACCTAATAGGCTGCCTCTAGGGTAGCCGTGTTAAAGGAGCATTTTACAGTATTAGACCAGACTTTGCTCCAATCCACTAGATCAATGTGGGATAAGTCCTACTCCCAATTAAGGACATAAAATAATGAGGTATGGGTCCCGCTTGAGTTAAGGGAGGAGTAAATCAAGGATATAGTACCCGGAGATCCTGGAGAATGTAGGTACGTTTGCTCAAAGGCCATTTTCTGGTAGGTATCATTGTGTCTGAGAGAGGAGATCCAGTGGCGGAGTTGAAGATAGCGGAAAAATTACACTGAGGGAGCGTCATGAGCCTCTTGGATTGAAGCCCATGAGGCGAAGGTGCGAGTTCCAAGAAAATGTTGGACCTGGGAGAATAAATGGGCTATCCACCAGGCAAAAACATGAGGTTGTTCTAAGCTGGGGGGAAACAGGGGGTTTTTGAGGAGGGGGAGGAGTGGGAGGAATGGGGATATAAGTCCACCGGAGTACCGAACTGTGTCCCAGAGTTTTAAGCTATGGGCTATCAAGGGGCTGAGTGAGGGGGGACGCATTTTAGGAGGAGCCATAAGAGAGCGAAGATGGGGACCGGTGCACAGTTGGGGATTTCCAGAAGGACTCAGTATGGGATAACGGAGGTAGCCTAAAGCATTGTAAGCTGGGATATTTGTGCAGCTTGATAGTATTTAGCAATGTTTGGAACTCCAAGCCCACCTCTCAATTTGTGGGCATACAGGATAAAGTAAGATATTCTTTCCCTAGGGAAAAAACACTGCGCTAACACGTGAATAAATATATATTAACCTAATTAAAGAAGCCGCCAGTACCTATTACTCAAGATACCCAAAGTAAAAAAGACATAAAATACAAAAAAGGTACAGCGCTAAAAATATTGAGTGATAATAACCAAATAAGTGAAAAATAGTGACAAATTCAAAAAAATGTGAATTAGATGATATAAAATAAACGTTTGAAACCAATATTATATCAATGTAAAAGTCCCAAGTAGTAAAGTGGTTAATAATTTGAAAAAAGAAGGGAGGTGCACTGAAAAAATCTTCTTCCACCAAAAAGGGACACCCAGGTAGTGAGATGTAGTCTCCTTACCGAATCCACTGACCGCTATATCAGCGGTCAGTAAGGCACAGGGATGATTATAGTCTTCCCAATCAGACTTTCTCCGGCAGTTGAATGAAAAGGGCAGATCCTCAGCAACAGTCCCCAACACATGGAATAATATGGCTCATATATATTGGAAAAATGAACAAAAACACTCCATAGAGAAGTACTGCAAAGATCGCAGATTTAATAAAGGTTGGGTTGCACTTACAGTTAAGATGAATTCAAACAGCATGGGATAGACAGAAAGTGGCGTTTTGATCCGATCCAGTCCTGTCAGCTGGTCTCCGTTTTTGTATCTCCTCGTGAGCGTGATGACGTTCCAAGCAAAATCCGGCCGTATTTTGTAAGTGTAAGTGTAACTGTAAGTGCAACCCAACCTTTATTAAATCTGCGATCTTTGCAGTACTTCACTATAGAGTGTTTTTGTTCATTTTTCCAATATATATGAGCCATATTATTCCATGTGTTGGGGACTGTTGATGAGGATCTGCCCTTTCCATTCACCTGCCAGAGAAAGTCTGATTGGGAAGAGGGGGAGCAGGGACTGGGTAGGGGAAAAGGGCAGGGGAAAGGGGGTCATGTGAGCCCTGCGTGCGAGCCCCTGCTATATCAACATCAAGAGTTCGGCTTTAACAAAGTCCAAGCGTGAATCAGTAATTCCAGGGGACTCACTCAAACAAGGTCAAACTTACAGTTCCAAGGCTCATCTCAGGTCAGAGCGTTTGGAGCCAGTTGCGGAAGAGGTGCATGGACGGGGGAGCTTGTGGCTTCCCAGGTGCGCCCAGAGGGTTAAGAGCAGGACTGGAAGGAGCAGAGTCGGCCGGGCTCCGGTTTCCTTCGCTAGATGGCAAGAGACAAATTCTAGGATTGCCTGTGCTTCATCCGGAGAGGTCAAAGTATGAGTGTGGCCCTTATAGAAAAAGGAAAGCTTGAAGGGAAAACCCCAACTGTACCGAATTTGGTGGGCCAGCAATGCAGAGGTGTAAGGCTTCATCTGTAACCTTTTTATGATTGTGGACTGGGAGAGGTCTGCAAAAACTCGATAGCGGTTACCCTGGAATACTAGATCAAGCTTGTCCCTGGCTGATCGTAGGAGGGTTTCTTTAGTGCGGTAGTAAGTAAACTTTATCACAATGTCCCGGGTGGTCCTTCTGCTTTCTTGGGGCCAAGCGTACGGTGGATGCGGTCGAACTCCAGGCGATCAACGGGAATGCCAGGCACTAGCTCCTGTAACAGGGCTGTTGCTGTGGAGGTGATGCCTCTGCGAGCCCTGTTTTCAAAGTCCCCCAAACGGAGGTGAGCAGCTTCTAGTTCTTTTTTTAGGTTGGCGATGTCCTGCACATGGTTCTCTAGTACTGTGGCAGCTGCATTCATTTTGTCCTCGAGATCATTGGTGCGGGAGCCAAGCTCCCTGATCTCCTTGGTGAGGTGCGTTGCAAGTTTGGTGGTAGCAGATGAAAGTTCCGCTTGCAGCAAAGTTTTAAAGTGTGCCAGAAGGTCGGCATCACGAAGTGCAGGCTGCTGATGTGGGGCAATTTCTGAGGCATCACTTACGGCGTCCTTGAGGGGGGATGGCTTGAATAGGTCCTGACTCGAGGCTGGAACTTCCATGACGGGCGGGGAGGCCATGAGAGGGTTCCGGTCCGCTGACTTAGTGCTGGAGGATCGGGTAGATCTCCTCTCCATGTGGCGAACAGGGCTTCGGAGGACCGGAGAGGGGCAGGGGAAGCCAGGAGTGCCCTTAATAGCAATATTAATGTGGCTGATGTGTCTGGGCGGTGAGGAGCGAAATTACCGAGCGGCCATCTTGGTTAGCTGCTCGCGAGCTTCCCCCCAGAAAGAATCTATTTTTAAACACATATCACGACAAAACCATTGTACAGACTTTGGTCTTAGCTTTGTTGTGAGAGACAAAAATGTGTATGTCTCTTAATATTTGGAATATACTTATATCATGCTGCAGGTAGAAATTAATGGTTCTGTTTTGTATATGTCAAAACAATTCAATTACCAACAGGTAAAATAAACAGATTAATACTTTACCAGGGCTTAAGAAATATGTTGTTTTGAGAAGCATCAAATTAGGTGGATTATGACCCAAGAAAAATCATCCAGCATATTAACAGACTCTACTTCCAAATTTGAAGCTATTTGGGAACCCTGGGCTCAGTATGTCAGGATCCCCATTATTACGATCCCCCAGGCTCTCAATTCCTCTTCAACCCCTTCTTGGCTTCCCTGTCCCTTTCCTCTCCCCCTTTCTCTTCTTCACTTTTACCTCTATCCCATCAATTCTTCAGTATTCACTTTGTCCAGACATTTGTATCCTAAATCAGTTTACTAGGTATTACAGGCTCCTCACCTTCTGGTCGGCCTTACTAAATGTTACAGACTCTACCCTCCTGTCTCTTCTCTAGCCTTTTACCATTTCTCAGTGGCGACAGATAGTGTACCTAACTATGCAGTTGTTTGCTAGACTGTACCATTTTGTTACCTTTTTATCTCCCGTACAAAATGTGACATTTGCATGTGAGTATCGTGTATACTTTCTGTCTTAACTTTTTGTTAATGATAATAAAAACTTTTTGAAAAAAAAATACTCTTATGGGTCCTTAAAGTGGTTGTAAACCTAGTTACAACACTTTTACCTACAGGCAGTGCTTTAAGTGGGCCAAAAGAGGTGCCGGTACTCTATTAGGCGCCGGTGCTCCCCCCCCAATACTGATATATATATATATATATATATATAATGAGCTCTCATGGAGGTAACATGGAGGGAGCTAACAGAAATGAAAATTGTCCATCACCACCAATAAAATGGTATTTCCAATTGCCATCAAATTACGTTTTTTCCTGACCTACCTTGTGGCAGCAGAGCGAGGCAGGCACTGAAGTCGGCGGGCAAATGGGAGGTCTGGTCTAGCACGCGGCCTGGCTCCGCTGCTCTCACAGTAACTGACTGACTCGTCTCCACCCCCCGGGAGCAGGCTGAGCTTGACTCAAGCACGTAGCCGACGCCGCCCGCACGGCCGCGGAGACTACAACTCCCATGATAATTAGCGGCACTGTGGCGATGTCACATGACAATAACAGTCATGATTCCGTCATTCAGCGCCGCAGACGGATTGCGGACAGCCGCGGCGGCTATTGTTTCGCGGTCTGTCTGCAATACAAACAGACAACATTACTTGGGGGGGCACACAGTAAAATTGGGGGGTACGTGGCCCGCTCAGGCCCCACCCTGGAGACGCCCCTGACTACAATGCTGTAGCTAGCTCTCCGCTGCGTTCCGGTACCGGAAACCCACGTACTGGGCGCACGGAGAGGTGCTGGTACTCTCGAGGGCCATTTTTGGAAGTGGCGGTACTGAGTACCGCCGCGTTCCGGCCCACTTAAAGCACTGCCTACAGGTAAGCCTATAATAAGGCTTACGTGTTACGTGTTGGAAATATCTCGTAAACCTGCATGGTTTAGGAGATATATACCATATATGCTTGAGCCAACATCATCGGTGCATGTGCACTGAAGAAAGGGCACGATCGTGCTGTTTCTAAAGGGCCTGTCCCGTGACTAGCGGCTCCCACATGCATGCACAGGAGTGACGTCACGTGACTCCAGCCAGTCACAGAGTCAGAGTTCTAGGCCCCCGGAAGGAAGAGGGGTGAAGATGAATGCGGCCACCAGCGGGGACAGCAGGGATATTGGGCTTTGTTTGGAGGTATTTGCAACCTTCTAGTTTTATATAACTCTATATTTATTCGATAACATTTTAATTGAATCCACTTAAAATGGTTTCCTTTTCTGGATGAAACCATATACACATTATGCATCTTTTAAACAATTACAAGATGGCTTCCATTTGACACTTTTCACCTGTCTCAAAATGTCTTGCTTTTGCTGTATATAATACTCTTATGGGTCCTTAATCTTGGGGTTGCTATATACTGTATATTCAATAATTGCCCATTCAGTAAAAAAAAAAAAAAAAAAAGCCCTTCCTTTAAATATAAAGGATACATTTTTAGCTTGCTATGACTTTCAACTTTTTCCAGTGACACCCCCACATTGGTATTGCCTTTAAAAAATGAGGGTGCCAATATTTCCACAGCGACTATCATTTTCTTTTTCTTCCCAAAAGACACAGACGATAAGTTGATTTTTAGATTAGGGATCAGTTGGTATTTCTAGGGTGAAGCAGCAATTTCAACTGTTGAAGTGTGAGTTAGAGCACCATTTTAGGGACATTTTTGTTTTGTTGCCATTAATTTTCAAGCAGAAGTAACAGATTCCACATTGGTAGAAATCAGTGACCCAACATGTGTCAATTGATGTAATTCTAAATAAAAGTAATTTTCCAATGTTTCATCCACAAATCATTGCATTACTGATTCTCATCCCTTTTCCTTATTTTCTTGAGATCTCCATGTAAAGATATGCTTCCTTACGTCTTAAAAATGTAAGTTTTCAACTAAGTTCATAAAATGTAAATATGATAATCAGTAGAGAGCGAAGTCTCCCTGCTTTGCACGTAATTCTTGGAAACTTGACCATACAGTATGTTTTGTAATATTCTATAATTCATGCATGCTCTTTTTGACTCTGTTGTACATTATTCTAACATTGCATCTAT
Source organism: Rana temporaria (assembly GCF_905171775.1). Classification (NCBI taxonomy): domain Eukaryota; kingdom Metazoa; phylum Chordata; class Amphibia; order Anura; family Ranidae; genus Rana; species Rana temporaria. The sequence continues at coordinate 657,454,960 of NC_053489.1, read as the reverse complement.
TTAATAAACTGCATGGCATGCTTACTTTTTGTCTGATCATTCTGCTGATTAATCATAATTCTAAGGTGGAATTCCAGTTAAAAATAAAAATCTGCTCTAGGTCAGTGTGTGCAATAACTAAACCGTTTATATTATGCTTTATTGACATTGCTGTTTGTATGATTAGAAACAATAGTCTAATCTAAAATAACAGCAATCCTCCTGATCTTCACCGACAAAGGTATGCCCAATCCCCAATTAATATACCTGATTATCTCACACTAAAGTGCAGATATAAATCACAATATCCCAATAATAAATATAAGTAATGAATAATGAATTTCTGCCAAATGAGCACTGGCTGTGTATGACCGCCTGACATGGCTACAGACTCTTCTGGCCTACATTAGCAGATCTTCCAACCCTAGGTACCAATTTAAGAAATGCTGCACCACCAAATTCAGGGCATGTGCCAAGCATGGCACATGTGTCAACTTTCCCTGTCTAACAGGAGGTTTGTGCCATTAGCGCACACCACCATTCCTGGCTCCTGCCACATGGCACCTTTTAGCCTAACACTTTGGATAGCCCTTTAAATGCTTAGAGGTACTGGCCGTTCATAGGACAATTCAGCAGAGGAATCTTGCATTGTATCCAGTAGCTGTATGGAGGCATGGTGGCACAACAAGTCCTGCATCCTTCCAAGTTGCAAGCAGACCACGTGTCAGTAGTAACATGGACTTTGCGGCTGACTGCCTTGCCCAACAATGCCACAACATTGCCTTCCATGTGATGGTATAGAGCTGGAATGGCCTTACATGAAAAGAAATAGCAACTGGGAACCTGCCATTGTGGTACAGCACATTCAGCAAAGGCAAAGAAGGGGGCAGAATCCACCAGATGAAAAGGTAATATTTGTAAACCCAGCAGCTTTGACAAGCTTGAATTTGGACGCTGGGCATGTGGGTGTCTGCTATAGTCTACAGCTGGGGGTGTGCTACTGGCAGACATGCTGCAAGGTCCTGTGACACCCTTCACCATATTATCATCCCTGTCAGTGGAGGCTGCTGAGAGGTCGTGAGGTATAGCGGGGGTAGACCAGAAAGGTGAGGAGTGAGGAGGAGCAGAATTGTGTCCCTTTTGTGTGGCTTTCTTGCCAATGGGCTGAGTTGTGGGAGGTTAAATGCCTTATCAAGTCACTCTGGCAGCTGTTGTGGACTGCACACTAGGCTATGCTTGGGTGATGGAGGATGAGTGTGGTTTAGTAAAGCAGTCCAGCACCTCCTCTGCATGCTGTGGCTGGATATCACAGGCAACATCACTAAACAGAAGAAATTATGCCCTACCTAAGGACAGACCACATCCACCTTTGCCTGTGGACACAGACACTGCTGGCCACCTCATGGTGTCACAATGAGAACATCAGCCTCTCCCTGTTGGCCTCCCAGACATGATGGGGGGCTTATTAACAAAATGTAATCAAGATTTGGATATGTGTACGTGGATGCACTTTAATCAATGGTAAGTGGTGTTTGGTGCACTTTACCTTGAGTACTCACTTCACAGACACACTCCACTGACACACTACAACATACTGCAGTACAACTGCACTGATGCACTTCAATATACTGCACTCAAATATACTATGTTAAAAGTTCACTAACGCACTGCAATATACTGCAGTAAATGTGCAATAACGCACTGAGTTATACTTCTTTAAACATTCACTTGATGTGGATGAGGCCCTGATACAACCTCAGGGCTAACCCATTCTGCCGTTTGATTCAAAATAAGGTGAGATATATAGATCAGACAAAGAATCTACATCTGCTCACCCTTCAGCTCGGTCCCAACAGGAAGTGACTAGAGCCTGCTGGCTCTTTTATTAAAACCACAGAATCACAAATACATGCATTTGATTGGTTCACATCATACATTTTACTCCCAGTTTACCCTCCCCCTGTGTGGCTTGTCCTTGGCATGAAGCCCTCATTGGTCAGTCCATATAAGGGTCTTTTCCTGTTCCATGTTCTTCTTGTCCTCGTTGCATAAAAGTTCTCTCAGTAAAGCAGACAAGGAGGGGGGTTTTGAAGTGAAGCCATTTAGGAATGCAGTAGGGGGGGAAGGGAAGAAGGTCTGAACACATTTGTAACATGAGGGGAAAATGGAGGATGACAGCATCTGCTCTTAATATTAATCCTTTGTATTTTCAATGCTGAGTTCATTACTTTAAAACAATATCTGATATAAAATCCTCAAGGAAAATAAGCATTATTGATCATTCCCATACATACATATGCATAATGCGTATAAAACAATTAAACAGTATAAGGAATATAGGAAAGAGAAACATTTCAGTGATTCTAATCATAACACAAAATAACATTTTCATTTTAGCACGTCCATCACAGCCCCCCCTTAAAATGACTATTTTATCAGTACTGTGCATACTTTCTAAATGCACCCCCCTTGTTCACTAGGGCCATATGTTTAGGGTCATGCGTTTCTAACAAAGACGTTTGTGAAGTGGCCTCTAGGTGTTCAGTTAAACCTTGGAATGCATCCCTGTTTACAGTTAACAAACCTCTGTTGACCATAGCAAACATAATTAATCCAATCTACATTCCCATTACTAAGTTAAATTTCATAAAAGCATCCGTTTCACCTAATTACTATATTTTCCTTCATAAGCATTTTAATTTTATATTGGGCCCTTTCCTAAATATTTTATTTCCTAACGAAACTTATTTATTACATTACACTAGTTTTCAGAACCGATCATACAGTATGAATACTCTTGTCACATGACGGTTTAAACAAATGAATATACAGGAAGTTCCCTTACATGGATCCAAATATAAAGGCCCAGGATCCCTTCCATTAATATATCTGTCAATCTGAAGCCTGGAAAGTGACATTTTGTTCCATAAATATGGCTCTATCATACTGCATCATCTGTTCATATTGTATCTTTATTTTTCACTATTTTAACTGACCTTTTCTTTAGCTATGCAGATTAACACCATATTTTAGTAAAATACCAGAGAGAGAGAGAGAGAGAGAGAAAGAAATAGAGAAAGAAATAAAGAAAGAAGGAAAGAAAGAGAGGAGGAAAGAGAGAGAGAGAGAGAGAGAGAGAGAGAGAGAGAGAGAGAGAGAAAGAGAGAGAAAGAGAGAGAAAGAGAGAGAAAGAAAGAAAGAAAGAAAGAAAGAAAGAAAGAAAGAAAGAAAGAAAGAAAGAAAGAGGGAAGAAAGAGAGAGAGAGAAAGAAAGAAAGAAAGAAAGAAAGAAAGAAAGAAAGAAAGAAAGAAAGAAAGAAAGAGAGAAATAGCTCCAAATGATTGTGTACCAATCACCTCTTACTAAAGAAAGATTTTACCCTATAATAAACCTTTATAGTCCATAACATAAACCCATATATTGTTGCCTTCAAACATCTCAATGGACTCTCAGAGTCATTTAAAACCCATCACTAGAAAGTCACATGGTTTCTGGCTTCTGCAAACACACCGAAGGCAATTTTACCACCGTGTGTCAGGCTGTGTAACCTGATCTCTAAATGCTAGAGAAAAGAAAACATCTCTTTAACAATCTCTTAAGAGAAAACATCTGTTCCCCTCCCCTTTGCCCAGATTGTACCAGATCTATACGATACACCATATACCATACAATCAAATTGTACCGTTTTTCTCATTTTTATTTTTTTTTTAACATATTTGGTTTGTACATCTGCCAAAAATCATGTGCATTACATTATAAAATGACATTTCTTGACTACAGCAGCGACAAAAGATCGTTTAGAGGTCAAACTCGTGAAATTCACAGACTAGCTCCAGCCTAGCTCCTTCAACCAATCCAATATCTCCACCCTGTCACAAAACACCATGTTATAAAGACTTTTAACACTTGTTTGTTTTTAATTTTATTTTTACTATCTTTTACAATTTTTTTTACTATTTTTATAAGGTTTTAGACTGAACATAACTTTCATATTTTAATATTTTTCCTGGGGAACCTTATAATAAACCAAACCCAAGTTTAGAATCTGTTGTAAACATTGCTCAATCCTCACAACCAGATTTGTAGGATTTCCTGTTAAATACAAAATACCATGTTTTTTACCATTAACTGAATTTTATACAGTTCTTACATAAATTCAATCAACAATTTTCCTATTAAACCTTTGTTCTAATCCCATGTTTATGCTTTGACATGTCATAATACATTTTCAGTTGTTGGGGATAACATATTCATAAACATTTACAGGCAGAATTAAACTTAATTATCTCATTAAAGAACTTCTTTACACTCTGACATTAATCAACTAATTACCCTATGGAGTATATCACAGTGATTATGGGACTCAAAACCTGTAGTTATCTTAAACTTATCCGGGACCCCCCTTTGGGATCTATATATATCAACCATATTCCAACCCACAAACCCCAGTGGTCACAATCACATGTATTTGAAAAAAGATATATAGTTTCATTCAGATGTGGGTGGCATCATATCTCATCTCCAGAGAATGTTTTCGAAGGAACCTCTTAATCATCACCCAGGGGATATCGGTAATTATCGGTACCTACATCAGAAATGCGAGAAAAACTCGTACACGGATATTAGTTAACTATTTTCCAAGAGCGGTCACATAATTTCTCAAAGTATCAGACTTTAATTGCAACTGTCATAGCTTATAACAACCTAATCTAGAGACTGTCTCAAACAAGATTTCAAAAGGGGATAATGAATGCTCCCCCCCTTGGGGCCACTTTCCCACTAACCCTGAGGGTGGCATGGCATGGTATGTGGAATAAAACCCATTTAAATGTGATATGTAAAATGTTATAATGTGATACCCAGAATCCCCTCATATTTCTTTTGTGACTGTGAACGCAAGGACTGTAGCAATGAACGCAAGGATTTACTCACTCTCTACCACCTCAGCTACCCCATGGAGCCATCAACATACAAGGTGAATCAAGGCATTGGGGTCAGGGCATCCAGGACAGCAAATGAGCAGATTCTACCTCCAGGTAGGTCTGCCACTCTCTTCGTTCCGTGCTTGCCCAATGAGATGGCATGATATGATACCCCCCTGGACAAGAAGACGAAGAGAAGAAGGGCCGATGGGTCGCAGAGCACAGAATCCAGTATGGGCAGCGGGCAGGAGATGATACTATATGTGTTCAGGACCATCTGCGTTCAGGATGGGGCAAGGCCTGGAGCATTCGGGCGGGGCCCATGTCTCCACCAGCCAGGGCAGTGTTCAGCATACATTTGGGCAGAACATGGGGGAAATGAAGGGACACTAATCATAGTAACATGCCCTGGGTACCACATTACAACAGCCAAACTGGCAAAAAGCCCTCTATGTATCAGGTCATGAATCACATACCATCGTCAGGGTAAGTAGGCAATACTGTCTCTAACCGATAAAATGAAAAGAATCAGAGTCCACACTTTTATATATATATATCTAAATCAAGCTCAGCGGAAGGAAATAAGCTACATAGGTAAGTTATATTTATCTATCAAAGTAACAGTTGCAATATCCCAATTCAACGTTTTTTTTTTAAAACCTGTCTCCTAGGGTTTTTTTTTCCCTTGGGGGGGTGAAAGAGGGGGGGCTGTTTGCAAGGCGGAGGACTTCTGGGGGAGGTCCTCCAACTTACAACTGCAAGCGTGGCAGAGCCCAGGGCAGTGAGAGTGTGGGGGTCCGGACCTCCCACATTCCCCACACGCCCAGTTCATGCCACCATTATAGGGAGGGGCAGGATTTAATGCTGTCCCAAAACCTCAAATTACTGTGAATCAAAAATATACATCAGCATCTGCAGAGATTATAAACAGCTAAACCATGACAGATATGCACACATATATCTATATATCCATATAATGAAGCAAGCCATGGGTATCTCAACAGAAGAAATAATCCCCACACGTGAGAGAGAGAGAGAGAGAGAGAGATAGATCCTGTTCAGCAGAGAAAGAGTTAAGCGGGGGAGAGGGAGGATTAGACAGAGCAAAGGCGAACATTCACGGAGCAGGAAACATAGGAATTTCACTGTTAAAGAACTGTAGCTGACAACAGAAAAAAAAAAAAACAATAGATGCAGTACTAAACACACACCAGTCCTACGGATAAAAAAAAAAATTTGCACTATGTGTATCCTAGCTTCTCCCAGAACCTTACAGAGAAACCTGATCTAAGCTAGTCAAGGGGAGGGAGAGAGAAAGGGTGGGAGGGAAATCCCCGAGTGTAGATGAGAGTAAAAAAAACGGAAAAAAAACAGTCTGCAGTGAGCATGTTCCTCTGCCAAGATTTCTGGGCTGTTGGCATCCCCCACAACAAACACACATGTAAAAAGCACGGACAAACAATAAAACAACACAAAATACACAAAATACACGGAATATGACTCTTTCAGCTCCTCTGTCTGCAGGGCGCTAATTCTTAACCCCTAACCCCGAAAATATATATATATAAAAAAAATATACATAAATGTTTTTTGTCTCCATACACATATGTATAATGTAATCTGGTGAGGATTTAACATGCTACATCACTACTAAACACCTCTCCTTACAACCCAGACTATGCTGACACCGCGCTTAATTTGAGTCTTTACTAAAAGAAACAGACTATCGCAATTCTGTGTCAATACCCATAACCGTATTTCCCGAGACCTCCCTTCCGACCAGACATATCTACATGTGCATATTGCCAACCTCACTTAACCCAACACCAGTAAATCACGGATGTTTTAGGAAGGAATCTCCAGTGTCACCATGCACATATATATACATATCCACCCCGAGACATGCCACAGTGCGTCACCGGCTCAGGACCCCTGAAGGGAAGATACTGTCCACCCGCCACCCACAGACATAGACCCGAAACAGCCACATTCAAACTACATAGATATCAACCCGGCAGAAGGGACGATGAGTTAAAAACTTTGCTCAAGAACTTTCCCATCTTTGATTGGGTGAGGCACAGCACAACCGAGAGAATGAAGTGCGCCTGCACGGAAGCAGATTGCTGCAAGAAGCACAAAAGAAACGCTCATGAAGGTGATCAGCCTCAATCCGCACAGACGCACCCCACCGCATCCCGGGTGCTGTATCTCCCCAATAGAGCAAAACAAACGTTGGGTGCCATCTGATGTGGATGAGGCCCTGATACAACCTCAGGGCTAACCCATTCTGCCGTTTGATTCAAATTAATAAGGTGAGATATATAGATCAGACAAAGAATCTACATCTGCTCACCCTTCAGCTCGGTCCCAACAGGAAGTGACTAGAGCCTGCTGGCTCTTTTATTAAAACCACAGAATCACAAATACATGCATTTGATTGGTTCACATCATACATTTTACTCCCAATTTTACCCCCCCCCCCCCTGTGTGGCTTGTCCTTGGCATGAAGCCCCACATAAGGGTCTTTTCCTGTTCCATGTTCTTCTTGTCCTCGTGGCATAAAAGTTCTCTCAGTAAAGCAGACAAGGAGGGGGGTTTTGAAGTGAAGCCATTTAGCAATGCAGTAGGGGGGAAGGGAAGAAGGTCTGAACACATTTGTAACATGAGGGGAAAATGGAGGATGACATCATCTGCTCTTAATATTAATCCTTTGTTTTTTTAATGCTGAGTTCATTACTTTAAAACAATATCTGATATAAAATCCTCAAGGAAAATAAGCAGTATTGATCATTCCCATACATACATATGAATAATGCGTATAAACACAAATAAACAGTATAAGGAATATAGGAAAGAGAAACATTTTAGTGATTCTAATCATAACACAAAATAAAATTTTCATTTTAGCACGTCCATCACACACTAACACACTGCAGTATACTGCGGTAAACATGCAGTAACGCACTGAAATAGTCCTTGTTCTGTAGTAGAGAACAGGGATCTTTTAAATGTAAAGCTTTAAATAATCAAGTTTTAATTTTTAATAAAACTCAGAGCTGGATAACTGTAAAAACAAGACAGAGGTTCTAACCACTAAGCGGAAAAATAATTCCTATAGTGGTGGTTGTGATACTAAATGAATAACAGCCAGAGGTTCGGTGCAGGTGAACAAGCCAATTTACCTAGCCCATTTGGCAACCTTGAAGCTAATCGCTAGTTTCTTATGCAGTTCTAATTCGTCGGCATGTGGCAATCTTGTGCATGCACATATTACGTAAATCCTACAACTTTTATTTGCTGAGTGACCTTTTCTTTTGATGACATTATTATTGTACACCCTAAAGCTGAACTCCAGAAATTCAGCCACTTTGATAAATGTGCAGGCATACTATGAGTCTGAGGTCTTTTTAAAACATTATTCTCTAGAAAGATAATACAGAATTTTGTAGATAGAAAAGTATGTATAAAGCATAATCATCAACAAGCCAAAAATATTGTGTACAAAAAATAGTTAAGTGTTGTAAAATCATAAAATAATTTATTCATTAAGTTATTTCTTCACACATATTGAAGAATATAAAGACTGGCTATAAAACAACAACGTACACTTACAAGCAGCAGGCTGTATTAGATATGACAACTGACAGTAGAGAATAAAACAACAGATTGGCTTGGAATGTTTGTTAAAGCTGTATTAGTTTTTGTTGTATATTATACTTTTATTCTACTAGTACAATGTCAAGAAGTAGGCTGTGATACTCCATGTTTTATTGCTAAAAGAAAGCTTTCATTTGGGTCTGACAATATTCAGGAAGGAAATATTACTATTGGTGGAATATTCTCAGTCAGCAATTTTTTTAATCTTCAGAACTTACATTTTAACTCAATTTCCTTGCCATTGTGCACCCTGTAAGTACTGTACTCTTTTCATGATAATATATAGAAAGCAGCAAGGGTGCCACAGCAATGGTATTACTGCATTACTTGCCGAAGTCAACATTTAAAATGGTATTTAAACACTTTTAAATTTCTCGCAAGTCCAAGCAGTCGCTAAAGTTTTATAACATGATGAAAAATTAAGTGTGTGAACCCCCAAAATGCATTGGTTAGCAACTAATAATGAAAGCACTCTGGATTCATGTAGCACCCATATTTGATTGGGTATATATGGGAGTAGCCTCACCAAAGTGATTCAACTTGATTAATAAGACATTCATTTAAAACCCTGGACATTAATAATAGGAGACCTAGTGCTTCTTATTCACGTACACCTTTTTACGATGAGGCTATCTGTGTTGATCAATTAGGTAGTCAACACAAATATACAAATTAGTATATGAAGGCAAATGCATATGCTTAGAAAATAGGAAAGAAGAGTGCAGAAACCAAAATAAACTATTTAGGAAAAAATATTTATCGGTCTTGCTGCTCTAAACTGATAAAGCTGAATGTTGCTGCAGCTGCCTATATTAACCACTTGACCACTGGGCACTTAAACCCCCTTCCTAACCAGACCAATTTTCAGCTTTGGGTGCTCTCACAATTTGAATGACAATTACTCATACAACATTGTGCCCATCTGAAATTTTGTCCTTTTTTTCCCACAAATAGAGCTTTCTTTTGGTGGTATTTGATCATCTCTGGGTTTTTTATTTTTTGCGCTTTAAAAGAAAAAACACTGAAAAAAAATCTTGTTTCTGTCATATTAGCAGGTTATTTCTCACACACAGCATATGCATACCACAAATTACACCCCAAAACAAATTCTGCTATTCCTCCCGAGTATGGCGATACCACATGTGCGAGACTTTTACACAGCGTGGCCACATACAGAGGCCCAACATGCAGGGAGCACCATAAGGCGTTCTGGAGCACCAAGGCCAATTCTGACATTTCTCTCCTACATGTAAAAATCATAATTTATTTGCTAAAAAATTACATAGAAACCCAAAACATTATATATGTTTTTTTAGCAAAGACCCTCGAGAATACAATGGCGGCCATTACAACTTTTTATCTCGCACAGTATTTTCGCAGCAATTTTTTGAACGCTTGTTTTAAAAAAAACAGTTTTGTACTAAAAAAAAAAAACAGTAAAGTTAGCCCAATGTTTTTGCATAATATGAAAGATGAAGGTACGCCGAGTAAGTAGATACCCAACATGTCACCCTTCAAAATTGCACACGCTCGTGGAATGGGGCCGAACTTCGCTACTTAAAAATCCCCATAGGCGACGTATTGCAAGGTATTGGAGTATTGCAGGGAATTTCAGAGTATTGGGGTATTGCGGAGTATTGGGGTATTGCGAAGTATTGGGGGTATTGCAGAGTATTGGGGGTATTGCAGAGTATGGGGGTATTGCAGAGTATTGGTGGTATTGCAGAGTATTGGGGGTATTGCAGAGTATTGGGGGTATTGCAGAGTATTGCACAGGGAGGGATGGATGGCTGGATCTGTGACTGCATTTGTCACAGATCCAGCCACAACAGCTGCTGCTGCTTCCGCCCCCCCCCCCCTCTCCTCTCACACTGTACCGATCGGTACAGAGAGGGGAGGGAGGAACCGGCGTCATTTACCGCGATCCGTGATGCGCCGGGTCTTCCCAGGGGGCGTGCGAGAGGAGGATTCTGGGAGGACGTCCCAGGGATGTCCTCCCAGAACAACTTCACTGCGCTGTAGACGTGTTTTGTCTATAGCGCGGTGGTAAAGAGGTTAATTTGTAACATGGTAAATCTTAAAGTGGTTGCAAAGCTTACATTTTTTTTTCTAATGGTATTGTACAGAGTGGTCCGAATCTCCTTATCTGGGTTTCCCCTGCCAGTGCTCTAGGCTCATTCCCTTCTTAGTGCACCCCCCATAGGTAGCTGCTTCCTATGGGGTCACACATAGCATGTTTTGCCCCCCGCCCCTGCTCTCTGCTCATCGGATTCGACTGACAGTAGAAGAAGCCAATGGCTCCTGCTATTCTCAGCCAAGCTTGTGAGAGTGGGGAGAGAGGACAGAAAATCTGCAGATGGGTAAAGCACTGGATTGATACAGAACTTAGGTAACTATTTGGGAAAGGGGGGAAGAGCGGAACAGCGTTTTTTTTTTTTTTTTACCTTAATGCATTGCAATGGTAATTTTTAAGACTCAAATGTCTCCTCTTGCAGGTTAAAGGCCTCTCTACGTTTACACTTTCAATCAGGCCAGACCTGACCTATAAACATGTATTAGGAGAGATAAACAGTGAAATACAAACACTGTGCAGCGCTATTATGCAGAAATGGCATTTTCAAACCTGGATTACTGTATTTTGGAGGTCAAAAGGAAAAAGGAGGTAAGTGATATTTAAATGCTCTTGCTTACAGCAATCAATTGATCTAATAAAAAACGAACCTTTAATGTTCCTTTATGAAACATGAAGATGTCTCTCCTTTCTCTTACCTGTAGGAGTGTTCAACTGAAAAGCAACCAAGTATTTAGACCCATGCTGTCTCCAATAGCTCTTCAAGCAGACTTGTTTTTTACCAAAATTACCACAAGACACAAAAGCAGTGTGTGATATAAACAGATACATTGTTGTAGAGGTGTGAAACTTGTTTGTACTGAGCTTCTATAGTTGGGCAAAGCTTCAGTCCAACAGTGCACACTGGGGTGGATACACACCAGATTCTCTGGCAGAGGAAGTCTATTTATCATAGGAAACAGATAGTAGTATGTTTGTTAAAATCCAAGCAAACAAGGGAACCCCACGTGTTTAACCATAATGCCAATTATTATTGTCAATACCTCAATCGGAAACACATTTGTTTCTTGAGCTTGGATCAAACGGTTGAATGTATTGTTCAATATACTGAATCACATGATCTACAGAAGTTTCAACAGGTGCATAATTAGTGGAAAAGACAAATGACAGCAGACCAAAATTGTAATTGCCAAGAGTAGTATCTGAAACAGGAATAATCAAGGTGGGTCTTAGAGGAATGTTAGCTTTCAATCCAATGGAGGAAAAAAACATTTGACAGATAGATTCTGAATTCTTTCAAATGAAAGAACCCTTCTGTAAGGCCCCGTACACACGACCGAACATGTCCGCTGAAACTGGTCCGCGGACCAGTTTCAGCGGACATGTTCGGTCGTGTGTATGGCCGATCGGACAGGTTTCCAGCGGACATTTGTCCAGCCGACCGTTTTCCAGCGGACAAAAATTTCTTAGCATGCTAAGAAACATGTCCGCTGGAAGCCTGTCCGTCGGACATGTTCGGTCGTCTGTACAGACTCACCGTACATGTCCGCTCGGCCGAAAGCCCTCGCATGCGTCTAAGTGATTCGACGCATGCGTGGAAAAATTGACCTTCCAGGGCCGCGCACGTCGCCGCGTAATCGTCGCGGCGATGGCGCGGCCACGTCACCGCGTATCGTGCCTGCGCGGATTTCTGTTTGATGGTGTGTACAACCATCAAACAGAAATCCAGCAGCGGACTGTCCGCTGAAAACGGTCCGGCGGATCTTTTTCAGCGGACAGTCCGTCCGTGTGTACGAGGCCTTAGCCTTCAAGCAGGATAACGTTTTTTTTTTTGGCACACTTTTTTCCTTTATTGCTGAAGTTTTTTTTTTCTTTGTTTTACGGTATACTCAATATAGACAAAATATACTGCAGTGCTTGGACACATACGGTTAGCAACAATGGCAAGAATTCCACCTGTGCAATGCATCTGGGGACATTAACACGGAAGCTGCTTGTTTCAATGTTAAATATTGAAGTTAGACATGTACGTAGCAGTAATAAAATGTAGGTGGAGGACAGCCATGACGGGGTGGAAGGAACAGACAGGTGAGGAAGAGGTTAAGGAAAAAGGGGGGTGTCCCAAAAAGTATTAGTTGTGCTGAATTGGAAGGAGAAAAAGTTAGGGGAGGAGTGGCAGAGTTAGTACAGGGAAAGGAGGAGGTGGGGGCAAGCAGTTGGAGTGAGAAGGGAGGTGAGAAGTCCCGCCCTCCCGCCCCTTTTAATGGAAGTTGTTCCTATTATAGGGTTGTAGGGTGACGAGTGGTTGTGGTTGTGTCCCTGATTTTGGTGGAAAACGGGAGGTATGTGAGAAACAGTGGGACCCATCTTTGGTATGGAGTCCTCCCGATTGGTCTGGTGTTAGTCTGGACCACCGATGATAAGTTGGTGGGTCTGTGGTCAGTTAGTGGTCCTCGAGGCAATTCTAATGGCTGGGGACCAGATGCTAACTAAAAGGTATTACAGACCCTAAAGTGTTAAAGAGTTAAAATGTTAAATTATTAAATATTGAATTAATGTATATATATATATATATATATATATATATATATATATATATATATATATATATATATATATATATATATATATATGTTTTATCTTTGGTTGTTTTGTAAATCCAGCATTTCATTTGTAAGTAATAAAGTCTGTGTACATGGGTGTTTAGGTGCAGTAGGTTATCTGACTGCCCTGGTCAAGTTGTTTCTGGTTTTAGAAAAGGTGTTTACAGTGCTAAGAAATCCATTGCTTACTTGAGCATTTTTTTTACATATTATATGAACAACCCAAAGTCATCAATGACTACTTTATGTGCCACAGTAGCATGTTGCACATAAGACAGCCCTATGAAGGGGAAACCACATTCACCATGAAATATAGAACACCCCTTCTCTTTAGGTTTGTATAGTATGGGGAAGGGTCAGAACTTCTGTCAGGTTTTGTATTGCTTTTTGTGCCTCCGATGGCAAGATTCACCCCAACTTGTCAAGGTGACCACAATCACTGAGACATTGGGGGTTATTTACGAAAGGCAAATCCACTTTGCACTACAAGTGTAAACTACAAGTGCAAAGTGCACTTGGAAGTGCAGTCGCTGTAAATCTGATGGGTAGACCTGAAATGAGGGGAAGCTCTGCTTATTTTATCATCCAATCATGTGCAAACTAAAATGCTGTTTTTTTATTTTCCTTGCATGTCTCCCTCTGATCTACAGTGACTGCACTTCCAAGTGCACTTTCAGTGCAGTTTCAAGTGTACTTTGCACTTGTAGTTTGCACTTGTAGTTTGCACTTGTAGTGCCAAGTGGATTTGCCTTTCGTAAATAACCCCCATAAACTAATGGAAAATATAAGATTTGTATTTTTAACTAGAATAAGTACGGTAAAATCTTTATTGAGAGCACCTGTCCAGTGACAAATGCCTAGAAGGGAAGTTTCCTGACTTTGCAGAGACTTCCTTTCACTTCCTGTTGCAGTGAAGGAAAATCTTCCTATTTGTATTTACACAGAAAAAAAATGAAAGGGTAGGGATTCAAAACCCTCCTTTCCTATTCTACTCAAACAAAAAATGTTTTGGCTTTGCATATATTTTAACCTTATGATCCCTACATATCTCATACAGTATGTGAAGAATAGTGGCGGCTGGTGCTCCATTTTTTGGGGGCGGGCACACAAACCCCCATGCCAGGTCTGCACTTACCCTATCCAGGTCGCAGCTTCCCTGGCTTCCTCCCTGCCAATATGGTCTTAAGACACGCTTCCTGTCCTGATTGGCCAGGAGGAGAAGCCAGAAGACGATAGCGAATATTGATTTACTAATGTCACAAGTGGGTGGGCTTGGGGCACAGAGCCCAATGTTTTGAAGCCAATTAGAGCCTCAGGCACTAATCATGTGCTTAAAAAAAAAACTTGTAGAAGTCTATGCATCCAGCTCTCCGCATTAAGATTAGGAGGCGGCGCATGGAGATAGTGAGGTGGCGCCCCTGCGTCCCTTAAGGGGTGGCCGCTGTTGGTGCTGAGGCAAATTGGATGAGCTTTAATGCCACACATGTGCATCCATGGGCAGTCAAGGTTTATATGCTGAGAGCGCACTCACTGCATTCTTTCAGCAGAGTGACTGACTCCTAGGGGCAGATCCTCAAAGAAATTACGCCGGCCTATCTGTTGATACGCCGGCGTAATTTCAAATTTTGCGCGTCGTATCTTTGTTTTGGTATCCACCAAACAAGATACGACGGCATCTGTGTTAGATTCGACAGGAGTACGCCTTAGTACTCCGTCGGATCTAAGATGCAATTTTCCGGCGGCCGATGGGTGGCGTTCACGTCGTAATCCGCGTCGAGTATGCAAATTAGCTATTTCCGACGATCCACCAACGTACGAGCGGCCGTCACATTCTTTTACGCCGTTTCCGTTCGCCTTTTTCCGGCGTATAGTTAAAGCTGCTATCTGGTGGCGTACTCAATGGCCCAGATTCAGGTAGATTTGCCCATTACTTACACATGAGCTGCTCAGCTGAATTTTTCTGCGCTGGGGCAAATTAGCCAAATTGCCACCTGATTCAGGAATCGTTTGTTCAGTTAATTTGCTCCTGTTTAAGGCAAAGCTGAGGGCGCAAGGCCGCGCAAGTGAAAGTGGGTGTGCCCCTATGTAAATGAGCATTTTTCGGCTCAGCAGAGGCCTAGCATACTTTCAGGGCAAATCCTGCTCAGCTGCTTGCACTGAGCAAATAAATAGGAGCAGACTTGCGCAGGTTCTTTGCTGAATTTCATCCTGCTTTTTCCAACCCCCCCTGAGCAAGGAAATTCAGCCCATTTTGAAGAGATGGCACCTCCCAAAGGAACTAAAAAAAGAAAGGCAAACTTCGTGGCTGCGGAGATGGACATCCTAATTGCTGCACTCCAGCAACATAAAGAAGTCCTATATGGTGCCCAGCGGGCAAACACCACTGTTGCCCAAAGGAGGGCTATCTATGAAGCCATAACCCTGGACATCAATGCCCTGGGTAATGAAGACCGTTCCTGGGATGACATCCAGAAAAAACTTAATGACATGAGGCGCAGGGTCCGGGATAAACTGGCTCTTATCCGCAAACATACCGGTGGCACGGGAGGTGGACCACGATGTAAGATCCGCCTAAATCATGAGGAGGAGCTTATTGCCCAAAGTTTAGTGCAGGAGCAGGTGGAGGGACTTGCAGGGTACGACTCCACTGTTGGGAACTTGGGGACTGGTAAGTTATTTTTGTTTCATATCTGCTGTGCATCATGGGAGGGGGTAGAAGTGAACATATTTGTGGGTAGAAGTGAAGATGGAACTATTATTTTTGTTTTATATCTGCTGTGCATCATGGGAGGGGGTAGAAGTGAACATATTTGTGGGTAGAAGTGAAGATGGAACTATTATTTTTGTTTCATATCTGCTGTGCATCATGGGAGGGGGTAGAAGTGAACATGTGAGCAGTGTGTTGCACCAGCAAAATCTTTCGTTTTGGTGTCATCCACAGGTGGTGATGAGGATGATGAAGCTGGGCCGTCTTCGGCTGCGGGGCGACCCACGCCATCCATACCTGAGCCAGGGGTCCAGTCAGGCCCCATGGACATTATGGCAATGCTGGTACAGGAGGAGATCCTACCGGGGACAAGTATGGTGGAGGAAGTTGTTTTGGAGGAGGATTCCTTTTTCCTCATCCAGGAGGACTCTGGCTCCCTCCAGGAGGATACCACCATCCCTGAACAACCCACCACCCCCCCGGCCAGCACGTCATCCCCCTCCAGGGCAAGCCCCTCCAGGGCAAGCCCCTCCATTGTGGACCCCTCCCCTTCTCCCTCTGTCTGTGCCCGAGCCTCTCCTCCCAGGAAGGCTCTGTCAAAAACCAGGCATATATCCTCCAGCCTCCGTGACGGTCTGCTGGAGGAGCAGGCCCTCCAGAGCCGCCATATAGGGGCCATGGTGGGAGATGTTAGACGTCTGGCGGACAGCATGGCATCCACCTCCACCTCTGTGCAGCATGCCCTCACCCTGCATGCAGACCGGGACAAACATGTCTCACAGAGCCTGGATGAAATAAGTGGCAACTCCAAGGCCATAGTCACCTGCTTGGTGGCAGAACGCCCCCGCTTTAATAACCACTGAGGTCTGCAGGATGGCAGCTGCGGTGGAGGCCAACACCGCTGCTGTGCAGGCCAACACCGCTGCAGTGCGGGAGGAGGGGAGAGTTACCCGCCATCATCAGCGGAAAACCACCACCCGCCAAATGCGGATGTTGGCCCAGACCAACACCATCCTTGCCCGCCTGGCCAACGCCATGGAGGGCATGCAGCCACCACCTGCAAGGAGTCTGGAAGTAGGGGTTGATGTTCCCCCCCCCCTCCATCCCCACCCCATGCCTCCTCCGCACCACAGAGATTGAGGAGCCGGAGCCGGGGCACCCTTGGCCCAAAGAAGAAAAAAAAAATTAATATAATTTGAAAAATTATTATATGCTCAGAATATGATTTTTATTTTATTTTTTAGATGCTCAGAATATGAGCTTTTATATTTATTTGTAGTCCCTACACACGGTGAGGAGTGTATACTACAGTGTGACTGGTGTGTGAATGGGGGGGGGTGGCACTCCTGCTGGAAAAGGGGTGTCACCCTCTGCCATGTGAAAGGTGTATGAATGGACAGCAACATAATTGGAGCCTTGACGCGGCGTTGCTGCTCCCTAATACCATGGGGTATTGTTGGGTCTAATCCAATTTGGGGTGCATGTGTCGGGTGTGTGCTAGGGACTACAGTGGTGTGCATACATGCATTATACTTGTGACAAGATCAGGGTGTGTTTAATGTGCAAAGAGACGTTCCACAAGACCATTCCGGATTGCTCTTCCCTCAGAAGATCCGGTAGTGTTTATTGGGGGGGGGGGGGTTGCGTGGTTCGGGGGTAAGGTCATTGCGTAGCTCAATGTGCATGCCCCTTCTCTCAGCAAAATTGTGGAGAATACAACATGCCCCGATGATTTGGCACACAAAGTTGGGTGAATACAACAGGGTCCCCCCTGATTTATCCAGACATCTGAATCGAGATTTAAGGATGCCAAATGTGCGCTCTACCACCGCACGGGTACGTGCATGGGCTTCGTTAAATCTTTCCTCTCCTGGTGTTTGAGGGTTACGAAATGGGGTCATCATGTGAGGTCCCAGGGCATATGCAGAGTCACCTGGAAGGGAAAAGACAGGAGGATGTTAGTCGTGCATGTGCCCCTTGTGATGTCTGCATCATGGGGGGGGGGGGGCAGTCATACCTGACACCCATGTCACTCACCAATCAGCCAGCTGTCTCCATACATGTTCTGGTCAAACTCGGTTGGGATGGGGCTGTGTCGGTAAATAAAACTGTCATGGCTTGACCCTGGGTGTTTGGCACGGACATGCCATATGAGGCCATGTGCATCCACAATCACCTGCACATTTATCGAATGCCAATGCTTCCTGTTGCAGTAGATATGCTCGAGGAGCCGGGGGGGGGGCGTAGTGCCACATGGGTACAATCTATTGCACCCACAGTGCGTGGGAATCTGGCTATTTCATAAAAATCACTGATTGCCTTCTGCCGCAGGTCAGCCGTGGTTGGTTTGATAAATTGTGTGCCCATGCGTCTGAGTATTGCAGGGATCACTTGGTGCACACACCTGCTCATGCTGGATTGGGACATCCCCGCCACCATTCCACCTGTGCGCTGAAATGAGCCACTTGCCAAAAAATGAAGGGTTGCCACTACCTTCACCAGTGGCTGCACTGCCTGTCCCCGATGGGTCGGGCTGCTGATGTCATCCTGCAGGATTGTTACCAACTCAAGGATGACTTCAGGGCTGAAGCGAAACATGCGATACACCTCATTATCAGTCATCTGAAAAAGGTTGTAGCGCCCTCTGTAAATCCTCTCCCGTGCCCTCCTACGAGTCGGCTCAATCAATAGAATATCAAGAACCATAGCTGCCCCTGGCATGTTGGTGCACAGATGTGAGGTCCCGAAAATGTGGGTGCTCTGCTTGTTCAGCTCGTCTGTCTAGGTGCTGCTGAAGTTGCGCGCTCCTGCAGCTGACATTTGGCCATCTTTTGCTAACTTGCCCCTGCTTTTAGCAGGAGCAAGTTTGCGCGGGGAAAAAAGCTTGCGCGCTTCCAGCGCAAGATGCGCATCACACGCGCATGTTTCTGAATCATCGGCAGTACCTAATTTGCATATTCGCTGAGGGAATTTCATGAATGCACAAGTTACACCCCGCGCAAAATTGCACAATAATTGCGCCGGAGCAGCGAGGCTGCGTGCGCCGGAAAAAGGCAGAATTTCAGGCTTAAATGGTTTACAGAATCAGCCGCAAATTTGCCTGGGAGCAAATCAGTACTTGCGCGGCGCAAATCACACTTGCTCCCGCGCAAGTGCTTCTTGAATCTGGGCCAGTCTGTTTTCCATTGTCTAGATAAGTGAACGTGACACTCAATTGTCTACTGGTAATCATCGTAATCAAGATACCTCCCTGGCAGGCTTATATTAAAGTCACCAACTTTCCAACATTCCTAGAAATAATAATTTACATTTGTTAATGGAGATCACTTCTAGTTCCAATCCAAAAAGTTGCCCTTTGCCCTTTTATTTCCACATTATTATCCATGTTAAAATATTGACTAATTTGTAGCAATAATTTATTCCCACCTGTGAGATTCCATATAGATTTAGCACTTGTGCTATGTGCATAGATATGTCTGAAGACCAATCTCCAATAACACCAGCCAGTTTATATTGATACATACAGGAGTAGTTTGGAAATGAGGCCTTGGCACCAGACAGGATGTTCAACACACTCTCTATGGCCCTATTCACATCATTACAGGAATCATATATGTGATATCCCAGAGTCACATTGGGTAAAATATCAGGGTTCTTGTTTATCTCATCTATGGCAAATATAAAAGCAATTATATATTTGTAGTATTGAAAGGAAGGTCTGGGAAAACGATGAAAAAAGAAAAGAAATGAATGATGAAGTAGTACAAACAAATGCACCTGTGATAGAAGAAATATATTGATAATCCAACTATATGGTAATAGCCAGGTAGCCAGATAGCCAGATAGCTTTGACACTCAGAGGGTGAGCGGTTTTACAGTTGCTGCCCTGCTAACTATATAACCCCCCCCCCCCCCCAAAAAAAAAAATTTTTTTGATGTGTGGTATAACACCACACAAAACATTTATAGATAATACATTTAAGAGGACTATTCTCATTCTCGGGGACGCTATGCAGTGGAAATGAAAAAATATACATATTTTTCTTACCTTTCTTTAGTAATATCAACATTATCATCAAATGTACTCCTTGCCCCCCACTCTGGCATCCTTTTAACATATATTGTGTGCTCAGGGGCACAAATGGCTTTCCAGTCATAAGAGCACTGTGATTAGCTGTCACAGGGGTCACATAATTGTGAGCCAGTCCAACCAGCACCTGGTCATTACTAGAGACTAGGGGGCAGATCCACAGACAATTGCGTGGGCGCAGTGTATGTGAGATACGCTACGCCGCTGTAACTTACTTTGCAAATCTTTGAATCCTGAAAGAATTTGCGCCGTAAGTTACGGCGGTGTAGTGTATCTCTCGCGGCGTAAGGGCGCGGAATTCAAATGCGGTGAGTAGGGGGAATGTTTCATTTAAATGAAGCTCATCCCCGCGCTGAAAGAACTGCGCATGCCCCGTCTGTCAAAACTCCCAGGGTGCATTGCTCCAAATAACGTCGCAAGGACGTCATTGTTTTCGACGTGAACGTAAATGGCGTCCAGCCCCATTCACGGACGACTTATGCAAACAACGTAAAATTTTCAAAATTATACGCGGGAACGACGGACATACTTAACATTGGCCCAGATTCAGGTACGACTTGCGCGGGAGCAAGTGTGATTTGCGCCGCGCAAGTACGGATTTGCTCCCAGGCAAATTTGCGGGTGACCCAGAAAGCAAGCTAAGCCTGAAATGTGCCATTTTTGCACGGAGGCAGTTTCTCTGCCCCGGCGCAATTAAGGGGCAATTTTGCTCAGGGAGCAACTTGCGCTCTCATGGTTTTCCCTCAGCAAATATGCAAATTAGGAACTGCCACTGATTCATAAACTTGTGCGTGTGAGGAGCATTTTGCTCCCAAAGCGTGCAAGCTGTTTGGCCGGGGCAAATTTGCACTTTATAAAAGCAGGGGCAAGTTAGCAACAGATGGCCACAGGTCAGCTGGAGAGCAACTACAGCACTCCTCACCGTGTGTAGGGACTACAAAAAAAAAAAAAAAAAAAAAAACTTTGAGCATAAACTAAATATAGAAAAGCTCCTAATCTGAGCAAAAAAAAAAATATCCCCCAAAAAAAAAAAATATATAAGCATAATCAAAATAAATAGAAAAAGTTCATTATATGAGCAGCAAGGGATAGGTAAAAAAATACAAAAAATAAAAGGAAAATATATATATATTTTTTGGACATCCTTGTGCCAAGGGTGCCCCGGCTCTGGCTCCTCAGTCTGCATGGTTGAGCCTGGGCTGAGGATGGAGCCTGTGGTGGGGATGGAGCCTGTGGTGGGGATGGAGCATGGGGTGGGGATGGAGGGGGGGGAGGAGCATCAACCCCTACTTCCTCACTCCTGGCAGGTGGTGCCTGCATGCCCTCCATGGCGTTGGCCAGGCGGGTGAGCACGCTGTTGGTTTGGGCCAACATCCGCAGCTGCCGGATGGTATTGGTCCTCTGCTGCCGCCGGGTTAATCTCCCCTCCTCCCGCACAGCAGCAGTGTTGGCCTCCACCGCACCTGCCAACCTGCTCACCTCCGCTGTTAGCAAAGCGATGGCGCCCTGCTGCTCGACCATGCAGGTGACCATGGCTCCACAGTTGGCACTGACTTCCTCCAAGCTCTCAGTATCTTGTATCCCCCGGTCAGCATGCAGGGTGAGGGCCTGCTGCAGAGAGGAGGAGGAGGATGCCAGGCTGTCCGCCACCCGCCTCAAGTCTCCCACCATGTCCCCTATATGGTGGTTCTGCCGGGCCTGCTCCTCCTGCAGACCTTCACGGAGGCTGGAGGGTACACCCCCCGGTTTTACATAGAGCCTTCCTTGGAGGAGAGGCTGGGGCACGAACTGAGGGAGAAGAAGGGGAGTGGGCCACACTGGAGGGGGGACACTGGAGGGGCTTGCCCTGGAGGGGGATGACGTTATGGTTGGGGGGGGGGGTGGGGAGGTCAGGGATGGTGGGATCCTCCTGGAGGTACACAGAGTCATCCAGGTTGAGGATAACGGCCTCCTCCACCACTTCCTCCTCCCTAGATGGACTCTGGCCGATATCCTCCTCCACCAACATGCCCAGGATCTGCAGAGGGCCTGACTGCACCCCATGATGTTCTGGGGATGGCGTGGGTCGCCCTACAGCCAACGATGGCCCAGCCTCATCATCAACATCTGTGGATGACACAAAACAAATATGTTGCTGGAGCAACACACTTATCACATGTTTCCTTCTACCCCCTCCCATGATACACAGCAGATATGAGAAATAAAAACTTTTTACATCTTCCCTTCTACCCCCTCATATGTTCCCTTCTACCCTCTCCCATGATACACAGCAGATATGAGAAACAAAAACTTGTTACATCTTCCCTTCTACCCCCTCATATGTTCCCTTCTACCCCCTCCCATGATACACAGCAAATATGAGAAAAAAAACTTACCAGTCCCCAAGTCCCCAACAGTGGAGTCATAGCCTGGGAGTCCCTCCACCTGCTCCAGCGCTAAACTCTGTGCGATAACCTCCTCCTCTGGATTTAATCGTAAAGAGCAGGCTGGTCCTCCTCCCGTGCCCCTGCTATGCTTTCTGATTAGGACAATTTTGTCCCTGACTCAACGACGCATGTCAGTAAAACATTTTTGTATGTCCTCCCAGGACCTCTCCTCAATGCCCAGGGCATTTATGTCCAATGTAATAGCCTCATATATTGCCCTCCTTTGAGCTACGGTGGTATTCTTCCGCTCTGAACCAAAAAGAACGGCAGTATGGCGCGTCAGTGCCGCAAGCAGTATATCCATCTCAGTGGAGACAAAATTTGCTTTTCTTTTTTTTTTCTTATCAGGAGGTGCCATCTCAGAAAAAAGGGCAAAATTACCTTGCTCAGGGGGGGGTGGAACAAGCAGGATGTAATTTTGCACAGGACCTGCGCAGGTCTGCCCCTATTTATTTGCTCAGTGCAAGCAGCTAGGCAGAATTTGCCCTGAAAATAGGCGCAAACCACTGCTGAGTGGAAAAAAAGATCATTTGCATAGGGCACACCCACTTTCACTTGCGCTGCCTTAGGCCCTGATTTTTGCCTTACAAAGGAGCAAGTTAGCAGACAAAAGGAATCCTGAATCAGGTGGCAATCTTTCCAATTTGCCCCAGCGCAGAGCAAATCAGCTGCTCTTCACATGTGCAACTAATGGGCAAATCTACCTGAATCTGGGCCAATATGCTTTCATTGTGCGTCTTTTATGCCACGTTTTTCAAGCTAAAAACATTGGCCCAGATTCAAGAAGCACTTGCGCGGGAACAAGTGTGATTTGCGCCGCGCAAGTACTGATTTGCTCCTATGCAAATTTGCGGCTGATTCTGTAAACCAGTTAAGCCTGAAATGCGGCCATTTTCCCGCGCACGCAGCCTAGCTGTTCCAGCTCAATTTTCGCGCAATTTTGCGCGGGGTGTAAGTTGCGCCTTCATGGAATTCCCTCAGCGAATATGCAAATTAGGTACTGCCGATGATTCAGAAACATGCGCGTGTGATGCGCATCTTACACTGGAAGCGCGCAAGCTTTTTTCCCTGGGCAAACTTGCTCCTGTTAAAAGCAGGGGCAAGTTAGCAAAAGATGGCCAAATGTCATCTGAAGGAGCGCGCAACTTCAGCAGCACCTAGACAGACGAGCTGAACAAGCAGAGCACCCACATTTTCGGGACCTCACATCTGTGCACCAACATGCCAGGGGCAGCTATGGTTCTTGATATTCTATTGACTGAGCCGACTCGTAGGAGGGCACGGGAGAGGATTTACAGAGGGCGCTACAACCTTTTTCAGATGAGTGATAATGAGGTGTATCGCATGTTTCGCTTTAGCCCTGAAGTCATCCTTGAGTTGGTAACAATCCTGCAGGATGACATCAGCAGCCCGACCCATCGGGGACAGGCAGTGCAGCCACTGGTGAAGGTAGTGGCAACCCTTCATTTTTTGGCAACTGGCTCATTTCAGCGCACAGGTGGAGTGGTGGCGGGGATGTCCCAATCCAGCATGAGCAGGTGTGTGCACCAAGTGATCCCTGCAATACTCAGACGCATGGGCACACAATTTATCAAACCAACCACGGCTGACGTGCGGCAGAAGGCAATCAGTGATTTTTATTTATTAGCCAGATTTCCACGCACTGTGGGTGCAATAGATTGTACCCATGTGGCACTACGCCCCCCCCCCCCCGGCTCCTCGAGCATATCTACTGCAACAGGAAACATTGGCATTCGATAAATGTGCAGATGATTGTGGATGCACATGGCCTCATATGGCATGTCCGTGCCAAACACCCAGGGTCAAGCCATGACAGTTTTATTTACCGACACAGCCCCATCCCAACCGAGTTTGACCAGAACATGTATGGAGACAGCTGGCTGATTGGTGAGTGACATGGGTGTCAGGTATGACTGCCCCCCCCATGATGCACACATCACAAGGGGCACATGCACGACTAACATCCTCCTGTCTTTTCCCTTCCAGGTGACTCTGCCTATGCCCTGGGACCTCACATGATGACCCCATTTCGTAACCCTCAAACACCAGGAGAGGAAAGATATAACGAAGCCCATGCACGTACCCGTGCGGTGGTGGAGCGCACATTTGGCATCCTTAAATCTCGATTCAGATGTCTGGATAAATCAGGGGGGAACCTATTGTATTCACCCAACTTTGTATGCCAAATCTTAGGGGCATGTAGTATTCTCCACAATTTAGCTCAAAGAAGGGGCATGCACATTGAGCTACGCAATGACCTTACCCCCGAACCACGCAACCCCCCCCCCCCAAGAAACACTACCGGATCTTCTGAGGGAAGAGCAATCCGGAATGGTCTTGTGGAACGTCTCTTTGCACATTAAACACACCCTGATCTTGTCACAAGTATAATGCATGTATGTACACCACTGTAGTCCCTAGCACACACCCGACACATGCACCCCAAATTGGATTAGACCCAACAATACCCCATGGTATTAGGGAGCAGCAACGCCGCGTCAAGGCTCCAATTATGTTGCTGTCCATTCATACACCTTTCACATGGCAGAGGGTGACACCCCTTTTCCAGCAGGAGTGCCACCCCCCCCCCCATTCACACACCAGTCACACTGTAGTATACACTCCTCACCGTGTGTAGGGACTACAAATAAATATAAAAACTCATATCCTGAGCATATAAAAAAAAATAGAAACTCATATCCTGAGCATATAAAAAAAAAATAATCTCATACCCTGAGCATATAGAAAAATAATAAAAAAATCATATTGTGTTGAGCAAAAAAATGTAGACATAAAATTATTTTTTTGTTTTTTTCTTTGGGCCAAGGGTGCCCCGGCTCTGGCTCCTCAATCTCCGTGGTGCGGAGGAGGCATGGGGTGGGGATGGAGGGGTGGGGGGGGGAGGAGCATCAACCCCTACTTCCACACTCCTTGCAGGTGGTGGCTGCATGCCCTCCATGGCGTTGGCCAGGCGGGCAAGGATGGTGTTGGTCTGGGCCAACATCCGCATTTGGCGGGTGGTGGTATCCCGCTGATGCCGGCGGGTAACTCTCGCCTCCTCTTGCACTGCAGCGGTGTTGGCCTGCACAGCAGCGGTATTGGCCTCCACCGCAGCTGTCATCCTGCTTAACAAAGCTGGTGTGGTCTCCAGAGCCACCAAGCAGGTGACTATGGCCTTAGAGTTGCCACTAATTTCCCCCAGGCTCTGTGCCACATGTTTGTCCCGGTCCTCATGCAGGGTGAGGGCATGCTGCATAGAGGTGGAGGTGGATGCCATGCTGTCCGCCAGACGACGCACCTCTCCCACCATGGCCCCTATATGGCGGGTCTGCAGGGCCTGCTCCTCCATCAGACCGTCACGGAGGGTGGAGGATATATGCCTCGTTTTGGACAGAGCCTTCCTGGGAGGAGAGGCTCGGCCACGGACAGAGGGAGAAGGGGAGGGGTCCACAAGGGAGGGGCTTGCCCTGGAGGGGCTTGCCCTGGAGGGGGATGACGTGCTGGGCGGGGGGGTGGTGTGTTGCACAGGGATGGTGGTATCCTCCTGGAGGGAGCCAGAGTCCTCCAGGATGAGGAGAAAGGTATCCTCCTCCAACACAACTTCCTCCACCATACTTGGCCCCGGTAGGATCTCCTCCTGGACCAGCATAGCCAGAATGTCCATGGGGCCTGACTGGACCCCTGGCTCTGGTCTGGATGGGCTGGGTCGAGCCGCAGCCGAAGACGGCCCAGCTTCTTCTTCCTCATCACCACCTGTGGATGACACCAAAACGACATATTTTGCTGGTGCAACACACTTCTCACATGTTCACTTGTACCCCCTCCCATGATGCACAGCAGATATGAAAGAAAAATAATACTTACATCTTCACTTCTACCCACAAATATGTTCACTTGTACCCCCTCCCATGATGCACAGCAGATATGAAAGAAAAATAATACTTACATCTTCACTTCTACCCACAAATATGTTCACTTGTACCCCCTCCCATGATGCACAGCAGATATGAAAGAAAAATAATACTTACATCTTCACTTCTACCCACAAATATGTTCACTTGTACCCCCTCCCATGATGCACAGCAGATATGAAAGAAAAATAACTTGCCAGTCCCCAAGTTCCCAACAGTGGAGTCGTACCCTTCAAGTCCCTCCACCTGCTCCTGCACGAACGTTTGTGCAAT
Organism: Rana temporaria; assembly: GCF_905171775.1. Classification (NCBI taxonomy): domain Eukaryota; kingdom Metazoa; phylum Chordata; class Amphibia; order Anura; family Ranidae; genus Rana; species Rana temporaria. Next base: position 657,428,300 of record NC_053489.1, on the reverse strand, counting down.
AAGCTGCTCCTCCTGATTGAGCCGGATCATACATTGCGGACCACCTCCCGTGCCACCGGTATGCTTCCTGATAAGAGCCAGTTTTTCACGGACCCTGCGCCTCATATCATTTAATTTCTTCTGGATGTCATCCCAGGTACGCACTTCATTACCCAGGGCATTGATGTCCAGGGCAATGGCTTCATATATAGCCCTCCTTTGGGCAATGGTGGTGTTTGCCCGCTGGGCAAGATATAGGACTTCCTTATGCTGCTGGAGTGCAGCAATCAGGATGTCCATCTCTGCAGCCACAAAGTTGGCCTTCCTTTTTTTGGTCCCTTTGGGAGGTGCCATGTCTTGCAAAAGGGCTGAATTTCCTTGCTCAGGGGGGTAGGAAAAAGCAGGATGAAATTCAGCAAAGAACCTGCGCAAGTCTGCTCCTATTTATTTGCTCAGTGCAAGCAGCTGAGCAGGATTTGCCCTGAAATTATGCTAGCAAACCTCTGCTGAGCCGAAAATTCCTCATTTACATAGGGGCACACCCACTTTGACTTGCACGGCCTTGCGCCCTCAGCTTTGCCTTAAACAGGAGCAAATTAAATGAACAAACGATTCCTGAATCAGGTGGCAATTTGGCAAAATTGCTCCAGCGCAGAGAAATTCAGCTGAGCGGCTCAGGTGTAAGTAATGGGCAAATCTACCTGAATCTGGGCCCTTGACGTTTTTTCTGCTCCTACTGTGCATGGAGCCTAATTCTTTCTGATCACTTTTATTCCTATTACAAGGAATGTCAACCAACGGCGGATCCAGGGGGGGGCAACAGGGCAATTGCCCCCCCCCCGAGACTATCATGTCACATTGGCTTTAAAAAAAAAAAATATATATATATATTTTTTTTTTATAATTTTTTTTTAAACTGCTTTGCAGTGCCTGCAGCTGCCGCTGCCGAGTCTCTCACTCTCACTCTCTCTCTGTCATCACCAGGGCCGATCTGGCGCAGCCCGGTAGGCTGCCTGTCCTGAAGCTGCTTTGAGCTGTAGCTGACTGCAGCGCTCCCCCTCTCTCCTGCGTGTATGACACCGGGCATCTCTCGCTGTGTGTGAGATCTGGGTCTGTGTTCGGCTGTGCTGCCTGTGCTAGACCTGCTCGTGTGATAGTAGATGGAGATGGAACACTGATTGAATCAGTGTTTTGTCTATCACACAAGCCCGTCTAGGGGGGGACCTTGCTAGAGCACACTGCCCTGCCAAACACAGACCTACACCTCCTGTTTGTTCCATGACACACGTCGGGAGAGGAGATACCTGCTGTGTGTGATCGAGGCAATGCCATGGTGAGTGCCATGCACAGTGGGGCTGCATTAATATACAAAAGTGGGGCTGCATTAATATAAAAAAGTGGGGCTGCATTAATATACAAAAGTGGGGCTGCATTAATATACAAAAGTGGGGCTGCATTAATATACAAAAGTGGGACTGCATTTATATACAAAAGTGGGACTGCATTTATATACAAAAGTGGGACTGCATTTATATATAAAAGTGGGGCTGCATTTATATACAAACGTGGGGCTGCGTTCATATGTACAGTGAGGCTGCAGTGATGGGCACTGATGAGGCTGCATTGATCTCTTGTACCATGTCTCCAGTCTCTGACCATCCCTTGTACCATGACCATCCCTTGTACCACGTCTGCAGTCTCTGACCATCCCTTGTACCATGTCTGCAGTCTCTGACGATCCCTTGTACCATGGCTGCAGTCTCTGACCACCTCTTGTACCATGTCTTCAGTCTCTGACCATCTCTTGTACCATGTCTGCAGTCTCTGACCATCCCTTGTACCATGTCTGCAGTCTCTGACCATCCCTTGTACCATGTCTGCAGTCTCTGACCATCTCTTGTACCACGTCTACAGTCTCTGACCATCTCTTGTACCACGTCTGCAGTCTCTGACCATCTCTTGTACCACGTCTGCAGTCTCTGACCATCTCTTGTACCATGTCTGCAGTCCCTGACAATCGTCTACAAACTATGGGATAGATTTATGGCATTTATATTTAAATATTTTTTACTAGTAATGGTGGCGATCATTGATTTTTTTAGCGGTACTGCAACATTGCAGCGGACACACCGGACACCTAATTGATTTCTGTAAGCAACACCTTATTTTCTGGCAGTGCCCCTCCCGAGACTAGACTCTGGATCCGCCCTTGATGTCAACATCCCTTGTAATAGGAATAGTGTGTGACAGGTCCTCCAGGCTGGAAAGCGTTAGATTAAAAAAAAACAGGATAATCTTTCCAGCCGAGTATATGGCAGTATTTGCATTGATCTCTTGTACCATGTCTCCAGTCTCTGACCATCCCTTGTACCATGACCATCCCTTGTACCACGTCTGCAGTCTCTGACCATCCCTTGTACCATGTCTGCAGTCTCTGACCACCTCTTGTACCATGTCTGCAGTCTCTGACCATCTCTTGTACCATGTCTGCAGTCTCTGACCATCCCTTGTACCATGTCTGCAGTCTCTGACCATCCCTTGTACCATGTCTGCAGTCTCTGACCATCTCTTGTACCATGTCTGCAGTCTCTGACCATCCCTTGTACCACGTCTACAGTCTCTGACCATCTCTTGTACCACGTCTGCAGTCTCTGACCATCTCTTGTACCACGTCTGCAGTCTCTGACCATCTCTTGTACCACGTCTGCAGTCTCTGACCATCTCTTGTACCACGTCTGCAGTCTCTGACCATCTCTTGTACCATGTCTGCAGTCCCTGACAATCGTCTACAAACTATGGGATAGATTTATGGCATTTATATTTAAATATTTTTTACTAGTAATGGTGGCGATCATTGATTTTTTTAGCGGTACTGCAACATTGCAGCGGACACACCGGACACCTAATTGATTTCTGTAAGCAACACCTTATTTTCTGGCAGTGCCCCTCCCGAGACTAGACTCTGGATCCGCCCTTGATGTCAACATCCCTTGTAATAGGAATAGTGTGTGACAGGTCCTCCAGGCTGGAAAGCGTTAGATTAAAAAAAAACAGGATAATCTCGGCTTTCCAGCCGAGTATATGGCAGTATTTGCAACCGGCGCCCTGGCCTCCGAGAGTCATAGAGATGATCGGGGACAATCTGTTCCCCAGAAATCTCTATGGTCAACTTTCGCTGCCGGTAGAATTTTTTCCAGCCCGTGGATCACACGGGCGAGTTGGTAGAAGCACTGGAGGGCTGTGGGAGGGGGTATGTCCCATCCCACTGCCTGTAAGAACAATAAAGCGGCTGAACTGCTGCTATGATTGTACTTACGGTGCAGGGAACCGCTGGCTTAAAATATCGACACTGGGTTGATGCCTGTAGGTGCAGGCATCAACCCGGTATAACCACTGAAACGGGAGGACATCCATGTACTCTCTCCTGACGGGAAATTGTTTATTTTTACTGAGCTATTCATTCACAGTCTCAGAGTATATTTATGCCACTGCTCTATACATGTTCATGTGCATGCATGGGATTGACGCCTTTGTGGGACTGCCAATCAAGTGGCCAAAGGGTCCATATTCAGACGGAAGACCAAGATATAATGTCCATGTCAACTGAAAATGCACCACAGTGCTGGGGGTTAAATTCCAATCTAAAGACGGATTCCAGTGGGGTAGACTGTATTGAATAACAGTACAGTTAATCTGAAAAGAGGAAGGGGTGGCACATATTCTAAGAAGAATTCAAAGCCATGCAGTGCATTATGGATTTAAAATGGAGTCCCACCAAAAATGGAACTCCCACTATAAGTGTTGGTGACCCCCTGACATGCCACATGGCATGTAATTTTTTTTTTGGGGGGGGGGGGGGTGGATACCCTTTTTTTTAGAGGAATGCAGCTCCCACTTCCTCCTGGAGCTCTGCGGCGCTGGAAGGAAGTTCACCTCTCCCCCCCTCCCTGCAAACTTCTGGGACACGTCACAGGTCCTAGAACATTGCCTGGCCATTCACAGTGTGCAGCACAGCTCACGCATGCACAATGTGTGCCCGTCTGTGAAGCCACACAAGGGGGCCCACAGTTATAATTCCGGCACTGCAGAGAGGAGCGGGACTTTGTTCGTCATCATTGCTGGACCGTGGGACAGCTTTTTTATACAATTTCCTGTATAGTTAATACTGGAATGTTAATATCACAAAATTCTCATATTATTTATTTAGATCAGCTATGGAGCATCATATGCTGCACTGACCAACAGACGACTCTATCCATCCTTCTTCCATACCCTGCCCAGTGATCACATTCAGTTCCTGGCAGTCGTTAAGCTCCTCAAACACTTTGGCTGGACATGGATTGGTGTCATTGCGTCCGATGATGATTATGGAGAGCGTCAGACTCAGGAGTTGATATTGAGCACTGCCAGCCATGATATCTGCATTGAGTTTATTATTAAAATTCAAAATGATCAAGAAAATCAAACCAGAAATGAACTTTATGAGAAAGCAAAGATTCTAAACAATTCAACCTCCCAAGTTGTTGTACTTTGTGGGAAATCTTCATATTCCGTGAAATACTTCCTAGAAGTGGAATGCGAAGTTCAGAGTAAGACATTTATTATTCCAGTAACATGGAAAGTTGACAGGTTTTTTCAACCACATAAAGTACAATACCATGGAAGCGTACTATTTACACCACATTAAAAAAGTGTACAACGTTTAAAGGAATTGTTGCAAAATGTTACCTCTGCCAATTGTACTGATGACTTTTTACTAGAACATATTTTAGCTTCCTGCTGCTATTGTTCAACATCAGATTCATATTTCAATAGGATATATGAAGATAAATTCAAAGTTAAACTTCATAAATGTAACGCTATTCCTGACTTCTGGAAAAACATGAATTATTTTGGAACCACATATCATGTGTATAAAGCTGTCTATGCCTTGGCACATTCTTTGCACAATATGGAAGCCTATTTGTCCAGAACTGCCAAACGCACCTTCATGATAAATCAGAAGCTTATGCAAAAGGTAATGGGGCAGATCCATAGAGAAATAGATGGGCGCAGCGTATCAGAAATACGCTACGCCGCCGTACCTTACCTGGCGGAATTTCAAATCCTCAACGATTTTGCGCCATAAGTTACAGCGGCGTAGTGTATTTCTAGCGGCGGATTTCAAATTGGGCGGGTAGGGGGCGTGTTTCATTTAAATGAATGAACTGCGCATGCGCTGTCCCGAAATTTCCCGCCGTGCATTGCGCTAAATGACGTCGCTAGGACGTAATTTTTTTAACTTAGACGTGAGTTACGTCCATCCCGATTCACGGACGACTTACGCAAAAAAAAAATTCAAATTCCGACGCGGGAACGACGGCCATACTTAACATGGCAATTCTAACTATACGCCGCAAAATACCAGCTTTAACTATACGCCGGAAAAAGCCTACTAGAGACGACGTAAGAGAATGCGACGGCTGCGCGTACGTTCGTGAATCGACGGAAATAGCTAATTTGCATACCCGACTCGGAAAACGACGAGAACTCCACCCAGCGGACGCCGAAGTATTGCATCTACGATCCGAAGGCGTACGAAGCCGTACGCCTGTCGGATCGAACCCAGATGCCGTCGTATCTTGGTTTGAGGATTCAAACTAAAGATACGACGCGGGTAATTTGAAAGTACGCCGGCGTATCAGTAGATACGCCGGCGTACTCTGTCTGTGGCTCTACCCCAATGTGTTTATTACAGTCTTGTACACACAACTACTGCTATGTATTTTTTTTTTACATGTCATTTTTTAACCACAAAATTTGGTTAAAGCAGAGTTCCAACGAAAAGTGAAAGCACCGTTTATTTGCCTCCTCCCTCCTCCAGTGCCACATTTGGCACCTTTTGGAGGGGAAGCGGGTACCTGTTTTTGACAGGTACCCGTCCCCACTACTGAGTACGTAAAATTCAAAATCCTAAATCCAAAACAACAACAAAAAATCTTAAAAAATATACAGTAGCAATCATATAATATACTGTATATTGCAGGTTGCTTTTCCTTATATCAGAAAAAGTAATTCAACCCAAACAATAATAATCAATTTTTTTCTTAGCTCTGATGTTCACTGAATCCATCCCATCACTAATATATATTTGGGCAAATGTTTCTAGACATCAAACAATCACATTTATATAATTGTGTTGAACATCTGATTCCAAATCCATGGCTACAAAATCAGTTACATATCAATGCAATTTCCATTGAAAAACATTACCATTCAAAGGCATTTTAGACAGTTGTACATGTACACTTCCAACCTTATGAAACATATTTGGGGAAAGCCTTTTTTTTTTTTGTTTCAGCTTAATTGTGCCAAATCTGGATTCATAAAAGGCCATAAAGTCATGTAGCTAGATTCATAAAGACTTACGACAGTAGATACGCCATCGTAAGTCCGAATCCGCGCTGTCGTATCTTTAAGCGGTATGCTCAAATTGAGATACGCTTCTCTGTTGCTAAGATACGACTGGCGTAAGTCTCTTACGCCATCGTATCTTAGCTGCATATTTACGCTGGCCGCTAGGGGCGTGTACGTCGATTTACTCAGAGAATATGCGAATGATCAAGATACGCCTATTCACGAACGTACGCACTGCCGTCGCATGTAAGATACGCCGTTTACGTAAGGCGTTTTCAGGCGTAAAGATAAACCACCAAAAAGATGGCGCAGCCAATGTTAAGTATGGACGTCGGACAGCCATCGAACTTCACGTCGTTTACGTAAGCCGATTCAGAATTGGGCTGGGCGTAGGTTACGTTCACGTCGAAAGCAAGGAGTATTTGCGACGTGATACTTAACATGCGCGCGCATGCGCCATACGATCGGCGCTTCATTTACATGTATGGTAATGAATCGTGAATTCATTACCATACAACACGCCCCCTACCTGTCTATTTTTAATTAGGCGGGGCTACGCCGGGCCATTTGCGCTACGCCGACGTAACTTAGGAGGCAAGTGCTTTGTGAATACAGTACTTGCCTCACTATGTTACGTCGGCGTAGTGCAAATGGGATGCGCTACGCTGACCTAAAGATAGGCGGCTGTACCTGAATATAGCTAATGGTTTGAGGGGTTTAGTGTGGAGGAACTCATTTGGCCTGCACAGAGCCCTGAACTAGGTTCCTTTAAATTAGTGCATTGTTGGTTCACTTACCTTTTCCTTCGATTTCCCTTCTAAATGTTTTTTTCTTTGTTTTCTTTGTCTAATTTTTTTCACTTCCTGTTCCTCCTCAGTAAGCGGTTCTGGCTGACTATCCACCGCTCGGATGATGGTGGAAAGCTTACTGAGGAGAAACAATAAGTGAGAAATTCAGTCAAAGAAAAAAAAAACATTTAGAAGGGAAAACGAAGGAAGAGGTAAGTGAACCAACAATGCACTAGCTTAAAGAAACCTATTTAGAAAATAAAAAACAAACCTTTACAACCCCTTTAAGATAAATCAAGACACTGATTGTGAACCAGATGGGGCAGATCCACGTACCTTTGCGCCGGGCGCAGCGTATCTAAGATACACTACGCCGCCGTAACTTATCTTTTTTTTTTTCAAATCCACAAAGAATTTGCGCCGTAAGTTACGGCGGCATAGTGTATCTCTGGCGGCGTAAGGGCGCCTAATTCAAATGGATGTAATGGGGGCGTGTTTTATGTAAATACGTTGTGACCCGACGTAAACAACGTTTTTTTTTAACTGCGCATGCTCCGTCTGTGGGGGTATCCCAGTCCGCATGCTCGAAATTAACCCGGAACAAGCCAATGCTTCCGACGGTGACGTCATTCTACGCAAATCCCTATTCGCGAACGACTTACGCAAACAACGTAAACTTTTTAAAATTCTACGCAGGAACGACGGCCATACTTAACATTGAGTACGCCTCATAACAGCAGCTTTAACTATACGCCGGAAAAAGCCGAACGCAAACGACGTAAAAAAATGCGCCGGCCAGACGTACGTTCGTGGATCGCCGTAAATAGCTCATTTGCATACTCAACGCGGATTTCGACGGAAACGCCACCTAGCGGCCGCCGAAAAATTGCATCTACGATCCGACGGCGTACTGAGGCCTTGTACAGACGAGCGAACATGTCCGATGAAAACGGTCCGCGGACCGTTTTCATCGGACATGTCTGCTGGGAGGTTTTGGTCTGATGTGTGTACACACCATCAGACCAAAATCCCCGCGGACAGAGAACGCGGTGATGTAGACGACACCGACGTTCTCTGACACGGAAGGTCAATGCTTCCACGCATGCGTCAAATTAATTTGACGCATGCGCGGGATTTCGGGCCAGCGGACATGTCTGATGAGTTGTACTAACCATCGGACATGTCCGACGGACAGGTTTCCACCGGACAAGTTTCTTAGCATGCTAAGAAACTTTTGTCCGCTGGAAACCTGTCCGCTAGGCCAGGAATCCGGTCCGCTAGGCCGTACACACGGTCGGACATGTCCGCAGAAACTGGTCCGCGGACCAGTTTCAGCAGACATGTTCGGTCGTGTGTACGAGGCCTCAGACCTACGCAAATCCCTATTCGCGAACGACTTACGCAAACAACGTAAACTTTTTAAAATTCTACGCAGGAACGACGGCCATACTTAACATCGAGTACGCCTCATAACAGCAGCTTTAACTATACGCCGGAAAAAGCCGAACGCAAACGACGTAAAAAAATGCGCCGGCCAGACGTACGTTCGTGGATCGCCGTAAATAGCTAATTTGCATACTCGACGCGGATTTCGACGGAAACGCCACCTAGCGGCCGCCGAAAAATTGCATCTACGATCCGACGGCGTACTGAGGCCTTGTACAGACGAGCGAACATGTCCAATGAAAACGGTCCGCGGACCGTTTTCATCGGACATGTCTTCTGGGAGGTTTTGGTCTGATGTGTGTACACACCATCAGACCAAAATCCCCGCGGACAGAGAACGCGGTGATGTAGACGACACCGACGTTCTCTGACACGGAAGGTCAATGCTTCCACGCATGCGTCAAATTAATTTGACGCATGCGCGGGATTTCGGGCCAGCGGACATGTCCGATGAGTTGTACTAACCATCGGACATGTCCGCTAGGCCAGGAATCCGGTCCGCTAGGCCATACACACGGTCGGACATGTCCGCAGAAACTGGTCCAGTTTCAGCAGACATGTTCGGTCGTGTGTACGAGGCCTCAGACGTACGCCTGTCGGATCGACCCGAGATGCCGTCGTATCTTGTTTTGTGGATACAAAACAAAGATACGACGCGCAAAATTTGAAATTACGCAGCGTATCAAGAGATACGCCGGCGTCATTTCTTTGTGGATCTGCCCCCAGATCTTTTCATTTAACATCTGTACCTGAATTCACAAGTACTCTTTTGGATGGAAAGGTACAATGCCACTGACGCTTTCCAAAATTTTCTGTAAAGCTTCCTCAAATGATAGGAGGCTGTCAGTGTTAAAAAGAGTGGGGAATTCTATATTAATGCCCCTAGTTTTCAAATAGGATGTCCAGCAAGGTACCTTGATAAAGGTGGGCTGCATCCCGTCAATATTTCAGGTGTAAAGTGAATTGCTTAGCTGAGCACTTTACCGTATTTTCCGGCATATAAGAAGACTTTTTGCATCTAAAATCATGCCCCAAAAGTCAGGGGTCGTCTTATACGCCGGGTACCTGTCTGTCAGACAGCGGCCATCCATTATTCAAAAGCCGAACCTCCTCCTCAGACTGTTCCGTGATAGGCGAAACACTAATTTTCCCAGCAGAGCCTCTGTTCAGTGTTCCGCCTATCACGGATGCCTTCTCATCCTCGGCCTCGGACGAGAGGACATCCGTGATAGGCGGAACACTGAACAGAGGCTCTGCTGGGAAAATTTGTGTTCCGCCTATCACGGAACAGCCTGAGGAGGAGGCGCGGCTTTTGAATAATGGACACCCGCAGCCTGAGAAACTCTGCAAACAGGAGAAGGTAGGAAGATCGTCGAGGCAGGCATACTGGCACAGTGAGGCAGGCATACTGGCACAGTGAGGCAGGCATACTGGCACAGTGAGTCAGGCATACTGGCACAGTGAGGCAGGCAGGGCCGGACTTACCATTGGGCTTGACTGGGCTCAGGAGGAAGCAGGAAGAGCCATGCCGCTGCTGATGAAGGGGTAAGAAGTCCCCGTCACCCCCCGCTCAACAACTACGATTGGCGCCCCCCTTCAACAACTTTGAGCAGATTCGATCTCGGCGGCACCCCCCCCTGCTCAACAACTTCGATCAGCTTCGATCTCAGCCTCACCCTCCCGCTCAACAACTTCGATCCCCCCCGCTCAACAACTTCGACCCCCCCCGCTTCTCGGCTCCAGGGGGCCCCTCAATCAACACTCAAGCCCAGGGGCCCCCACCACCCCCCACCACCCTAAGTCCTGCCCTGGGGGCAGGCATACTGGCACAGTGAGGCACAGTGAGTGCAAAAGGGAAAATTTTGTTTTGTTTCGTTTCGTTTTAATTTGTTATTTAATTAATTTCGTTAAGTTAGGTTCGTTACATGTGTTAAATTCGTTTTCGAAACTCGTTCGTTTTCGACCGAATTTCGAAAAATCCGGTCAAATTCGAAAATATTTCGACCGTTTTCGGAATTTGTTCGTTTTCGACCGAATTTCGAAAAATCTGGTCGAATTCGAAAGTATTTCGACTGGATTCGACAACAAATAGTCTCTTTTCAAATATAATTTCGAAATTCGATCGGAATTCGAAAAAAAAAAAAAATAATTCGAATTCCAAATCGAAAACCCGCGGGCGAAATTCGATCGGAATTCGAAAAAAAAAATCAAATTCCGATCGAATTTCGTCCGCGGGTTTTCGATTCGGAATCGAAAACGTTTGTTCGGATTCGGTAAATTCATTAATATTGCAATTCGGGAATTCGGATGCATTCGAATGTCCGAATAATGAAAAATTCGTCCGAATTTCGATTCGGAACGAAACGAAATGCACATGCCTAAATGGCACAGTGAGGCATGTATAATGGCACAGTGAGGGGTCGTCTTATACAGTGAGTATATCCCAAAACCAGCATTTTAGCTGGAAAATTAGGGGGTCGTCTTATACGCCGGCAAATACGGTACTCTATTTAAGTCCTGTGTGCAGGTACAGCAAAAAATGAATATTAATTATACAAAAACAACAGACCCGTTATAAGGGAAGGCACCTCATTTGTGTATGTGTGTTATATTCTAGAAGAGAGGGGTTTCCTTACATGATACAGTATCCAATAATCAGCTTTTTTTTAACTGTTCTGCATGTTGTGTTTTTAAGCTAATTTAAACCCTAGAAGTATCCACAATAACCCCTAATCTGGATGATTGTTGCATGTATTGGAGAAGGAAATAATAATAAATATGTATGTAATTTAAATAAAAAATATTTAATGGTGGAAAAAGACTTGGTATAGTCACTTTTTTTTTTAGTTTTTAAGAAGAGTCCATTTTCAAGATCCCACCGGAGAAGAAGTATATTTTAATGAGAGAGGAGATATGGGCACAGTGTATGATATTTACAGTTTTGGAATGAATTCTAGTTTTGAACATATATTTGTACATCTGGGAAGTTATAATGCATCTTCTCCTGATGGAGAAGAATTTGTGTTTGATGGATTTCAACCAATATGGAAACGTGGTGAGGTTCGTGTTTTCACTTGATTACTGATTCCTACATAGATGTGTTAAGATGAGATGATAGAACTCCAATGTCATCTTCTCCTTCATCTACAACTCCTGATGACCCTGCTGGTAACTACAATGGTGATACTGATGATACTGATGACCCTGCTTGTAATTTCAATTTCAGTGATGACTCTGATGACCCGGAAGCACTATCACCCTTTGAAGGATTTGATGACTAAAATGTTACTCTAAATGTCTACTGTAAACTATGGGGCAGATCCACGTACCTTTCCACCGGGCGCAGCGTATCTAAGATACACTACGCTGCCGCAACTTATCTTTTTTTTTTTAATCCACAAAGAATCCGCGCCGTAAGTTACGGCGGCATAGTGTATCTCTTGCGGCGTACGGGTGCTGAATTCAAATGGATTTAATGGGGGCGTGTTTTATGTAAATACGTCGTGACCCGACGTAAACAACGTTTTTTTTTAACTGCGCATGCGCCGTCCCTGGGGGTATCCCAGTGCGCATGCTCGAAATTAAACCGGAACCAGCCAATGCTTGAGATGGTGACGTCATTCTACGCAAATTCCTATTCGCGAACGACTTACGCAAACGACGTAAAAAATTCTAATTTGTACGCGGCAACGACGGCCATACTTAACATTGAGTACGCCTCATAATAGCAGCTTTAACTATACGCCGGAAAAAGACGAACGCAAACGACGTAAAAAAATGCGCCGGCCGGACGTACGTTAGTGGATCGCCGTAAATAGCTAATTTGCATACTCTAAGCGGATTTCGACAGAAACGCCACCTACCGGCCGCTGAAAACTTGCAGCTTAGATCCGACGGCGTACTAAGACGTACGCCTGTCGGATCTAACCGAAATGCCGTCGTATCTTGTTTTGAGGATTCAAAACAAAGATATGATGCAGGAATTTTGAAATTACGAATTATCAATAGATACGCCGGCGCAATTCTTTTGTGGATCTGCCCCTATATGTTTTCTTTTTGGGCACTGTACACTCTATGTATCCTATACAGTACAGTGCAGCATTTTTGTTTATATTTTTGTATTCTGTACTTCTGCAAAAAAAAAAACAACATTATTGCATTGGAGTTATGTGTTAAGACCTTTTTTTTTCCAGAATACAGTACTGTAGTTAGGAACACTTAAAATATTGATTACTTGTCGTACCTTGTTTAACAATAGGGATGTGCCAAACACCCCCGTTCGGTTCGCACCAGAACCTTGGAACGGACCGATCGTTCGCGCGAACATTTAGAACCCCATTGACGTCTATAGGACTCGAACGTTTTCGAATTCAAAAGTGCTCATTTTAAAGCCTAATATGCAAGTTAAGTGTCCGCCATAATGTCGCAGTCACGAAAAAAATCGCTGATCGCCGACATTAGTAGTAAAATAAAAAAAATAATAAAAATGCTAAAAACTATCCCCTATTTTGTAAACGCTATAAATTTTGCGCAAACCAACCGATAAACGCTTATTGCGATTTTTTTTACTAAAAATAGGTAGAATACGTATCGGCCTAAACTGAGGAAAAACAACTTTTTTTATATATTTTTGGGGGATATTTACTATAGCAAATAGTAAAAGATATTGAATTGTTTTCAAAATAGTAGGCTCTATTTTTGTTTATAGCGCAAAAAATAAAAACCGCAGAGGTGATCAAATACCACCAAAAGAAAGCTCTATTTGTGGGAAAAAAGGACGCCAATTTTGTTTGGGAGCCACGTCTCATGACCGCGCAATTGTCTGTTAAAGCGACGCAGTGTCGAATCGCAAAACCTGGCCGGGTCCTTTAGCTGCCTAAAGGTCCGGGTCTTAAGTGATTTATTAAAATGTAAAGGATCCACATACAATCACACACATCCAAAAGGATAACATAGCATATAAAAACACCATTCAAATCCACTTACTAAGATGGCCACCAATTCTGATCCCTGGAAATTATCCCACCCTAATGCATTTCATGCAAGAGCGTGTCTTCAGAGGGAATTTAGTATGAAATACGTATAAATATATCAACGTAGTTAGGAGGACTTTATTGCTTTATGTATGATTTTTTTTAATGTTGTGATGGAGGGGGGGCAGAGACATGTCTCTCCATGGCTGCATGGTTAAGCACAGGATCTGATGGAGGAGTTCTGTCCTTCTTTCTGCTGATGACTGCAGAGACAAGGTAGGGGTGGAAACGAGGGGTGTGACACAGCTGCAGAGGAGGTGCGAGGGCCACATGAAATGACCTGGTGTGCCACATTTGGCCCACAGGCCTTGTGTTTGACACATGTGGTCAATGGTCAGACAAAAAGTTATAACGTTAAATATACGTATACATATGTATATATATCAGACTTGATGGGGCACTTGGTCTGCCATCAGTTCTCTGTTTCCTTGTTTCTATTTACTGCTTTATAAATATCTCCTTTAAATGTTATGAATGTGCCTATATAATGTAATAAATATAATGTAATACAATGTAATACAATGTTTTCTCTTTATTTTCTTAATATGATTGTTTTCCAGATTCCAGTGTCAAAGTGCTCTGAAGACTGTCCTTTGGGTTCCAGAAGAGTGATGAAGAGGGGGATTCATCGTTGTTGCTTTGAGTGTGTTCAGTGTCCAGAGGGGGAAATATCCAATGAGACAGGTGAAAAAAATGAAATGTTTCATAGTTATGTAGCTTTCACCTACATAGATACAAAATAATAGAACATGGTGCAATACTAGGGCCTTTGTGTTGTAAAACTATTTGTGTGTATATATACAGTGATGAAAATAAGTATTTGAACACCCTGCTATTTTGCAAGTTCTCCCACTTGGAAATCATGGAGGGGTCTGAAATTGTTATCGTAGGTGCATGTCCACTGTGAGAGACATAATCAAAAAAAAAAAATCCAGAAATCACAATGTATGATTTTTTTTAACTATTTATTTGTATGATACAGCTGCAAATAAGTATTTGAACACCTGAGAAAATCAATGTTAATATTTGGTACAGTAGCCTTTGTTTGCAATTACAGAGGTCAAACGTTTCTTGTAGTTTTTCACCAGGTTTGCACACACTGGAGGAGGGATTTTGGCCCACTCCTCCACACAGATCTTCTCTAGATCAGTCAGGTTTATGGGCTGTTGCTGAGAAACACGGAGTTTGAGCCCCCTCCAAAGATTCTCTATTGGGTTTAGGTCTGGAGACTGGCTAGGCCACGCCAGAACCTTGATATGCTTCTTACAGAACCACTCCTTGGTTATCCTGGCTGTGTGCTTCGGGTCATTGTCATGTTGGAAGACCCAGCCTCGACCCATCTTCAAAGCTCTAACTGAGGGAAGGAGGTTGTTGCCCAAAATCTCGCAATACATGGCCCCGGTCATCCTCTCCTTAATACAGTGCAGTCGCCCTGTCCCATGTGCAGAAAAACACCCCCAAAGCATGATGCTACCACCCCATGCTTCACAGTAGGGATGGTGTTCTTGGGATGGTACTCATCATTCTTCTTCCTCCAAACACGGTTAGTGGAATTATGACCAAAAAGTTCTATTTTGGTCTCATCTGACCACATGACTTTCTCCCATGACTCCTCTGGATCATCCAAATGGTCATTGGCAAACTTAAGATGGGCCTTGACATGTGCTGGTTTAAGCAGGGGAACCTTCCGTGCCATGCATGATTTCAAACCATGACGTCTTAGTGTATTACCAACAGTAACCTTGGAAACGGTGGTCCCAGCTCTTTTCAGGTCATTGACCAGCTCCTCCTGTGTAGTCCTGGGCTGATTGTTTAGCTTCTTCCATTTTCTAATGATTGCTCCAACAGTGGACCTTTTTTCACCAAGCTGCTTGGCAATTTCCCCGTAGCCCTTTCCAGCCTTGTGGAGGTGTACAATTTTGTCTCTAGTGTCTTTGGACAGCTCTTTGGACTTGGCCATGTTAGTAGTTGGATTCTTACTGATTGTATGGGGTGGACAGGTGTCTTTATGCAGATAATGACCTCAAACAGGTGCATCTAATTTAGGATAATAAATGGAGTGGAGGTGGACATTTTAAAGGCAGACTAACAGGTCTTTGAGGGTCAGAATTCTAGCTGATAGACAGGTGTTCAAATACTTATTTGCAGCTGTATCATACAAATAAATAGTGATTTCTGGAATTTTTTTTTTTTGATTATGTATCTCACAGTGGACATGCACCTACGATGACAATTTCAGACCCCTCCATGATTTCCAAGTGGGAGAACTTGCAAAATAGCAGGGTGTTCAAATACTTATTTTCATCACTGTATATATATATATATATATATATATATATATATATATATATATATATATATATATATATATATATATATAGAGATTGTAAGGGGTTAGCTCGGTAGTGGGGTGTGTGAACCCCTGGATGGGTTCACCACACACTGAATTTATACAGACAGGCAGTCGAAGACGGTTGAAAAACAAAGATTTGGGTTTATTCTTCCATCTTGCTGGAAACAAGTGCAAGCATCCAAACAGCATAAACAAAATCAAACACAAAATAAACCCTGGCCACTTGGGGCGTCTACCTTCACCACACAGGAACCTATCTAGGGAGTCTGGCACAGCCTAGTGCTGGGCAGACACTGCTGGTCATACAGCAGAAAATCAATAGTCTTTTGATTTTTATCACACAGAAAAATCAATCACCTCCTCACCTCCTCAGAAGACTTTCAGCTACTGCTCTCCTTCACTCAGAAAGCCTCAGGATGCAGCAAATCAGTGGTAATCCTCTGGATTACTTATAGAGGCCTTAATTGCCTCATTCTGAACAGCTGAAGTTTTTCAACGCCTTTAAACCTTTCCTGGCTACTTTTTCAGCCGATGCCTAATAACAATTGGTGTATTGTCTAAACAAGGCAGAAATGTATGTCCCGTCTGTGACAACACCCACAGATTTACCTGACTTCCTGTCACATACCCCCCCTCTTGTTTCAACCCTAGGGTTGGGACACAGGTTGCCAGGCAGGCATGCACTCGGGACAACCCATCTGCATTCCACATTCACCAGTTCAAACTGTCTACCCACGAGGTAGTACCGGAGAGAATCCAAAGCCCATTTCACCGCCAAACATTCTTTCTCAATGGTGGCATAATTCTCCTCATGGGCCTTCAACTTTCGGCTGAGGTACATAACAGGGTGTTCCTCCCCCTTGATACATTAGCATCTCCCCGCTCTATCTCTCCGTGAGATAATCCCAAGTATCCACTCAGCGATCGAGTCGGCGGGACCTGCAGTCAGGTTTGCGGAGCTCGTGGCACAATGGCGCTTCCTTAAAAGGGATGTATATATACGTCCTTCTGCCCAGGAGTTCCATTGTGTCGATGTATATGTGTGTGAGGCTGTCAGGAAGCAGTTAATGCACATGACTAGGTAAACCTCAGGTCTTAGAATGAAAAAAGAAAAAGAATAGTTCCCTTCTCTCTCTTCTCCCCTCCCTCATAAAATCATGCATTAAGTCCTGGAGTACTGTATGTTATCCCAGAGTAACCACTATACTCATGTAATCAATAGTACAAAGGTATTTTATCTATGAATAGAGGAAACATGCAACAAGTGCATGGATGGTGCCGCCCCTTTGGACTTTACAGGCAGACAATGAAAGTAATCTTAGTAAGTAAAAAGCAACTTTGTGCCAATTGTATTGAGTACAACAACTTAATTGTATAGAAATAGCTAGATAGATACAAAAAATGCATATTCCAAACACAAGGCTAATGATCCAGGTACTGTCAGAGTAAAAACTATGATCAGTTCATGATGATTAATAGCTTGCATCCCGACATGTTTCGGATAATTATTTGCATGTATTTTACTTCATATGGGGAAGTGTGCATTTGTGTAAATTTTAGTCCTTGTCTGCAATATAAATATAATTATATAGCATTCATATAAGAGAACATGTGGTATTTTCCTAAAATCTTTGCTGTATACCTTATTTGTTAAAGGAGTTGTAAAGGAAAAAAATGTTTCTTTTCCGTACATCACGGGACACAGAGCGGCATATTCATTACTATGTGGGTTATATGGAGTACCTTCAGGTGATGGACACTGGCAATCTCAAACAGGAAGTCCCCTCCCTATATAACCCCCTCCCATAGGAGGAGTACCTCAGTTTTTTCGCCAGTGTCTTAGGTGTTGGTCACAGAGAAGTTTGCCTCCAGGTCCTTGAGACTAGGCAGACTATACCGGATCTGTCCAAAGTGCCTCAGAGCCAAAGTGGACAGTACCCGGGCCCCAAGTCGTGGGGTTTCGCCTATAATGCCCCTTCTCTAAGGGGCTGGATCCTGGGCCCAGAACTTTGAGCTTTCTAAAGCCCAAAAGGCACTGTTGCCAGGATGCTATATAGGTCCAGGGCAGTGGTGTTCCACCGGACCCGGGTCCCTGAAGGTCTAGTACAGACCCCACGGAGATGGGGGAAGATTGGGCCTCTTGCTTTTTGCAATGCCCTGCAGCGTGGAGCAGGTAAGAGGGGGGCCTGCGGAACTTGGTTCGTCGGCAGGTCCCTCAGGGGGAAGACTAGTTGGGTTTAGCCTGGGATGCTCTGCATGGGCAACTTCTACCACTATGTCTGCTAGACAGGATGGTCACCTCCCATTTACTAGTGTACCCCCCTCCCCCACGGACTGTGTCTGCTTGTGGCTGTCCCGCATGGTTTTGGGGGGTAGAGGCTCCTTTGCCTGGTTCTAGGGAAAGCAGGGCAGGCCACCCCCCGTTATCTCCCGGCTTAAAGACCAGGGACTTGCCTGTATTGGGTTCCCCTGCAGCTCTGGGTCCTCTTGCGCCGCCGGCGTGCTGCTCCTCTCCTCATGGATGCTTCCCCTCTGGGACGCGCGCGCGCGTGCGCGCGCATGATGTAGATGCGCGCTGAGGGGGCGGGGAGCGTCGCGACGTCGGCGGGGAGAGGGGGGCGTTCCCCCCTCGCTGATATCAGCAGCAGTTCTGTCCTCCGGTCAGTGTGGGATTCGTCTGCTGACCGGAGGGACACAGAGCGTGGACAGAGCGGAGGAAAGGGTGACACCTAGTGGCGGTAAAAAGACCTGTATAGGTCTGGAGCTAAGCTCCTCACTGATTAAGGGAGAAAATAGGAAGTTTTCCCTAATTTTCTCTATTAGCCAAAGGGTCTTGGACAGCAGTCTGGCAATTTACACAGTCCCTTAAAAAGTGCAAAAAAAAAAAAAAAAAATTGTTTAACTATTTAAAAAAAAAAAAAAAAACAAGACACAAAAAAAAAAAAAAAAAAAAAGGGAAAGAGGTTTTCTTTCAGGGGAAAGGTGTGCACTACCTTCCCATAGGCTTATAAGGTTTCGTGCCTTAAGCTACTTGTATATTATTTTTTTGGTTTATTCTCCTTGCTACAACAGTCAGTTGTTAGTAGCGGAGTGCCTCGGTATTGTATCATGGGCCCTAAAGGTTCGGGGACTAAAGGTGCTAAACAGGCAAAGAAACAGAAGGGTTCCCCCTCTAGCTCTGAGGATCTTAATCTATCTATGCCGGTTCTGTCCTCTCCTAGTAAGCTAGAAAATACCGCCTTTGAGGAGCCATTAGGTGTGGTGGGTGCTGTGGCTGGCCCCATTCTGCCCGACCCAGTGTTTGTCACACAGGATATGTTATCTGTCTCCCTGCAGGGGTTAGAACAGAGGCTGACAAATTTGCTTACTAATTCTTTGGCAACCAAAAAGCGGACTAGATCTCCGTCCCCTAAATTGGTGTCCTCTGATGCTGAGATTCTCTCCCCAGAGGATTTAGAATCCCAGGAGGACCAAACGGAGCAGGGCCTAGAAGGTTCAGACATTGAGGAGTCCACTATTGAGGAACCTTTTTCGGTATCTCAAGCAGAGAATCTGTGGGTACAGTCTTTAACGGACATGGTCCGCTCGGCTTTTAAGCTGCCCTCGCCAGGGCCTCAGATTCCTGCCGTATCCTCTTTGGGCTCCTTAAAAGCACCATTAAGTAACGCAGTGTTTCCGGTTCACCCATTATTGGAAGACCTGATCTTTCAAGATTGGGCCCGGCCCGATAAAATTTTTGTGCCTCCTAAAAGGTTTTCTGTTTTGTACCCCATGGAGGAAAAATTTTCAAAGAAATGGGTGCTTCCCGCTGTGGATGCAGCGGTCTCCTGCGTAAACAAATCTTTAACTTGCCCAGTAGAAAACATACAGATGTTCAAGGATCCGGTTGATAAGCGGTTGGAAACCCTTTTGAAGGCATCCTTTTCTACTGCAGGGGCAGTGGTGCAACCGGCCGTGGCTGCAATTGGCGTTTGTCAGGCGTTAAAAGACCAGACTAAGCAGATGCTAAAAGAGCTCCCGGCTCAGCAGGCACAGGATCTGGCCGACCTTCCCAGGGCTCTTTGTTTCGCGGTGGATGCCATAAAGGACTCCATCCAACAAGCTTCCCGTCTGTCGCTGTTCTTGGTGCATATGCGAAGGCTCCTGTGGCTAAAGAATTGGTCGGCAGAGACTCCGTGTAAAAAGCTGTTGGCGGGTTTTCCCTTCCACGGAGGAAGGCTCTTTGGGGAAGATCTGGATAAGTACATACAGACGATATCTAGTGGCAAGAGTACTCTTTTACCAGTCAAAAGGAGATTTCGGGGTCCAGCGTTTAAGCGGCAGCAATCCCCAGCCCCAGGGCCCTCGGCCCCCAGGCAGTATCGACGGCCTCCTGCACGGTCAAACTTTGGTAATAAGTCGCAAGGGCAGGCCGCGGGTGGCAAGCGACCATGGGTCCGCAAGCCAGTTAAACCTGCTCCAAAGTCAGCGTTGTGAAGGGGCGCCCCCACTCAATCGGGTGGGGGGCAGGCTTCGATTCTTTGCGAAGGTTTGGGAAGCCAAGATCCCCGACAAGTGGGTTCTTTCACTGGTGGCGACTGGTTACAAAATAGAATTTCGGGAGTTTCCCCCTCCGCATTTTCAGGAATCAAGAATTCCAAGCGATCCGGAAAGAAGGGCTGCCTTGCTAACAGCCTTGGATCGTCTTCTAAACCAAGGGGTAATCGTAGAGGTACCAGTTCAGGAGCACAAGCTAGGCTTTTACTCCAATCTGTTCATCGTGCCAAAGCCCAACGGCGATGTGAGGCCCATCCTGGATCTAAAGATTCTAAATTCTTACCTGAGGATTCGGTCCTTTCGGATGGAATCCATACGGTCTGCCTCCGCAGCCTTGCAGCGAAACGATTTCTTGGCCTCAATAGACATAAGAGACGCGTATCTTCATGTCCCAATTTTTCAGGGTCATCAAAAATTCCTACGCTTTGCTATCGCAGGGCGCCACTATCAATTTGTGGCTCTTCCTTTCGGGTTGGCTACTGCCCCCCGTGTGTTTACAAAGGTCCTGGCCCCCATCTTGGCCAATCTAAGGACCCAGGGAATCTTGATCCTGGCCTATTTGGACGACCTCCTGATCATAGATCACTCTGCTCCGGGCCTGTGTCGAGCGGTAGCCCTTTCAGTTCAGTACCTCGAGGTATTCGGTTGGGTTTTAAACCAAGAAAAGTTGGCTTTGCAGCCCACAAAACGATTGGAATACCTCGGCATGCTGCTAGACACGGAGCAGCAAAGAGTGTTTCTTCCTTTAAAGAAGTTCAAAGGGATCAAAGAATTGATTCAGTTGGTGCTAAGCAAAAAGCAGCCAACTATACGATTGTGCATGAGATTACTGGGAAAGATGGTGGCCGCTTTCGAGGCAGTGCCATACGCTCAGGCACATACTCGAATCCTGCAGGCTACCATCCTGTCTGCATGGAACAGAGATCCGCAACGCCTGGATCTTCCGTTGATCCTCCCATCAAGGGTCCGACAAAGTCTCTACTGGTGGCTAAAGCCTCAGAACCTCCTAAAAGGGAAGTCATTCAGCCCCATCATCTGGAAACTGGTAACCACAGATGCCAGCCTGAAGGGCTGGGGAGCGGTCCTGGATGGGCAAGTCCAGCAGGGAGTTTGGACAGAGTCGGAAAGAGGGCTGCCAATCAATGTCCTGGAGATCAGGGCGGCCCGTTTAGCCTTAAAGGCCTGGACGTCCAAACTTCTAGGGTTTCCAGTGAGAGTGCAGTCCGACAATGCCACGGCTGTAGCATATATAAATCACCAGGGGGGCACGAAAAGTCGAGCCGCCCAAAGGGAAGTGAGCTTAATTTTCCTGTGGGCAGAGTTGCATGTACCATGCATCTCGGCGATCTTTATTCCAGGGGTGGACAATTTACAGGCGGACTTCTTAAGTCGCCAGCAGCTGGTTTCAGGGGAGTGGTCTCTCCATCCCCAGGTCTTTCAGGAGATCTGCCAGAAATGGGGATCTCCGGATGTGGACATCATGGCATCAAGGTTCAACAGGAAACTGAGCAAATTCATGTCCCGATCAAGGGACCCTCTGGCCTGTGGAACCGATGCGTTGGTTTGCCCTTGGCATCCGTTCAATCTGCTGTACGCCTTCCCCCCGTTACAGATGCTGCCCCGCCTGCTGCGCAGGATCAGGGTGGAAAACAAACCAATCATTCTGATAGCCCCCGCATGGCCCCGGAGGTCGTGGTACTCACTGATCGTGAGAATGTCAGTGGGCGAACCATGGACCCTTCCGCTTCGGCCAGACCTACTCTCTCAAGGCCCGATACTCCACCCTGCCTTACGGCATCTAAATTTGACGGCTTGGCGGCTGAATCCCTGATCCTCAGGGGTAGGGGCCTATCTAGCCAAGTTATTTCTACTCTGATTAAGGCTAGAAAGCCAGTCTCCAGAGTAATTTATTACAGGGTCTGGAGGGCCTACGTAAGCTGGTGTGAGTCCCAGAGATGGCTTCCACGCAAATACACCATTGACAGGGTATTGCGTTTCCTCCAGATAGGGGTAGATAAGGGTTTGGCCTTAAGTACTATTAAAGGACAGATTTCTGCCTTATCAGTATGGTTTCAGAGGCCGTTAGCCACGCACTCTTTAGTTAAAACCTTTTTTCAGGGGGTCTTACGCATTAATCCCCCCATCAAGTCTCCGGTTTGTCCGTGGGATTTGAATCTTGTGTTGTCAGCACTGCAGAAACAGCCATTTGAGCCTCTGGCAGAGGTTCCGTTAGTTTTACTGACTCGGAAATTGGTATTTTTGGTCGCTATGGCTTCCGCTAGAAGAGTTTCAGAGCTGGCAGCCTTGTCTTGTAGAGAACCTTACCTCATTCTACATAAGGATAGGGTGGTTCTCCGTCCACATCCGTCTTTTCTGCCCAAGGTGGTGTCCAGTTTTCACTTGAACCAGGATTTGGTCCTACCATCCTTTTTTCCAAAGCCCTCTTCTAGAAAGGAAGGGTTACTGCACACCTTGGATGTTGTCAGGGCCATGAAGGCCTATCTCAAAGCTACGGAAGAGATTCGAGAGACGGATACATTGTTCATTCTGCCGGAAGGGCCTAAAAGAGGTCAGGCAGCAGCTAAAGCTACCATCTCTAGATGGATTAAGCAAGTAATCGGTCAAGCCTATGGCTTGAAGGGGTTGCCCCCTCCTTTATCAGTTAAAGCCCATTCTACTAGGGCCATGAGCGCCTCCTGGGCAGCACACCACCAGATCTCTATGGCTCAGGTTTGCAAAGCGGCAACCTGGTCATCGGTCCACACGTTCACAAAATTTTACCAATTGGACGTGAGACGAAGGGCCGATGCAGCCTTTGGACAGGCAGTGCTACAGGCTGCGATTTGAGATCCTCTAGACTCGGGGCACCCTTGATTGATTAATGAATTAATTAAATTAATCAGAATAATTATTTTTTTGTTGGATTTAATTTGGATTTATTATGATTTAAAGAATACTTTCTGAATTAAATCTCCTGGCTGAGATGTCTCCCTCCCCTCATTGGAAGCATTGCTTTCGGACATCCCACATAGTAATGAATATGCCGCTCTGTGTCCCGTGATGTACGGAAAAGAAAAGGGGATTTTTAATACAGCTTACCTGAAAAATCCTTTTCTTGGAGTACATCACGGGACACAGAGCTCCCACCCCTCTTATGGGGAACATTTTGGGTGGCATACTGCTTGCTACAAAACTGAGGTACTCCTCCTATGGGAGGGGGTTATATAGGGAGGGGACTTCCTGTTTGAGATTGCCAGTGTCCATCACCTGAAGGTACTCCATATAACCCACATAGTAATGAATATGCCGCTCTGTGTCCCGTGATGTACTCCAAGAAAAGGATTTTTCAGGTAAGCTGTATTAAAAATCCCCTTTTTGTCTAAAATTAATGTCTGCAAGGTAGACAGACGGAATAGTGTAATGATTCTGTTAAAAAACGAGTAAATACCTATTAAATTCCTTCATCTATATCACCTCCGGCATTCTAGTTTCTGTTCTCTCATTCACTTCCCGGTTTTCGGCGCTCGTTCATGTAAGAACCACATTTCCCAGTATGCATTGCGGCACACCCAGTAATTCACACCTTCTTGAAGTCTCTAACATGTAGAGAGCGTCCTGCCACACAGATATAGTTCCCAGGAGGGGGTGAGCACATCACTGACCACCGCAATAAAGCCTCACTTCACCGTGGTGAGTAACAATCAGACAAGCAGGAAGTGAACAGAACAGAGAAGAAATAGAGCAACTTCTGAGCAAAAACGAACAATGAAGAAGTGAAAAGAGGAATGTCTGCAGGTAAAGGATGCTTATTATGAAAAAAAAAAATTCCTTTACAACACCTTTATGCTTCTCCATGAACCTTGTAAATGTAAGTAGTCCTAAGTTTAAAACAAATTACATAATTTACTTTAGTAACAACAATTGTCTCTGTATTGTCTTATATGAATGCTATATAATAATATTTATATTGCAGACAAGGACTAAAATGTAACCAAATGCAAACTTCCCCTGATGAAGGAAAATACATATGAAGGAAACCATTTGGAGTGGAGGATGTTCTTTATCTTCTAAGGGCTCTTTCACACGTCCGTTCCGTTCGTCCGTTTTTTGGACGTCCGTTAACGGACCGCAATGCTTCCCTATGGGTTAACGTCCATTAGCATCCGTCTGCGTTAAGTTCCGTTTTTTTGGACGGAAGAAAACCCTATTTTTCTTCCGTCCAAAAAAACGGAACGGACGAAAAACGGACATTAGCGGATGATCCGTTTACCATCCGATCCGCTAACATCCGTTTTTCATCAAAATATGTAAAAAGCCCCAAAAAAAAAAAAAAGAACGGATGAAAAAACGGATGGAAAAACTGATGGAAAAACTGATGGAAAAACTGATGAAAAACTGACGGAAAACGGACGAAAAACGGACGAAAAACTGATGGAAAAACGGATCAACTGATGAAAAAAAAACTGATCTAAAAAACTGAGCTGACGTGTGAAAGAGCCCTTACTGTTAGTAATCATAGAGGAGATTATTTACTAAAGGCAAATCCACTTTGCACTACAAGTGCAAACTATAAGTGCAAAGTGCACCGAAAGTGCACTTGGAAGTGCAGTCGCTGTAATCTGAAGGGTAGATCTGAAATGAGGGGAAGCTTTGCTGATTTTATTATCCAATCATGTGCAAGCTAAAATGCTTTTTTTTTTCTTGCATGTCCCCATCGGATCACTGAAAGTGTACTTTCAGTGCATTTTCAAGTGCACTTTGCACTTGTAGTTTGCATTTGTAGTGCAAAGTGGATTTGCCTTTTGTAAATAACCCCCATTGTGTTTGAAATAAAGATTTTGCATTTCTTTTTCACATTGTAGACATTTTCTTTAGATAAAGGTTTGTGCCATAAGTGTTCAGAAGAGGAGTGGCCAAACGATCACAATCACTGTGAGCCAAAACCTGTTGAATTTCTGTCTTATGGGAATGACCCGGTTCCTCTCACAGTCTCAGTTATTTCTGTTTTACTGTTTATTAAAACATCTGCAATTTTTTGTGTTTTTATTGTATTTCGAGAGACTCCAGTGGTCAGAGCTAATAACCAAAACTTGAGCTTCATTCTCCTGGTCTCCATCATGGGACTTCTAGCAGCTGTGAGTTTCTTTGTGGCTTTTCTGGCCAGAAATTTACCGGACAGTTACAATGAGACAAAATTCATCACCTTCAGCATGCTGGTGTTCTGCAGTGTCTGGATCGCTTTTATCCCAGCCTATATGAGTGTTACAGGGAAGAACACTGTGCTTGTAGAGATATTTGCTATAATAGCTTCTAGTTTGGGAATTGTGGGTTGCATATTTATTCCCAAATGTTATATTATTCTGGTGAGACCAGATTTAAATTCAAAAAGTAAAATAGCAAAACAAACAAAAACCTGACAATACATTTTCTTATTGAATGTTTGTTTATAAATCATTACATTGAATTTGAATGAAATCACTTCATCATTCCCATTATACATAAAATATGATTTTTCTGTACGATTGATTGGGCAGAAACTGTTCTACAAAAAATAATTGTCGCAAAGGTTTATTATTGTTATTTTTTATGCAATACATCTATTTAAACTTTGACTTTGCTCTCTTTTTTTCACACATATTAGAGAAGCATGCAACATTGAAAGTTCCATAATATATATATATATATATATATATATATATATATATATATATATATATATATATATATATATATATCTTCCCCTGATCTCTCTGTCAAAATTAATGGCACAACTATCAGCCCATCCCCACATGTCAAGGTCCTAGGTGTAGTCCTGGACTCTGAACTGTCCTTTAAACCTCACGTTCAATCACTGTCCAAATCTTGCCGTCTCAACCTTCGCAACATCTCTAAAATACGCCCCTTTCTAACCAATGACACCACAAAAATCTTAATTCACTCCCTGGTCATCTCTCGCCTTGATTACTGCAATTCCCTTCTCATTGGCTTACCTCTGCATACTCTAACCCCCCTTCAGTCCATCATGAATGCTGCTGCCAGACTCATCCACCTTACCAAACGCTCTGTCTCTGCTTCCCCTCTCTGGCAATCCCTCCATTGGCTTCCACTCACCCAAAGAATTAAATTCAAACTACTAACTACTACCTACAAAGCCATCCACAACTCTGCCCCCAGCTACATCACTGACCTAGTCTCTAAATACCAACCTGTACGTTCTCTTCGCTCTTCTCAAGACCTCCTGCTCTCTAGCTCTCTCATCACCTGCTCCCATGCTCGTCTCCAGGACTTCTCCAGAGCCTCTCCAAGCCTATGGAACTCCTTACCCCAATCTATCCGCCTATCTCCTTCTCTACTAGCTTTTAGAGGATCCCTGAAAACCCTCCTCTTCAGAGAAGCCTATCCTACCCACACCTAACAACTGTATTTGCATTTGAGTCCATCTGATCATCCCCCACAGCTACTACCCATTGTTCCACTTGACCCTCCCTTCTAGATTGTAAGCTCTAACGAGCAGGGCCCTCTGATCCCTCCTGTATTGAATTGTATTGTCACTGTACTGTCTTCCCTGATGTAAAGCGCTGCGCAAACTGTTGGCGCTATATAAATCCTGTATAATAATAATAATAATATATATATATATATATATATATATATATATATATATATATATATATATATATATATATATATATATATATATATAGATAGATATATATATATATAGATATATAAAAAGCTATGGAAAACAAAAGGTATACATTTAAAAGGGAATATGTTTTAATACTACCGGTACCAGTTAAATTTCCTATTAAAAATCTAGCTTCTAGTTCTTTTTCACTTTGATGTTAAGAACTGTAAAAGTGTCACAAAAAAAAATATTCACTTAACTCTAAATTAATTGTAGAAAAATATTATTGAATCTAGTTAATATGGTTCGTTTTTCTGGATGATTACTTTATGCATTGTTTAAATATTTACAAAATGGCTTCCATTTGCTGAGACACTTTTTACTTGCCCTAAAATATCTCACTATTGCTTTAAATTACTGTATCCTCTTACAGGCCCTTAATCTTGGGGTTGCTATATATATATATATATATATATATATATATATATATATATATATATATATATATGTGCTAAATTGCCATATTCAGTAGAAAATGTAAGCCCTTAATTTAAAGTGGTTGTAAAGTAGAAGATTTTATAACTTAAAGCGGAGTTCCGGCCACAATTTCACTTTTTAAATATAAATACCCCTGTAATACACAAGCTTAATGTATTATAGTAAAGTTAGTCTGTAAACTACGGTCCATTTTGTTAGGTTGTTACAGCATTTAGACACTTTATAAAATAGAAATTGACTGGGGCCATCTTAAGTGTGGGCATCATGAAGCCAGACTGTATGACTTCCTGGATTTCAGCCTTGCAGATCTCGCACATGCTCAGTGCTGCACAAGCAGTGTAATAGGTTTCAGATCAGGTTTCAGCACCTGTACTGTCCAAGTCACATGATTCTTTGAGACTGGGGAGTGCACTCCTGGAAAGTTACACCCACTTCATTCCCAGGAGTCTGTGCGGTGTATGTTAGGAAGCTTAAGCACCTAGGTGCAGGAAGAGGGAAGATTAACTATTCTGCCTAGCAACAACACTTTGAAGGCATCTCAAAAAAAAAAAATTCTTAAAGGACTAATGACATTTTTTAAAAACTACTGATGTAGCGTTATATTTATGGGTGGAACTCCACTTTAATGCATTCTATGCATTAAGATAAAACATCTTCTGTTTGCAGCAGCCTCCCTAATACTTATCTGAGCCCATCTCATTCCAGCAATTTTGCAGGACAGTCTCTCCCTTCTCATTGGCTGAGACAGCAGTGTGGTGCCATTGACTCCCGTTGCTGTCAAAGTCAGTGTGCCAACAAGGACAGATAAGGGGCGGGGCTGAACCGCAGCTCCATGTCTGAATGGACACACAGAGCTGCATTCAGCAGAAGGGAGGGGACAGAAGTGCCAAAGAGGGACCCAAAAATAGAAGGATCTAGGCTGCGTTGTGCAATTCCACTGCACAGAGCAGGTAAGTATGACATGGTTGTTATTTTTTTAAGTAAAAAAAAACTTTATTATCACTAAGGTTAAAGGGGTTGTAAAGACAAAAATATTTTCCTCTTAAATTAAAGTCTGACAGTAGCTGATAAAGTAAAAAGTAATGTTTTGCATTATAACTAGTTTGATACCTGTTGAAATCGAGCTGTTTTATTCACCTCCGTCACTCCTGAATCATTATTCTCACTGACTTCCTGGTTTGCGGTGCGCATTCATTCTTGCTACATTACGGCCTAATGGGAACTACAGTTCCCATTAGGCTTAGCCTCCATGCCTCTGAGGGATAAGAGAGCATCTTCACGCAGGGCTGTAGTCATAGGGAGGGGGTGAGCACATTCTGCTTTCCACCATGCAAAACGGCTCAGATGCTGGTGGAAAGCAAGAAGAGGAGAGACAGGAAATGGCATTTTCAAACCTGGATTACTGTATTTTGGAGGTCAAAAGGAAAAACGAGGTAAGTGATATTTAAATGCTCTAGCTTACAGCAATCAATTGATCTAATAAAAAACTAACCTTTAGTGTTCCTTTAACCATAAGGTTTGTTATTGGATAGAAAACTGGCTATGGGGCGTGTCAAAAGGGTTGTGATAAATAACGCATACTCAGAATGGTCTAGAGTGGTTAGTGGGGTACCCCAAGGCTCTGTCCTGGGTCCAATTCTGTTTTATTTATTTATATGTGATATAGAGCATGGGATAAATAGCTTGATCTCAGTGTTTGCTGATGACACAAAAATATGTAGGGCAATAACATCACAGCAGGATATAGAAACTTTAAAGGAGGACTTGAATACATTTATGGAGTGGGCTATTGCATGGCAAGTGAAATTTAATATTGACAAATGTAAGGTAATGCACTTGGGGGGTAAAATTATAAATGCAAGTTACTCATTAGGGGGAGAACCCCTAGGGGCTTCCAGGATGGAGAAGGATCTAGGGGTCCTAGTAGAAGACAGACGAGCAATAGCATACATTAAAGGGGTTGTAAAGGTAAAAAAAAATCCCCATAATAGCTTCCTTTACCTTAGTGCAGTCCTCCTTCACTTACCTCATCCTTCCATTTTGCTTTTAAATGTCCTTATTTCTTCTGAGAAATCCTCACTTCCTGTTCTTCTGTCTGTAACTCCACACAGTAATGCAAGGCTTTCTCCCTGGTGTAGAGTGTCGTGCTTGCCCCCTCCCTTGAGGGGGCGAGCAGGAGAGTCAGGGCACTCTCTACATTGCAGATAGAGAAAGGAGCTGTGTGTTAGTGGGCGTCCTGACTCTCCTGCTCGCCCCTTCCCCCCTCAAGGGAGGGGGCGAGCACGACACTCCACACCAGGGAGAAAGCCTTGCATTACTGTGTGGAGTTACAGACAGAAGAACAGGAAGTGAGGATTTCTCAGAAGAAATATGGACATTTAAAAGGAAGTTACTCCAGAGATAAAACTATTACTCTGCCATTTTATAAAACTCTGGTTCGGTCACATCTGGAGTATTCTGTCCAGTTATGGTCGCCAGTCCTCAGAAGGGATGTGCTGGAGCTGGAGAGAGTCCAGAGAAGGGAAACAAAATTAATATGGGGGCCTCAATCATATGAAACTACTACAAGTGCTTTATTCTCCTTGGAGAAGAGACACTTGAGACGAGATATGATAGCGATATACAAATATCTCAACAGTGATCCCAGCTTAAGTATGAAACTTTTAATTCCCATCGAGTGTATGAGGACACAGGGACACACGATGAGACTGGAGGGGAAGCGGTTCAACCTTCAGCTACGTAGGGGGTTTTTCACTGTCAGGGTAGTAAGGATGTGGAACTCTCTTTCACAATCGGTGATGTTGGTAGGAAATATGAATAGTTTTAATAGACTCCTGGATATGCATCTTAGCAAAAACAATATACAGGGAAATGATTTTTCTACACACACATCTACATAGGTTGAACTGGATTAACTGTTGTTTTTATTCAACCTTACCAACTATGTAAGTTTAAGTATAAACAATGCAAGTTTTGTGCATACTTTTTTTTTAGTTTACTATGAAGAAATAATCCTGGAGGGATTATTTTACCCCCTTGAATGACTGTCAACCTTTCCAGTGACACTACATCATTCCTTTTGCTTTAAATAAGTGAGAGTGCCAACATTTCTATAGCACCAATAATTTTCCATTTTTTCCAAAAAACTGCGCAACGTTGGGAGCATTTACTTTGAGAATACTGTACTCGCCGCTCTGCGATACGTCGGCATAGCGTATATTCGATACGCTACGCCGACATAACTATGCGCCGCTCTACGTGAATCCGGGCCATGGTATTTCTAGGGAAAAATAACAGGTAAACAGGGAAAGCAGAAGGATGCATGGCCGCAATAGCAATTGCTGCTGTGTGAGTTGAAACGACTCTTTGGGAAAAAAAATTGATTTGTTGCCACTACCTTTCAATCAGAAGTAAAAGATTTCCCATTCCTTGAAAAAGGTGACCTGGCATGTGTTAATTGATGTGATTCTAAATAAAATAATAATAATATTAATTCTCATCTCTCATCCTTAGTTTTTTTTTTGTGGTCTCTAGCTATGTAGAGATGTTTTATTACATCTTAAAAGTTCAACTCTTCAATAGGGATGAGCTTTGTGTTCGACTCGAACGTATGTTCGACTCGAACATCGTCTGTTCGTACGTTCGATGAATTTCGAACAAAACGGGTCGTTCGCGCCAAATTCGAGTGACGCGCGTCGTCCCATAATTCACTGCGACATTGCGCGCTGATGATTGGCCAAGCATGCACCATGACCCTGCATGCTTGGCCAATCACAAGGCACAAAAAAACGAAGAAACACAATTGGCCAAAGCCAGTGTGGCTTTGGCCAATTATGGCTCATGGGGTTTAGTACACACCCCACACTATATAAGGTCGCCTGTAAGGCGGCGGCGTGTAGTGTGTTCCAGCTTTGTTAAAGAAAAGAACAGTCAGACAGTTAGAGAGAGAGAGAGATAGATAGAGACACAGTGTCTTTTCTACCAGATAGATAGATAGATAGATAGAGCAGGAAGGCTAGTCAGTTTAGTTAAATTTACAGTGTGTAGAGGATATATATACATCCTAGCGTTGTACATATATTTATACACTGTATAGCTTAGCTAGATCAGCTATTCCTATTGTTAGGCAGTAGATTTTGCTAGATGCAGTGCTCTAACCTGTTGTATTGCCTGCATAGTGTTTAGTTTACACCTAAACATAATACTCAGTGTTAGTGGACGTGTGCTATTAAATTGCCCATAAACGCATTAGCTGTTACTGCACGTGGGCTATTTAATAGTGTATAAAGGGATATTGCGTGAGTGAGAACGTCGTTCGCAGTCGGTAGAAAACGTTGTGAAAACAATCATGCAGTATGACGATACGAAACTTGATTTTTGGACTTTATGATCAGTGGATGAGTTTGTGTGTTTGATATGGGGAGAAAGCTAAGGCTTGACTGACATTAGTTTTTTTTTTTTTATACATTTTGACTTGCAGAAATAATGGAGGCCTTCAGAGAACAGGAGTTCTTCACAGAATTTGTTCAAAGGGGGCCCCCGGATGGCAACCCCCCTTTTTTCTAGAATTTTTCTTTCCCCAAAAAATAATTTATTGAGCCAAGATCTGGCATTGTAATGCCCCCACCCCTACTATAGAAGACCTCAATGTTTTAGTTCCTAAAGGGAATTTCAGAACTATCCAGGAAAAGGAAAACTTTTGAACGAAGAATGATATTTCTTTTTGATACAAAAAATAATGGCCTGAATTTAGATATGGGTTCCCTTACTCATTATCCAACATTCCCTAGTCTATAGCTCTCCCCCTGTCTTATTTTACTATGCTAGTTTTATTACCATTGCCATGTACATTTGTTTGTGTGTGTTTGTTTTTCCTTTTGTTTTTTCCTTTCCCTCAGAGCCGGTTCACACTGGGGCGACCTGGGATCCGACTTCAAGTCGCCCCAAGTCGCGCGGTCGAGAAAATGAATGGGAGCCGTCTTAATGTATACTACCGAAGATGCTCCGACTTCAGAAAAGGTTCCTGTACTACTTCAATCTGACTTCTAGGCAACTTGTAGGCAACTTGTACCCATTGATTTCAATGAAAGTCGCCACAGAAGTCGGATCACTGTCTTAACTGAAGCAACAATACAGGAAGATAACATACATTTCTCAGGCAAACCCCTCTCGACCCCCTCCCTCCCACAGAGCTGATTGTTGTTTGATTGGCCACTGGAAAGCCTCCTGTCCTGGAGGCAACTTGAAGTTGCCTTGTAAGTTGCCTAATGATTCATAGTCAAGTCGTGTCCAAGTTGCCTCCCAAAGTCGTGCTAGAAGTTGTGTTTCCCCTGTGTGAATGGAGTCTCAGAGATTGTGTTTTTTTTTAACATTCTGCTAAAACTTTTGTGAATCAGTACTGATGGGACCTTGAAGAATGGTACATACCCCGAAAGCTTGTCTAAAGTATTGTATGTTAGTGTTAATAAAAAAAGTATCAAGGGCAGTACTCAATTGTCTCTGAATAACTAGTAAAACAATGAAAAAAAGACGTAAAAGACAAGACAGAATTTTTTTCCTGATTTTTTTATTTTTTTATTTTTTTTATTTATCTTGAATTATACAACACCAAATGTTATGGGGAAAATAAATGGTGTAGAAACAAATGATGTATGAATTATATTTTATTTACAAAGCTTTTTACTCATTGAGTATTGACTGGACAGATTGTTGGGTGGGATTGGGGAGGACCCAGCTGTCATGGTACAAGTTGGTTCCAATGACAAAGCTAGAGGACGGTGGATCATCCTAAAAAAAAAAATTCAAGGATTTAGTGGCTACATTGAAGAGAAGGACATTTCTCAGAGATACTGCCTGTGCTGCAAGCGAGGCAGCAGGAGACTTTTGCTCGGTCCGAACTGTTAAGCCAACTGTAGAATTTATTGTACAGGAGGACAGTATTAAGATTTTAGGAATCATTTTTAATTAGAACGTTGTGTGTTGCAATTGGGATTTGGTTCTTAAACAGAAAATAAGGTTTTAGTGTGTAACCTTAGGGACCTCAGGATAGAGGGAAAAGTTCTAATAATAAAAATGGGGTTCCAAGATGGAAAAAAATGAAAAATGTCATGTACAGAGACAAAATTAATGGTAGTAAAGATGTACCTAAACTTTTGGCTGTTCTTCTTTGAGTTGTTTTTTATGATATGCAGCAGGTTTGGTTTTGAAGCACTGGAGCAGAATTCCTCTAGACTCTTTTGTGCTTCTGTGTTCCCCAAAGCAGTCCGTGATCCTGTCAGGGCTTGGCTCAGCCCTCCCTTCTCAAAGCTCAGGCTGCTCAGCTATTGGTTATTTTACAATACTCTTTATTCCACAGTGACTCACCTGATGGGCACATCCTGTTCATCAATCAGCCTGCTGGCTATTTAGGCTGCTTGCATCAGATCGCTTGTGCCTTGGTCAACATATCCAGATACTCTCTGCTGTGTTTTTCTGTTAAAGACTTTTGCCTGGCTGAATTCTCTTCTGGTTCCTGATCCTGTTTGCTGCCTCTGACTATGCTGATCTCTTAATTCCTATTTTACTGGCTTGTTCTGACTACCTACTCTGGTTACCGAACCCTGGCTATGTTTCGACTCTTTTTTCTTGTGGTACGCATATTTGTATAAAGGGGTACCGTTTTTTTTTTTAATAAACTTTTTAAACGGTACTGCACTATATGAATTTTATTTCCTCATATGGGATTGCGGTTTGACTCAGCAAGTGAAAGCAAGTGGTGGAGAGTGTAACATTCACAAGACAGTTGTAGATGATAATTCCATGCTGATTTTATTTCACATTTTGGTGAGTGCATCCCTAAAAGGGGAGAATATCCCCCCATGTGGTGACTACCCCCTGGTGAAAGGAGCACATATTAAGGAATAATATGATCAACTACATCTCGTTTACCTGCACTATTATTGTTTCCTATATGCACATATAGAGGTCTTTCAAACAGTGGTTTGAGAGTGGCGCTGCTACAGTATTATACTGAACTCTGGGACTGTTAAGAGTTTTTTTTATTACTGTTTGTGTTATGTTTCGACTACGTTTGCACTGTTTGTACCATTTTACCATTTTATTAAAGTGTGATTTTTACTGCTCTTCTGTCTCAGTCTGATTCATGGTTCCTGACAGATCCTTGAGAAAGATGTCAGGCTCTATAGGTTGCAAGAGTTAAAGCCTGGCATTTTGGGGGACCAAAGGAAGTTGATGATGGCCCTGAAACATGAGGAAGGGCTTTTGGTGGTCTTGAACCTCTCTGGGGCAAGATCCAAGACTGTATGGCAGAACCATGGCAAATGGTGTTGCATTTTTTTTGGATTCATCTCTATGTACATGAAGTCGTGAGGAAAGCAGGCCCATTATTTAGCTTAAAGCGGAGCTCCACCCTCAAATCAAACTCTGCATCAGCACTTTTAAAAAAATGTCATTAGCCGAGTAAAAAATAAATAAAACATTTTACATACCTTAAAACGGTTGTTGCTAGGCAGACTTACTAATCTGCCTTCTTCCTGCGCCGCGGTTGTTTTCCACTGTAGCCTACACCGCACAGACTCCTGGGAATGTTGTGTCATCCCCCCTCCTAGTCACTTCCACCTCTCAGTATAACAGTAGTAGCAGTTTCTCACTTCTCGCTTCTCAATCTTCTTTAAATGAGCCGAATTCGCGGCACCCGCGGATAACCCCCCCGCTTCTCAATATTTTTCAAATGAGCCGAATTCGCGGCACCCGCGAATTACCCCCCCCCCCCCCCCCCGGCTTCTCAATATTTTTTAAATGAGCCGAATTCGCGGCACCCGGGTTGGTATATGATGGGGCAAATTTGGTGGTGCCCCTAACCCTTCACTGTACCTGGAGATAAACGTAATCATCAAACAAGAACAAGTTGCGGAGTAAAAGTAAATCCAGGGTTTTCCTTTATGTAAGACAGGAGATTAACTACATGGTTTGTTGATTTGTTAAGATGCTCACTTTCTCAGTCAGGGGGCATCTACTAGAAATGGTAGGTCTACTGGGGGGGGGGCATGTAATTCTATGTATATTAATACAGAATCCCAAAGAAGCAGCCTGTGACCACAAAACATGTTGACCATGTAATATGTGGCAATGGGATGCAATTATGTGAAAATAATATTTTCCTGTTGCATGATACACAATGAATTCTGTCTTTTTACTTTTTGATTGTTTTCGTTCTGTTTTGAATAAATGAAGATTTTAATAATTTGGGTTGTTTTCAATACCAATGACCAATAGACCATGCAGCTTTGTTCTTTCTTTTTTTCATAAAAAATGTATTTATTGAAAATCTGAACAACAATCATACAGAGCATGGTACAGAAATTGAGCAATACAGAGAAACAAGAAAATATTCTATATCCACAGGTAGTATCAAAAGGGGAATAACCATTGTCTGTAGACCTAAACGGTGAACAGTTGGAGGTATACTGTTTTTTATATGTCATACCTCATTATAATATAAGTGGTATGAACTTATCATATCTACAGGTATAGTGAAGTTATTAATGCATGTGTTGACTCTTAATGTGGATTGTGTCAATTAAGAGTATCAGAATATCTTAAAGCCTATAGGGCACATTATAAAGAGATAAAAAAAGGGGGGGAAACGCATAGCAGAACTAAGCAGGAAGTCTAAAGCCTCGTACACACGATCAGTCCATCCGATGACAACGGTCTGAAGGACCGTTGTCATCGGTTAACCGAACGAGGCTAATTGGTGGTCCGTCGCGCCCACACACCATCGGTTAAATAACCGATCGTGTCAGAACGTGGTGACGTAAAACACAACGACGTGCTGAAAAAAATTACGTTTAATGCTTCCAAGCATGCGTCGACTTGATTCTGAGCATGCGTGGATTTTTAACCGATGGTCATGCCTACTAACGATCGGTTTTGACCGATCGGTTAGGAATCTATTGGTTACATTTAAAGCAAGTTGGCTTTTTTTTAACCGATGGTTAAAGTGGAAGTTCACCCTTCTATACAACATTCTTCTAAACAAACAGGCTCAGTCAGTCAAAAACGATTCCGCAATAAAAAAAATATTGAAACGCTTCCATACCTGTGTTTCATGTATATCAACCAGGCACTTCCTGGTCTATGTGCAGCGGGGCTGGGCGTGTCGCTCTGTCCTTCCTTTGCCGCAATGCT
Organism: Rana temporaria; assembly: GCF_905171775.1. NCBI lineage: Eukaryota > Metazoa > Chordata > Amphibia > Anura > Ranidae > Rana > Rana temporaria. The sequence continues at coordinate 657,391,454 of NC_053489.1, read as the reverse complement.
TCCTGGGTTTACAGCGTCACGCTGCCCAGGAAAGCATTCACAAGCCCCGAACTCCAATTCGCGAGTTATTTTCGCTCGTCACATGACTCATGAAGCCAGTCATGTGACGAGGGCGGGTACAATAGCGCCATTTTCAATACTGGATTCGCCGCATCCCAGAAGAAACTGACGTTGGGCTTCAGACTGCCCTGAGCTAAGATGGAAACGTCCATCTCTGTGTAATTATTATTTTTTGAGAATTCTGAATGCTGGCGCCTAGATGCCTGGGACGGGTGAGTGCATTGTTGCATATGTACACAGCGGGAGAAAGGATTTTTTTTTTAAAAAAGAATTTCGGTGGAACAACCCCTTTAAATAACCTATGGGGCCCACAGACGATCAGTTTTGACCGATGAAAACGGTCCATCAGACCGTTGTCCTCTGTTTAACCTATCGTGTGTACGAGGCCTAAGGGACTAATTTTCTTCCAGAGGGCGATCATTTGTAATATTGAGGTAATGTTGAAGTGTGTATACCAGGACAATTTTTTTTTTCGGACAGAGGGACTAAAATGTGTTGGTGTAAAATGGGATCTATCTAGGAGGTGTTGGAAAGTGGTGCATAGGTTATGCACCTTTCAGAAAGTTAAAACAAAGCGTATAGGGGCCGGGTCTCTGTATGTCCGGCAAGAGATTGATGAAGAGAAAGGGGACTTGCACCCATACACAATCAATAATAGAAAATTGATTACTTCGAAAATTTGTTAATATCCCTTGACTGATTTTTCTGTAACAGTGTACATTAGATAATAGGCATATGCAGGTTCTTTTATATTGTTCTACATGTATAATAACTAATTTGTCAGGGAATTTGTAAACATAATCGTTGCAGACTTAGTTATGTTCGTTATTTTATACCTATATTTCCTCTGCTCAAGTTTGGCAACTGGGAGGTGATCTATCTCTTTACATACTTTTTTTATAACAAAAAGATAGGTATTGGGATTTTAAGTAACTTCAGACTCTAGATTTTCAACAGAAAAGTTACCAATGTTATCCCAATCACATAAATCCCAACAGCCTTTCAAACATTTATAATCTTGATGTAAAAGGAATGGACATTCAGAAATATATTAAATAGTAAACCATTTTGTTTCAAATGCATAACCTTTAGGTTATTTTTCTTCTTTTATTTTATTGTATAACACGCACCCTAACATCAAGACGGAAGTTTCAGGAAAAAAACCTTCCACAGCCCCCTGCGTATAACACGCAGGCACAGTTTAGCCTCTATTTTTAAGGTAAAAATGTGAGTTTTATACGCCAATAAATACAGTATTTAATTATGTGAAATGTATCTCTGTTTCTGCTAGGGCAGAATGTAAGCCCTTTCTGTTATACTTGGATTTCTGGTTGCAATAAATCTGTTGCTACATCTTTTTTTTGTATCTGTTACAAATTGGTCTATCTAATTTGAGATAGTCCTTGTTCTGTGGTAGAGAACAGGGATCCTTTATATGTAAAACTTTAAATAATGACCTCACAGTCTCTCTTTAACAATTTTTTTTTAAACTAGAACCTGGATAACTGTAAAAACAAGCAAGAGGTTCTAACCTCTAAGCAGGGAAGTGATTCCTCCTGGTGGTTGTAGTGCTACAGCCACTAAATAAATGGCTTCCAGCTGCAGTAGAAGCCAGAGGTCCAGTGCAGGTGTACAGGCCAATTTAGGTAGTCCATTTGGCAATCTTGAACAACTACAGTAGTGTTTGGCTCAAACTGGAAGCTAATCCCTAGTTTATTCAATTTATCTTTACGATACCAATATCTCAACATGTGCCAATCTTGTTCATGCACATATTCAGTGAATCCAAAAATTTGGAGTTTGCTGATTGACCATTCTCTAAAAATGAATTTACCTTCTATTTTGATTATATCACTATTATCCACCTTAAAGCTGAACTCCAGGAATTAAGCCACTTTGATAAAGTTGACAGCATTTTGTGAGTTAATTCCAACAAGCTGCATGCCACCTCTTTGACTTATCTCTTTAAATTACACACTGACAGTTTTATGGACCTTCAGAAGATTACATATCAATATAGTTCCAGAGCTCTGGTATTGGACCTTCTGGTCTCAGCTGCTTCCCCCTGCAGAGCCTCATGCAGCTGCTCTGCTTTCCCCACTCCTCTGCTACCCATTTACAGAAGCCTTTGTATTTTGAGTACTCTTTCCCAAAATACCCAGTCTTCTATGAATGGACAGCAGAGGGTAGGGGTGGGCAGAGATGCTGCTTCTCAGAGCCTTAGAGTGTAGTGATAACTATCCTACAGCTGCACCATAAAACTGTCAGATCTAAATTAAAGAGACAAGTCCATGAGGTTGCATGCACCTTGTTGATCTGGATTTCTTAAAACAATGTAAATAGTTATTTGAACTGTGCTCAGACACCACAAGCTCTTATGAAATTTTGTATTTGCCCCTGATAAGTACAATAATATTGCTGTTCCCGACTCTGTATCCCAAAACTCATATTATTTTATACAGTAGTATCTATTTCAATAATCAAGTATTCATGGTAACCTCTAATCTAGGAATAAGCAAATACATCCAATACACTGGATCGGTAAAGCGGCTATATGATGTTTTTTTATTCGCCAGTTTTGCACGTTTGTGTGTAAGTAGGTTTTATCTTTTTATATTAAACCGTTTTGTACGTTACTACACTATGATCCGGTCTCCTTTATTGCATATGGTGTGTGGATTGGCTGCTTGATACGGCTATTGAGAAATACATCCACGTTGTGACTCCATGATCCTGGATTTATCCCGTTGTGGATTTCGCTTTGGTTGCTGTTTACCTGTGATCTGGAATTCGTTTATTGCTGGTATTAAAGGGTCACTAAAGGAAAACATTTTTTTAGCTGAAATGACTGTTTACAGGACATAGAGACATAATAGTTAACTGATTCCTTTTAAAAATGATTAAAAATAGATAAAAAAAACAATCATATAATGTGCCTGCAGTGTAGTTTCGTTTTTGCTGTTGTTTGCTGGTTCTCTGATGTACAGAGAGCCACTAGAGGGCAGTCAGCCAATAGAGAGCAGTGATACTTTGTCTAAAACTCCTCAGCACCAATCCAGTTTCGTTTTACACACAGCTCCTTGATTAGTGACCACCGTGAGAAATCTCCCAGTACTGTGGTTATCAGTAAACAGGCAACCAGGAAGTGTCCAGAACAGAGAGAGATTTACAGCAACATGAAAGCAAAAACGAACAATGAGGACATGAAACCAGGACTGCAGTAAGGTAAAGGAAGCTATTTAGCAAAAAAAAAATTTCCTTTAGTGACCCTTTAATCTACCATCTGGTAAGCTGTTGTCCATGTGGTGGTGGTTCACAAGGAATTCAAGTGCACCGGGGTGTTGTTTGTCCCAATTCAAATCAATATATTGGACATTTACTATATATTTATTCACAAGGACTTGATTGTTTTTACTTATGTTGGCGCAGTTTTTCTTTTCCTTTCGGCTATATGATGTGTCACAGCGGGAAATCGCAGAACTCAAGGTCAGCAGGCCCGGGGGGATGGGGAGAGGGTCCAGTGTAAGTTCACCTTTTCAGTAAAGGTGAACTTAGCCTTTAAGGCCTGTTTAAAGCATTATTCTCTAGAAAGATAATACAAAATGTTGTATATAGAAAATAATTCATTAAGCATAATATTCAACAAGCCAAAAATATTTTTAGACTCTGAACCAAAGATGTGTAAAATCATAAAATAATTTAAGAATTAAGTTATGTTTTTACACATTGAAGACTATAAAAGCTGGCTACAAAGCAACAAATCACACTTACAAGTAACTGACTGTAATAGAAGATATGACAACTGACAACAGAGAATAAAACAGATCGCCTTGGAATGTTTGGTAAAGCTGTTCTTGTATCTGTTGTATATTATACTTTTATTCTACTAGCACAATGGCAAGAAGTAAGCTGTGGTCCTCCATGTTTTATTACTAAAAGAAAGCTTTTATATGCGTCTGACAGTATTCAGGAAGGAAATATTACTATTGGAGGAATATTCACAGTCAGCAATTTATTTTATGAACAGTACATACATTTTACCTCGATTTTTTTGACTTTTTGCGGACTGTAAGTACTGTACTCTTTTTATGATAATATGTAGAAAGGGGGCCACAGCAATGGTAATACATTACTTGCTGGATCTACAATTTTTTTTTAATTCTTTATTTCAAGAATTACGTTGCAGGATATTACATTTCATCTCTTCTACTTAATTAAACTATATCAAAGAGTTAAGAGAGCGATGGAAAGGAACCCCACCGTCCCCCCACCTCCTCCCTCCGTCCTGGTTTCGCAATACTTCTCGTTTTCCTCTCTTTCTATATCTTGTTACCCTCTCCTCCCCCCTCCCCATCCCTTTACCCAAACAAAAAAAAAAAGGGTTCTTGTTGGCCATTCCCCACCCCCCCTCCCCTTCACCCCTCCCTATACCTCACGTAAGGAGCCCATGTCGACCGGTATCTCTTATCCTGATCTTTCAATGCCATTGTTAAATTCCCCATTTGTTGAATCTCTGCCACTCTTGCGAGCCATTGTGCTCTCGATGGAGGAATCTCCTGTTTCCACATGGCAGGGATGCACGCCCTCGCGGCTATGATAAGATGTCTTATCAACAAGTTTTTGTATTTTTCCATTGACAATGGAATATCTAGTAATAGGACCGCCGATGGTCTATCCTCTAAATTAATTCCTGTGATTTTATTGATTGTTTCCGTTACCATTTTCGAGAATTCCTGTATTTTTCTACATTCGCACCAGATGTGCACTAATGTCCCTTCCGCTTCAAGACATCTCCAACAGACATCTGACGTCTCTGGGTATATTCGGTGTAGTCCTGTTGGTGATCTGTACCATCTCGTTAGTATTTTATATCCTCCCTCCTCATATTTACTTGCTACTGACGCCTTATGTGTAAATCGCAGGATCCTATCTTTTTGTTCTTGAGTAAATGTTAGTCCCAGATCTCTCTCCCATGCTTGTATAAACGTAAATTATTGTGGAATGTCTAGATTAATTAATGTTGCGTAAAAATAAGACAAAGAATGTCTTATTGAATTCCCCTCTAGGCATATCTGCTCGAATTTAGACGGGGTCCTAACTGCTGTGTAGATACTTGCCTTTGTCCGGAGGAATGCTTCTAATTGCAGCAGCCTCAGGAAGTCTAATTCTGGCATACCTTCTCTCTGGATCTACAATTTGACATGGTATGACATTTTTAAATCTCTCGGAGTCCTGACAATCTTTCAAGTTTTATAACATGATGAAAAGGGATGTGTGTAAAACCCCAAAACGCATTGACTAGTATTCTCTAATAATTAAAGCACTCTATTCTTTAGCACCCTTCTTTGCTTGGGGTTGCATTGGTATATGGGAGTAGCCCCACCAAAGTAATTCAAATTAAAAAGATGGTCATTTAAAACATTGGACATTAATAATAGGAGTGCCTTTAATGCATGTACTCCTTTTAATGATGAGGCTATCAGTGTTTTTCAGTTAAAAGGTAGTCAACACAAATAGAAACCTAACGTATATACTCGAGTATAAGCTGAGTTTTTCAGCATATTTTTTTGTGCTGAAAATGCCCAACTCGGCTTATACTCAAGTCACCATTTGTGCCTGATCTCCCGGACTTTGGGGACCCGGTACTGGCCAAACTTGGCACACATGTAGCCCCACTCTTCCTCTACAAGTGTGCAAAGTTTGTTGTCTGGAAGACCTCTGGCCCGGGGGGCACCGATTTTTTTAAAGCCGGACACCCCTTCCATAGACTCCCATGTTAAACGGTAATTTTTCCAGTGACTTTGGGGACCCGGTACCGGCCAGTCGTAAGTCCCCTGGACACACATGTAGCCCCTTTTCTCCTCTACAAGCGTGCAACGTTTTTTGAGGAGCACCGATTTTTCAAAGCCAGGCACCCCTTCCATAGACTCATATGTTAAATTTCAGTCTATTCATGGACACAGTGAGGCATGGGCACAGGGAGGCATGGACACAGTGAGGCATATGCACAGTGAGGCATGGGCACAGTGAGGCATGGACACAGTGAGGCATGCACATGGACACAGTGAGGCAAAAGTTAGGCACAGTGAGGCATGCAGATGGACACCCTAGGCTTATACACAAGTCAATAAGTTTTCCCATTTTTTTGTGTTAAAATTTGGTGCCTTGGCTTATATTCGGGTCGGCTTATACTCGAGTATATACGGTAAATAAACTATTTAGAAAATAATTTTATTGATCTTGCTGCTCTAATTTTGGTTGTCAAAACTTTAAAAGCAAATTGTTCACCCAGGGACACATTTCTAGAAATTGGATCTATGAAGTCACAAATGTTCATTGTTAAGAGTAATATCTGAAACAGGAATAATCATGGTGGGTCTTAAAGAAATGTTGGCTTTTCTCTCATGTGATTTATATTATACATTAACCCCTTCCAGCCCACGCTATAGCAGTATTCGTTTATTTTTTTCTGGTATACACAACACTCATTCATATTTATTTTTCATATTTATTTTATAAACTATAATGCCGCGTACACACCATCACTTTATGTGATGAAAAAAACAACGTTTTTAAAAACGTCAATTTAAATGACGGTGTGTGGGGGAAAACGTTGTTTTATGTCTTGTGAAAAACGACAAAAAAAATTGAAGCATTGTTAGATTTTAAATGTATTGATATTGTGTTATAAAGGTCTCTGAATCATTTGGTTTAGACATGGTAGCTTTTGAGGGCAAACAAGGTTAGTTATGACGACAGAACAGCTGTTATAGCATAGGCCACATCTATTCTTGAAAGTCCTACGTCAAGAAAGAGGTTGGAGATATTACTTAAAAATACATAACTGGGCGTTAAAGCTCATCGCAACCTTCTTTGGAAACGAGCCAATTGTGCTTAGTTAGCTGTTAAACCTGTATAAATGTACACGTGGTAAGCATAGTAGGGAGGAAGCCTCAGGGTCACCCGACCCTACGGGGGTCTCGGGGTCATCGGACTCTGCAGATGACATGGGGGTTTGGAAACCAACCTGCTCGGAGAGGCTCTATAGCCAGCATAGAAGATGTAACATCTATTTCCTCCTTCTGTAACTTCTGAAGTATCAACCTGCATTGATGTTCTTACCAGCTGTAATCAATGTAAGCATAAGCTGTCTGTTTGCTGTCATATCGTTGGAAGAATAAAACATCGTATAATGAAATAAATCTATGTCTGAATATTTTGGAACCAAGAGAACGCCTGGAGAAGGGAGAGGTTTTTGACACATCGCATGACACGTGTTAGAGGCATATGTCCACTCTGTGTCCTCTCTGTTCTATCTCTGTCACCTCTTCTCTCCCCTGCCCCTCGGCATCTAACAAGCATGCTTCAATTTTTGGTGTCGTTTTTCAAAACGTTGTTTTTTGTTTCACAAAAAATCACTGTGTGTAACAAAAACGACGTTTAAAACAACGTTTTTAAACCCGCGCATGCCCAGAAGCTAGCTTCAATGGAAAAAAGTGGTGAACGTAACCTCGCTTTGCTAGAGCATTGTGAAAAAACAATGGTGTGTAGGCAACGTCGTTTTTGAAAATTGAAGTTTCAAAAAGTTTCAAAGACTTTTTTTTTCATCACATAAAGTGATGGTGTGTACGCAGCATAAGACCCCCCACCCTCTGCCACTCTGAGGCCGCGTACACACGGTCGGTCCAAACCGATGAAAACGGCCTGAAGTCCAGTTTCATCGGTCCAAACCGACCGTGTGTACGGCCCATCGGTCTGTTGTCCTTCGGACAAAAATTTTAGCACTTGCTTTAAAATTGAACCGATGGACCGCTGACCGGTAGGTCCAAACCGATGGTTAGTACACAAAAGCATCGGTTCAAAACCCGCGCATGCTCAAAATCAAGTCGACGCATGCTTGGAAGCATTGAACTTCGTTTTTTCAGCACATCGGGTATTTGACGTCACCATGTTCTGGCCCGATCAGAACGGGCGGTGAACCGATGAAAACGGTCCGTCGGACCATTCTCATCGGTTTGGACCGACTGTGTGGACGCGGCCTCAGTGTCAAAGGTATCTGGCTATTACCACATTTGAATTATGCACATGATATTTCTTCTTTTACTGGTGCATCTGTTTGTGCTATTAGATCATTAATCTCTTATTTTTTTTTTTCAAATCTTGCTTTTTCACAGACCTTCCCCTGTTTACTACAAATATATAATAGCATTTAAATTTGCCATAAATGAGATAAACAAGAACCCTGATATTTTACCCAATGTGACTCTGGGATATCACATATATGATTCCTGTAATGATGTGAATAGGGCCATAGAGAGTGTCTTGAACATCCTGTCTGGTGCCAAGACCAAAATTCCAAACTACTCCTGTATGGATCAATATAAACTGTCTGGTGTTATTGGAGATTGGTCTTCAGAAATATCTATGCACATAGCAAAAGTGTTGAATCTATATGGAATCTCACAGGTGGGAGCAAATTATTGCTAAAAAATATTCCATATCATTGACATGGATAATAGTATGGAAATGAAAGGACACTTTTTTGGATTGGGTCCAGGTCACTAGATGAGGTCAGGTGGATCATTCTCATCCAATAGACCAGACTATCAAATCCTGCCTGGTCTTGAGTAGATAATTGATCTTGTGCTTTGGCTTTTTATTGTAATAGCCTTATTCATATCATCAATAATCATAAACATCTTAACCGCTTGCCGACCGCCTCATGCACATATACAGGGCCGGACTTACCATTGGGCTTGACTGGGCTTAAGCCCATGGGCCCCGCCCAATAGGGGGCCCCTTACGTTAAATTTTTTTTAATAATATGACAGTCATTTAAAGTGGTTGTAATGTAAACCATCGGACACAACATTGTCTTAAAAAATAGCCCATAACACAGGCAGCTGATCATTTGCATGACGTCACCACGCTTGTGCACATTATCCCCTCTAAGCCGGCATTTAAAGCTTGCCGGAATGCAGCCTGTGAGAACTTCCCCTCTGTCTGGCACAGAGGAGAAGTCTCATAGTGTTTAGCTCCTTCCACTCTTCCTGATACTCCCCCGTGTGACTAAAGAAGATGTCACAAAAGGGGAGTAAAAGAAAACGGCAGCCGCAGACACAGCAACGGTGCATGTGCGAGATTACCGACAGGGACACATTAAGGGCGGGAGCGACATCATAATTTGAATCACATAACAGCAGTACGAATGGCGTTGAGATATCCGGAAATACAGAGAACGAAACCATCCTAAAAAAGGTATTTGCTGGCCTCATTTTTGGGGGATATATATATACAGTACAGACCAAAAGTTTGGACACACCTTCTCATTCAAAGAGTTTTCTTTATTTTCATGACTATGAAAATTGTAGATTCACACTGAAGGCATCAAAACTTTGAATTAACACATGTGGAATTATACATAACAAAAAAGTGTGAAACAACTGAAAATATATTTCATATTCTAGGTTCTTCAAAGTAGCCACCTTTTGCTTTGATTACTGCTTTGCACACTCTTGGCATTCTCAAGAGGTAGTCACCTGGTGCTGCACCCCATCACTCTCCTTCTTGGTCAAATAGCCCTTACACAGCCTGGAGGTGTGTTTGGGGTCATTGTCCTGTTGAAAAATAAATGATGGTCCAACTAAACGCAAACCGGATGGAATAGCATGCCGCTGCAAGATACTGTGGTAGCCATGCTGGTTCAGTATGCCTTCAATTTTGAATAAATCCCCAACAGTGTCACGAGCAAAGCACCCCCACACCATCACACCTCCTCCTCCATGCTTCACGGTGGGAACCAGGCATGTAGAGTCCATCCGTTCACCTTTTCTGCGTCACACAAAGACACGGGGGTTGGAACCAAAGATCTCAAGTTTGGACTCATCAGACCAAAGCACAGATTTCCACTGGTCTAATGTCCATTCCTTGTGTTCTTTAGCCCAAACAAGTCTCTTCTGCTTGTTGCCTTTCTTTAGCAGTGGTTTCCTAGCAGATATTCTACCATGAAGGCCTGATTCACACAGTCTCCTCTTACCAGTTCTAGAGATGTGTCTGCTGCAAAAGGTGGAAGAACCTAGAATATGAAATATATTTTCAGTTGTTTCACACTTTTTTGTTATGTATAATTCCACATGTGTTAATTCATAGTTTTGATGCCTTCAGTGTGAATCTACAATTTTTATAGTCATGAAAATAAAGAAAACTCTTTGAATGAGAAGGTGTGTCCAAACTTTTGGTCTGTACTGTATATATGTATTGCATTGCGATGAGCTGTTGGGCCGGGGTTTACTTCAGAATCGTGATCTCTATTTTTATTCTCAGTTAATCCAGAATTGTGTAGCTCTAATACATAGCTTGTGTATGTATCATTTTGTTCTATTTAAAGTAATGTATAGAAGGTAGGGTCCGAAAGTGACTCAAGCCCAGGGGCCCCCACCACCCTAAGTCCTGCCCTGCACATATACATCGGCAGAATGGCATGGCTGCGCAAAGCAACGTACCTGTACGCTGCAAGCTCCGTGACCATGCCTGCGGGACCAGCGGACTTGATGTCCACCGGTGTCCTGAACAGGAGGATGCCTGTGTAAACGATTCATTTCCCTGTTCTTTCTAGTGACAGGACACTGATCTACTGCTCCCTGTCATCTGGAGCAGTGATTAATGTCATGTCACTGGTAACTCAGCCCCCACACAGTAAGAATCACTCCCTAGGACACACCTAACCCCTTCATCGCCCCCTAGTGTTTAACCCTTTCATGGCAGTATAATTTACAAAGTAATCAGTGCATTTTTATAGCACTGATCACTGTATAAATGACAATGGTTGCAAAATAGTGTCAAAAGTGTCCGCCATAATGTCGCAGTCACAATAAAAATTGCAGATCGCTGCCATTTCTAATTAAAAACTAACATAAATCTATCCCCTATTTTGTAGACGCTATAACTTTTGCGCAAACCAATCAATAAACGCTTATTGCAATTTTTTTACCAAAAATATGTAGAAGAATACGTATTGGCCTAAACTGAGGAAAATTTTCCTTTTTTATATATATATATTTTTTTGGGGGATATTTATAATAGCAAAAAGTTAAAAATAATAAAAAACGCAGAGGTGATCAAATACCACCAAAAGAAAGCTCTATTTGTGGGAATTTTTCTGAGTGCAAAGTTGCACGACCGCGCAATTGTCAGTTAAAGCGACGCAGTTCCCAATCGCAAAAAATGGCCTGGTCATTGGGCAGCCAAATCCTCCAGGGCTGAAGTGATTAAGCATGAGAACCTGCAACCCATATATACCATGGGGTCGCTGTGTGGCAATTACACATGATGGAAAGTGGAGGGGACTGCAATAAAACGTTACTTCAGTGTGAGTTAACGTGGATCCATAGATTAGAAGCTACATCTCCTCCTGGCTTCCAAAGGCAGAAGGTCTGCATTCTGTTCATTAGGATAAAAAACATTTAAGTGTGTAGCAGCCCCCTAATACTTACCATAGCCCCCTTTCGATCCACTAGTGCCTTGGCTCTCTGGGACTCTCCCTCCTGATTGGCTGAGACACAACAGCAGCACCATTGGCTACCGCTGCTGTCAATCAAAGTCAGTTACCCAATCAGGAGAGATGGGGTGTGGGGCCAAACCACAACTCAGTGTCTGAATGGACACACATATTTATATAATTATATAATCAAGTACAACGTGCTTGTCATCCTTCCTTATGCAGTCCTTATTCAGTCTAGCTTATTTGGACGTGGCACTTTTGTATTGTTTTTTTGTATTTACAGTACCACTCTGTGATGGTACAAATACAAATTTTTCTTTATGAGTGTCACTTATTAGTGCTGTCCATCAGTGCCACCTACCAGCGCCTATAAGTGCCAATCGGTGCCGCCTATCTGTGCCACGTATTAGTGCTAACTAGCAGTGGTCATCAGTGCCCCCTCAGTATCCTTCAGTGCCACCTATCAGAGCCCATTAGTGCCACCTATCAGTGTCCATCAATGCCACCTATCAGTGCAGCCTCATCAGTGCCTCCTCATCAGTGCCCAACAGTGCAGCCTCATCAGTGCCACCTCATCAGTGTCCATCAGTGCAGCCTATCAGTGCAGCCTATCAGTGCCAGTGGCGGCCCGTCCATAGGGGGCACTCGGGCGCCGCCCCCCCCAAGCTGTAAAAAAAAATGGGAAAAAAAAATCACTTTAAGGCCTCGTACACACGACCGAACATGTCTGCTGAAACTGGTCCGCAGACCAGTTTCAGAGGACAGATCAGACCTTGTATACAGCCTAGCAGACAGGTTTCCAGCAGACAAAAGTTTTAAAGCATGCTTTAAAACGTATCTGCTGGAAACCCGTCCGCCCGACATGTCCGCTGGTTAGTACGCTTAACCAGCAGACCGAAATCTCCCGCATGCGTCGAATGGATTCGATGCATGCGTGGAAGCATTTTACTTCCTGGTTTGCGGACGTGGCGGCGTCAACGTCACCGCCACGTCACCGCGCTGTCTGTCCGCGGGGATTTCGGTTTGATGGTGTGTACAGCCATCAGACCAAAATCTCCCAGCGGACATGTCCGATGAAAACGGTCGTGTGTACGGGGCTTAAGAGTGACCAGGCGCCGGACATGCGGCGGTCTATGGGAAGCCTGTAATCAGCTGATTGCAGGCTGGGAAGCTGATTTGCCTGTGTTTAGGGCGTGTGCAGGGCACAAGCTGTGCGTCCGCACACACTCCCACTCTCCAGTGATTTGTCCCTGGCTCTTGTTCCTTTTTTTTCATTGGCCGGGACCAGACGGCGAGTGGGCGGTGCTTTTTCAGCACTACGCGTCACTTCCCTGGAGTCGGGCTGGAGTGAACAGGACAAGTCTGAGACTATTGCAACCCGGGACGGTGATCCTGTAATGTGAGGCAGGTGTTTTCTGTGTATAGTGTGCGCTCTGTCTATAGTGTGTGCTGTGTATAATATATATTGTTCTCTGTGTATAGTGTGCTCTGTGTATAATATACAGTGTGTTCTCTGTGTATAGTGTGCGCTCTGTGTATAGTGTGCTCTGTGTATAATATACAGTGTGCGCTCTGTGTATAGTGTTCTCTGTGTATAGCGTGCTTTAGCTGCGTTTGATGGGCAAAGTGAGGTTGCAGTTGATGCAGTTGCAGTTGATGCAGTTTGGTTGCGCCCCCCCCCCCCCAAAAAAAAAATTTGAGCACCAGCCACCACTGATCAGTGCCCATCAGTGAAGGAGAAAAATTACCTGTTTGCAAAATTTTATAACAAACTATGAATCTGTATTTATTTTTTCAAAATGTTCTGTCTTTTTTTGTTTCTTTAGCAAAAATAAAAAAAGCGGTGATTAAATACCGCCAAAAGAAAGCTGATAAAAAAAATTAAAATTATAAAACGTTTGTCGCATAACAGGGTAATTGTTATTCAAAGTGCAACAGCATTGAGAGCTGAAAATTGGTCTGGTCAGGAAGGGGTAAAAGGTTCTAAGTAAGCAAGTGGTTAAATGTGTTCCAGTTGGGTAGATTAAATTGAGTATCAGTACAGGTAAGCTGAAAAAAAGCAGTTCTCTGTCACATTGGAACTATACGATAAGTTATAAGTAGCCCCTCAAAGGCACATAAAATGAGAATACCAAGCAGCTATGAAAAATAAAGGGCCAGATTCACATATAATTGCGGCGGCGTAACGTATCGTCTATACGTTACACCGCCGCAAGTTTTCATCGCAAGTGCCTGATTCACCAAGCACTTGCGTGAAAACTTACGGCAGCGGCGTCCGTCGCAAGCCCGCCTAATTCAAATGGGGTGTGTACCATTTAAATTAGCTGGAAGTACTGCGCATGCTCCGTTTTGAAATTCCCGCCGTGCTTTGCGCGAAGTGACGTCATTTTTTTGAACGGCGACGTGCGTAACGTACGTTCGTATTCCCGGACGTCTTACGCAAAAAAAATAATAATTTGAAATTCGACCCGGGAAGGACGGCCATACTTTAACATGGCTCGTCTAAAGTTAAGCCATGTTAAAGCAGGCTTAACTTTGCGTCGGGAAAAAATAACTAGCAACGACGTAACGAACACGAAAACCGTCGTGGATCGCCGTAAAACCTCATTTGCATACCCGACGCTGGAAAACTACGCAAACTCCACCCAGTGGCGGCCGAAGTATTGCATCCTAAGATCCGACAGTATAAAACAATTACACCTGTCGGATCTTAGGGCTATCTATGCGTAACTGATTCTGAATCAGTCGCATAGATACTCTCAGAGATACGACGGAGTATCAGGAGATACGCCGTCGTATCTCTTCTGTGAATCTGGCCCAAAGTTTTCAATTTAGGTTGTCCCTACAAATGACAAGAAAATAATTGAGGGGCCAAAGAAATGAATTAAAAAAAGGGGGGGGGGTGAATCTCTAAGAAGAGTTCAAAGGCTATGCAGTGTATTATGGATTTAAAAACAATTCTCCTTAAAACTTCACCAGGATTTAGAATCTCAAACCCACAGGATTACATTGTAGTGATGATCCCACACACCATTCCTACCCAACACTTTTGTTTGGTGTCAGAGTCTGTCCACTCTCTTCTCCCTACCACACATTCCCATTGGTTGATCATTATTGTAGGTTGCCTCATTGGGTCGTAGTGTAGGAGTTGGTAGTCAAATAATGCAGCCCTCTAAACAAGGAAATATCCTAAGTAGCAGTTACAGTCCACAGGAGGGTGCTCAGGCTGAGAGCCGGTTCACACTGGGGCGACTCAGCCGCCTGACAAGTCGCATCCCGTTCTTTTCAATAGAACCGTTCTAATAGGAGCGACGCAAGTTGCTCTGACTTAGAAAAAGGTTCTTGTAAGACTTTGGGGGCGACTCGGGGCGACTTGCATTGGCTTCTATACAGAAGTCATTTTGCAAGTCACCTCTGAATTTGTCTTCAGGTCGCCTTGCCCAGTCGCTCCCAAAGTTGTGCCGCCCCAGTGTGAACCGGCTTTAGGATGTCCTCACGACAGCAAGTAATCAGCAAATTCCAATGGAAGAAGCCGGCACTCAAAATCCTTAGTAACTGATTTATTGGGTATTGGGAGACGTATTGACGTGTGGCGTTACAGTCCTGTGTGGACGGGCGTTCGTGAGAGACGGCCGGCTTTACCTTTTATCCCATGCTTTTATGAAGAAACCATGTTGTAAGTTCAATTTTTCTATTAAATTTATGTTTTCTTACGGTACATCACTATTGTGAGTATTATTTCTTTCTGGGTTCATACTGCTACCAACGCATACCTGGAGGATCCCACATACCGGTGGTTGTTGCAGTTCCATCACAAGGCCCGGGCTGGGGTTTACAGCCGCAAGCTGGTTATGCTTGCCATCTGGTAAGCTTGCATCCCTTACGGTGATCTTTATTGGTGGTGGTTTATCAGCCTATGATTCATTTTGGAATTATTCATTGCACTCCTAATAGGACTTCCTTATCAATGAACATTTTCATTGTCTTCCATTTTTGATTCACTTCATTGGATTTTGTTATTTTTTCACAAGTTATTTTTTCACATGTTATTTAATTTCTATAGCGCAACTACATTTTTCCTTCTTACACATAAAAGAGTACAAGGGGTTAGGTAATGTAGATGTCGGGATGGGGAAGGGCAAGCTATTTCACTGACAGATAATGTAAAGCTTTTCCAATTCAGAATACCTCTTCTCAATTGGGCAAAGAGAGCTTCTGCTTTAGTTTTTATTTTATTTACTGTATAATTAATGCTGAAATGTCATTATAACACATTTTTCGTATTCTCTCTTTAGATCAGCTATGGAGCACCACATGCTGCTCTGACCAACAGACAACTCTACCCATCCTTCTTCCATACCCTGCCCAGTGATCACATTCAGTTTCTGGCAGTTGTTAAGCTACTCAAACACTTTGGTTGGACATGGATTGGAGTCATTGCGTCCGATGATGATTATGGAGAGAGTCAGACTCAGGAGTTGAGGTTGAGTGCTGCCAGCCATGATATCTGCATTGAATTTATTATTAAAATACCAACTCTAGATGATCACAACAGAAATGTATTTTATGATAAAGCAGAGATTTTAAGCAATTCAACCTCCCAAGTTGTTGTACTTTGTGGGAAATCTTCATTATGCATTAGGTACTTTATAGAAGTGGAATGCAAAGCTCAGAGTAAGACATTTATAATGCCAGCAACATGGACCTTAGATGAATTTCTCCAACCACATAAAACACCATACCATGGAAGCCTATTATTTACCCCACCTAAAAAAAGTATACCACGTTTAAAGGATTCATTGCAAAATGTTACCTCTGCCAATTGTACTAAAGACTTTTTACTAGAACATATTTTAGCAGGCTACTGCAATTGTTTAACATCAGATTCAAATTTCAATAGGCGATATGAAGAAGAAATGAAAGTTAAACTTCATAAATGTAATGCTACTCCTGACCTCTGGAAAAACATTTTAGATTTTGGAACCACATATCATGTGTATAAAGCTGTCTATGCCTTGGCACAGTCTTTGCACAATATAGATTTCTATTTGTCCAGAAATTCCAGAGGCACCTTCATGAAAAATCAGAAGCTTATGCAAAAGGTAATACAACTATAAGGCCTCGTACACACGATAGGATAGCCAGAAGATAACGGTCTGAAGGACCGTTTTCATCGGTCAAACCGATCGTGTGTGGGCCCCATAAGTTATTTAACCATCGGTTAAAAAAATAGGAACTTGCTTTAAAATTTAACCGATGGATGCCTAACCGATCGTTAGTATGCAAAAGCATTGGTTAAAAACCTGTGCATGCTCAGAATCAAGTCGACGCATGCTTGGAAGCATTGAACTTCGTTTTTTTCAACACGTCGTTGTGTTTTATGTCACCGCGTTCTGACACGATCGGTTATTTAACCTATGGTGTGTAGGCGCGACGGACCATCAGTCAACTTCATCGGTTATCCTAAGACAACGGTCCTTCAGACCGTTGTCCTCTGGCTATCCTATCGTGTGTACGAGGCCTTACAGTCTTGTACACATAACTACTGCAGTATTGATAGATATATATATATATATATATATATATATATATATATATAATTTTTAGGGCTGTGCAAATTAACTTTTAATTAATCGATTAATCTTTAATTTTTTTGATCGATTAAAATTCTTTTGATTGGTACTCACCTCTCCGCCGGCTTCTGGGCCTTCAGGAAGTTCCGTCGGAGATCCAGTAATGTCACGGACACCGGCGGGGCTTGCCGTGTCCATCTGAAGGGCTCCTTTGCTGTGCCTTCATATCTGCATGCCGGCGGGACCTTACTATCTGCCACATGCAAGGGCTGTTATACTTCCCTCTATCACTTCCCTCTATCAACCTGGGATTCTACAGCCATCCACTGGGAGTTGTGATAGTTCCCTTCACGGGACATCTACATGCCGACGGACTGATGTTAACCCCTCCTCATCTGGATTCAGCAGTGGTGTCGTTGTACACATTTTTATACCAGTATCATACTTGGCTACATGTTTTTATGACTGCTTTTGGTACCGTTTGGTATTACTCGCACCATTTTTACAGTTTATGTAGCTACATCGATTTTATCTCCAGTGCAATATTTATTTGGTTACCTACTTGAAGACTATAAAAGTTTTAATGCTATTCCCATCGAGCGCTGCCTTTGTGTGTTTTTTGTATCCTGCTATCCATTTTTCCAGTGGTTGGTAGCTGCACTGGGAATCAGCCTGCAAGGAGATCAGCTAAAAGTAGTTGGATCTGTATGTGTGTTATAATTAATCGAAATTAGTCGATTAATCAATTAAAAAAAAAAAAAAACGATTAATCGAACAGAAAATTTTTGATCAGTAACAGCCCTAATATTTTTTTTTGCGTTTACTTTTTTAGCACAAAATCTGGTTAATTTATATAAAGGATGTCTAAATTCCCCCAAAATAAAATATGATATATATATATATATATACAGTATATTGATACATCTTGCCATTCCCTAGATCTGGTGGCTGCAGAAAAAGTACTTGATCCCAAACAATGATAACAGTTTTTTTTCTCACTCTCTCTCTCTCCCGTTTCCTCCCTCCCCCTCTGTGGCCAATTGAGACTCTTCTCTTTTCGGCCAATTGGAAAACGGGTCTCAGACCTGCTTCTGATTGGTCGGATTGAATATTCATTTGCTATTGTAACACCTGGGTGGGCTCATGGCACAACCCCTAATGGATCGGCCGCCACTGTTAACCACTTCAGCCCCGGACCATTTTGCTGGTGAATAACCGGGCCACTTTTTGCAATTCGGCACTGCGTCGCTTTAACTAACAATTGCGCGGTCGTGCGACGTGGCTCCCAAACAAGATTGATGTCCTTTTTTCCCCCACAAATAGAGCTTCCTTTTGGTGGTATTTGATCACCTCTGCGGTTTTTTTTTTTTGCGCTATAAACAAAAAAAGAATGGCAATTTTTTTAAAAATTAATATTTTTTATTTTTTGCTATACTAATTATCCCCCAAAAAGATATAAAAAAAAATATTTTTTTCCTCAGTTTAGGCGATACGAATTCTTCTACATATTTTTCTTAAAAAAAATTGCAATAAGCGTTTATTGATTGGTTTGCACAAAAGTGATATTGTCTACAAAATAGGGGATAGTTTTATGGCATTTCTATTAACACATCGGACACTTTTTTTTTTATAATTCTTTATTTTATATGGGCCATATTCTGAGTAAAGTTACGATGGAGTAACTCAGGATACTCCATCGTAACTCCCTTTTTTGACCCGTGTATCTATGCTCCTGATTCTCAGAATCATTTTTGCATAGATACACTTAAGATCCGCCATCTGTAAGTCACTTACACTGGCGGATCTTAAATGCAATGACGCCGGCCGCCGCTAGATGGCATTTAAGTGAAGAAGTCATTTGCGTATGCAAATGATCCTTCTACGCCGATTCACGAACGAGTTTGCGTCGCGTAACCGTCGCTAACGTCGTTTGCGTAAGCGGAAACTTACCCCTGCTATATGAGGGGTAAGTTTCCGCAAGTCTCGCGTAGGCCATGTTACGGATGGCGTCGGGTCCCCGTCGTGTTTTTTCGTCAGATACGTCGTTTACGTAAGTCGTTCTTGAATACGACTTTACGTCAATGACGCACACGTCGGCGTCATTGACGTTTTCCGCCGAGAACTGGAGCATGCGCACTGGGCTTTTTGCAGCCCGGCGCATGCCCAGTTCTTTTGTATCGGGGGCGCGCTTCATTTGAATAGAAGCCGCCCCCTTGGAGATCCGCCAGGCTACGCCGGGACACTTACACTCCGCTGTCCCAACTTATGGAGCAAGTGGTTGGGGAATACAACACCTGCTCCAGTAAGTTGGGACAGCGGAGTGTAAGTGCCCTAAGCGAAGCAGGCGGATATTTACTCAGAATATGGCCCTATATCTTTTTTTCCCTCTTTCCTTCCACAAACAAATAACAACAGGTACAGCTTTTACAATATCTTCACCATTATAACATTCATTGGAATCCTCACCTTAGCATCTCATAAACTCTATGGGCCAGATCCACAAAAACCTGACGTAACTTAAAAAATCCAATTTAAGTTACACTGCCTTAAAGTTTCTACCTAAGTGCCTGATCCACAAAGCACTTATCTAGAAATTTCAGGCTGTGTAACTAAAATTCCGCCGGCGCAAGGCGTTCCTATTCAAATGGGGCGAGTCCTATTTAAATGAGGCGCGCTCCCGCGCCGGCCGTACTGCGCATGCGCAAAGTTACGTTACGCCGAGTTTTGAGGATCGCGACGGCTTAAAAAAGTTGCGTCGGGGAGAAAAAAAAATGACAGCGGCATGCATTCCTGAGGGAGAACTCCATGCCAATTTTCAAAGAAAAAACCGGCATGGGTTCCCCCCCCAGGAGCATACCAGGCCCTTAGGTCTGGCATGGGTTGTAAGGAGACCCCCCCCACGCCGAAAAATTGACGTAGGGGGTCCCCCTACAATCCATACCAGACCCGTATCCAAAGCACGCTACCCGGCCGGCCAGGAAAGGAGTGGGGACGAGCGAGCGCCCCCCCCCTCCTGAGCCGTGCCAGGCCGCGTGCCCTCAACATGGGGGGGTTGGGTGCTCTGGGGCAGGGGGGCGCACTGCGGGCCCCCCCACCCCAGAGCACCCTGTCCCCATGTTGATGAGGACAGGACCTCTTCCCGACAACCCTTGCCATTGGTTGTCGGGGTCTGCGGGCGGAGGCTTATCGGAATCTGGGAGTCCCCTTTAATAAGGGGGCCCCCAGATACCGGCCCCCCACCCTAAGTGAATGGATATGGGGTACATCGTACCCCTATCCATTCACCTGGAGGCAAAAAGTAAAAGTTAATAAACACACAACACAAGGCTTTTTAAAATATTTTATTTTTCTGCTCCGGAGGCCCCCCCTGTCTTCGTTATTAGCTCAATTACCAGGGGGGGCTTCTTCTTCCGCTCTCCGGGGGTCTTCCACTCTCCGGGGGTCTTCCGCTCTCCGGGGGTCTTCTCCGCTCTTCGGGGGGGGCTTCTCCGGACTCCGGGGGTCTTCTTCCATCTTCTCCCCTCTTCCGCTCTTGACTCGGCGAACCCCGGTTCTTCTGCAGCTCTCCGGTGCCTTCTTCTTCAGCGCTGGCTGCCTGCTATGTTTGTGTGTTAGCTCGATTTCAAACAGGCAGCCGGCGCGGTCTTCTGTGGCGTCAGGGTCTTCTGGTCTTCTGTTCTTCCGATGTTGCCTCGTCGCCTGTTGTCGCTGTAATGATGGAAGCGCGCCTTGCATCACATTTATATAGGCATCACCGTCCCATCATGCTCCGGCAGGTACCCACGTGGTGGGTGCCTACCCACGTGCACCCACCACGTGGGTACCTACCGGAGCATGATGGGACGGTGATGCCTATATAAATGTGATGCAAGGCGCGCTTCCATCATTACAGCGACAACAGGCGACGAGGCAACATCGGAAGAACAGAAGACCAGAAGACCCTGACGCCACAGAAGACCGCGCCGGCTGCCTGTTTGAAATCGAGCTAACACACAAACATAGCAGGCAGCCAGCGCTGAAGAAGAAGGCACCGGAGAGCTGCAGAAGAACCG
The DNA here is from genome assembly GCF_905171775.1 of Rana temporaria. Classification (NCBI taxonomy): domain Eukaryota; kingdom Metazoa; phylum Chordata; class Amphibia; order Anura; family Ranidae; genus Rana; species Rana temporaria. Next base: position 657,370,269 of record NC_053489.1, on the reverse strand, counting down.
AGGTTCGCCGAGTCAAGAGCGGAAGAGGGGAGAAGATGGAAGAAGACCCCCGGAGTCCGGAGAAGCCCCCCCCGGAGAGCGGAGAAGACCCCCGGAGAGCGGAAGACCCCCGGAGAGTGGAAGACCCCCGGAGAGCGGAAGAAGAAGCCCCCCCTGGTAATTGAGCTAATAACGAAGACAGGGGGGGCCTCCGGAGCAGAAAAATAAAATATTTTAAAAAGCCTTGTGTTGTGTGTTTATTAACTTTTACTTTTTGCCTCCAGGTGAATGGATAGGGGTACGATGTACCCCATATCCATTCACTTAGGGTGGGGGGCCGGTATCTGGGGGCCCCCTTATTAAAGGGGACTCCCAGATTCCGATAAGCCTCCGCCCGCAGACCCCGACAACCAATGGCAAGGGTTGTCGGGAAGAGGTCCTGTCCTCATCAACATGGGGACAGGGTGCTCTGGGGTGGGGGGGCCCGCAGTGCGCCCCCCTGCCCCAGAGCACCCAACCCCCCCATGTTGAGGGCACGCGGCCTGGCACGGCTCAGGAGGGGGGGACGCTCGCTCGTCCCCACTCCTTTCCTGGCCGGCCGGGTAGCGTGCTTTGGATACGGGTCTGGTATGGATTGTAGGGGGACCCCTACGTCGATTTTTCGGCGTGGGGGGGGTCTCCTTACAACCCATACCAGACCTAAGGGCCTGGTATGCTCCTGGGGGGGAACCCATGCCGGTTTTGTTTTTACAAATTGCCGTGGAGTTCTCCCTCGGGAATGCATACCAAATGCCGTCGCTGGAATGGGCTTTTACAAGGTGTGACTAGTTTACACTTTGTAGAACCAGCCCTAATTTTACACTTGCAAAATAACACTTACGGCGCAAAAATTAAGCTAGAAAGCTTTGTGGATCGCCTTAAGTGCTAATTTGCATACTAGCAACGGCATTTCGACTCGAAATGCCCCCAGCGGCGGATGCGGTACTGCATCCTAAGATTCGGCAGTGTAATTCAATTACACATGCCGGATCTTCTGTCTAACTTTGGAAAAAGCCTTTTGAGGATCGTTTCCAAAGTTACACACAGACTGAACAGCAGTTAAGTCGGAGTATCTCTTTTGAGGATCTGGCCCAAAGTTACAGCCTCCTATTTTATTTCTAATCTCCTCTATACTGGCCAAGGTCCCCTCTCCTTCATGGCCCCACGATCTTCATCTACCATCCTCGGAGAGGTACCCTGAGCCCGAGGAAATATTAATCACCTACCCTGAATCCTCCCTCCCCACCCCAAAAAAAAAAAAAAATGCATCCGTTCAGCCCTGGTCTCTCCCCCTTCCCCCCCCCCTATAAGCTCCGTTCCCTATATTCTATGTATGGATTCCAGATCCTCCAATAAATCTCCTCTCGTTCCTGTATTCCCATTGTGAGGTTTTCCATCATCTGTATCTCATTTATTCTGCTAAGCCATTGCAGTTTTGTTGGGGAGGCGGTACTCTTCCATAAGATTGGTATGCACGCCTTTGCGGCTGTTATCAAATGGCGTAATAGGGATTGTTTGTAGTTTTCCATTGATATGGGAATGTCGAGTAACAAGAATTCCGCAGGTCTGTCTCCAAGATTTGTCCCGGTAATTTCCAGGATTGTCTCCGAGACCATCCTCCAGAATTCTCTTATCGCCAGACATTCCCAGAATATGTGTACCATGGTGCCCTCCTCTTTCTGACATCTCCAGCAAACTTTGGACGTGTTGGGGAAAAACCGGTTCAGTATTGTTGGTGTCCTATACCACCTTGTCAAAACTTTATATCCCCCTACCTGGTACCTAGATGCAATTGAGGCTTTATGTATAAATGAAAAGATCTTATTTTTCTGTGTGTCTGAGAGCTTAATACCCAGATCCCTTTCCCATGCCTGTATGAAAACAAGCTCTTGTGGCTCATTTGATTCGATCAGTAAAGTATACATGTATGATAGCATATGTCTCGATGGTTCTTTTTTTAGGCAAATTTCCTCAAATTTAGACGGGGTCCCTATTTCTACCTCATGAATCTTCAGAGATCCTAAAAACGTTCTCAACTGATTACGTCTCCATATATCAATATCTTCTCCATATGCCAGTTCTAAATCTTCGTTCTGCATTACGTGATTCTCTCTCATGAAATGTATCAGCCTACTGGCTCCCTTCCGTCTTAAATTTTTGAAATATCGGTCTTTTATCCCTGGCACAAAGCTCGGATTTCCCAGAATAGGTGTCATAGGGCCGATACATTTCACCAGATTCGTATTCTTACATACCCGTCTGATAACTCTGAGTGTAGCCTTTATCATTGGATGTTTCTTTGCACTCTGAGGTATCTTATTCTCCCCTAACCACGCCAGACCTTCTATGGGGATATTGCTTACTTCTTGTTCCAGATTGACCCAGGGTTTGTCATCCTGGTGTGTGCACCAATCCACTACTCGTGCTAAATGAGAGGCCTCATAATACCCCATTGGGTCTGGGAGGCCAACTCCTCCTTTTTCTTTAGGTAGAATCAATATATTTCTCCGGACTCTGGCCGGTTTTCCAGCCCATATGAACTTCATAAACTTAGCTCGCATGTCTCTCAGAAATCCCATCGGCAATGTTATGGGAAGAGTCTGCAATAAATAGAGTAACCTTGGCATCGTATTCATTTTTATTATATTTATTTGGCCAAACCATGAGAATATTTCTTTATCCCACTTTAGTAAGTCTGACTTTATTTGTTTTATTAGGGGTAGAAAATTTAATTCAAAGATCCTGCCCAATTTCCTTGGTATCTTCGTCCCTAAATATTCCACATGGGAATCTGTCCATCTGAAAGAGAAGCTACCGGCTAATTGATGCCGTAATCCACTGTTCACCTCAACTCCCATTGCTTCCGATTTGTTATAATTAACTTTGAAATTGGAAATTTTTCCATATCTTTTTATCTCTGCTAGTAAGCATGGGAGCGATGTTATCGGGGACGTTAAGGTGAACAGTAGATCATCAGCATAGGCTGCCACCTTATAGTCGTCTTCCCCAACCCGGATACCCCGTATGTCACTGTTTGCTCTAATAGTTCTTAAAAAGGGCTCCAGAGAGAGGATAAATATAATTGGGGATAGGGGGCATCCCTGTCGAGTTCCATTATGGATAGGGAAGGGGTCTGATTTTTTCTCATTTATCCTCACTCTTGCCGATGGGCAGGAGTATAAGCTTGTGATCCAGTTCAGTAGGCCCTTCCCCAAACCAATATGTGATAGCATAGCTTTTAGATATCCCCATTCCACCCTGTCAAAGGCTTTTTCCGCATCAGCGGATATCAAAACTACAGACTGGTGGCGTTGTTGAGCTAAATATATTGTGCTTATTATCCTTTGAGTATTCTCTCTGCCTTCTCTACCCGGGGTGAAACCCACTTGATCCGGGTGTATCAGTGCGGGGACATACGTCAGCAGTCTAATTGCCAGTATCTTCGCCAGAATCTTTAAGTCGACGTCTAGCAAAGATATTGGCCGGTAGCTTGAACACTGGGCAGGGTCTTTCCCTTCCTTGGGAATCACTACGATCTCGGCCATTAAGGTTTCAGCTGGCATCCTCTGTCCATCGCGGATCGAATTGAAGGCCGCGACAAACCTAGGCGCCAGTTTTTCCGCAAAGATTTTGTAGTAACGCAATGTATATCCGTCGGGACCCGGCGCCTTTCACGCTTTTAATGCTCCAAGGGCTCCCAAAAATTCTTCAACTGTAATCGGGCCATCTATCTTCTCTGCATTTTCTATGGGTATCTTTGGAATTTTTGAAGACACTAGGTATTCCTTGGCCCTTTCTTCTCTTTCTGAGGTATTTGTTCTTCCACACTGCTTCTCCAAATTATATAAGTTTAAATAATATTCTCTAAATGCTTCAGCTATTTGTTGCGTTGAGCTCACCAGCACATTCCCCTGCGTTTTAATTTTTTCGATCTGATTGCGGGCTTTCGTATCTCTAAGTGCGTTCGCCAGTAATCTGCTGGGTTTATTCCCATATTCATAAAAAGTTCTTTTACACCTGCTCAATTTGGCTTTTGCTTTATCCGTTAACATGAGATTTAATTTTTCCCGCAGACCCGCCAACTTCTCCCCTGTCTGGTGCGTCTGTAATTTCTTATGTGCTGTTTCCAGCAGTTGGATTTCCCCCAGCAAACTATCCAGTTTAGCACTCAGAGTACGTTTTCTATGAGCTCCCAATGATATTAGCACCCCTCTCAGGTAGCATTTATGTGTTTCCCATATACTCATAGGCAGCGTTTCATCTGAGTCGTTAGTGGAGAAGAAATTGTCATATCCCGGGCTATCTGTTTCTCATAGTCCGGATCTTTTAAGAGTGTCTCATTAACTCTCCAATTCCATTCTCGTGGCCCCCTCTCTCCCCATTCTATACTACAGTTGGTTGGCGCGTGATCGGATATCGTAAAGGACCCTATTGCTGCATCTCGTAGTCGTGAAAGAATGTTCTGATCTATAAAAACATAGTCTATCCTTGTATATGTCTTATGTTTCGCAGAAAATAAACTGTAGTCCTTGTCATGCGCATGCATCATCCTCCAGCTATCTATTACCTGAGTTTCTTTCAATAGACACCTTGCTTTCCGTAATTTTATATTGGAGATGTGAGACACTCCCTTTGATACATCTATAGCTGGGTCTAATGCTATATTTAGATCGCCCCCCATGATAAGGAACCCCTCTTTGTGTTGTTGTATCACTTCCAGATATTTTTCCAGTGTAGCTATGCTGTCTTCATTGGGTAGATATAAATTCACCAGAGTAACTTTTTGGTTCCCTAACTCCCCTTTTAGTATTAGCATCCGGCCTACATCGTCCGTAATTACATTCGATTCTTTCCAGATCATTTATTTTGAGAGCATAATTGCCACCCCGTTCGCCTTAGATGTTTGTGAGGCACCATGGTATACAATCGGAAATCTTTGATTACCCAGTCTGGGTATTTTATCTTTTCGAAAATGGGTCTCTTGTAAAAAGGTTACCTGTGCTTTAATCCTGCCAAGTTCTGCCATTAATTTAGTACGTTTTTCTGGGCTATTTAAGCCCTTGACATTATATGATGTAAAATTAATTATATCCATTTTTATCACCTTTCTGATCTAGTATAGGGGGTTACCCTTTAACCTCACAAGGGGATTCGAAAATATCGAGGAGGGGGAGAGGATACAAGGGGGAGAAGGGGGAGAGAGAGAGGCAGCAACCCCGATCTTAGACAAAAAAAAACAAAAAAAAAACAGAAAACCCCAACCCCTATTCCCCGTATCTCGAGGACTGGTCACTCGCCCAAGTACCCAAGTAATTTCCTTTCCTTTCCTCTCCCTCGCACCACCAACCCGTGATCACCCAGTACTCTGGGGGCAAATCACCGTTGGACTCGGCGGGGATGGAAAGAAGGCAAAAAAAAAAAAAAGGGAGAGGGAGAAAAGTCCCTTTCCCTTTGTTTAACGCCTCCGGTTTACCTCCAACTGGAGGAGAGGCGTTTTTAGTGGGGAGAGTGTATGTGCAGAAAAGAGCGAGGGTAGCGCGTCAGGAGCTCCCCCGCGTTTGCCTGCATGCACCCCATTGTTCATTTCACGTTGACCTTATATTGACCATGTATCCCTTCGCCCCAGCTTTAGAGATACCCCTTTATTCTGAGGACCCCCCTATGACGATCTCCACCTATAGGCTCCACAGAGAGAGCCCACAAAAAAAAGGAAAGAAGAGGAAGGAGAGGGAGGAAAAAAAAAGAAAAAGAGGTAAATAAAGAGAGAAAAAAGAGAGAAAAAAATATATATACCTTTCCTCCCCTCCTCCTCTCGGGGTCCATACCTTAACCCCCCCTCCCCCTCCTATGAAGAGAACCCGAACAAAATAAGTTCCTGTATGCTATTGAAGGATAATAACATTTTGCATCTCATCCTTTTGACATATTAACTTCCTCTAACACATACAGACTTCTATAAGCATTCCCTCATCAGCATCATACATCATATCTTTGAACCCTGTTTCTACCTTATTTCTATCTTAATCTTAATCCTCATTAAGAGGTACAAGTCCAGGGTATATTAATAAGAAGCATAGTAAAAAAAAAAAAAAAAAAAAAAAGATATTTTACTACCGTCTGAGAGCCTGGCCTTCAAACCTTTTATTCCCCCCCTTCCCAAGCCCCCTTTGACCCAATCCCCTTTACCCCTATATCCTATCTGTTCCCTATCTCTACTATCCCCGTGCCCATACTTTCACAAACGTGTGTTTGGTGAAGGCTTGTATACCTGCCTTATCTAGCCGCAAAAAAAAAAAAAAAAAAAAAAAGAACAAAACAACACACAAAAAAAAAAAAGGGGGCAAAATGCCCCAATTATCCTTGTGATCATATTTAAATTGATTTTTAGTATCACTTTTGTGTAACCCTTATTTTATAACCCTTTTATACCCCTGTGGTGTTATTTTACCTCCCCCATCCCTCCCCATCCCTCCCCTCCCCCTTCTTTATTCACAAACATTTAACCCCCCCTTTTAACCTCCCTAGGATAATGAAACCCCTTCCCCTCCCCTGTGACAACATACCGCACACAGCCCCCCCCCCCCCTCACCCGAAAAAAAAAAAAAAGGTACACCTCCTATTTCCCCCCTCCCCCCCTCCCCCCTCCCTCCCCCCTCCCATTTTGGGCCTCAGATGGAGCATTTAATCTTCTGCTAATCTTTATGGCACCAGAGCGCCCCTTCACGAAAGGTCAACCTAACATTTTTCTCTTCTCTTTCATTTCCCCCGGCTCCCCCCCAAAAAAAAAAAAAAAAGGGGGGGGGGAGGGAGTGGGGCATTCCTATCTCTCCCGAACTACTTATTGGACCGTAGCCCCACATTGCATTTTCACTTATGTCTACCTATATCTGATCGGTACACAAAAATATTCTGGGTCCAACTCCACCCTCCTCCCCCCCCCCCAAAAAAAAAAAACAGGCAAAACCAAGAAATTCTAGTTCAGGCCCCCTTAAAAAAAAAAAAAAACATATAGGGGTGAGATGTCCAAAAGCTGTCCATTTTTCCTTCTCTTCTCCTTTTCCATGGGGGTTCTCCTCCTATCTTCCTATAGGCCCTTATTACAGTCCCCAGTCCCCTTTATCTCATGTAACTAATATCGATCCATTAGTATGGGTGATTCTAACCAATTTGGGACCTCGATAGGATCTGTTCCCAGAAACTGGAATAGTTCTGTTAGTTGTGCGGGGGACCTTAAATTGAAGTTCTGCCCTTCTTTTTTTACGATCACTGCCAGAGGGTATCCCCATCGGTATGTAGCTTCTTTAAGGCGTATATACTCCAACAGAGGTTTTAACAGTCGTCTTCTCCATTTTGTGAGCCTGCATAGATCCGGATAGACCTGTATGTCCCCGCCCTCCCATTTTATCAGTCCCTCATTCCATGCAGCTCGCATTATGTTTTCCTTTACCCTGAAGAAATGTACTCTACACACATCGGACACTTTTGACACATTTTTGAGACCATTGGCATTTTTATAGCGATCAGTGCTATAAAAATGCATTGATTACTGTAAACATGTCACTGGCAGGGAAGGGGTTAACACTAGGGGGCGATCAAGGGGTTAATTATGTTTCCTAAAGTGTGTTCTAACTGAAGGGGGGTGGAACTGACTAGGGGAAATGACAGATTGCTGTTCATACATTGTATGAACATACGATCAGTCATTTCTCCCTCTGAAAGAACCGGGAGCTGTGTGTTTACACACACAGCTCCCGTTTCTCACTCTGTCACGAGCGATCGCGGGTGCCCAGCATCAGCACCAGGGGAGAGCAGGGGGCGCGCGCCTCCAGCGGCTCTCGTGCGCCCCTAGTGGCCGCAAAGCGAAATCACGTTATATTACGTGATTTTGCGCAGCCGAGCCGACCTGCCGCCGTAAAACGGCGGTGGGGGGTCGGCAAGCGGTTAAAGGATATTTAAATCCTAAAACAATCCCCCATCCAAAAATATATATATATACAATATACAATCATATAATATATATTGCAACTTACTTCTCCTTAGATCTGATGGCTGAAGAAGAAGTAATTGATCCCAAACAATAACAGATTTCTTTCTTAGCTCTGATGTTCACTGACTCCATCCCACACCTAATATATATTTGAGCATACGTTTCTGGACATCTAATCATTACATTTATATGAATGTGTTGGACATCTCATTCCAAAAATCCTGGCCATAAAATCATGCAATCTCCAGTGAAAAACATTACCATTCAAAGACATTTTAAACAATTGTACATGTACGCGTCCAACCTTATGGAAACTGTTTTTTTTTTCCAGCTTATTTGTGTCAAAGCCAACTCCAAAAAATGTCATAAAGACATGATTTTGGTGTGGATGAACTCAAGTGGCCTACACAGAGCACTGACCTCAGACCTAATGAATGCCTTTGAGATAAATAAAGACAATTAGGTAGATTCAGTAAGAGTTAGGCCGGCTTATCAGTAGATAAGCCGACCTAACTCAGAATCTACGCCGACTTATGTTTAAGCGTATGCTCAAACAGAGATACGCTTAAACATATCTAAGATAAAACGGCTTGCGCCGTCCTATCTTAGGTTGCAATTTTTCGGATGGCCGCTAGGTGGCGCTTCCATTGCGGTCGGCGTAGAATATGTAAATGAGTTGATACGCCGATTCACGAACGTACGCCCGGCCGCCGCAGTAGATTTACGCCATTTCCGTGAGGCATTAGCAGGCCTAAAGTTATTCCATCTATTAGGTGGAATAACAATGTTAAAGTATGGCCGCCGTTTCCGCCGCGAGATTCGATTTTTTTACGTCGTTTGCGTAAGTCATCCGCGAATTGGGATTTACGTCGTTTACGTCCACGTCAAAATCAATAGGCCCGTGCGGCGTACTTAGCCGCAATGCACACTGGGAAATGTAGGCGCCCGGCGCATGCGCAGTAAAAAAGAAACGTCAAAAACGTGAGGTCAAGCCTCATTACCATAAAACACGCCCCCCTCCAACACGCCCTTACGCCCGCCGCATTTACGCTACACCACCCTAAGTAAGGAGGCAAGTACTTTGAGAATACAGTACTTGCCTCTGTTACTTAAGGCAGCGTAGTGTAAACACGCTAGGCTACGCCGCCTTAGATTTGCGCGCCCCTACCTGAATCTACCTAAATGATTGTGAACTTGGTCTTATCCAATAACAGTTCCTGAATTCACAAGTACTCTTTTGGATGGATGGGTACAAATTCCCACAGATACTTTTCAAAGTTTTATAGAAAGCTTCCTCAGATGAGAGGAGGTTGTCATTGTTGAAACGGGGTGGGATATTCTATATTGACGCCCATGGTTTTCAAATGGGATGTCCAACAAGGTGCCTTGATAAAGTTGGGCTGCACCCCATTAATATTTCAGAAGCACAATGAATTGCTTAGCTGAGAACCTTTTCTCCTTTCAAGACCTATATGCCTCAGCTACAGCAACATTGTCTGTATATAACCTATTCAAAATGCACCCAGGCCCCTTATAAGGCTAGGCACCCCATCTGTGTATGTGTGTTATATCCTTGAAGATAGGGGTTCCTTCAGTATTAAAGGTTGTGCCTACAGGCTCTAGTAATGCATATACAATATATTGTCAAAAGCATGGGGACACCTATCTTTATACGCACATGTACTGTAATGGCTTCTTAGTCCTAGTCTGTAGCGTTCAATATTGAGTTGGCCAACCCTTTAGAGCTATAACAGTTTCAAAACTTCTGGGAAGGCTGTCCACAAGGTTTAGAAATGTTTGACCATTCTTCCAGAAGCGCATTTGTCAGGTCAGGCCCTGGAGCAGAGCAGTGGAGTTGTGTTCTCTGGATTAATGAATCACACTTCTCTGTCTGACAATTCGATGGATGTATCTGGATTTGAAGGTTGCAAGGAGAACGGTACTTGCCTGACTTCACTGTGCCAAGTGTAATGTTTGGTAGAGGGGGAAATATGGTGTGAGATTGTTTTTCAGGGGTTGGGCTTAGCCCCTTAGTTACAGTGAAGGGAACTCTTAAGGTGTCAGCATATTGTACTTGTCGCTGAGAATGTGTTTCCAGCACGACAGCATCGCTCTGATTCTCGGCGACAGTGTCCCGACATCTCGAACTCGCTGGAATAGAAAAAGCACATTCCAGCGAGCGCATCATAGAAGCGACGGGGATCCGACTTGGATTCCCGCCAATTCTAGCCGCAGCGTTTGGTATGAATCATGAGGGGGAACTCCATGCCAAATCTTAAATAAAAAAACGGCATGGGTTCCCCCCCAGGGGCATACCAGGCCCTTTGGTCTGGTATGGGTTGTAAGGAGAACCCCCCTACGCCGAAAAAACGGCGTGGGGTCCCCCTACAATCCATACCAGACCCGTATCCAAAGCACGCCGCCCGGCCGGTCAGGAAAGGAGTGGGGACGAGCGAGCGCCCCCCCCCCCTCCTGAGCCGTACCAGGCCGCATGCCCTCAACATGGGGGGGTTGGTTGCTTTGGGGCAGGGGGGCGCACTGCGGCCCCCCCACCCCAGAGCACCCTGTTCCCATGTTGATAAGGACAGGGCCTCTTCCCGACAAACCTGGCTGTTGGTTGTCAGGGTCTGTGGGCGGGAGGCATATCAGAATCTGGGAGCCCCCTTTAATAAGAGGGCCCCCAGATACCGGCCCCCCACCCTAGGTGAATGAATACGGGGTACATCGTACCCCTAGCCATTCACCTGGCGGAATTTATTTTAAAAAAAAACACACTACACAGGGTTTTAAAGTAATTTATTAGTCAGCTCCGGGGCCCCCCTCTCTTCTTTAGCTCTTTTATGAGGGGGGCCTTCTTCTTCGACTTCTTCGTGGGGGGGGTGTCGGTCTTCACCGCCATCTGGTTCTCTTCCGCCGGGGGGGGGTCTCTCTTCTTTAGCTCTTTTACAGCGGCCCCCCTCTCGGGCTTCTTTGATGTCTTCGGCGGGGGGTGCCCGGGCTTCTGTCGCCTTCTGCCTTCTTCTTCTTCTCTTCTTCTTCTTCTTCGATGTTGACACGTAGCTTTCTCCCGATGTAATGCCGTGTGTGCGGCTCGCACCGATTTATATAGGCCTCTTATGATGTCACAGTCCCATCATGCTCCGGTACCCACGTACTTTTGGCAATATAATGTGTGTGTGTAAATATATGTACATATATATACACTGTATATGTGTGTGCTAACTATAGAACTATATTTTTGTATACAAGTTGTACATGTGTGTACTAGACCCATGTATTACGATAGTATATATCACATAATCTGCTTTTTTCAACTGCTTTGCATGTGGTGTTTTCCAGCGCTAAAAGTATCCACAATAACCCCCTAAGCAGGCTTATTGTCGCATGTATTTGAGAAGGAAATAATAATAAATGTTTATGTAATTTACGTTAAAACACTGGACTGGTAGAGACTTGGTATAGTCTTGATCAATTTATTTTTCTTTAGTTTTTAAGAAGAGTCAATTTTCAAGATCCCACAGGAGAAGAAGTATATTTTAATGAGAGAGGAGATATGTGCACGTTGTATCATATTTACAGTTTTGGATCAAATATTGATTTTGGACACGTATTTGTACTTATTGGAAGTTACAATACAATTTCTCCAGATGGAGAGGAACTTGTGTTTGATGGATTACCACCAATATGGAAACATGGTGAGGTTTGTGTTTTCACTTGACTACTGATTCTTACATGTGTTAAGCAGTATAGGAGCTTACTGATAAATCTCTTCAACATTCCTATGGGCTGCATTATTGGGAAAAGAGGATGTGCAGGAGGTAGGAAGAGATGGCCAAGCTTTAGTGCTTTAAGAAAGTATTGGAGTTTGCATGTCACCTGCAACTGCAGGATATTTGACTACTGCAATTACGTGTAGCCATCTCTAGATGCCTGCAAACTACATATGCAGGCCCCTTGAGATGTCTATAGAAGGTTTAATTTAGCAAAGTAAATATTTATTTAGCTAAGTTAAAGTGGTTGTAAAGGCAGAAGTTTATGTATATTAATGCATTATTTGCATTAAGATAAAAAACTATCTGTATACAGCAGCCCCTTTCAGCCCCACTTATATTTACTTGAGCCCCATCTTGATCCAGTGAGGTTGCATGAGGGTCTCAGATGTTCGGGACTATCACTCTTCATTGGCTGAGACAGAAGCGAATTGCCATTGGCTCCTGCTGCTGTCAATCAAAGTCAGTGAGCCAATGAGGAGAGAGAAGGGGTGAGGCCAGGCCGCGGCTCCATATTTGAATGGACACAGGGAGTTGCAGCTCAGCTCTGGTATCCCCATAGCAAGCAGCTTGCTGTGGGGTTACTCAATAGGAAGGAGGGGCCAGGAATATCAAAGAGGGACCCAAGAAGAGTAAGATCAGAGCTTCTCTGTGCAAAACCACTACACAGAGCAGGTAAGTATAACATATTGTTAACAAAAAAAATACTTTAGTATTACTTTGAGGAAGGTGAAGCTATGTTTACTTCATCCACTTCAATACCAGACACTTTAATCCCCTTCCCGCCGAGGCCAATTTTCAGATTTTAAAGTTGTCATGCTTTGAATGCTAATTACACAGTCAAGCAACACTGTAACCAAATAAAATGTTTATCTTTTTTTAACAGATAGAGCTTTTATTGTATTTAATCATCACTAGGGTTTTTCTTTTTTTTGCAATAATAAATTAATAATACCGAACATTAAAAAAAAACAGGGGGGGGCGTGGCTTGACAACGCTCGGGAATGCCTGCTTAGATTGAGAGTTACCTTAGCTGGAGAGAATCGAGGAGTTACTGAGGCTTACATCCGTGGCCCATCCAGCGACATCCAGCCTTGACACATCGCGGGAGACCCGGAGGATGCTGTCCAGCAAGAGGAAGGGGGAGTATCGGCTGAAAAATCTCATGGCCTTCTTCACGAAACCAGCACCGCGAGTCAGTTAAAACCAAGATGGTGCCACCGCGGTCTCCACAAGCTGGGCCTACACAGACATTCCGGATGATATGCCGGATGATTAGGACATAAACTCACCCCTCACAGCCTCTGTGACCAGACATGCGGTAGCTCCATCCCAGGCAGCCCTGAAAAACCTAGGACGCACCACCGCTATACGCACATAGTGAAGCCCAGCCATTTAACCCTCTCCAATACAATAAGACCATCCAATCCTCCATAGCAGCATTTCCCACCACAGGACAGCCTGTTCTGAACACGACCCTTAAGGACATGCTCCTATCACTTCAGTCATCACTACTGACTGATCTCTCCTCAATAAACTCCAAATTTTCTACCAACATATACAATCTAGGAGACAAATTCACATACATTGAGAATAAAATGGAGGACAGCACCATCACTGTGGATGCTTATGAAGATGTGAAAGATAAACATCACTGGATCAAATCTAAACTGGTGGACCTAGAAGATAGGTCTCGCTGCAATAATGCAAAATTAAGGGGTTCCCTGAGTCAGTGCCACCATCTGCTCTCCTTCAGTATGAAAAAGATCTCAAATCAGATATTCTGCCTGTAGCTACACTGCCTGAAATTGCCATAGACAGGATCCACAGAATAGCCAAACCACCCCACCTAGCTGCATCAGTGCCCAGAGATGTACTGATGAGAGTGCATTTTTACCACACCAAGGAAAAACTCCTGACAGAGGTAAGACACAAATATTCTCTACCTGCCTTGTATGATGGTATCCAACTTTCCCATATACTCTCTAACTGTGATGACAACTAAATCTGCTAACGAAAGCTATGAATAACCACAAGATCCCTTACTAGTGGAGTTATTCTGTGACCATATTAGTAACCAAAAGTGGCACCTCTCACATCATTTCCATCCTGAATGGAGGGATGAAACTACTCTTCATCTGGGGCATCATCTTAGATCCTTCACAAAACAACAATCCATTCTCAGTGCCAAACCAACCGCTACCACAACATAAAAAATACTCTGGTAAAATGCAAGGAAACACCATTGCCAAGAGGGCCTATAACCCTAACAGAAATGTTCTCTCCAGCCTCAGGCTCACACAACCTGTTGTTGTATTTGACTATTTACCCCCAAGGCGGAATTGCTGATTTCAGCCCAGTTTCTCCACTCAATTATCACACTAAGCTTTACCAACATTACACATTAACTTGCATTTCAATATTACTTGCTAATGTGACTTTTTTTTACAGTTCCAGCAGTGACAGAAACAAACTTTGGAAATCTCCAAACAGGACTTCCTTATCGCCAGAAACGGTTCCCATCCATCAGATGAGCTTCTCATCGCTCCTCCATCAAAACTGAGTGACTAAATCCCACAAACACAATTCTTAATCTCGACAATGCTGATCAATATTCTATCACTCAATGGACATGGTCCCAACCATCCTGCAAAATACCACTCTCTCTAGAAGACCGCTCAGACTCACACCTACGACATATTATGTGTACAGGAGACACACTTCTCCACAGCCTCACCTAAATGCTTCACCAAACGCTTCCCAAAAATCTACCAAGCCTCCTTCTCCTCCAAAATACATGGAGTGCTGATTGCCATAAGAAACCCCATTGCCTTCCAACTACAGCACTCAGTCCTGGACACCATTGCATGATAAGTGGTTTTTGGAAAATACCCCAACATTTACTGGTAGCACAGATACCTTAGTCCATCCATCATGGAATGTGCCTAGACCAAGGATCCTCAAACTATGGCCCTCCAGCTGTTGCGGAACTACACATCCTATGAGGCATTGTAAAACGCTGACATTCACAGACATGACTAGGCATGATGGGAATTGTAGTTCCTGAACAACTGGAGGGCCATAGTTTGAAGACCCATGACCTAGACAGTCCAAAAACCGAATGGACAATCAACTTCTGCCTTGGCAATAAATAGTGATTGGATTAAAGCCGTACTAATCCCAAAAGCATAAATTTATTATATTATATAGATGTTGTGGCTACATTAATTTTCTTTCTTTAGGCTTTCATTCCTTTATTTTCATCTGGTGATCTGGTCAGTAACACACTTTCTGTCTCCACCCCGGACGGTTGAACAACAGAGACAGCTTTAGTCAGCCGTACAGCTAACCGGAGAAGAGCGTAGTGTTAGATGCCCTAGAAGAATAAATAAATTTCACTAACAAATTAGGCAGTTACAATCCATTGGGATAAACTTTTACAGAAATAAATAAATGTTGACCACTGTCATTAGTAAATGGTTTGTCTAAACCTTCTAAATGCCACTTGTGCTGGACAGCTTGGTCTGTTAAAGGAAGCCTAGAAATAGAAAATTAATGTAGTCACCATATCTAAGGATTGGTAAGCTGCAATATAATAAAATATTTTATACAAACATTGCAGCGCTACATATGAAACATACAAATAAAGTGCAACAGTGGTAAAGTCCCAAAAGGGCTTATAATGACTTTAATGTCCAAACATATATAAGTATTCACTGGCGAAATATTATATCTTCCATTTTACCACTATAGTGATTTTAAACCCCAGGAATACCGTGAACCTCCTCTACCAAGTGAACAAAGGTTGCACTCACCAGATGGATAGGCTGACAGATTATAAGCAACAAAAAAGCTCAGCTCATTCCAATAGGATATTCACCACTGTTCACACAGGCCTTCACTGCTCACACTGATTGCCACTACTCAAACTGATCTCCACCTTTCAGGGAACACACTCCTTAGTCCTCCATACAGGACTGTCATCCACTCATGTGCTCATGAAGTCACACCATGAATAAAGTTAAAAGCTCATAGGCCCCGTTTCACAAAGCACTTACGCCGACGTATCTCGAGATACGCATCGTAAGTGTAAATATGCGCCGTCGTATCTGTGCGCCGTGCCCACAAAACTAGATACGCCTGAAAATAGGCTTCCTACGACCGACGTAACTTGCCTACGCCGTCGTATCGTGGGCGCATATTTACGCCGGGCGCATTTGTCGCTCCCATAGATTGTCTATGCACATATGCAAATGAGGGAGATACGCCGATTCACAAACGTAGTTGCGCCCGGCGCATTATATATGCAGTTTGTGTAAGTCGTACGTCCGGCGTAAAGTTATTCCCCATATATGAGGCGCAACTCATGCTAAGGTATGGACCAGGGAACACAGCTGTCGTATTTTACGTAGTTTACGTAGTACGTGAATAGGGCTGGGCGTAGGTTACGTTCACGTCGTAGGCAGTGATCCGTCGTATCTTAGGGAGTAGTTCCGATGTGATTCTGAGCATGCGCACTGGGATACGTACACGGGACGGCGCATGCGCCATTGATTTTAAGTACTTCTATGACGCTTGGCCCGTCATTTGCATGGGGTCACGCCTCATTAGCATGGCTCACGCCCACTTCCACTTACGACGGCTTACGTCGAGGTAACCCAGCGCAGTTTGGGAGGCAAGTGCTTTGTGAATTCGGTGCTTGCCACTCTGCGCTACGTCGGTGTAGCGTATATTAGATACGCTACGCCGGCATAAATATGCACCGATGTATGTGAATCCGGGCCACATACATCGTGTGGTATTTATTATATTAAAACTTTCCACAAGCATCTGAGAATCAAATATCACATATATCAAACTGTAAAGAAAGCCGTTGTGAACTTACTGTACAACTCGTGCCGCCACACCACAGATCCACGGTGTAGTTCAGGAGGGAAGTATTTTTATTATGAAGCTAAGATCAAGAACACAGGAACATGACCTCAAACTAGAAGGAGGAAAGTTCAAAACTAATCTTAGAAAGTATTATTTTACTGAAAGAGTAGTTGATGCTTGGAATAGACTTCCAACCGACGTAGTGAGTTGGTCACCAGTAAGTGGATTTAGACATGCTTGGGACCAACATAGATCTATAACAGGGTTGTTAAACTCAATTTTATGATGGTCTGCATCAGCATTATGATTGCCCTCAAAGAGCAAGATGTATCTGTAAGACTAGATGTCCAGAACACCCCTACCCAATCTTATATATGTCAAGAGCCCTCCCACCATCAGAAATCATGAGTCCCCTACCACACCCTTACTTCACAGTACACCACTCTTACTCTGTGCTGCTGCTGGGAAGAAGCTGTAGGTGGAGCTAGGAAGCAGAAAGTGCAGGGTCTAGAGGAGGACCATAGGTGGGCTGGAATCAGCTGCTGGAGTCTGCTGAATGCTGAGCCCAGAGGAGGCAGAGTTGAGGGGGTGCTATGGCTGCACAGAGAGGCACAGAATCGTCAGAATGAGTTTTTCCTCCTCTGTGAATGCTGAGATGGAGGTTTGGCAAAGAAGCGTTGCTGCACAGAGAAGCACATCATCTGGTGGAAAAGTTATGTCCTCTTTTCTGCCGATGACTGCTAAAACAAGATGGAGTGAAAACGAGGGGGGTGCCGCAGCTGTAGAAGTGCAAGGGCAACATGAAATCACCCGATGGGATGGATTTAGCCCAGACAGGCTTGTATTTAACACGTGTGATCTATACTTAAAAAGTTAAAATAAGAGGCTCTTTACCCATATCAGAGATGAGATGTGTCAGACTGACACACCACACCAACGATCACTGCACTGCGTGCCCTGAGGGTGCGCAATCACTGGTTATCCTGTTCACATCATATGATGTCTGATTAGGATAACACAACCACTTTGCCAAAGTCATATTGTTATATGGCAGGCGAGAAGTGGTTAAACATGGGGGGTCCCCTTAGTTTGCCTGTAACGTGGCACATCTGGACCATGTCATTTATAAATTACATTTATAAAGAAACAAAAATGAAATTTTCCCTCAGGACTCGAACTACATTGGCAACAGCACGTCTATTCTTTCTTTGCCACCACCATATCATACTCCCACACACCCTTCAAGCACACAAGATGCCCTTCTCTCTCCAGGAGTAAGATAAGTGCAAGCCCATGTTAAAGCAGTAATTCATAGCCATATCACTGTAAATGAGGTACACCCTGAGCTTCACTTGCACTGCTAGCCTGCATCCGTTGACATACATCAACATGTATTTTGAGAGTTCTTTCTTTCTCTTTTCCTCAGTCCTTTCAGATACGCATTGTGTATTACACCCCCCCCCTTCTCTTTTGTTATAATTCTGAATTGAGAAATTTCATTATACCACTATGCAATTCATGTTTCTTTGTATTGTGTATGATACATAACATCAATAAAACATGTTTGAAATAAAAAAAAAATACAAATGTAATAATAATAAATGACTGTACTGATGCACTTCAATATACTGCAGTATAACTGCACTGACTCACTTCAATCTACTGCAGTAAAACTGCACTGACGCATTTCAATATACTGCAGTGAAACTGCACTGACTCACTACAATATACTGCAGTAAAACTGCACTGACACATTCCAATATACTGCAGTAAAACTGCACTGACTCACTACAATATACTGCAGTAAAACTGGACTGAAGCATTTCAATATACTGCAGTAAAACTGCACTGACTCACTACAATATACTACAGTAAAACTGCACTGACGCATTTCAAAATACTGCAGTAAAACTGCACTGACTCACTACAATATACTGCAGTAAAACTGCACTTAAACACTACAACATGCTGCAGTAAAACTGCCCTGACAGACTACACTGACAGACTTTAATATGCTACTGAAAAACTGCTCTGACACACTACATTGACACTAGAGTAAAACATCATATACGCACTACACTGTCACTATATTCACTACACCCACAATAGAATCACACTAGCACACTATAGCACACTAACTCACTAGTAGCAATGAACACAACCCTGTTCTATCTGTAATCCAACATCACACTGCAAATGTCTCCTCTGGGACGGAACCTTTTATAGTGTCGGGTGGGTATATGAGCAATGAGCCATGATTGGACAAAGTCATCAGTACTTTCTACAATCATGGCTTAGACAGTGCACTGTGCCCTGATTGGGCAAAGCCTTCATTGCTTCAGCCAATCAGGGCTTAGCATGCACTGTGCAGTACGCAGTACATTGTGGGGCATTCCGCAGGCCGAACAAATGGTTGAACGCCCTGCCAATTTTCGTTTTTTTGCCGACCGGGTGAACAGCCAATGTTCAGGACGAACTTTTGCTCAGCTTGAAGTGTTTGCCTAACATTAGTTACAGTGTTTTCTTTTGTTTTTTCTTAAAATGATTGTCTTCTAGATTCCAGTTTCTATGTGCTCTGAAGACTGCCCTCTGGGTTCCAGAAGAGTGATGAGGAGGGGGATTCATCGCTGTTGCTTTGAGTGTATTCAGTGTCCGGAGGGGGAGATATCCAATGAGACAGGTGAAAAAAATAAATTTTTCATAGTTATGTAGTGCTCACTCCCTAAAGGGCCTGCTAATTTGGTCCCAAGGTTCCCTCCTCAATAAGTGCATTGGCAGGCACATAGTCTAAGTCACTTTTGGCTTGGCTTGGCATGGCTCAATGACTAATCTAGGGATATCCTTTTTGATGCTTTAATGAAAACTTGAACTTGGATGGGTGCAGGGTAACCATAACATACTCCAGTAATGTTCAGTAATAACTTGCGGACACCTATCTTCCTCTCAAAGATTCCAAGCACAGTCCCTTGCAAAAGCAATTATTAGACTGAGCTACACAGGGACACCATAAGCAATGTCCACTTTTACGTACAGGCTGAATCTGATGCAAGAGGGATAGCAGACTTGCACAGCTACTTGGATCTCACACAACAGTATGTAAACATAAATGTCTCTAGATAGTTGGATGCCTCCTTCCAATACCAACCAGACATTTCTCCCATTGACTAATCAGACCAGATGACAAAAATAAATGTCTCATTAATTTCCCAAAAATCTCAATAGAATACCTCCCCCCCTCCCCCCCCAGCACAGCTGGGACTTTGATGAGCAAATAAAATAAAACACACCTGGACTGCCTAGAAGGACAGCAGCCCTTCAGGCTGTGATCTTCTCCTGGACAAGAACTCCTCTGCTCCAGGCCTCAAGACATTTATCCCCCCTCCCAGCCATTTAATGGGCATTAAGCCCCAGGGATTGGCTGGAACCACATACATATTCAGACTGTAGATTTGACTCTCCCAGCCCACTACTTTCCAGAACAATCCAGAAGGCAGGGGGAATAAGTCAAACCCACAGTTGGAAAAACTCAGAGTAGACCAGAGTAATTAAAGCAGCTCCACTGAGAACAGAGTGCTAAATTCACTTAACCTAGCATCTATCTAGTAGGGTGCTACATCTATAATATTATTTTCTTAATTTCCTTAAAGCTGATCTCAAGGTTTCATATGAAATAGTTTGTTTGGACCAAGCTGGTCTAAATAAACTATTTAGTTTACTAACAGTTGCAGTGGCTTTAAATGCTGTATAAACTACTGTATATGGAGCCTCCGATACATAGAGCACTGTGTTTTGTCAGTGGGATGAGCACGTTCCAACCTGCTTCAAGAACAAAATAGAGTCTGGCTGAGTGCTGCTCAGCCATTCACAGGAAGCTTTGTATTCTATAAATAAATACACTGGGCCGGATTCAGATACAATGGTGTATCTGTCCGGCCGGCGTAACGTATCTTAGATACCTTACGCCGCTGTAACTTTGGGCGCAAATTCCGTATTCAGAAATAACTGGCGCGTTCAAAACTCGACGCGGGAACGACGGCCATACTTAACATAGGATACGCCGCACATACCCCTCATATAGCAGGGGTAACTTTACGCCGGAAAAATCTGAACGCAAACGACGTAAAAAAAAAGCGCTGGGCGCTCGTTCGTTTTTGATTCGGCGTAAATAGCTAATTTGCATATTCCTTGCGTAACTATACGGAAGCGCCACCTAGCGGCCAGCGAGAATATGCAGCCTAAGATACGACAGTGTAAGACACTTACACCAGTCGGATCTTAGGGATATCTATGCGTAACTGATTCTCTGAATCAGGCGCATAGATACAACCGGCCGGACTCAGAGATACGACAGCGTATCAGGAGATACGCCGTCGTATTTCTTTTCTGAATCCGGCCCAAAGCTTTCAAACTCAATTTTGTCCTTGAAGAAGGATGGGAAGTGCTCGCCCCATTGTGTAATAGGCCAAATAAATTTAAAAGAAACTAAACTCTGCCCAAAAAATAATATTTGATAACTTATAGGAGGCAATTTACTAGAGGCAAATAAAAAGTTTTGCTGACTTTCGCCATTCATTAATGTTCAAACATTTATTTTCACATTTTCACATGATTCAGAATTCCTTGCAATAAGAAATTTCACCTCATTCGCTAAACTCTGGGGAAAATGCCTAAATCAAGTGCAGCTTCACTTGCAAAGTCAACAATCCATTTGTCTTTAGTAAATAAACCCCACAATGCCTTATTGTATCTCAGTGTCTGTAGCCATCTTGGTAGAGCCACGGCCTTTGCTTCCTTATATCAGAGCCAGGGATGAGTCATCAGCTTGGTCTGAACCTAGGTTCGGACTTAACTCTGATAGCTAGATTCATAAAGAGTTAGGCCGGCATATCAGTAGATACGCCGACCTAACTCGGAATCTGCGCCGTCCTAAGTTTAAGTGTATTCTCAAACAGAGATACACTTAAACCTATCTAAGATACGACGGCTTGCGCCGTCGTATCTTAGGGTGCAATATTTAGGCTGGCCGCTAGGTGGCGCTTCCGTTGAGTTCGGAGTAGAATATGTAAATGCATAGATACGCCTATTCACGAACGTACGTGCGCCCGTCGCAGTAAAGATACGCCGTTTACATAAGGTATTTTCAGGCGTAAAGTTATTCCATCAAATAGCTGGACTAGTAATGTTAAGTATGGCCGTCGTTCCCGTGTCGAAATTTGAAAATTTTACGTTGTTTGCATAAGTCGTCCGTGAATAGGGCTGGACGTAATTTACGTCCACGTTGAAACCAATACGTCCTTGCGGCGTACTTTGCCGCAATGCACACTGGGATATGTACACGGACGGCGCATGCGCCGTTCGTAAAAAACGCCAATCACGTCAGGTCAACCCATATTAACATAAAACACGCCCCCTCAGCCTAATTTGAATTAGGCGCGCTTACGCCGGCCACATTTACGCTACGCCGCCGTAACTTAGCAGGCAAGTACTTTGTGAATACAGTACTTGCCTAGCTAACTTAAGGCGGCGTAGTGTAAATACGATACGCTACGCCGCCGCAAAGATGCGGCAATGTACCTGAATCCAGCTATGACTGTCTGGGCATTTGAATGAAAGCCTGAACTTTTGCCATCTGGCCCCTGTACAGCAAAAGTCGAACATTATATATGGAAGCGGTATTTCCACCATTTCCATATATAAGAGCTTCCTGCGGTCACTGGTTCCTAAGGAAGCAGCAGGTGATATATATGTCATATTTATTATTTCCTCTTACTTCCTGCTCTGTTAGCAGATATCACCCAAGGCAGGAGTTCAGGAGAGTTCTATCCAACCTAGAAAAACAATTGATAAAAAAACATTTGGGTGCAAAAATGTAGGACTGAGGAAATTTCTCCAGCTTCCTGCGCCAGGGTCAATGATAACTGACAAAGGAAAAATTTGAAAATCTTGTCAAAAAGGTCACAGAAAGCAATTTCCACCAACAGAGTTTCTACAATTCCCTATTCTATCCAAGAAAAAAAAAATCCTGGAGACAAGTACATTAATAGAAAATGATAACATCAAAAAAGTCTGCTGTCTCTTTAACTGTTGGAGATGATTTCAAATGATTCCCAGAAAAAAAAACTTCTGCTTGTGTATCATATCTACATATAGGGCCAGATCCACGTACCTCCGCGCATTTTTCTGTCCGGCGTAGCGTATCTTAGATACACTACGCCGCCGTAACTTTCAGCGTATTTTCCGTATCCTGAAAGAATTTGCGCCGTAAGTTACGGCGGCGTAGTGTAACTGTGTCGGCGTAAGGGCGCGCAATTCAAATAGATGAGATGGGGGCGTGTTTTATGTTAATGCGTCTTGACCCGACGTAAATGACGGGTTTTTGTACCGGTGCATGCGCCGTCCGTGGTGGTATCCCAGTGCGCATGCTCCAAATTAACCCGCAACAAGCCAATGCTTTCGACGTGAACGTAATTCTACGCAAAGCCCTATTCGCGAACGTTTTCCGCAAACGACGTAAACAACGTAAAATTTGACGCTGGCCCGACGTCCTTACTTAACATTGCGTACGCCTCATATAGCAGGGGTAACGTTACGCCGAAAAAAGCCTTACGGAAACAACGTAAAAAAATGCGCCGGCCGGACGTACGTTTGTGGATTGGCGTATCTAGCTAATTTGCATACTCGATGCTGAAATCGACGGAAGCGCCACCTAGCGGCCAGCGTAAATATGCCCCTTAGATCCGATGGCGTACTAAGACGTACACCAGTCGGATCTAGCCCAGCTTCAGGCGTATCTTGTTTTGTGGATACAAAACAAAGATACGCCGGAGCATCCTAGAAGTTAGGCGGCGTATCAATAGATAAGCTGTTGTAACTTCTTTGTGGATCTGGCCCATAGTGTGCACCTGTATTTAGGTTTTATTATTATTATTATTTTCAAAATGCATGTGACTAGATAAACTTTAGGTCTTATTAGAATTATTAACTTAGTGAAAAACTATTTTGTAGGAAAAAACATGTTGTAGCATTCTGATTACATCAGGTGTGAATAGGGAGCAGGTGAGTATTCACAACTTTATTTCATCGAACCAAACTGACTGTGCCAGACTAAGGATGCATGGCTACAATTAAGCCATTGTGCGTGAAAGTCGTCAGTGAGAAGTCCTTAGATGGGTGAATGATGTCATGACTGTGTAATCTTTCCTGTGGTCTATTAGAAGCAAGGATGACTCCCTTTCCATCTGGCATCTGACCTTTGAGAAATGGTGAAAATATAGGCTTTGGAAAAGAGGATGGTCTTATCTTCCAACTGTTAGTAAACATATTGTTTAAAATAAATATACTGTAATAGTTTTTTCACACTGTAGACATTTTCTTTTAGATAAAGGTTCATGTCAAAGGTGTTCAGAAGAGGAGTGGCCAAATGATAACAATCAGTGTGTACCAAAACCTGTTGAATTTCTGTCTTATGGAAATGACCCGACTCCTCTCACAGTCTCAGTTATTTCTGTTTTACTTTTTGTTAAAACCTCTGCAATTTTTTGTGTCTTTATTGTATTTCGAGAGACTCCAGTGGTCAGAGCTAATAATAAAAACTTGAGCTTCATTCTCCTGGTCTCCATCATGTTGAGCTTCCTCTGTGTGTTTCTGTTTTTGGGTCGGCCTGGACCTATCAGCTGCATGTTTCGGCAGACATCCTTTGGAATCATCTTTTCTGTGGCCGTATCTTCCATTCTAGCCAAAACTATTATGGTCTACATGGCATTCAAGGCCACCAAACCTGGAAGTTTCTGGAGAAAATATATTGGAATAAAAATACCCAACTGTTTGGTTCTTCTTTGTTCATTTATCCAGGTTTTAATTAGTGTCATTTGGTTATTGACTGCCTGTCCATATCCAGAAACTAACACTGACCTATATGCTGATAAAATTATTATTCAATGTAATGAAGGTTCTATGCTGGCATTTTCCATACTCCTTGGTTACATGGGACTTCTAGCAGCTGTGAGTTTTTTTGTGGCTTTTCTTGCCAGAAATTTACCAGACAATTACAATGAGGCCAAATACATCACCTTCAGCATGTTGGTGTTCTGCAGTGTCTGGATCGCTTTTATCCCAGCCTATATGAGTGTTACAGGGAAGAACACTGTGCTTGTAGAGATATTCGCAATAATAGCTTCTAGCTTGGGAATTGTGGGTTGCATATTTATTCCCAAATGTTATATTATTCTGGTGAGACCAGATTTAAATTCAAAAGGTAAAATAGTAAAGAAAACCAAAACCTGACAATAAATATTCTTATTGAATTTTTGTTTGCAATTACATTGAATTTGAATGGAAATCCACTTCATCATTCCCATTATGCATAGAATATGTGAGCAGCATTTTCAGGATTGATTAGGCAGAAATGGTTCTACAAAAAATAGTTGTCACAAAGGTTTATTATTTTTTTAAGCAATAAAATTACTAAAATCATTACTTTGCTTTCTTTATTTAACAGAAGATAAATATGAAATACTGAAAGTTACAGTAAAGAAACCAATAAGATATCAAAAGCAATATATATTTATTCGAGAAAATTGTAATTGAAACCAGTTAAAATGCTTACCTTGTCTCGATGACATCTTTTAAACAATTACAGGATGGCCTCCATTTGCAAAGACACATTTTACTTGTCTCCAAATATCTCACTGTTGCTGTAAACTATGAGTCTTTAATTCTGGTGTTGATACTGTTTATATGTATGCAGGGCTCTTTTTCAGCTGGAACTTGGTGGAACTCAGTTCCACCACCTCTGGCTCAGGCCTTCTGCTGACCACTATTACTTGAAAACACAAAAGTCTGGCTTCTATGTTTACAAGTGACAGCTTGTTCCCCAACAGCTCCCACAGATCAGATCTCCTGAGTGGCTCCCACTGAGTGAAGGGTGGGGTCAAGGGAGATGCAGGTACGTGGGGTGCAGTGCAAATTCCAACATCACCACTGGAAGTAATCCCCACAAGTGAGATATGTGGAGCTAACTACATTATGCAGGGAGGTACTAGAGCTGTCATGTTCCTAAGCTTAATACAGCAACAAAAATAAGACATGTGGAAGATGGTAGAGCTTTTAAGGAGATGGGGAGAAGATGGGGGCTGTAGAGGGGGGTTGTATGCAGAGGTCAGACCTAAGAGGAGTAATTGTGAGATGTGGATGGGGGATGCAGATGTAAGCAGCTGTGGAAGAAAGCTGAATTCTGCACTCGTTGTGTAGCGCAACACTAAACTCTGCACTCTGTATGTAGCACACCCTGAACTCTGCAGTCTGTGTGTAACCCCCTCTCTGAACTCTGCACTCTGTATATATTGCACTCCTGGTATTTAACCACTTCAATACAGGGCATTTTCCCCTTACTGCCCAGACCAATTTTTAGTTTTCAGCACTGTCACACTTTGAATAACAATTGCGCGGTCGCGCAACGTAGCTCAAATACAAAATTTACATCCTTTTTTCCCTCACAAATAGAGCTTTCTTTTTTTGGTATTTGATCACCTCTGCGGTCCTTATTTTTGCGCTATAAACAAAAGAAGAGCGACAATTTAAAAAAAAAAAGCAATATTTTTTACTTTTTGCTATAATAAATATCCCTCAAAAATCTATAAAAAAAATATATTTTTCCTCAGTTTTGGGCGATATGTATTATTCTACGTAATTTTGGTAAAAACAATTCGCAATAAGCGTATATTGATTGGTTTGCGCAAAAGTTATAGCGGCTACAAAATAGGGGATAGACTAATAGCATTTTTTTTTTTTACTAGTAATGGCCACGATCTGCGATTTTTATCATGACTGCGGTATTATGGCGGACACATCGGACACTTTTGACACTATTTTGGGACCATTCACATTTATACAGTGATCAGAGCTATTAATATGGACTGATTACTGTGTAAATGTGACTGGCAGGGAAGGGGTTAACACTAGGGGGCGATCAAGGGGTTAATTTGACTGGGGGATGAGACTGACTGGGGGAGGTGACCGATCGGTGTCCCTATGTACAAGGGACACACCATCGGTCTCCTCTCCCTGACAGGACGTGGATCTGTGTGTTTACACGCGCGCGTGCCCCCTAGTGGCTCTGGAAGGCGCAACGTCATATTACGTCCGCCCAGAACAATAGGCTCATCGTCCCGCCGTCATATGACGGCAGGCGGTGGAGTAGTGGTTAATGACCCTGTTAAGACCCTCCCCCTGTTAGTGAAATTTGACCACACCCACTATTTGATGCGATTTGGAGGGTGTGTGTAAGGGACAGGAGGACGGGGGAGTCATGATTGAGTTCCTGTACCTATTGTCTGAGAAAAAAGCCCTGTATGTATGTATATATATATATTTATATATCTCACAAAATTGAGTACACTCCTCACATTTTTGTAAATATTTTAATTACATCTTCTCATGTGACAACACTAGAAATTACACTTTGCTACAATGTAAAGTAGTGAGTGTACAGCTTGTATAACAGTGTAAATTTGCTGTCCCCTCAAAATAACTCAACACACAGCCATTAATGTCTAAACCACTACAAGCTGTACACTCACTACTTTACATTGTAGCAAAGTGTAATTTCTTTACATGAAAAGATAGAATAAAATATTTACAAAAATGTGAGGGGTGTTATTACTTTTATGAGATACTGTGTGTGTATATATATATATATATATATATATATATATATATATATATACACACTAAATAATTGCCTTATTCACTAGAAAATTTAAGCCTTTCCTTTAAATCTAAAGAATGTGGGTTTTCTATTTCTATGTATTGAGTAACTCGTCGTAAAAGAAACATCGTTTTCCTCGTACGACGGCACTAAAAAGGGGAAGTTTGATTCCACTGGCGCCACCCTTGGGGCTGCTTTTACTAATCTCATGTTACTACGTGTTAAGTAAAAGTTTGGTGATGAATGTGCTATCTCCATTACGAACGCTACTTTTACCGAAGGTGCTCTCCTGTCTCATACTTTATTCTGAGAATGCGCGGGTTTCTAAGCATACACATACTTGAGTTT
Source organism: Rana temporaria (assembly GCF_905171775.1). Taxonomy (NCBI): domain Eukaryota; kingdom Metazoa; phylum Chordata; class Amphibia; order Anura; family Ranidae; genus Rana; species Rana temporaria. The sequence goes on along the minus strand of NC_053489.1, from coordinate 657,342,566 downwards.
CTCATTGTAAACCAGCCCGACGAGAAACACGACGAGGAAATTGAGACTCCCAGACGAGGAAAAAGAGAACTTGTTCTCTTTTTTGCTCGTCGAGATCCACAAGAGTTTTCTCGATGGAAAACATACACACAACCGTTTTTCTCGGCAAAAAAGCTCTGCCACCAATTTTCTTGATGGATTCTGTCGAGGAAAACGGTCGTGTGTACGAGGCCTCAGTTTAAAAAGTTTACAAAAGACAGTAGTGACTGTTTTATAAGTAATGTGAGTTTGGTTCTAGACCTCCAGGTAACCATTTGATTACTAACAGTACAAAAATCATGGAATTCAATTGCAGATGAACAATGCTTGAAACCAGCATCTTAGTTATGTTACCCATACCATTTATCAAGCAGGAAGGTTGGAATGTTTTTTTTTTAACATCAAAGTTTATTTGAGTAAAAAAAATAGACATACAGATATGGAAATGCAAGAAATCATATGTCAAATATTAACAATACAACATAATGATCAATAAAACAGTATCAGTCGTATCAGTAGGTGTTAGCTCAGTAACAAAATGGACCATGGACTATGTCCATAGCCACAAATTAGCGATAAAGGATCTTGCCTACACTGAGGAGCCTTTCCAAATAGCATATATGTAGCGCCTGGTTTAAATTTAGAGGGGGATCAGAGTGTAGTTAGACTCTGATCCTAATTGTTATGTTCAAAGCAGGGTCTCTGTCTCAGCTTGGCTGTGCTGTGGGCGCCTTCTGTTGTGCTGGGGTGTTCTTCCCACCCCAGTGCAGTAGATGGCAGCAGTGGAGTCAAGGTTTGGGTGCTCTTCCCCAGCAGCCAATCAGGAGGGTTGAGCCTCGCTGTGCTTGCTGGGGGAGGGTATTTATGGGACAGACGCCATTGGTTCTGGGTTTGTCCAGTGTGGCACCCACCAAAAGGATTTTGACAGACCACCAGGGATCAAGGTAGCTGGACACTGAAAGATTGATCACCTGTCAGTCGGTACCTGGGCGCCGTTAAGAAGGAGATCCAGGCGTAACTCATCTAAGGAGAACTATCTCCGTAACTACCAAATCAGAGAGGGCCTGTGGCAGAGGTGTCTCCCTGACATTCATTCATTGAAGGGTCTGTGGCAGAGACTTTTCCTCAAAGGTTCGAGCGATACTCTGACTGCCAGGTCAGTGAGAGAGGCCTGTCCAGGTACGCTATTCGAACTTAAGCAGGAGTGGCGCAGAGAAGTTTTACACTTGGGAGCAGGACTGTTTCCCTATTACTACGCCTGAATCTGCTGTTCTCCTTTCCTTCTTCAACTTTACTTTCCTCACCACAAGTTTATTGTTTTTACCCGGCTAGGTAATAAAGAGCACAGAAAAGACATTTGCTGCGGACATTCCTTTACTACTGCTAAATGCATCACCCCCCCTCCCCCGAGGAATTTGGAAGAGCCACGAGGTAAATGTGCCACCCAAAACAAACCAGTAGCTCCTCCGGGGGTAGTGCTACATATACAAGATGAGGTACGGAAAATAATATAGATTAAGGAGGTGAAAATGAAAAAAGAAAAGGATAGGAAAAGGAAAAGAGAAGAATATCCCCCCTTAGCGGATCATTGGAAGTTCGCAGCACTGATTTTAAAATTAAAATTTGCTGAGTATCATCTACCTAAAATTGGTTCAACAACATGCAGTGTATTAATTGAAATCAAGTTATACCTGTGAGGCCCCGTACACACGTCCGAGAAACACGACGGGCAAAACACATCGTTTTGCTCGTCGAGTTCCTTGTGAAGCTGCCGAGGATCTCGGCAAGCCAAAGTTTCCCATTGACCAACGAGGTCTATTTGGCCCGACGAGATCCTCGTTGGTTTCCACGGCGAAAAGTGTACACACGACAGGGTTTCGCGGCAGAATGCGGCTCCCATCGAGTTTCTTGCTGAATTCTGCCGAGAAACTCGGTCGTGTGTACGGGGCCTAAGAGATCCAAAGCCTAGAAAGGGATGTGAGGAATCATTCAAAGATCGGGAAATCAAAGAAATGTGAGAAGAAGGCACAAGTCAAGTCATGATCATCTAATCAATTTCTCGTAGGCTTGAGAGTATCTGTAAATGAACCAGGGAGACCAAGTTTTGTGGTAACGTTCCACATTCTGATTAGACTGGGCTACAGTACCTTCCATCTCACATATGTACGCAACCTTGTGTAACCACTCTTTCATTGTGGAAATATTTGTAGATTTCCAGAATAGCGGGATGAGAGATTTAGGCGCATTTATCAAGTGTCTAGATAGGGAATTTTTGCACCTCTTGAGAGAAAAATTTGAGATGTGTAACAAACAGCATGCTGCATCAAGCGTAATTTTTTGTTTTTTTAAATACATATTTTCATCTGCTCCCCAAACTCAAAAAAAAAATGCAAAATCATAAATCTAAATGCACAACATCATAAGGAATTCCTTTGTCTTTAGCCAAAATTTATAAACTCACCACTCTTGCCAAAGGTCGTCATGTCTATGAAGTCTACAATAAGGACATCTTCATTCTTCACACCAACTGGAACTTGCTGCAGTGCATTACACACAAGTGCATTGGTTCTATGCATGATTCTACAATGCATGAAGCATTTTTGTCAGCTCACAGTTTATTCGGTGCCTTGGGGAGCAATTCAGAATTAATAGCACCTTATTGCACCAGTGCACATAAAGTTACGAAGCGTTGTGTTACTGCAAAGAAGTGAGTGGGCCATAATACTTCACAGTATATAAAAAATGATACTTTTTATGACTTACCAGATGTAAGTCTGAGACCACACACAAGTAACCCTCTCATTGGTAACAGTAACATAATAAAACACACACAAAAAACGTGTATATACACAATGCCTATAAACAGTCTTTTATTGTAGTTTCCCTTCTTTTTAGATATGTTTGGCAGCATTATACCTGCATTATAACAGTTACTCCACACAGGTACATAGATCTTTTTTTCTCTGTGGGGGGGTCAGTCCTGAGTACCCACAGAACAATAATTAGACAATGAGCCTGCCACATTGTGACAAATTGTGGGTGTGGCGAAATTGCGCTAACAGTGGGAGGGGATTAAAGCTTGAACCTAATCATCGTGGCTGATTTAATAAAGGCAAGTAGACTGGGAATTTTAAAACTGCAGCTGCTCCATAGCTTAACAAATGGGGGGGGGGGTGAATCTCTGCTGACTTTATTCATCCAATCATGTGCAAGCAAAAATGCTGTTTTTTTTTTTTTTTTTTCAAATGTGATTGGATATCTTTTGTAAAGTGAAGCTTTGCCTCATTTATTAAGCTCTGGAGCACCTGCACTTGCAATCTGCACAGTATTTTTGTCTTTACTAAATTAACCCCTATTGTGTAAATGGTCAACGAAGAAGCTAAACTGTACGACGCCGTAATCGTACATTTCTGGTCAAAAAGCTTGGCCCACAAGCTATAGTAGAATTCTAATGTTGTATGACTAGTAATAATTATATTTATTAATTATTATTACTAGTCAACCAACATTAGAATTCTTCTATAGCCTATAGGCGGAGCATTTTACCATAAATGTTCGTTTGTGGCGATCGTATGTTTTTAGCTGCTTCATCGAATCTTCATGTCTCTATAATAGTGATGGCGAACCGTGGCACCCCAGATGTTTTGGAACTACATTTCCCATGATGCTCAACTACACTGCAGAGTGCATGAGCATCATGGGAAATGTAGTTCCAAAACATCTGGGGTGCCAAGGTTTGCCATCACTGCTCTATGAGTGATAGATAGGGGGCGCTAGTGATACAAAAAATTATTTTTTTCTTTGTAGTAGTAGCAATTACAAATATATGTGATACAAATTAAAAAATAAACAACAACTAAATGATCTAAGCTAATTAGCAAAGATACAATTGATTCAATAATTGAAAAATTAAGATTCACAAGGGAACCTCTTGATTGAAAAGAGATGTGCTCCCAACACCTTATAACAAGAATTAATTCTTATGTGATAATAATGTCCATATATATAGTGGGAGTGAGCCACTTAAATAACAATAAAGTGAATCTTGCAGTGGACCAGAAGAAACAACGTGCAATCCTCTCATAAACTGCAGTGCTTAGAAATCCTTCCACCAATTCCGCAGAAACGACACCCAAAAGTGAATAAATATATGCGCTTACCACAGCGCTTTGACTCCTTTAATTAAAAAGAAAGTCAAACACGCTTGTGCAGTTCTGAATGTCTGCAAACATATAATGCGTTCTCCAGTAGTTGACACAGGCAAATCTTCTCCCAATATTCTCAGAAATGAAATGAAAAACAGAAAGACTCCATAGTGCAACCGGTTTTTAATATAAAATGATAAAACAAAACATGGGCCAAGTGGCCACTTACATTAAAAGGTGCCCATCCCGGCACTGGGTCTGCGGGCCTTTAAATGAGGAGGTGGAACCTCAATTTACATGCGGTGTGTGTCCCCTCTTGCCTCGCCAGCTCACAGAAGTCGGATGATGGGAATAGATAAAAAACGTGACCAGGCTACGCCGCCGACGATCGTTTCGTGTAAACGTCTTCAGGGGGGCGTGCCTGGTCACTGGGGTCACGTTAATTTATTTGGAAGCGAGCGGAATTACTCCGCTTGATTGACATGCTAACCGGCCAATGACAGCTCAGCTGCAGTTTGGAAAAGACCCGGAAGTGGCCAGCAATAATGGACAGATGCTGGAGCCAATAACATTGCAGCATCTAAGCACTGTGGGCCGGAAGTGCTTCGCTTGATTGACAAGCTGTCTGGCCAATAGCAACTCAGTTGCGGTCTAAAAGAGACCCGGATGTGGCCGAAACTAATGGGCAGATGCTAGAGCCAATTATAGCACAGCAACAGAACATTGTGGGCCGGAGGGAGAAAAAGAGTGATGGACACAAAAATTCACCAATCACGGCACAGTCCCAGTACTGGCTTCGGCACTTACATATGAGAATAAATGGATTGTAACATCACCCTCTATTCTTCAGCAATTGAGTTAATAATGATGACTATATTTATTTCTCCATCTCTGTCTAGGAAGGGGATATAGTTTGAATATAAGGATTAAATTAAAAAGTTTAAAAAAATTTGATAATGGGATATAATGGATAATGTAGAACTGTCTTCTCAAAAAACACCACAAGATGGCACCCTATATTTATTTAGAAGAGAGTATCTATTCAATGGGAAATTAATGTTTATTCAATATAGAAAAGAGAACAAATAATTCCTCAGATGTTTTAACATCAGAGGGAAGATATTAAGATCTAGAATGATTATTCCAATCCCCTAAGGAAAGAAAATAAAAATAAAAATATATATATGTGGTATTACTCACATAGCTATATTAGATGAATATACAAATATATTCAGCAACCTCACCCAAAAACTAAAAATGTCTGTGGATTGACTCATAAAGGAAATATGGTAAATCTGAACAGATGATGTTACAAAACAAAAAAGTATATATGAAAGAGATGGACATTTTTGCACTGTATATTAGACAAAAAAGGGGGGGGGGGGATACACAAAGCTCAGTCGTTGGATAAGAAGCAGTTAAGATCGAGTTCGATGTTAAGGCCCAAAGGCTGCATGCTTCTGAGCTTGTGTATCCACATGGTCTCATTCTGAGAGATGGCTCTTTTCATATGAGTACCCCGCCAGTGGTTCGATACCTTGTCAATTCCATAGAACTGGCAAAGAGATGGATCACTTTGGTGATATTTTTCAAAATGTCTCGAAACACTGTGGTTCGGGAATTTCTTTTTGATATTTGCCAAATGTTCATTTATCCTCACTCTTAGTTTACGAGTGGTACGGCCTACGTACTGGAGCGAACAAGGGCACTCCAGGACGTAGGTAACATGATCAGAATTGCAAGTGATCAGTGGTTTGATTTTGAACTTATCTTTGGTTACATTAGACTGGAAATGTGTTCGTTTCTTTGTGGCTCCAGGTTTTCTTGTAATCTGGCAAGCATTGCAACGTGTGCAATGATGGAAACCAGAGCCATCTAGGAAGGTACTCAATTTTTTGGGGGGATCTGGTACATTTTTGGCTATCCGATTTCTAAGCCCCGGAGCTCTTCTATATATGAATTTTGGTTTTGATGTGATTGATGTCACCAAATCGGGATCTTTTAAAAGTAATGGCCAATGCCTCTTAAATATGGTCTCCACCTGACGATATTGTCGATGAAATCCTGAGATAAAAGGAACTTGGCTCTCAAATAATTTTTTTGGTTTGGTAGTAAGTAAAGATTCTCTTTCCATTGCAGACACTTGGGTCAATACTTTATTTAGATTTCCTTCAGAATAGCCTTTTTCCAAAAATTTGTTTGTCAATACTTTAGCTTGTGCTTCAAAATCTCTTTGTGTAGCACAATTGCGTCTTAGGCGCATGTATTGGCCTTTTGGAATGGCTCCTACCCACTGGGGGTGGTGGCAACTAGTAGTTGGCACGAAGCCATTTCTATCAGTTGCTTTGAAGTATGTTTTTGTTTCAAATAAAGTTGCATTTTTTGTGATGGTAAGATCTAGATAGTTCACTGTCTCCATACTTATTTCGGCTGTAAATTTGAGGCTATACTTGTTAGCATTCATCTGGGCAAGAAAAACTTTTAAACTACTTTCTGAACCTTCCCAAAAGAGGATTACATCGTCTATATATCTCCGGTAGAAATACAGAGACTGGTTACGGTTGGAAAAAATGCTTTCGTGTTCCCATTTATTGAGAACTACATTGGCCACACTGGGAGCATATCTAGCTCCCATAGCCACTCCGCTGGATTGGTTGTAGTACTGTTGGTTCGCCCAGAAGAAATTGTTAGTCATAGCCAACTTGAGACCCTTCACCAAAAATTTAATCTGTGCCTTTTTCAGAATAGATTGTTTGGTCAGTGCCCATTTTATTGCTTGTAGTGCATCTGAATGCGTAATATTCGTATATAACGATTCGATGTCTACTGTCACTAGAATGGTGTGTTCTGTGGCCGAAAGGTTTTTAAGTGCAATTATAAGGTCCTTGCTGTCTTTTAGGTAGGAAGGACTTAATGGGACCAATGATTTAAAGAAACTATCTAAATATTCTCCCAACCGGGAAAAGAGCGATTCTATGCCGCTAATTATTGGCCTGCCGGGAGGATGTTCTCTGTCTTTGTGCACTTTGGGCAAAATGTACATGACAGGAACTTTAGGTGCATGGATAATCAGATATGCAGCTTCTTTCTGATTGAGAATTTTACGAGCCACTCCTTCTTCAATCCACTCAGAAAGCAGATCTTTTAATTTCAAAGTAGGATTCCCATACAAAGGTTGATACGTTGATGTATCCCTCAGTAGTCTTTCCATTTCTGAATAATACATTTCTTTATTCAAGATCACTAAGCCTCCACCTTTGTCGGCGGGGCGTATCACAATTTGTTTATTTTCTTCCAATAATTTGATCCCTTCCCAAATTTTATTATTAGATGCGTGTTGGGACACTTTAAGTTCTCGTACATCTTCTTGAACCATAGTTTTGAAAGCCTCAATCTGATGGTTCATACCTTTTTTAGGATTGAACGTGGAATTATTTTTGAGTCCGCTATGTTGATAAACAAGGTCCTCTTTAATACCCTCATTCATAGTACTCTTCCCTGCAAAATATTTTTTTATGTTTAATTTGCGAATGTATTTTTCCACATCGACAAAGATTTCAAACTTATCGATGTTTTTTTCGGGTGCAAATTTAAGTCCTTGTTGTAGTACTTCTAGTTCAGGTTCCGAAAATTCTACCCCTGCTAGATTGAAGATACCATCATTTAGTCCACTCTTTTTCTTTTTCGTTCTGCCTCGTCCTCTTCTACCTCTTTTTCTTTTTGATATTGAGGAGACTTGGGAGGGATGCGATAGGGCTCTTTCCATCCCCTCCATTCCCCCTGGTATTGATTTTGATAGGGGGCCGGTCTCCCTCTGAAATTTCCTCCAGACCCACCCCTGGGTGGTCTGGGAGGGTAGGAATATCTATTTTGATCATAATAGCCATTATCTGTCTGACGAGGATCAGGAGCAGGATATCTATGATAGGCATCCATAGGATACGGTTGCGGATAAGGTTGTGGATAGATTACAAGAAAACCTGGAGCCACAAAGAAACGAACACATTTCCAGTCTAATGTAACCAAAGATAAGTTCAAAATCAAACCACTGATCACTTGCAATTCTGATCATGTTACCTACGTCCTGGAGTGCCCTTGTTCGCTCCAGTACGTAGGCCGTACCACTCGTAAACTAAGAGTGAGGATAAATGAACATTTGGCAAATATCAAAAAGAAATTCCCGAACCACAGTGTTTCGAGACATTTTGAAAAATATCACCAAAGTGATCCATCTCTTTGCCAGTTCTATGGAATTGACAAGGTATCGAACCACTGGCGGGGTACTCATATGAAAAGAGCCATCTCTCAGAATGAGACCATGTGGATACACAAGCTCAGAAGCATGCAGCCTTTGGGCCTTAACATCGAACTCGATCTTAACTGCTTCTTATCCAACGACTGAGCTTTGTGTATCCCCCCCCCCCCTTTTTTGTCTAATATACAGTGCAAAAATGTCCATCTCTTTCATATATACTTTTTTGTTTTGTAACATCATCTGTTCAGATTTACCATATTTCCTTTATGAGTCAATCCACAGACATTTTTAGTTTTTGGGTGAGGTTGCTGAATATATTTGTATATTCATCTAATATAGCTATGTGAGTAATACCACATATATATATTTTTATTTTTATTTTCTTTCCTTAGGGGATTGGAATAATCATTCTAGATCTTAATATCTTCCCTCTGATGTTAAAACATCTGAGGAATTATTTGTTCTCTTTTCTATATTGAATAAACATTAATTTCCCATTGAATAGATACTCTCTTCTAAATAAATATAGGGTGCCATCTTGTGGTGTTTTTTGAGAAGACAGTTCTACATTATCCATTATATCCCATTATCAAATTTTTTTAAACTTTTTAATTTAATCCTTATATTCAAACTATATCCCCTTCCTAGACAGAGATGGAGAAATAAATATAGTCATCATTATTAACTCAATTGCTGAAGAATAGAGGGTGATGTTACAATCCATTTATTCTCATATGTAAGTGCCGAAGCCAGTACTGGGACTGTGCCGTGATTGGTGAATTTTTGTGTCCATCACTCTTTTTCTCCCTCCGGCCCACAATGTTCTGTTGCTGTGCTATAATTGGCTCTAGCATCTGCCCATTAGTTTCGGCCACATCCGGGTCTCTTTTAGACCGCAACTGAGTTGCTATTGGCCAGACAGCTTGTCAATCAAGCGAAGCACTTCCGGCCCACAGTGCTTAGATGCTGCAATGTTATTGGCTCCAGCATCTGTCCATTATTGCTGGCCACTTCCGGGTCTTTTCCAAACTGCAGCTGAGCTGTCATTGGCCGGTTAGCATGTCAATCAAGCGGAGTAATTCCGCTCGCTTCCAAATAAATTAACGTGACCCCAGTGACCAGGCACGCCCCCCTGAAGACGTTTACACGAAACGATCGTCGGCGGCGTAGCCTGGTCACGTTTTTTATCTATTCCCATCATCCGACTTCTGTGAGCTGGCGAGGCAAGAGGGGACACACACCGCATGTAAATTGAGGTTCCACCTCCTCATTTAAAGGCCCGCAGACCCAGTGCCGGGATGGGCACCTTTTAATGTAAGTGGCCACTTGGCCCATGTTTTGTTTTATCATTTTATATTAAAAACCGGTTGCACTATGGAGTCTTTCTGTTTTTCATTTCATTTCTGAGAATATTGGGAGAAGATTTGCCTGTGTCAACTACTGGAGAACGCATTATATGTTTGCAGACATTCAGAACTGCACAAGCGTGTTTGACTTTCTTTTTAATTAAAGGAGTCAAAGCGCTGTGGTAAGCGCATATATTTATTCACTTTTGGGTGTCGTTTCTGCGGAATTGGTGGAAGGATTTCTAAGCACTGCAGTTTATGAGAGGATTGCACGTTGTTTCTTCTGGTCCACTGCAAGATTCACTTTATTGTTATTTAAGTGGCTCACTCCCACTATATATATGGACATTATTATCACATAAGAATTAATTCTTGTTATAAGGTGTTGGGAGCACATCTCTTTTCAATCAAGAGGTTCCCTTGTGAATCTTAATTTTTCAATTATTGAATCAATTGTATCTTTGCTAATTAGCTTAGATCATTTAGTTGTTGTTTATTTTTTAATTTGTATCACATATATTTGTAATTGCTACCACTACAAAGAAAAAAATAATTTTTTGTATCACTAGCGCCCCCTATCTATCACTCATTCACTAAATATAATGAGAGATTGCTCTCATATATTTCTAGGGGAGCAGCTTCTTTAACATATATTCATTTATATATATATTTTTTTATATTCTATTTAATAAGTTTTTATGTTTCACTTATACTATATTGGCGCGAAAATCAACTCTCAAACATCACTGCTCTATAATGTCGAAACTTTTCTCTCTATGTCAAATGATCTTGGACTAATAGAGTTAGGTTAGGCACATTTGACCGCAGGCTCGATAGACACAGATCATTGTTGTCACCATCATGTCGAATCTTCTATCTATATCAAACTGTTGTCGCAACGAAACGAAACTTAAGCATTTGTTTATGTCAGGTCTTTTGGATTTCGGATTCTGCACGTTCATTATCGTTTGTTAAAATGAATGCAAAAATCACAGAAATTCGGACAAAATTGCATTCGGACGAAAACGAATGCACATGTCTAAGCTATACAGGGAAAGGCCTCCAGCTGGATGCCACACTGTCTCCTATGGCACTGAAATTGTAACAGTCACTAAAGGTAGTTGTATATAACTTTCTGTAACACAGAACAGTCCATTTCTTATCTCACAGTATCCCACTGTAGGTCTTCAATCACTGAGCTTTCAGTCTCTCACTAGACTTCCTAATTCCAGTTGTTACCGGATCTCCTGAGCTCTTCCACAGCAATCCCGCTGTATACTCCTTAAGCGTCACTCCTGTTAACCTGCTGGGTCCCTGGTTTGGCACTAAAGCTTTCCCACTTCTTCACCGTCCCTGGTAGGTGAGAAGACTGCTCTGGTAAAGACTGCTCTGGTGCTTGCTCAAGCTTACTCACTGTAGTCCTCGGTAATAAGGTGGATGGTCCCTTAGTAGTTACTGCTTCCTCTTTACCTCCGACCACAACTGGTTCCCTGTCTGGCTGAACCTTCACAACATGGTTGGTCCCAACCCTACGCTGCTTCTCCTGCTCCTGGACAGGCCTCAGGCAGCCTAGCAGCCAGGTGTCCCAGGGATAGGCCTCAGGGTTCCGGCCTAGTAGCCTGGGGGGGGGGGGGGCATAACACACGTCCACCTAGACAGCCATCCAGGTGGCACAGAACTCCAATCATCTGACTCCACCCAAATAAATAGGCAGGCCAAAGGACTAAAGAAACCCTGGCCTATTGGCTGAGACACCCTATCCATTCATGATCTGTCCTTGCTATGCCCTAGTCTATCTAATCTCACCAGCCACAATACCACCAGAGAGAAGAGAAAAGTGCAGCAATTCCTGAATTAGGGGGAAGTCAGTGGATCTCCTAACAAATAGCCAGGACAATTACTATCTGGCAAACATTTGTTAGCAACTCTGCCTAAACACCAGGGTGCTACATATCTGAATGCATTCAAATAAAAAGCCTTCTGTGTGCAGCAGCCCCATTCAACCCTCCCTAGTTCTTACCTGAACCCCATCTAGATCCAGCGATGTTGCAGGAGTGTCTTGGCTGCCCGGGACTCCCCTCCTGATTGACTGAGACAGCAGTGCGGTGCCATTGGCTCCCGCTGCTGTCAATGAAAGACAGTCAGCCTATGAGGAGAGAAAGGGCCTGGCCATGGCTCTGAGTCTGAATGGACAGTGACACAGGGAGCTGCAGCTCGGCTTGGGTGCCCCCATAGCAAGCTACTTGTTGTGGGGGAACTCAATAGGAGGGATAGGCCAGGAGCACCAAAGAGGAACCCGAAAAGAGAAGGACCTGGGCTGCTCTGTGCAAAACTACTGCACAGAGCATGTAAGTATAACATGTTTGTTATTTTTAACTAACTAAAAAAAAAAAAACAGACTTCAATATCACTTTAATTTATAAAATATGAAAGTCCAGCATTACATACGATACAGAACTGCGTCGCTTTAACTGGCAATTGCGTGGTGGCGTGATGTTGTACCCAAACTAAATTGACGTTTCCCACAAATAGAGCTTTCTTTTGGTGGTATTTTATGACCTCTGCGTTTTTTTGTTTTTTTTTGTGCTATGAACAAAAAAAGAGCGACAATTTTGAAAAAAAAAAACACAATATTTTGTACTTTTATATAATATCTGAGATTTGTATCACTACTGCGACATTATGGCAGACACATCGGACACATTGGATCATTGGCATTTATACAGTGATTAGTGCTATAAATATGCACTGATTACTGTGTAAATGTCACTGTCAGGGAAGAGGTTAACACTAGGGGGTGATCAAGGGGTTAACTGTGTTCCCTAGTGTGTGTTCTAACTGTGGGGGGAGGGGACTCACTATAGGAGATGAGAGATTGTGGTTCCCAGCTTGTAGGAACTCATGATTTGTATCTCCTCTCCCCACAGAACAGGGATGTGTGTGTTTACACACACACGTCCCTGTTTTCTTCCTCTCGTGCCTGCGATTGCTCGTGGCCTCAGCATGTGCGTGCCCGCTATACCGCTTAAAGAGACCGACGTACAGCTACAATGGTTTGCAGGATCATGCTGACCTGCCACAGTATAATGACGGCGGCAGGTCGGCAAATGGTTAAAGAAGAACTTAATTAATGGTGAATATTTGGAAAACAGCATCTGTTGTACAATATAGTATACGTATGTCATATACAGCTCATCCAATGCAGTCTCCTTTGGACAAAATTCTACTGGCAGCAGTAAATCCCTGTGACAGCAAAAAGTATGTGAGAAATAAGGGTGGCCAAACATCAATGCTGCAGATGACCTTCTGATGGGGATCATCCAGGGCTGAAACTGGGGAGGGGGGGGGGGAAGAGCAGGGGCGAATGTGATATCAGACTACATGGAAGGTACTTAAATGCATGTTACATGGAAGGTACAGAAATCAAGCTACATGGAAGGTACAGAAAAGCAGGCTAAATGGAAGGTACAAAAATGCACGCTAGATGGACGGTATAGAAATGCACTTTACATGGATGTACAGAAATCAGGCTACATGGAATATACAAAAATGCATGCTACATGGATAATACAAGGAGTAAAAAAATGTGCTTCGAGACTATAAAGCTGACAACACTCCACTAGACATATAGTGCAAAAAACATATAAAACAAGAATGTGGCACTATAAAAAGAATATGAACAAATAAAAAACACACAGTATCTCACAAAAGTACACCCCTCACATTTTTGTAAATATTTTATTATATCTTTTCATGTGACAACACTGAAGAAATTACACTTTTCTACAATGTTGTGTAGTGAGTGTACAGCTTGTATAACAGTGTAAATGTGCTGTCCCCTCAAAATAACTCAACACACAGCCATGTCTAGTGTCTAAACTGCTGGCGACAAAAGTGAGTACACCCCTAAGTGAAAATGTCACAATTGGGCCCAAAGTGTCAATATTTTGTGTGTCCACCATTATTTTCCAGCACTGCCTTAATCCTCTTAGGCATGGAGTTCACCAGAGCTTCACAGTTTGCAACTGGAGTCCTCTTGCACTCCTCCATGATGACATCACGGAGTTGGTGGATGTTAGAGACATTGCGCTCCTCCACCTTCCGTTTGAGGATGTCCCATAGATGCCCAATAGGGATTAGGTCTGGAGACATGCTTGGCCAGTCCATCACCTTTACCCTCAGCTTCTTTAGCAAGGCAGTGGTCAACTTGGAGGTGTGTTTGGGGTCATTATCAAGTTGGAAGTCTGCCCTGCGGCCCAGTTTTCAAAGGGAGGGGATCATGCTCTGCTTCAGTATGTCACAGTACATGTTGGCATTTATGGTTCCCTCAATGATCTGTAGCTCCCCAGTGCCGGCAGCACTCATGCAGCCCTAGACCATGATACTCTCACAACCATGCTTGACTGTAGACACACTTGTCTTTGTACTCCTCACTAGTGTTGCTCAAGAATATTCGTATTGCGAATATTCGTTACGAATATTGCATATTCGAGTACTCGCGAATAACTCGAATATCGCGGTCAAAATTCGCTATTACGAATATTCGTATTTTTTCAAATTTATTTTTAAAACAGATCACATCCTAGTGATCTCCATCGACGTCTAAAAGCATTGCTGGTATGATTAGAGACCCTGGGCCGAGTAGCTGAGGCGATCCTTTTATGTTGACGAATATTCACTTTCGCGAATATTCGTATTACGAATATTCGCGAATACTTTCTCCGCCCTTCTTTTGCATCAGAGCCAATCAGAGTTCTCCTACCACAGTTGTCAGAGGTTAGCAACCTCCATAGCAACCAATAGGAACCTGCCTGCACGACCAGTATATAAGATCACTCCCAGCAGTATTTCAGTGCAGATTCACAAGGTGGCTATAGAGAGTGGAGTGTTTCTGTGCGTTTTTCCAGTGTATTGCGATCTTAGAGCATTGTGCTTCCTATAGTGCTTTCAGTTCTGAGTTTCCTGCTTCTATAACCAACTGCTTTTTTCAAAGCAAAAGACCCAACAGCTTTTCTAAAAGCTCAGATTTGTGTTGTTTTGTCCAGGTTAGTGTAGCTTAGTGTTAGATAGATTTCTGTGTAGTTAGTGTAAGTGTACATTTCTTTAAGGTAGCTTAGTTTAGTGTGTGTTTAGTCTCTGTGTTTTGTGTATAAAAAAAACAAAAACGGGCCTGCAGAACTTGCAAGACTAGAAGTCCCAGCATGCCCAGGCATTGCTGGAAGTTGTAGTTCTGCAACATCTAGAGGGCAATATGTATTCGAACGTCCTTGGGCCTTAAGGACCCTGAAGTCAGGACGTTCGCATACGTCCTATGTCCACAACATGTTAATTATGCTAAATAGCAAGGAAAGTGCCTAAATACACATTTACCAACCAGGGTGTCTGCAGCTGTCCAGGCATGCTGGGAGTTGTAGTTTTGCAACAGCTGGAGACACACTGTTTGGGAAATACTAATATCTGATCTTATATCCTAACTTTTAAACTAGTCTAAAATGCAGTTAAAGATAATGAAATAACAGTGGTGAAATTACTTACACTAATCAGCAGTTTTTCCTCACTGGATGAAAAGTTACTCCCCACCATCTTCGCTTCGCTGGGCAGCACAAAATAGCGATCCGAAAATCGACTAGCAAAGATCCAGGAAATGATCTCCGTTCTCGCGTGTTCTTAGCGCGCATGCGCGGACGAGAATTTCGCAATCAATTTCGCATTCGCATTAGCGAAATTTCGCAAAAAAAATTTTTTTTTTATAAAATATCACGAATATTCGATTTTAACGAATATTTCACGAATATTCGTCTATATATTCGTGATATATCGCAAAATCGAATATGGCGTATTCCGCTCAACACTACTCCTCACCTGGTTGCCGCCACACACGTTTGACACCATCTGAACCTAATGATTTTATCTTGGTCTCATCAGACCACAGGACATGGTTCCAGTAATCTGCTTGTCTTCAGCAAACTGTTTGCGGAGTTTCTTGTGCATCATCTATAGAAGAGGCTTCCTTCTGGGATGACAGCCATGCAGACCAATTTGATGCAGTGTGCAGCGTATGGTCTGAGCACTGACATGCTGACCCCCACCCATTCAACCTCTGCAGGCCTATTTCCCAAAGACAATCTCTGGATATAATACTGAGCATGTGCACGCAACTTCTTTGATAGACCATGGCGAGGCCTGTTCTGAGTGGAACCTGTCCCGTTAAACCGCTGTATGGTCTTGGCCACCGTGGTGTAGCTTCCTGATCTTCCCTGGTGTAGCAGAAAGAGCCCAGAGAGGGCTTCCTCTGTTCCGCTTTTCGGATCACCGGATTTGGCCATCCCCTTGTATACATTATTATTTTTCTGAACTGAAATTGCTCACTATTATTGATTTCTGAAGCCATAGTTGAGCTACTTCCAAGGTCTTTTTATTCTGGAGTCTCGTTTTGAACTTAGGGATGAGTTTCTTCCATCTCCAGACATCAAAGGTACCTTCCAAAGGAATACTCCATGCTGTACTCTCTGACCATATATGCCAACTTCTAAGGGGTCTGATGGCCTTAGCCCCATACCCAGATTTCATGTACTGTGCAGCTGTCTGACTGGGAGGCCTGACTTGCCGCCCATTGCCCATGGCGATTCAAATAGCTTTTTTTGGCGGACTCTGCGTCCAGAGACCCCTTGTGCTTTCCCTTCAGAGCAGTTATTGTTCGCGCCTTTATCACTATAACCAGCCCCCGGAATTCAGACTATTATACACGGTTTGACCAGTCTGCTAGAAACTACTCCTCACGTTATATGCTAATACAATCGCACACCAGAGACAGAGATATAATTTTTCCCCTGTACAAATCATTAGTAAGACCTCATCTGGAATATGCAGTTCAGTTTTGGGCACCAGTTCTCAAAATGGATATCGGAGAACTGGAGAAAGTGCAGAGAAGGGCAACCAACCTGATAAGAGGCATGGAGGAGCTCAGCTATGAGGAAAGATTAGAGGAACTGAATTTATTTACTCTTAAGAAGAGGAGATTAGGGGGGATATGATCAACATGTACAAATATATAAGGGGTCCATATAGTGAACTTGGTGTTGAGTTATTCACTTTACGGTCAACACTGAGGACAAGGGGGCACTCTTTACATCTAGAGGAAAAGAGATTTCATCTCCAAATACGGAAAGGTTTTTTCACAGTAAGAGCTGTGAAAATGTGGAACAGACTCCCTCCAGAGGTGGTTCTGGCCAGCTCAGTAGATTGCTTTAAGAAAGACCTGGATTCTTTCCTAAATGTACATAATATAACTGAGTACTAAGATTTGTAGGTCAAGTTGATCCAGGGTAAATCCGATTGCCTCTCGGTGGATCAGGAAGGATTTTTTTCCACTGGATCATGCTCTGCTGGGGTTTTTTGCCTTCCTCTGGATCAACTGTGGGTATGGAGTTGGGTGTATGGGATTGTACTGTGTTTTTTATTTTGTTTGTTTATTTTTTTGTGGTTGAACTGGATGGACTTGTGTGTTTTTTAAACCTAACTATGTAACTATGTAACACCGGACTTCTGAATATTCTCACCCGTCTCACGTTATACAGCCCTAAAAAGGTGTTTGTCTGACAACCACAAAGCATGATGAAATCATCCGTTACACAAAACAATATTATGGCTTCTTTCTATCTTTCTATCAACAATAGGGATTCCTCCCAGAATGTTTACTCTCTACCAAAACTGAATTACAGTGTAAAACTCTGCAAAACAACTGGAATTTAATGTAAAAACCAAAGTGATTCTACTAGAATAGGAATTCAGTAGAAAAAATGACTATTTTTACTCGAGACTAAAATATTGCAAAAAAACTAAAGCCAAAAACTGAAATGTCTGCCAAAAGATGACTTAATTTCACAAAATGCTGAAATTAAGTCCAAAAGCAGAATTATTTCACCTGGAACCAAAGTTCAGCAGAAACAAAAGTCTAGTAACAATTGAAATTCAGTCCACAAAAAAAATGGGCAATGAAGTTTGGTCTACAACAAAATGGCCGATGAAATTCTGTCTACAAAACATTGGGCGAAGAAATGTGGTCTACAAAAAAATGGCCGATGAAGTTCGGTCTACAACAAAATGGTGGTACTACCAACTTAAATTCAGTAGCCAAAAACAGTACAAATCGAGATTTCTTCGCTAGAAAACCAAAATTTCTCCCCACAAAAACTGATTATACAATTGAGACACCAAATGAACACTTAAACGGATACAGACTAAACACTCTAGGCTATATTGATTAGGGCCCATAGAGGAAATATAGGTTATTTAACTAACCAATATATCCAAAAATGACAAAGTTATATAAAACAGAAAATAACATGACTTAAACATACACTTCTGTTCCCAATATCCCATAATCAAATAGTACTTTGCTCTGAAAGTTGTGTTTGATATATGCAACAAACTATAGCTTAGAATATATATCAGATGCAGTTTAGATAAAGGACACAAGATGTCGCTAGTGATCATTGATATGCTAGACTGTGTTCTTTATAATATGTTGTGTTTTCTGTATCACAGTGATGTACTCGTTGGTTTTCTCTTCCTGCTTGTAATCTGTGTGTTCTTCTTGCCATGAGGCAGAGAGACGTCTTTGTCTGCCTGATGATCCTACAATAAACAAGCCAGTTCCTGTTACTACAGAATATGTCTGATCTGAATTAGACTCCGCTGCACTTATCCATCATACTCTGCAACAAGTTGAAGGTCAACAGATCCACAGGATAATCAGCAATCCTGGCTGCATGCTTGATATTTTCATAGCTCAAAACAATAGAGCTTCCCTAATGCTATTGATAGTCCTGTATCCCAGAGACCACCCACAGGATGTAAACAGAGGGTGTAGCCCTCTGTAGCCACTCACAGGTCTTTTAGTGAGTGATGTCAGTAATACACAGAACAGCAAAAATGTTCAAAAAACTTGAAGTATGGTTGTTTTGCCATAGGCTGGCCTTTTGTTGGTCTGGTTCTGGATCCCTTTTACCCCTCGAGGTCTGCTGGAATAAGAAGTTCTATTGGCTCCAAAACAAAGGCTCGCCATCTGTCATGGAAATTATGATCAAATAATTCCATTGCGCTAATAAGCACAATTATAGCTCTTTTTTATAATGCCGGGAAAGCGCGTTTGCCTATGTCCAAGTAACACAGACACAGACGCTGGTATCACGTTGAGCATAGCAAATCCTGCTTGAGTAGGGCAGGCCTTGTTTATTTATAGGGCTGAACAGGGATAATAAAGGAAGGTTGTTGTGGCCTCACAATCAGGACATACATGGATGCCCTTCCAACAATTAGGGCCCACGCTGTAGCTGTCTTTCGGCTATAGCGTGGGCATGAGGTGGTTAAAGCATTATTCTCAAGAAAGATAATACAGAATGCTGTATATAGAAAATAATTCATAAGGCATAATATTCAAATGCAAAAATATTTTTAGACTCTGAACCAAAGATGTGTAAAATCATAAAATTATTTCAGAATTAAGTTATTTTTTTACACACATTGAAGACTATAAAAGCTGGCTACAAAGCAACAAAGCACACTTACAAGCAACTGACTGTAATACAAGATATGACAACTGACAACAGAGAATAAAACAACAGATTTCCTTGGAATGTTTGGTAAAGCTGTTCTTGTATCTGTTATATATTATACTTTTATTCTACTAGCACAATGTCAAGAAGTAGGCTGTGGTCCTCCATGTTTTATTACTAAAAGGAAGCTTTTATATGAGTCTGACAATATTCAGGAAGGAAATATTACCATTGGAGGAATATTCTCAGTCAGCTACTTTTTTTATGAACAGTACATACATTTTAACTCGCCTTTCTTTGCTTTTTGCAGCATGTAAGTAACGTACTCTTTTTATGATAATATGTTAAAAGCAGTAAGGGTGTCACAGCAATGGTAATATTGAATTACTTGCTGGAGCTAAAATTTGACATGGTATTTAAAACATTTTTAAATCTCTCATGCCCGCGTACACACGAACATTTTTCGTCATGAAAAAAAAAACGTTGTTTTTCAGCATGTCCAAAAAACGAAGTTTTTCCAACTTCATCATTAAAAACGACGTTGCCCACACACCACCGCTTTAAAATATGATGAACAAAGCGTGGTGATGTACAACACGTACGACAGCACTCTAAAGGGGAAGTTCTATTCGCCTTTGGGCTGCTTTTAGCTGATTCCGTGTTGGATTGGATTGAAAAAGATACTTATAGAGCGCCGAATGCGAGTTATGAAACTCGCGTCTAAGCGCTTACCAACAAGTTGGGGGTATCCAGTTCCCAGGAGCAAAAAGAAGAAACTAGGACATCAAAGTAAAATAGGGGAACAGAGAAGAAATAAACAGAAATATAAAAAGAAGGGGGGGTGTCAGGGCACAAAAAGCCTATCCCTACTCCCTGACCATGGACCGCAGCCTGGGATTAAGGCAGCGTCCTGCTAAGGGCTTGGAAGGCCAAGTGTATATCTGTAGGCTTGTGAAAAAAGCAGTGTTTTTAAGCCCTTATGGAAGGCCATCAAGGAGGAGGATGCTCGGAGCTGATGAGGGAGCTGGTTCCAAAGAGAATTCCCCAGTGTTTTGGAGCCGGCGGCCACCTTTTGAAGCTGATCGACTAGTTTGAATGATCGCTAACAGGGTGTCAGTCGAACAAAGCTCTCTGGGTGGACAGTAGTGTTGTGTCATATTCGATAAGTACATCGGACCTAGTTGCCAATAGGCTCGAAACACCAGACAGAGTGCCTTGAACTCAACCCGTTTTGCTATCGGGAGCCAGTGTAGATTCTTAAGCACCGGGGAGATGTGATTCCGCCTTGGGCAGTTTGTGACTAGTCTTGCAGCATGATTCTGTGTAATCTGCAATCGTTTTATCTACTTCTGTGGGAGCCCTAGAAAGAAAACGTTAGAACAGTCTAACCTAGAGTCGATAAGTCCATGAACTAAGAGTGAAGAGATTCTTAATTTTCCGTAATAATTGCAGATGATAGTTGGCTGATTTTATGCAATATTTTGCGTGAGGTACGAAGCTTAGTTCAGCATCAAAAATGATACCCAGATTTTTAACCTGCTTAGCTGGAGTTGGGGCAGGGCTGAACGAGGATGGCCAGGCAGGTAAAAAGGTAGAGTTGGCCTGTGGGCCGATCAGCAAAAGCTCAGTTTTGTCGGCGTTAAGGCCTAGCCTGTTTGTGTCCATCCATTGTTGGATGTTAGATAGTCCCTTATTCAGCTGCTTGGGCATATTAGGTCCACTTGCAAGGTCTGCCAAGATCTGCATGTCATCCGCATAGATCTGGCAGCCTAGACCATAGCTGGTAATGAGGTCGGCAAGTGGGCGCATGTAGCAGTTAAAGACGATTTGCGCTTTTCTGTCTGTTATAGCGTGATGAATGTGCTTACTCCATTATGAACGGTCGTTTTACCAGAACGAGCGCTCCCGCCTCATAACTTGCTTTTGATCATGCGCGGGTTTAAAACGTAATTTTTGCCCACACACGATCATTTTTTACAACCCGAAAAACATTTTTTTTTAAAACGACATTAAAAAATGCAGCATGTTCGAATTTTTTTTTGTCGTTTTTCAGAAGCCGAAAAATGATGTGTAGCCCACACACACAGGCAAGTACATTGTGAATCATGTACTTGCCTAGCTAACTTACGGCGGCATAGCCTAAACACGCTAAGCTACACCGCCGTAACTTTGGACCATTGTACCTGAATCTACCTATTTGTAACCAGTCCTTTTTTTGCTCCTGATAGGAGGGGCCTCTCCTCGGACAACAGGATGCAAAGAGGTGGGCAGGGACAGTACACCCAAAGCATCCAGGATCAACAGTCCTTCCATCAGGCACACTGGGTGGCAGGAAAAGGCTGTTAACACTCAAAAGTTGTCAGGTTCTATACATTACCTTGTTTTCTGTACCAATAAAATGTTTTCTGGTTTTAGAAAAGGTATTTTCAATGTATCAGACCTCCTCCCCTCTATGTTTTAGAGGCTGTCAGGGTTTAGGATCAATGATTCATATTTGATGGGAATGTCCCAAGATCCGTGGGTTCTGGAACAAAGTTATTCATATCATTCAAAAAGTCACTGGTTTTGCCATACATCAATCTCCAGCGATCACCTTACTTAACGGCTTTATTCCGCAAGTTCCCAGGGATACCAGAAAATTGATTCTTTTTATTCTAACGGTTGCTAGAATCACCATTGCCAAACGTGGAAACAAACAACAGTTTCTATTTTAGTAATGAAAAGAAAAGTTTCTTGGATAATGGAACAAGAAAAATTAATCAATTCATTATTAGATGAAAACATAAAATTTGAAGCTATCTGGGAACCATGGGCTCGCTTTTTGGGTGTTTCTTTACACCCTTTGGGCCAGATTCACAAAGCACTTACGCCGACGTATCTAGAGATGCGCGGCGTAATTCAAAAATGCGCCGCGCGTATCTTTGCCCCGTATCCTCAAAACGAAATACGCCTAAAAAAATGATTTTTCCGTCCGACGTAAAACGATTACACCGGCGCATCTTGAAGCGCAAAATACGCTAGACACACCATTGATTTTCTATGCAAATATGCAAATGAAGGAGATAGGGCGATCCACAAAAGTACACTTGTGCGGCATAGGCTACGCCCTGTGCGCATCTGCTAGTTTCACGGCGGAAAGTTACACCTTATAAAAGCTGCCCTAACTTTACACCAGCCATGTAAATGTCAGCTAAAGCAACACCGTTAAGAGCTGAGCACACACACTTGCAGGACAACAATCTGTATGCCAACATGCCAGGGGCATCCATGCTCATAGCTATACTAGTGAGGGAACAGCAGCCAGGAGACGCCTCGCAGAATGCATCTTTGCACAGTAAACACACACATTAAACATGGCACAATGAGAATGCATGCATGCACACTCACTGTGGTCCCTAGCACAGACACATCACATCCTCATCGAATTGGATTAGACCCAAGTACCCCCCATGGCATTAGGGAGCAGCAACGCCACGCCAAGGCTCCAATTATGTCACTGTGCATTCATACACCATTCACATGGACCTGGGATCACTTC
Source organism: Rana temporaria (assembly GCF_905171775.1). Taxonomy (NCBI): domain Eukaryota; kingdom Metazoa; phylum Chordata; class Amphibia; order Anura; family Ranidae; genus Rana; species Rana temporaria. The sequence goes on along the minus strand of NC_053489.1, from coordinate 657,319,707 downwards.
TCCCTGGTCCTGGGGATCCCTACTCCACCAAAACTGAGGGTGACACCCTTTTTTCATCAGGAATGTCACCCCCACATTCATACATCATTCACACACATAAGACAAATCATAATCACAGTAGAATAATAAAAAAAAAGTACATCCAATATTAACGGTGGCGGCATGAGCTACGCCTGGGCCGGCCACGGCCACGGCCAACCAGGGGAGACTCATGGGGGGGGAAGCAGGGGAAGGAGGAGCCTCCCCTGGTGACTGTCCTCCTGCTGGCCTGCCCTCCAAGGCCACGGCTATCCTATTCAAGCCCACAGTGAGGGCTGCCGTATTGGCCTGGACAGCCTGGGTATTTGCGTGGACAGCCTGGGTCAGGGCACTCACCTCCAGGGACACGCCTGCTGTGGCGTTCTGCAGGTCACAAGTGCCCACTCCTCCTCAGTCAGCCTGATGGTGCAGGGTGGTCCTCCGCCAGTGACCGTGGCATGCGCTGTAATCTTGGCCACCTTATCACGAACCAGGCTCCTGAGATCATTGATCTTCTTAGCTATCCCCCTGGGGGTCCTCGTCTCCCCCCCCGCATTGATCTCATCAGTAATCTGCTGAAGGATCGCCTTCTTCCTGGCCGGGGGGTGTCCCGGCTCTCAGGGCCATGCAAATATCGCCCAAATCGGGTGATGGCCCTAGCGAGGATTTGCTTTTCACGCACCGAGAAGTTAAGCTTTCTCCTCTTGGGTGCCATAACACCACACAACAATCAGCACCAAACAGACACAAAAAGACACTGAACAAACAAACACCAAAAGACACAGAACAAACAAACACCAAAAGACACAGAAAAAACAAACACCAAAAGACACAGAACAAACAAACACAAAAAGACACAGAACAAACAAACACAAAAATCACACAGCAAAAAAAAAACAAAAAAACTAACTGACAGCTAATACAGACTCCAAAAACCACACAGAAAAACAGACACAAAAAACACTCAGAACAAATAAACACCTAATATAAACTCCTCTAACACTATCCAATAACTCTTACCTACTACACTCCTACACAAACCAACACACAGCCACAGACAACAGAGCAAAAGCACCTCGCTTCAGGAAAGGGAACACAGGGATGTACTTTTGCAAAGGAAGGGCGTTTGTGTGGGGCTATTTATACACAGGGTGTATCTCACTAAGTATGCTTGGCCTATTTCCTATCTCACTGATTGCGCCGGGCCGAGTTCTGAGCATGCCCAGTGAGGTGCAGATTTGTGCGCGCATGCGCAGTACGGCCGGCCCTTCATTTGCATGGGGTCACGGCTCATTTCAATGGAGCACGCCCACTCCCTTCCCACTTTCAATTACCCCACCTTACACCTCGGAATTAACGTTACGCTGGCGCAAATTTGGGCGCAAATACTCTGTGGATACGGCACTTATTCCACAAAATTCAGCCGCCGTAACTTAAATTACATGCGTTACGCCGATCTAAATATGCGCCGCTCTACGTGAATCTGGCCCTTTGTAATTAGCAGTACTGATCGCTGTGTATTGAAGTATACATTGAGAAGGTAGGCCTTCTTTCTTTTCCCCCCTTCTTTTTTCCTTTTTTTTTATTTTTTTTATCTTCTTTCTCTTTCTTTTTACTATATGTATCTATTCTCTTTTTTCTCTCTTTACTTCTCTTTACGTTTTGTTGATTCTATGAAGATACATAACTTGGTTCTGTACTGAGTTATGGTATAACTTTTCACATGTTTTCAACAATTTAAGGTTCTTAGGGTTAGTACATTAAAGCAGTTGCAATGATTTAAAAATAGAATGTGCATCACTTCTAGTTCATAGGGTAATCCTGACATTGAAAAATATGTTTGATTTTGCAAATACTTGACCCTCCTCTTTTTTATTATCTATACCACGTGGTCACGTCATTTTTAACCGGTTAACGCCCGCCGCATGTACATATACGTCCACAGAATGGCACGTACAGGCATATGGGCGTACATGTACGTCCCCGCCTTTCCGCGGGTCGGGGGTCCGAACGGGCCCCCCCCCCCCGGTACATGCGGTGGTCGGTAACCCGCGGGGAGCGATCCGGGACGAGGGCGCGGCTATTCATTTCTAGCCGCCCCCTCGCGATCGCTCCCTGGAGCTGAAGAACGGGGAGAGCCGTATGTAAACACGGCTTCCCCGTGCTTCACTGTGGCTACTGCATCGATCGAGTGATCCCTTTTATAGGGAGACTTGATCAATGACGTCAGACCTACAGCCACACCCCCCTACAGTTGAAAACACACACTAGGTGAACCCTAACTCCTTCAGCGCCCCCTGTGGTTAACTCCCAAACTGCAACTGTCATTTTCACAATAAACAATGCAATTTAAAAGCATTTTTTGCTGTGAAAATGACAATGGTCCCAAAAATGTGTCAAAATTGTCCGAAGTGTCCGCCATAATGTCGCAGTCACGAAAAAAATCATTGATCGCCGCCATTAGTAGTAAAAAAAATAAAAATAAAACTATCCCCTATTTTGTAAACGCTATAAATTTTGCGCAAACCAATCGATAAACGCTTATTGCGATTTTTTTACCATAAATAGGTAGAAGAATACGTATCGGCCTAAACTGAGGAAAAAAAATCTATATATGTTTTTGGGGGATATTTATTATAGCAAAAAGTAAAAAATATTGCATTTTTTTCAAAATTGTCGCTCTATTTTTGTTTATAGCGCAAAAAATAAAAACCGCAGAGGTTATCAAATACCACCAAAAGAAAGCTCTATTTGTGGGGAAAAAAGGACGCCAATTTTGTTTGGGAGCCACGTTGCACGACCGCGCAATTGTCTGTTAAAGCGGCGCAGTGCCGAATCGCAAAACCTGGCCTGGGCATTTAGCTGCCTAAAGGTTCTTGGCTTGGTCTAGAAGTGACATCAATGAGTTTAGATGAAGAGCAAGTGTCCAGACACAAGAATGAGTTTTCAATGCTTTATTCCAAGGCCCAACATGGCCAACATCAACATGGCACACAATAGAGAAAGGTTGATGAGCGTAGAGAAACTTTGGTATCAGGCCTTGGATGTGAAAAAAAGCAAGCCTGCTCTTAGCAATAATATAACTCAATTCTTCGCCACCTCAGATCAGGGTGGGTAAAGTGCCCCCGGACAGGCGACTATCACAGGCCTGGCAGTCGGAGCGCCACTTTAAGATCACTGGGAGGAACAGACCTCTACCACTGGCCTGACTCAGAGCCTCTGATACAGGCTTTGTCAATTTGAGATATGTGAGATACGGATGAGTGAATACTCCCAGTCAATTCAGATTTTATGTCACCATCTGACAGCTTAAGCATACCTGTCATGCAGCGTGGCGACCGGATCCCCGATGGTTCGTCCAGGCCTCCTGGGCAACCTCTAGTTCTAGGTTCTCCCCGAGCCGATCCCCCATCGCACAGCTCCCAGCTTAGGATCCTTTCAGCAGAAGGTTGGGACCCAGCAAGGCGCTGGGGCCCCTCTCAATGTTAGGGTGAGGCTCCGCATGATGCATAACCTCGGTGAAGCAGGCCACGGTGGCGGGGCCCATGGATGCGCGCACCCTGAAGGTGGATACCGCACCTGGAACTGGGGCTCCGCACAGAACAGAGACCAATGGCGGTTGCCACAGATATATCCCCCCCCCCCAGCATGCCCAACGAGTGCCAAGCTCCTCTGATTGGCTGCTGGGGAAGGTGGGTCTGTCAGAACCCCTCTAGCGCTAACTGCCGCCCAGGGGTGATAACGCACCCCTGGAGCGCAGACTGACCTATAGGACGAATTCTGAAATTGGCAACAACCCAAATTTCCACAAATTGTGAATGGGAGTAAACTAACCCTCCCATTCCCAATTAACTTAAGCGTAGCGCCCATACTGAAAGTAAGGGGGCGCTACATTTATACACATGAAATAGCTGATTACCTCTTGTGTAGCGATACTAATATGCTTCAATATAGTACCGGTATGAGGAGGGCGATGGGGTGATAGGAGGAGATTTCCTCTTCTCCGCCTTTTTCCTTTTATCCTCTCCCCACATTTAATTTTTGAAATTGCTATTGTTTATGTTTTAGTATCAGATCTGTGTGGATATTTCTTTCCTTGGAATAAGTTCTTGCTTTTGACCTAATACATTTCAATTTCACTATATTTTATATATTGTAACTTTATCCTACAGTTTTTATTGTAATGACTATTTTATTTGAAATAAACACAAACTTGAATGAAAAAAAAAAAAAGAAAATGTATTTTCATTATTAGTAAATTCTTTGCTACTTTAGGATATTTTACATCCCCATATTTTATGAACAGCACAAAACCATCAATGATTACAGTGTGTTACATATAAGAAGGTCATATGAAGGGAAACCAGATTCTTTATTGGGGAAAACTTCATGAAATATAAAACATCCCTCCTCTTTAATTTTGTATAGTTTGGGGAATGTCTTTAACCCCTGTCAGGTTTTAATTGCTTTCTCTTTTCAAAATAGGAAGATTCACCCCTCATTTGTCAAGGTGACCACAGTCACCGAGACAGAAAGTAATTCAAAATCTAACATTTTTATTTTTCACCAGAACAAAAAGGGTAAAATCTTTATTGGGGACACCTGTTCCCCTTATAAGTGTCTAGAGGTGACGTGGTTTCACTTCATCTTACATTTCAAGGAAGGGAAATCTTCTCACTGGGATTGAAGCAGCAAAGAAATTAGATTCATGCTCATTTTGTCTAGGGGAATCAGGGAGTTTTTTTAAAAACGAAGCAGTACTTACCGTTTTAGAGAGCGATCTTCTCCGCCGCTTCCGGGTATGGGTCTTCGGGACTGGGCGTTCCTATTTGATTGACAGTCTTCCGACAGGCTTCCGACGGTCGCATACATCGCGTCACGAGTAGCCGAAAGAAGCCGAACGTCGGTGCGGCTCTATATGGCGCCTGCGCACCGACGTTCGGCTACTTTCGGAAAATCGTGACGCGATAGATGCGACCGTCGGAAGCCTGTCGGAAGACTGTCAATCAAATAGGAATGCCCAGTCCTGCAGCCCATACCCGGAAGCGGCGGAGAAGATGTATCTCTAAAACGGTAAGTACAGCTTCGATTTTAAAAAAACTACCCGATTCCCCTAGACAAAACGAGCGTCAATCTAATGTTAAAAATTAACATTTCCGGGTGAACCTCCACTTTAAAGGGTAGGGGTTCTAAACCCTCTTTTCTTTCTTAGGCCCCTTTCACACTGGGGCGTCAGCGGTAAAGCGCCTATATTTTTAGGGGTATTTTAGGGGTATTCGGCTGCTAGCTTTTACCCACCACTAGCAGCCGAGAAAGGGTTAAAACCAACCGCTGCAGCAGCTCTTTGCCGGTGGTATAGCCACGATGCAAATTGATTTCAATCGAAAGGAGCGGTGGAGGAGCGGTTTACACACCGCTCCTTCACCGCTCCAAAGATGCTGCTAGCAGGATTTTTTTTACCGTCCTGCTAGCGCACCGCTCCAGTGTGAAAGCCCTCGGGGCTTCCACACTCGAGACAGCAGCAGCTGTTTCAGGGTGCTTTGCAGGTACTATTTTTAGTGTTATAGCGCCTGCAAAGCCCCCTAGTGTGAAAGGGGTCTTATTCTATTTAAAAAAATTAACCTTGTGCAGCTCACATATCTCATATGTGCAATGGCAAAAAGGGTGGGCTCTAATGTCACACATATAGTTAAATTTAAAGAGGCGCTAGCCTAATATAAGTGACAAAAACCCCTTCAAGAATCATATACAAAAGTAAGTACACTCCTCACATTTTTTTAAATATTTTATTATATCTTGTGACAACACTGAAGAAATTACACTTTGCTACGATGTAAAGTAGTGAGTGTACAGCTTGTATAACAGTGTAAATTTGCTGTCCCCTCAAAATAACTCAACACACAGCCATTAATGTCTAAACTGCTGGAAAGTAAAGTGAGTGTCAATATTTTGTGTGGCCACCATTATTTTCCAGGACTGCCTTAGCCCTTTTGGGCATGGAGTTCACCGGAGCTTCACAGGATGTCACTGGAGTCCTCTTCCCCTCCTCCATGATGACATCACAGAGCTGGCCATTTCATCACCTTTACCTTCATCTTCTTTAGCAAGGCAGTGGTCTTCTTGGAGGTGTGTTTGGGGTCATTATCATGTTGGAATACTGCCCTGTGGCCCAGTCTCCGAAGGGAGGGGATTATGCTCTGCTTCAGTATATCACAGTACATGTTGACATTGATGGTTCCCTCAATGAACTGTAGCTCCCCAGTGCCAGCAGCACCCATGCAGCCCCAGACTATGATACTCCCACCACAATGCTTGACTGTAGGCAAGACACACTTGTCTTTGTACTCCTCACCTGTTTTGACACCATCTGAACCAAATACGTTTATCTTGGTCTCATCAGACTACAGGACATGGTTCAAGTAATCCATGTCCTTAGTCTGCTTGTCTTCAGCAAACTTGTGCATCATCTTTAGAAGAGACTTCCTACTGGGACGACAGCCATGCAGGTCAATTTGATGCAGCGTGCGGCGTATGGTCTGAGCACTGACAGGCTGACCCCCAATCCTTCAACCTCTGCAGCAACGCTGGCAGCAATTTGTATGTCTTTTTCCCAAAGACAACCTCTGTATATGACGCTGAGCATGTGCACTTAACTTCTTTGGTCGACCATGGCGAGGCCTGTTCTGAGTGGAACCTGTCCTGTTAAACCACTGTATGGTCTTGGCCATAGTGCTGCAGCTCAGTTTTAGGGTCTTGGCAATCTTCTTATAGCCAAGGCCATCTTTATGTAGAGCAACAATTTGTGCATCATTTGTACGTCTTCAGAAGGGAAAAACCGAAGAGGCGCAATTATGTGACCACTGTGACAGCTAATCGCAATGGTCATGTGATCGTACAGGCCTTCGTGCCCCCACCCCCGGGGACAAAAAAAAATCTGTAAAAAAATATGTTAGGTCTAGGTGGGAAGGGGTTAATATGATAAAGTGCCAATATTACAGAAGTAAGATAAGAAAATGTTTTCTCTTTCTTCATTACCCCTGTATAGGGTCTCCAAGAATGAGGATAGTCCTCCTGAGTTTATTATCGTCTGTGGTGTTATTTTACATATCAAAAATATATATTTTTTGGATTAGGTACCGTGTTTCCCCGAAAATAAGACCTACCCGAAAATAAGATCTATTTTGATGTTCTAGGATGGCTGCAATATAAGCCCTGCCCCGAAAATAAGCCCTAGTTAAAGTCCTTGTAAAATCATGTACTCCACGCTGTAAATTGATTATATAATGTCCATTGTGTGTCTTTATGTAACATTATTGTAGAAAATACCTTATTTACAGTGCTCTCCTCCTCTCCTCCCGGCTGATGTCAGTGGCCCCTCCCTCTGCAGTACTCGGAGCAGGGCTAACGTCAGCAGGGATCTCGGCATCTCCCTCAGCAGTATTCACGCAATGGACATTATATAATCCATTTACAGAGTGGATTACATGATTTTACAAGGACTTTGACTAGGATTTATTTCGGGGATTACAGAGATGCCAACAGAGAGGGGGGAGGGGGAAAGAAGACATGAACTTTTTTTTTATCTTTTTATTGTTTTATTCCTGTAAAAAAAGTGGATTATTGTACATAAATAAATAAGACATCCCCTGAAAATAAGCCTTAATGCATTTTTTTGGGGAAACATGGTAGTTCGCAGCATCAACTATAAGACCCCTCACCCTATGTCACTCTGAGTGTCAAAGCTACTTGGCTTTTGCCATATAGTTAAATTATGAACATTATACCGGTGCATCTGTTTGTGCTATTTCATCAATAATCTCTTTTTTTTTTTCAAATACTGCTTTTTCACAGGCCTTCTCCTCATTACTACAAATATATATTGGCTTTTAAATTTGCCATAGATGAGATAAACAAGAACCCTGATATTTTACCCAATGTGACTCTGGGATATCACCTATATGATTCCTGTGATGACGTGAACACGGCCATAGAAAGTGTCTTGAACATCCTATCTGGTGCCAAGGCCACAATTCCAAACTACTCCTGTATGGATCAATATAAACTGGCTGGTGTTATTGGAGATTGGACTTCAGAAATATCTATGCACATAGCACAAGTGCTAAATCTATATGGAATCTCACAGGTGGGATGAAAATATTGCTACAAAATAGTCCATATATTTAACATGGATAATAGTATTGAAATAAAAGGGCACTTTTTTGGATTGGGCCCAGGTCACAAGAAGGGATTTGTTGCTGCCATAGAAGGTTTATGTCAGGGGTGGCCAACCAGTGGCCCGGGGGCCACATGTGGCCCGCGGAGCCCTCTGATGTGGCCCTTGACCTCCTGCTCTGGAATGACGGCTTGGCAAGCCCAGTTTGCAGGTTGCCAACCCGTCATACCACAGCATCAGTGTTGTGAATGAAGCTGGTGGTAGAGGAAGAAAATGGCTGCGGAGCAGAACCCCATAAGCCGATGCTTCCTGTACAGGAGGAGTCTATGGCAAAACCCGCAGGATAGACATAGGTGCACTACGCTGCACCCGCAGTGTGGGTAAACCGCAGCACATTAGTGTGAAAGCAGTCTTAGGCCCTTTTCACACGATCGTCCCTACCTAATCAGACCCTCAATTCATCGCTACAGAGCGGCAAATGTAAACAGACTTTTGTCCGTTTACGTCCACCTACCTCCAATCCGATCCTCTAAAAAAAAATAGAAGGGAATTCATCCCCTTTCATGTGGGCAGATCAGATCGGAGGCCCTATAGAGTAGCCTTCACCTGTCATCCGCCTGCTCCGCTCATTGTGGCCCGCGACTGGTTACCAAGTTGCTTAAGTGGCCCTCGCTCTTCAAAAGTTTGGGCACCCCTGGTTTATGTGAAAGCCCCATGAACAAATGTAAATAAACTTTTAATTAGAAATATATTTTGTTAGCGTTTGATCAATATGGGTGTGTAATATACAGTATCTACTTGTCTGTCTATGTAATTGTTCCTGATAATGCTTAGAATGTGATGATTTTAACATGAACATGCACATAAACATGGCAGGGAGATATCTCTTGATTACAGTGGATGCCAGTAGACAAGTGAGTGTCAAGTTCACTTATCTAGACAATGAGAACTAACTCTCCCTTGTCCTCCAACTTCAGAGCACACTCTGGTTCAGATAGGCTATAAGATTGGTCAGCTTTAATAACACCTTCACATGAAAAGGAGTTGGGTTCATTGGGTTTGCTTAGATTGATTGGATATATTCCACCAATCACAGGCTGGGGCTTTAATACAAGAATTAAAGTACTGCAGATGATGCATCAGTGAAAATTTTGATAGCTTTAATCAGGATAACAGGTCAAAATGTACTAGAGACATAAGGGTTGAGTTACAAAAGGCAAATAGAAAGTTCATAAACTTTTCAAGCAGGGGTGTATGTACAGGGGTCTCCATTGCAACCCCTTCTGTATGCCTGGATAGGAAGGCAGCAGGGGTGGCGACATGTAGAGAAACTAAACCATTCCATGAAGCCGCTGAATGCTTGCTTCTCCTCCTCGCCCTCCTCCAGACATTTATGGGCCTGGCAGGAAAATGAAGGACATCGATCCCTCCAAATGCCGCTCACACTGCCTTTATATCCCTGTCCTGTTAGGAATCTGTCAGGATGGAGAGTGGGGAAGGAGCCGGTAAATGTGTCATTTACCGGCTCCTCCCTCATCTTAATGAACAGTACCAATCAGTACCAATCACTGACTTTTTTAAAATTATTCATTCGTAGCTGCTGGGGCATAGTAAACTGTGTTTTCTATGCCTTAGTTTATGAATGAACAGGATGCTCTGTACAGATTTATTCCTGAGGCTGCAGAGAAAAGGACTGATAAATATGTCCTCAGTCCCTTTCTCTGTCTCAAAAGTGAGAAATCAGGGGTCTGATATATTCAAAACCCCTAGAGAGCCACCACACAGACGTGTCCCATGTACTACAGAGGTAGAGAGATAATAATCTGTATTGTAAGTTGGAAAAGTGTGAGTTCCATCGTGAACAGTAGATATGTGCATTCCCGTTCGTACGAATGTTATTTTCGTACGAAAATGTTTATTTTCGTACCCGCAGAATAATGTGTACATACGAAAAAAATAAAGCACCAAAATACGAAAACGACAGGATTACGAATGAGCTGCATAACGAACAACCGCAAATACGAACGAACGATCTGACGAAAATACGAAAAAACGAAAACGGCAAAAGAACAAATATTACATCTATAACAAAAGATTTGCACTCTGTATCCTGTTTGAATCCCCTCTCTGCTCGTATCCTCAGCCGTATGTTCACACAAAATCCACAACAAAAGATTTGCATTCTGTATCCTGTTTGAATCCCCTCTCTGCTCGTATCCTCAGCCGTATGTTCACACGACATCCACAACAAAAGATTTGCATTCTGTATCCTGTTTGAATCCCCTCTCTGCTCGTATCCTCAGCCGTATGTTCACACGACATCCACAACAAAAGATTTGCATTCTGTATCCTGTTTGAATCTCCTCTCTGCTCGTATCCTCAGCCGTATGTTCACACGACATCCAGAACAATAGACCCGCACTCTGTATTTTGAATTCCTTTTTTCTGTTTGTATTTTGGATTCAACAGAATGCAAATCTTTTGCCACAGATGTCACACGAACACACGACCGAAAACACCAAAAGAAAAAGGACCCAAAATACAGAATAGAAATCTTTTATTATAGATGTCATTTTCGTTTTTTTGAATGGGCAGTGAGTGTAGTTAGTAAAGCAGCTTCTCTTTTGTGCTGAGTAGTACAGTAAAGCCAAATAAACTTTTCTGTGGATTTTCATCTGAAGGGAGATCAGTTGGCCAGACTTTTGAACCCAAAAATGGTTTTCTGATGGAGTTTAAAAACGAACAAATTTTCTGAGAACGAACGGAAAACGTTCGTTTTTATGTTTGTTGTTAAAAAAGTCTGACCAAGTGTATGGGGCTTAACAATCGTTAATATGGATGAGCCGCGTGTTGAAAGTGCAATATATTTACGAAAGTACAAAATGACGAAAATCCTTTTTCTGTTCGTATCTTCAGTCGCATGCCCACATGACATCCACAACAAATTGTTATAGATGTCACACGAACACACGACCGAAAACACGAACAGAAAAGGGAATCCAAAACACAGAATGCAAATCATTGACAAAAATTCACGGAAATTATTGTCTAACAAGTAACGAACATGAATTAAACAGAATAACGAACCATCCCGCATGTACGAAAATACGAAACGATCGGAATACGAAAAAATCTCGTCGTACGAAAAACGAACGGGAACGAACAGGAAAACGGGCGTCTTACGAAAAACGAACGGAAACGAACCTACGGAACGATACGAAACAGAACAAAAAAAAACGAAAAAAAATTCTGTGCACATGTCTAGTGAACAGGTTACATTTCTGGGTTATGTCATTTCTACTGCCGGTTTTTCAATGGATCCTGAGAAACTATCTGCAGTTCTACAGTGGCCTTGACCCATAGGTCTTCGTCCGCTACAATGTTTTCTTGGCTTTGCCAATTATTATTGGAAATGTATTTAAAATTTCTCTTCTCTGGTCAAACCCCTGACTGATATGACCAGGAAGGATGGCAACCCACAGAATTGGTCTCCCTTTGAGTCTCTCAAGGCTGCCTTTCTTTCTGCTCCTGTTCTGTCTCATCCAGATCCTACGTTACCCTTTATTCTGAGACTGGAGTAGGCGCCCTTCTGTCTCAACATCCTACCTCTGAGAGCACTATGCATCCTTGTGGCTACTTTCCAAGAAATTGTCTCCTGCTGTGGAATTCTGCAGAATGCAATTACAAGATTGGAGACAGAGAATTGTTAGCTATAATTTTAGCTCTTAAAGAATAGAGACATCTCTTTTGAGGGTACCACTGTACCGGTTCTCATTTTGACGGACCATAAGAATCTCACATTCCTGTCTGAGGCAAAACGCTCATCTCTCAGAAGGGCTCATTGGGGTATTTTTCTGTCAAGCTTCAATTATATAGTCTCACTCTTATCCTGTACTGAAAATGTAAGGGCTGAGGCATTATCACAACAGTTTTCCTCCTCCTCCAAGATGGAGATGGTTCCTACTCCTGTGATACCTCCTGATCGCATTCTGGCCATGATTCGCACTAGTCTCACTTCACCTTTGGGTGACAGAATTCTTGCTGCTCATTCTCATTCTGGAAAACCTTTGTGACCGTGCTGCTTTGTCCACTAGAATCTCTGCACTACTTTGCTTCAGACATACCATTCTCCCAAGGCAGCTGGTCACCCAGGGAAGAATCAACTCACCTAGTCTATTGCACAACTATTCTAGTGGTCTAGTCTCAGTACTGATGTAACCACCTTCATAGCCACTTGTTCCGTGTGTGCTCAGAGTAAAACACCACAACACCTTCCAATGGGCCTTCTACAACCTATACCCAATAGAAAGAGGCCTTGGACCCACTTGTCTATGGATTTTATTGTGGCGTTACCCAACTCCCAGAGCAACACAATTATTCTTATGGTGGTTGACCGGTTCTCAAAGATGTCTCATTGCCTTCCACTTAATAAGTTGCCCACATCCAAAGAACTGGCATCCATTTTCACTCGGCAAGGTTATCATCTCAGGCAGGGGTAGCCAGTTTGTGTCAGGGTTTTGACAAGCCTTTGTGCACAGTTGGGAATTTAGGGCCAGATTCACAGCGGAGATACGACGGAGTATCTCAGATACTCCGTCGTATCTCTCAGAGTATCTATGCGACTGATTCATAGAACCAGTTACGCATAGATATCCCTAGGATCCGACAGGTGTAATTGTTTTACACTGTCGGATCTTAGGATGCAGTACCGCGGCCGCCGCTGGGGGGAGTTCGCGTCGTAAACCAGCGTCGGGTATGCAAATTAGGAGTTACAGCGATCCACGACGGTTTTTCGCGTTCGCTACGTCGCCGCTAGTCTAGTTTCCCGTCGCAAAGTTAGTCGTCGTTTTTGGTGCCTTAACTTTACACAGCACACGTATGTGCTGTATAAAGTATGGCCGTCATTCCCGTGTCGAATTTAAAAAATTCACGTCGTTTGCGTAAGACGTCCGGGAATACGGAAGTACGCTACGCACGTCTCCGATCGAAAAAATTACGTCAGTTCGCGCAAAGCACGGCGGGAATTTCAAAACGGAGCATGCGCAGTAGGTCTGGCGCGGGAGCGCGCCTAATTTAAATGGCACACTCCCCTTTAAATTACGCGGGCTTACGCCGGAGGCCGCCAGCGTAGGTTTTCATTGCAAGTGCTTTGTGAATCAGGCACTTGCGATGAAAACATGCGGCGGTGTAACGTATCTACGATATGTTACGCCGCCGCAGTTCTACGTGAATCTGGCCCTTAGCTTTCCTTCTCCTCTGCGTATCACCCACAGTCCAATGGGACTGCAGAATGAGCCAGCCAAACCTTGGAGCAGTTTCTACTTTTCTATATTTCTGACCACTATAACAAATGATCAGACCACTTTCCTGGGGCGGAGATTGCTCACAATAGTGGTTGCCAAATTACTACCCCAGCCGCATATTGCTTTTAATATTTGTCTAACACCTTAATAAAGTTTGTATTGAAATGTTATATTATGTAAAGAAAATCCATGTATATGATTATTAAGAGTACCTGAGCCCTAAAGTTCTGTAGGGGTTATTTTCCTTTTATCTTGTAAACAATTTGGGATGATGGCCTAATCATTCCCTGACTATACTTTTAATCCAAGTAAAAGAGATGATTGAAATGCCAATGACAACTGAGAGTGCTGACACTGAAGCACTGGGGGTTTAATTTCACTTTAACCCCTTCCCACCTGTGCTATAGTCGAAATACTGATACAGTGCAAAATGCTGGGAGGGCGTCTTCCTGTGATCGCGTTGCTCACGCGGGTGGAGCGCTCTGTGATTGCTGAGTCTGTTGTTGTTGAGTCTTTCGGACTCGGCTGATCACAGAACAGGATAAAGGGCCAATCACAGTGACCTTTTACCATGTGATAAGCTTTCGGCCAAAGACAGCTGATCACAGAAGTAAACAGAAGCTGGTTATCGACATTTTTCTCCTCACGATGAGCAAGAGGAGAAAAGATGAAACCCAGCAACCGGCTTCTGTTACAGGGACATCAGTCCTATTCTGTGCTGCTAATCAGTGCCAACCGGTGCCACCTATCAGTGCCCATCAGTGCTGCCAATCAGTGCCCATCAGTGCCTCGCCATCAGTGTCACCTATCAGTACACCTACCAGTGCTTATCAGTGCCGCCTATCAGTGCCCATCAGTGCCACCTTTTGGTCCTGCCTATCAGTGCCAGCAGTGCCACATCAGTGCCCTTCAGTGCCGCCTATCAGTGCAGCCTCATCTGTGCTTCCTCATCAGTGCCCACCAGTGAGAGAGAGAGAGAGAGAGAGAGACTTGTAAAGCGCAACACATGCGAACTGAATCGCCTCTGGGCGCTGTATCCATTTCATGGGTAAGGAACCCCTTGACCTCAGAAGAGATGGGTTTTAATCTTTCTCCTGAAGGCCAAGTGGTCCGACTCCAGTCGGATGGTGGTTGGTAGTGCATTCCACAGGCGAGGCCCCTGGACTGCAAATCTTCGTTCTCCTTTGGACTTGTATCTGGCCTTGGGTATCTGGAGGAGGTTTTGATTGGTGGATCGCAGAATGCGATTGGGGTTATGGGCTTTTATTTTTTCGCATAGATATTGGGGGGTGTTGCCTTGAATACACTTATGTATTAGGCAGAGTGCCTTGAAAGTGATTCTGTCTTTTACTGGCAACCAATGAAGGGATCTCAGTGAAGGTGAGATTGATTCCCATGTTTTTTTCCCAGTCACTAGTCAAGCGGCCGTATTTTGAACGACTTGCAGACGAGTGATTTGGTATTTGGGGAGTCCTAGATAGAGGGCATTTGCGTAGTCGAGTGAATTGATGATTGTTCCCACCACGACTGCAATGTCCTCTTTCGGGATAAAGGGCGTGAGTCTGCGTAGTAGGCGCAGCAGATGGTGGGATCCGCTGACTACTGACCCTATTTGTGCATCCATTGTCATGTATGTATCGAAAATGACTCCAAGACTTTTGACTTTGGTGCTAGGGGTGATAGTTTTACCCAGAATGGGTGGGGGAGTCCATGTTGACACTGGGTGATTTTTCTGGTTAGCGTGAAACAGGAGAAGTTCTGTTTTCGAACCATTGAGTTTAAGATAACTGTTTGTCATCCAGTTATCTATTAGGCCCCATACACACGACCAAACATGTATGCTGAAACTGGTCCGCGTCGACGCATCGACGCGGCGACACCGCGGACACGCCCCGCGTATTGTTTACGCGCGGACTTCTGTACGATGGTGTGTACAACCATCGTACAGAAGCCCTCTGGCAGACATGTACGGTGAAAACGGTCCGACGGACCGCTTTCACCGTACATGTTTGTTCGTGTGTACCCGGCCTTAGAGTGAGGCATTTCTCTAGTCCAAGAGAATGATCCTTTTTGTTGCAGATGCGGAAATACAGTCCTGCATAGGAGTGGTAAAGTAACTTCTGGTTACTGATGATTTCAAAGAGAGGGCGAAGATAGATATTAAACAATACGGGCGATAAGGGAGATCCCTGAGGGACTCCGCATGACACCGTACGTTTTTCAGTGAAAATAGTGAAAGACCCCAGTTTCACTATTTGTGATCGGTTTTCCAAGAAGGAGGAGAACCAGGGTAAAACACATTCAGCGACTCCGGCTACTTCAGCTAGCCTAGCCAGTAGTAGTCCGTGGTCTACAGTGTCAAAAGCCGCTGTTAGGTCCAGCAGTATCAGGAGACAAGATTCTCCTTCGTCTGCGGCCTCTAGAGCGTCATCCCATATTTTAAGCAGCGCCGTTTCTGTTCCGTGACCCGGACAGAAGCCTGATTGAAACGGATCGAGTAATTTATGGGTGTCTAAATGCAGTTGCAGCTGTTGTACAACTACTTTCTCCATTACTTTGGAGAAGACATTTAGAGCTGTTATGGGCCTCCGGTTGTTTGGGTCTTTGGGGTTGAGGGTAGTTTTTTTTAGAATTGGTTTTATTGTACCTTGTTTTAGCAAGGTGGGCACCATGCCCTCCTTGAATGATTGGTTAATGAGCTGCGTGATAGCTGGTGCCAGTATATCGGCACTTTCTTTCAGCAGTTTAGTGGGGATGATATCATTGGGTGCTGTGCTATTACGCAGAGTCCCGATGATGTTTTCAGTGGCATCGATGGAAATGGGTTTTAGAGTGAACTTTGGTGGTTGCGACGGATTTATGTGGGTATTAGGTTTGTGATTTGGGGGGGAGTTGGTGACGGTTCCATTTTGCTGAATACTTTCACGGATTTTTTCAATTTTATTAATGAAATAATCCGATCATTCGTTGCAAAATTCTTGTGAATCAGAATTGGGGGCCTCTAAACAAGCTGGATTCATAGTCTGAGTGACCAGCTTGAAGAGTTCTCGGGGGCGGTTAAGGGCATTTGCGATGATGTTGGAGAAATGATTTTTTTTGGCCGTGAAGATTTCTTTGTGATATTTCTTTGTTATTATCTTGTAAATGGTGTGGTTTTTATCTGAAGAGCACCTTTTCCACGCAGCTTCTGCTCTTCTACGCTCTTGCTTTAGCAACGTCAGCTGGTCATTAAACCAGCTGGAGTTGTTTTTCCGGATGCAAGTTTTGCGTTTTTGGTGCTACTAAGTCAGCTGACTGTAGTAGCGCCTTGTTGATGGCGTCAAGTGTTTCTGTGGCTGTTTGTTTTTGTTGGGTTGTTTTTATTTTGTTCCCTAGTGTTGTTTTGAAGAGTTCCGAGTGGAGCTTCTTCTGAGATCTAGTCCAGTGAGTTGTCACTGGTTTTGTCATTTTTTTTGGGCTGGCATTTTTGGTGATTGTGAATTTGATGGCATGGTGATCGGTCCATGGTTGCGGCTCATTTCCCAGGACGTCAATTTCCAAATCTTGTTTGAAAATGAGATCGAGCGTATGGCCTGAGGCATGAGTGGGGCCTTGTATTAGTTGCTGCAGACCTAATCCTTCCAGATGGTCGATGCAGGCGTCGGCTACGGGGTCCAGCGAGGAGTTGGCCCAGAGGTTGAAATCCCCAAGCACCAAAAGGTGTTTGATGTTTAGGGTATATGTGGAGATGAATTCAGTCAATGACGTGAGAAGGTGCGTTTTTGGGCCTGGTGGTATATAGCAAAGTAGCATATGGACCGTATCTTGGGGATTTGTTTGCAGCTGCAGAGTGAGGGTTTCCATGAATGGAAGCGAGTTTTGAAGGACTGGTTTGGTGATCGAGAGGTGAGTCTTGTGGATCACCGCCAGGCCCCCCCCCTCTTTGCCCCACTCTGTTTTGCATTTGAATGTGATAATTTGCTGGCACCAATTCTGCTAGAATGGTGTTGCAGTCGGCTGTCAGCCAGCTTTCTGTGATGAAGAGGCAGTCTAGATCGTGTTGAAGGATGAAATCATAGATTTCTTGTCGGTGTTTTACTGCCGATCTTGTGTTGACCAAAGCGCATATTATGCGCTTGGGCTGGGGTACCTGCGCGTAGTTTTTGACTGTTGATCGTCGATTGATTCTCAACAGTCGCTCATTCCTTAGAGCTTTTTTGGTGACAACTGGGAGTATAGAGGCAAATGGTTTTAGTTCCCGGATGGCTTCTGCAGAGTATTTTAGGTAACCCATGGTCGCAGAAAAAAACGCAGGGAAGTAATGTTGATTGGGGGGGTCTTATATGGTGATGGGCGGAAGACTGTCCAAGTGAGCCGTCACTCGTTGAGTCTTCTCTCCCCGATTGGTCCAGAGGAAGGCGTGCTGTGCCAATCTGCAGCGACCGGGGAAAAAAATTCCTTCCTGACCCCTCAATGGGCGATTATTTCTTCTTCTGTGTATTGATAAAGGACCTTAATTGTTATCTATCGACTTCCTTATTCCCATCCTTTTTCTTCAAGAATTGTACAGTCTCTCTCACATACTTCCACTATGTTCCAAACCCATTCACCCTACCGTACCACAAAAAAAGACATTCGTCTCCCCCTCTATATCTCCTCTAACCTCTTTATTTTCCTCTTATATCCCTTTGAGGGTTAATTGCTCCTTTCTATTTATAAATATTCCATAATGCTTGTTGAGGACCAAAATTCTTCCCATTTTTGCCATATTCCTGGCATTTTCATTTTTTATGTAACCTTCTTCTCTTATATGTCTTTCTAATACTGTATATTGTATTTCGTTCATTTCACATATCCATTCTGTTATCGTCTGACTTTTTGTTTCTCTCCACTTACGAGCTATTATTATTCTGGCTGCCGTTGTCATATGGTGAAGAATAACCGTTTTAATAATCTTTATTGAATCTGACATCAAAGACAATAATGAAATATTTATGCTTGGACTCATCTCCACTTTCTGATAAATTTCAAATATTTTTTTTACCAAAAATTTGTAGAAGAATACGTATCAGCCTATACCGAGGGAATTTCTTTTTCCTATATATATATTTTTTGGAGATATTTATTCAAAATTGTCGCTCTATTTTTGTTTATAGCACAAAATATAAAAACCGCAGAGGTGATCAAATACCAATCAAAAAAATGTTAATTCTTTATTTCCAGGTCTTAAATGGGGTTTTATCCAAGGAAGGGATTTAAGTTGTACTCCTATAATATCTTCTTCGAGATTAACCCATTGTTTGTTTTCCATATTGTGATGCCAATCTACAATCCTAATCAATGAGGCTGCTTGTAAATAAATTTCTCTTTTTATTCTGGAAGTTTTTTGGGCCCAGATAAAACTTCCTATTGCTTTTCTTAATTCCATCAATAATGTTTTTGGAAGGACTAAGGGTACTGTTCGGAAAATATATAATAATTTTGGCAATATGTCCATTTTTACTGTATTAATTCTTCCCATCCATGAGTATGTTATTTTTTCATATTTATGTAATAATTGAATTACTCGAATTGCCGCCTTGTAATTCAGGTCTTGTAACTGGTTTAAATTACTCGGGATATATATTCCCAAATATTTAATCATTTCTTGCTGCCATTTAAACTGAAAATCTTTTTGCAAAAGTAACTGTGTTTTTTCTGTTAGTGATACATTTAACATCTCAGATTTGTCATACTTAAAGCGGTTGTATACCCTGTTTTTTTTTTTTTTTTTTTACACCTGTAAAGGAAAAGCCATAATGAGCTAGTATGCACCGCATACTAGCTCATTATGAAATACTTACCTTAAAACGAGGTGAAGAGAACATACCTGGTCCACGCCGAGCGAGATGTCATCTTGCTCCGGCGTGTCTTCCGGGTATCGCCGCTCCAGCGCTGTGATTGGCTGGAGCGGTGATGTTAATATTTATCCCTTGAATATCTTTATTTTCCATTATTGCTATAATGAGATGTTCCATTACTATTATATATAATAAGGGGGATAAGGGGCATCCCTGTCGAGTACCATTTTTCTATATGCTCCTTTAAGATTCCATTTGTTTTTACTTTAGACCTTGGATTAGAACACAATTCGACAATCCTACTAAGCATTTTAGGGCCCATTCCTACCTGGACTAATGTTCCTTCTAAGAACTGCCATCCCACCCTGTCAAACGCTTTCTCAGCGTCAATAGATAAAAGACATGTTGGGATGGCAGTTCTCTGAGCATATTCTACCAATGTACAAGTTTTCATAATATTATCCCTAGTTTCTCATCCTTTCGTAAAGCCCGTTTGATCTAAATGTATATGTCTAGGTAAAATAGGTGTTAATCTAGAGATAATCTTTGAGTACAATCTTATATCTATGTTTGTCAGAGAGATTGGTCGGTAGTTATTACATAATGTGTGGTCTTTCTCCTGTTTTGGAATTAATGTAATATGAGCTTCCATACTTTGTGGTGAAAAAAAATGTGTTTTGGATATGGAGTTATATGTTTTTTTTTTAGGATAGGTGTAATTATGTCCTGAAATGTCTTATAAAATCTGGGAGTATATCCATCTGGTCCTGGGCTTTTGAAAGGGTGCTGTACCGTTCAGGGGTTAACACCGTTACGATATTCCATTCCACAAACCCAAGACAGCTTATCCGACACTCCAACAATACAGCAGACACGATCCATTAGAATTCCCCAGAAGGACGAGACACACACAGCTCTGTCTCTGGTTCCAAAACGAATGACACTTTAATGGTAACTTAGCTTTCTTATATACAGTTACAAAGCATGCTGCAGTAAGAAAAGGGACAGTGACACACTCCACCCCCAACATCACACAATGGGTGCTTCAATACACATTCCGTTAGATGATGACATTCAGATGAGCTAATTACTAATCATTACCCAGACAGTCTGGCTCTGCGATAAGTTATCCCCACCTGTTACACAAAACACATTCCTTTACTAAACATAATTGACATGCTAATTCACTACACCTGAAAGGTCAGACTTTCTGACACCGAATCTACAGGACTTTTGGAGTGTGTTAACTCACAACACATATTAGCATCAATAGAACTTTCACACAATACAGGGCTAGTTAGCATAGCACAATGAAATATCTTAGGAGCCAGACTAAATTAATACCTCAACAGTATGTGTGTCCCCACATGAATGAGTCACTCTGCTATTGACCTGTTGGGGACAGAATTAACCACCTGTAATATCTCAAGATATCCTGCAATACATGAATTATCATTATTGTCCCATCTCATGTAATTCATTATATCATTTCTCAGTCATCCTATGCCCCTACTGGACATAGGATGACCCTAGACCCAAGAGTCTTTAGTGAAGCTGGCGCAGGAGTACACCGCATCCTTCAAAAGTCTCTGGGTATCACGGGCCATTCCGTTACAGGTGCCAAGAATTTTGACCAGCCAATTTTTAGAGTTTTGTGTGACGTTATGTCCAATTTGCTTATTTTTCTTCCTTTTTTTGTTTTGTTCCAATACACACAAAGGGAATAAACACGTGTATAGCAAAACATGTGTTACTGCAATACTTTTCTGTGAGAAATATTTGATTTCCTGGAAAAAATTCTGGGGTACCAACAATTTCGGCCATGACTGTAGTTAATGCTGAAATATTATTATAACAAAATTCTCCTATTCTCTATTTAGATCAGCTATGGAGCCCCACATGCTGCACTGACCAACAGACAACTCTACCCATCCTTCTTCCATACCCTGCCCAGTGATCACATTCAGTTTCTGGCAGTTGTTAAGCTACTCAAACACTTTGGCTGGACATGGATTGGAGTCATTGCGTCCGATGATGATTATGGAGATAGTCAGACTCAGGAGTTGATGTTGAGTGCTGCCAGCCATGATGTATGCATTGAGTTTATTTTTAAAATACCAACTAATCTAGATGACAGAAATGTATTTTATAAGAAAGCAGAGATTCTAAATAATTCATCCTCCCAAGTTATTGTACTTTGTGGGAAATCTTCATATTTCATTAAGTACTTTATAGAAGTGGAATGCAAAGCCCAGAGTAAGACATTTATTGTTCCAGCAACATGGACTTTGCACAGGTTTTTTCAACCCCATAAAACACCATACCATGGAAGCCTATTATTTACACCACCTAAAAAAAGTATACCACGTTTAAAGGAACACTTGCAAAATGTTACCTCTGCCGATTGTACTAAAGACTTTTTACTAGAACAAATTTTAACAGACTACTTCGCTTGTTTAACATCAGATTCAGATTTCAATAGGCGATATGAAGAAACGTATAACGTTAAACTTTATAAATGTAATGCTACTCCTGACTTCTGGAAAAACATTATAGATTTTGGAACCACATATCATGTGTATAAAGCTGTCTATGCCTTGGCACAGTCTTTGCACAATATAGATTTCTATTTGTCCAGAAATGCCAGAGGCACCTTCATGAAAAATCAGAAGCTTTTGAAAGAGGTAATTTGTTTATGTACATGCAACTACTGCTATGTACAGTATATATATATTTCCACATTTTATTTTTTACCAAAAAAATTGGTTAATTTATATAAAGGATGTCTAAATCCCCCCCAAAACATAATATCATTTATTTATTTATATATATATATATATATATATATATATATATATATATATATATATATATATATATATATATATATATATATATATATACATACACACACAACTACTGCTATGTATCTTTTTTAAAAAAAATCTAACTTTTAACCACAAAATTTGTTTAATTTACTTCAGCCTTGGATTATTTGGCTGCCAAATGACCGAGACACTTTTTGCGAATTCGGCACTGCGTCACTTTAACTGACAATTGCGCGGTCGTGCAAGGTGGCTCCCAAACAAAATTGACGTCCTATTTTCCCCACAAATAGAGCTTTCTTTTGGTGGTATTTGATAACCTCTGTGGTTTTTATTTTTTGCGCTATAAACAAAAAAAGAGTGACAATTTTAAAAACAAAGCAATATAAAAGGAAAGTGTGGCACTTCTATTGTGGTTAGAGCAAGCAATGTACGTTGATTTTACTCCTCCCACACTACAGGCAGCCCTGTAAGTGAAAAAGTTACCCTAAGAAAGGGACAACTACCGTATTTATCGCTGTATAACGCGCACATGCATATAACATGCACCCCAACTTTAAGAGGGAAGTTTCAGGAAAAAAACGTTCCATAGCCCCCTGCGTATAACACACAGGCACAGTTTGCCCTCTATTTTCATTGTAAAAAAGTGAGTGTTATACGCCAATAAATACAGTAAATAATCCAGTATTGGTGACTGTAACCAAAATACTATATATTCTCTCTGACAAAAACAACATCAATCCAAAACAGTTTCTGGTGAGACCATGTAACACTCAAATATAAATAAATTACATACAAATTTACAAGTATTGGTGTGCTGTATACACATACAGCAATGTGAACCTCCGTGATCATACATCAAAGTGCACGTATATGCTGTATAAAATGTGTATATAAGTCCACAAACAAAGAATTAGAGGATGTCTACGTGGAAAAACAAAGCTTATAGCACTCGAGGGGTTACAACAGTCTCCCAACAGAAGATGGAAAATTCCACGTATTGAAGTTGCAAAACACCCAGGAGTGCCTTCACCATCCAGAGGGGGAAAGGAAAGATGGGTACTCTTACCGGATGCTGTGGACCCAGCTCGCCTTACAACGGTGGGTCTTAAAGCATAAAGTATCGATGCCTCGACGGGGGTCCTAGTAGATGTCTCATATACCTCTTTGGTGGGTCAGGATTGTACCCCACACCTTCTCCAAACCGTGCAGCAATCGATCCAAAAAGCCATAATTGTAAAATGGCAAATACGGTTTTGTTTTTACACCTCACCGGTAAAGGCATTTATGAGAAGGAAAAAAGAGAGAGAAACTTTCTCATAAGTGTAAAACCGCAGGTGAAATGTATTTAAAAACTCACATAGCCAATCCAAACAAATTTTCAAAAAAACATCCAAATAATAAAAAAACTCCAAAAGGCGCAGTGTATAGGTGGCTGGAGCCGGCGAATGTACCCCACGCGTTTCGTCTTCACAGACTTCCACTGGGGCATACCATTTTTACTTTTTGCTATAATAAATATCCCCAAAAAATATATTAAATTTGTTTTCCCTCAGTTTATACCGATATGTATTATTCTACATATTTTTGATAAAAAAATAAAATAATTTATGGCAAAGGCATCCACCCGTTCTGCCGTTCCTTGACCCAATCGCGGGACACCGGTGGACATTGAGTCCTGGGCGCACGGTCACGGAGACAGCGCACGCACGCCCGCTAGGAGACAGATTCAAAGCAATGTATATATACTGTACGTTGCTTTGCCTGCCCGTGCCATTCTGCCGACGTATAAGTGCTTGAGGCAGCAAAAAACAAAATCCCCCCCAAAAATACAATATACAATATACCGTATTTTCTGGTGTTTAAGACAACGCCCAAAAATCGGGGGTCGTCTTATACGCCGGGTAATAAATAATTGCCGCCCAATGGATGCCCTCTAATACTGTATGTAGCTTCAGCTACATACAGTATACACTGCTGAGCCAATCCCGGAGTAACAACCTCTGCCAATCCGAGCAGGCTACATACAGTAGCCTGCTCAGATTGGATTTGAGAGAGAGAGAAAGAGAGAGAGAGGCGCGGTCTGATGATGTTACAGCCTCTTCTAATCCAAGCAGGCTTTGTATTAATTAAAAGAATACATCACTCACCATACTTCACAGGGTAAATACATTCACTGATCTCTCACTACACTACATCCTGCTGTTTGCCTTTAAAGGAGTTGTAAATGAAAAAAAAATTCACCTTAATGCATTAAGGTGAAAAAACATCTGATGTTGCTGGCCCCCCCGAGTCCCCGTTTTACTTAACTGACCCGTTGAAAGTCCTGCG
The DNA here is from genome assembly GCF_905171775.1 of Rana temporaria. Classification (NCBI taxonomy): domain Eukaryota; kingdom Metazoa; phylum Chordata; class Amphibia; order Anura; family Ranidae; genus Rana; species Rana temporaria. The sequence goes on along the minus strand of NC_053489.1, from coordinate 657,295,238 downwards.
CGGTCCCGAGATCCTATTCGCCGCTCAGCCTGGCCGATGATTGGCTAGAGCGGATGGATTGAGAGCAGCGCAGCCATTGGCTGGCGCTGCTGTCAATCACATCCAATGAATCCAGTAAATTTCTTTAAACCATCTGCTGCAGCGAAAAAAAAATACAGTCCCTTCCACCCACATGCCCAGCGACTAAATGCAAACTTGTCAAAGCTGCTGGCTCTAAAACTTCTGCCTTTCCGCCTGGTGGATTCTGCCCCCTTCCGCAAATTTGCAGAATGTGCTGTACTGCAATGGCAGGCGATATTTAGGCGATATTTATTTTCACCAGTTTGATAAAGGAGCACGGCTGCCGTGTCACCTGCAGTACACACCCTCAGGAAACGCATCGCATTCCAGTGACGTCATCCATTCTTGCCTCTGTACCACTAGCATTCCAACCCTCGTTCTTACCCCTTCTCCATCGCAGCCAGTTGTTTGCATCAGTGGTGCAGAAGATAAAGGCGATTGAGGAAACAGCGTTCCCCGCGCAAGATCGGGCCATCCTCCTCCCTCCCTTCTTGTGTGTTCTGTGGCATAGGAACAATGGTCACAAACAAACATTAAAAAAAGGCTTATCAGTGCTCCAGCACGTTGGAACCATGTCTCTAGACACCTGCAACCTGGACTGGGTGTTAATATTACTGAGTCTATTTTGCTGTGGCTCTGATGAAGAGGGTCCTCCCTTGTAACGCGTAAGCCATTTGCGATGCCATCTGGTTCCTCCTAAAGCCTGGTCCATGTTGCAGGTGTCTAGAGACATGGTTCCAAAGTGCTGGAGCACTGATAAGCCTTTTTTTAACGTTTGTTTGTGAGTATTACTCTTGCTGTTACAATTTTTTAATACATTTTATCTTTGGTAATGCACAAGGTCGTGTGCCCTCCTTTTCTTTCTATATGTTTCAGTTCAAAGGATACCCATTGTTCTGAGGAGGGCAGCAAGACCTTTGACATTCCATACTCTATCCGAAGGGTTGGCTAAACCACCTACTCATAGACTAAGCGACATGTGGACATTGTGGCTGACTGCCTTGTCCATCGATGCCACAACATTGTCTTCCACATGATGGTAGAGAGATGGAATGGCCTTGCCTGAAAATAAATATTGAATGGGAACCTGCCATTGTGGTACAGCACATTCTGCAAATTCAGGGAAGGGGGCAGAATCCACCAGACGGAAAGGCAGAAGTTGTAGAGCCAGCAGCTTTAACAAGCTTGCATTTAGACACTGGGCATGTGGGTAGCAGGGACTGTATTTTTTTCTCTGCTGCAGATGGGGCAGAGAAAGTTGCAGGCTATAGTTTACAGCTGGTGGTGTGCTGCTGGCTGATGTGCTGCAAGGACCTGGGACATCCTATGCTATACCATCATCCCTGTCAGTGGAGGCTGCTGAGAGGTCATGAGGTATAGCAGGGACAGGCTGAGGTAAGAAGGAGGAACAGATTTGTGCCCTTTTTGTGTGGCTTTTGTGCCAATGGGTTGAGTGGTGGGAGGTTAAATGCCTTGTCAAGCATGTGGTACCCAAATGGTTGGCGTATTTGCCACGCTTGATGCGCTTGAGACAAAGTTAGCAAATAGCAACAGCGTGATCAGTTGCACATGTACTTAAAGCGGAGGTTCACCCAAATAACATGTATATAACATTACATTCTGCATACTTCCAACATGTACAGTATGCTGTTTATACATTTTTTGGGCTCTACATACCGTATTATTGCTATTTTCTACGCGGCTTCCGGGTACTCACTCCCACGGGAGTAGGCGTTCCTATGAAGACGCGCAATGTCATCTGGGACTTCGCCCAGATGATTGACGTCTTGAGAAAAACTTCCCCTCGGCGGATAAGGCGCATCACGAGTTTCCGAAAGTAGCCGAACTGCGAGTCAGCTCTATACGGCGGCTGCACAGTCAGCTCTACACGGCTCCTAGTCGGTGCGCAAGCGCCGTATAGCGCCGTATAGAGCTGACTCGCAGTTCGGCTACTTTCGGAAACTTGTGACGCGCCTTATCCGCCGGGGGGAAGTTTTTCTCAAGACGTTAATCATCTGGGCGAAATCCCAGATGACATTGTGCGTCTGCATAGGAACGCCTACTCCCGCGGGAGTGAGTACCCGGAAGCCGGGTGGAAAATAGCAATAATACGGTATGTAGAGCCAAAAAGATAAAAATAAACAGCATACTGTACATGTTAAAAGTATGCAGAATGTAATGTTATATACATGTTATTTGGGTAAACCTCCGCTTTAAAAAGGCCCAGACAGCTGAGCTGTGGGAAGTGGGCCAGGAGATAAAAGCTCCACAATGTCACTGACTTCCGGTTCCAGCGCTACATGAGGAGGAGGTAAGCAGAGACTGCTCCCGCTACACTCCTCTCTAAATCCTGCTAATAAGCCAGCTGCTGCCTTCGGGGGACCCCCCACAGCGTCAGCTCGCCGGCAGAACCCTCATGGATCGTTTTGTGGAGCGATCCAATAGCCGATCGCTCTCTTCCACACCGCAACTCTCGGCTGATATAGCAAGTTAGCAACAGCAGCCAGCAAGATGGCGGCTGCTCCCAGCGATACGGGACTAATACAGCCTCACACAGGCACGGCGGCTAGTGACCCTACGTCTCCTGCTGACATAGCACAAGCAGTGGTAGCTCTGTTAACACCTACCTTAGCTTCTACGGTGGATGCTGCAGTGCAGAGGGGTCTGGAGCAGCTGCATGTTGAACTCAAAGCCCAGGCTGACAGAATCGCTTATACAGAGGAGAGGATCTCGGTGCTAGAAGATGATAATGCAGCCCACTCTGCTGTCCTTGCTCACCTCTCACACTCTAATAAAGACCGGTGGGCAAGCTGGATGATTTAGAGAATCGTGGACAACGCAACAATTTGAGGGTAATTGGCCTGCCTGAATCACTCTCTAATGTACAGCTCATGGACATCTGTACCAACATCATTCCTGAGCAACTTGGCATTCGCACCCCATGTGTCATTGAACGTGTGCATCGCATCGGCCAGCACACAGAAAAACGTGCTAAAGCTAGACCTGTTATCGTCAGATACCTTAATTACGCTGACAAGAATGCTATTCTGCAGAAATTCCATCGCTCGTGCACACTTTCTGTTGAAGGTGCAGATCTGCTGTTATTCGCGGACTATTTGATAGAGGTGATGAGACAACGTAAAGCATTCTCATCAATCTGCTCAACCCTGTACAGCAGTCATATCAAGTTCACCCTTGCTTACCTTGCTCTTCTCCATATCCAGTCTCCTACAGGGGAACATCTCACCTTCTCATCACCGGCTGACACAGAGCACTACATCAACAATCCTTCAGACATGGACACGGAAGTCAATAACTCTGCCGATGACTCTCCCTAAACTGCGGGTAAATCATCCCGAGCCTCTAGTAGGAAACAACACAGTCCAGAGAAGCGGCCATACAAGCGTGGTCGCTTTGCCAATCAGGCTAAAGGCTCTGAAAATCGCTGAACTCTCTGATGCACGTATCCCGTTGGGAATTTGTAACTTTAATCTCTGCTCCCTTTACACCTCCTAGTCTGCTCTGTATAATGAAACCACAGCGATATATATATATATATATATATATATATATATATATATATATATATATATATATATATATATATATATTTTTTTTTTCTGATTAGTTGTATATTGTATTTAACATGTTTCGGTTTAACTTTCTATACACCTGTTATTCTCAGCCAACCTATTGTTCCATCGATTGGTTGAAATTCTGAAGTTCTACCCAGATATTCCTATGCTGTCTATTATTGCCTGCTAACAGAGGGTCCCCTTCCCTTTACCTCCCCTACTCCCTCATTCCCTTCTCTCCTCCTGTGGGGTCTGTCACCACTTCCCCTTCCACCCCCTCCTTCCCCCGGGGCTTGATTTCCACCCTTAAGGGAGGAGCAGACAATTAGCGGGAGCTCTGCGTGAGAGTTGGTCCCCATGTGGAAAAAAGTGGAGTCAGTAATGTACACCAGGTGTTTTTTCCACTTGGCTTTTTTATTTTTATTTTTAATTTTTTCATCCTATTACCTGCTTGAGTTATTTACCTGTTATGCATCTCTTCCCTCAGAAGTACTCCAATATACGTATACCCCTCACACCGATGAAAAGATGAATGTCATAAGGTTATATATTGTGTTAACATTTTTTTAGTCCCTTATTCAACAGACATGGCTCATCAAAGTGACAGGGATAACCTGAAGATTATATCCTGGAATGTTAAGGGACTTCGTTCCCCCAATAAGCGTATGCAAATTCTCAGACATTTAAAGCGTCTCCGGGCTGATGTGGTTCTCCTCCAGGAGACCCATCTATCCGCTGATGATTTACCACATCTTCGTAAATTGTGGGTAGGGGATGTTTATGGCTCTCCAGTGATAGGTCGCAAGGCCCTGGTGGCTATTTTACTGCATAAAAATCTGAGACATTCCATTTGAGATGTCTGGGCTGACTCGACTGGCCGCAAGGTGACACTACATTTATCGCTAAACTCTAGGGACATTGCTATCACCAACATATATGCTCCCAACTGCCCTGATACTCTATTCTTTCGAGACATGGTGTCTTGGGTCCTGAATGCTCCTGAAGCTCTTCACCTGGTTGGAGGAGATTTTAACTCTGTCATGCATGCATCAGAAGACAGAGATAGTACTCGATCCCAGAAACCACGGAGTCCTGGCACTCTGAATGCAGACCAGTCACTCTTAGCCCAGGCCATTTCATCAATACATTTTATAGTTTTCTGGCACCTAACCCACCCGAAAAGATTTTACCTTTTTTTCACCTCCCCACAACTCTTTTTCGCGAATCGATTATTTTATTTGCATCCCAAGCTTTACTGCCAACGCTTCATGATGCAGAAATCGGCGACACAGTGATCTCAGATCACAGTCCAATTACTATACATTTGACCAGTGTCAATCTATCATCGCCCTCGCCTACATGGCGTTTCCCCTCATATTTAGCGGAGCATGAGGATTTTCGCCACATGCTTTATGACACCTGGGCGGATTATGCCTCCACTAACAGAGCACACCTAACCGATCCTGACCTCTTTTGGGAGGTGGGTAAAGCCTTCCTTAGAGGGAAGATTATCTCATATATTGCCCAATTCAAACGACACTCCCGACAACAATATATACAAGCTAGTGAAATGTTACGCTCAGCGCATGCAACTTTAACACATACTCGCACCTTGGAGACCATTAAGGCCTGGAAGCTCGCTAAATTGAACTTTGATCTGTGGGCTGAGCAACAGGAAGCAGCTAAAACATCTTAAGCTACACTCCGCTTCCACAGGTTTGACAACAAGGCAGGCAAACTTTTGGCCAGACCGACCTATATTACTGCTTTAAGGAATACTGCTGGCTCCCTTGTTACCTCCCCTGCAGAAATTAGTAAGCTGCTTACTGACTATTATACTACTTTGTATTCGGAGGACGCGACTGACCAGATAATGGCGGAGAAGCTTTTATCCAAGGTTCGACTACCCCAACTCACCTCTACACACTTAGAGGCCCTTAATGCTCCTATCACAGTGGAAGACATTCAAGAAACAATTAAATCCCTAGCCTCATCTAAAGCCCCAGGCCCTGATGGATACACTGCCGAATTTTCTAAGTTGACTACCGACTTCATTCCGACACTCTGAGACACGTATTTACTGCCATGTGGAAAGGGGGCCCATACCTGCCCACAGGGGTTCAGACATATTAAAATAATATCTAAAAACGGGAAAGACTCATTGTACACAGGTTCTTATAGGCCAATTTCGTTGATCAACGTAGATGTAAAGATTCTTTCTAAAATAGTTGCCTCACGCCTAGCCATCATACTACCCTCCTTGCTTCACCCAGCTCAATCGGGCTTTGTTACAGTGCGTTTAGCGACTTTGAACATTCGTAAAGTCCTGCTAGCGCTAGAATATGCCAAATCACATCCAGATCAAGATACTGCCATCATCTCTCTAGATGCCAAAAAGGTTTTTGACAATATCAGTTTTTTTCGTGGTTATTTAAGGTTATGACTGCATTCGGTTTTTCGGGCTCCATTATAAGTTTTCTACACCAAATGTATGCATCCCCAACAGCTCGCCTTGTTACTCCGGATTTTATATCAGGCACCATACCTTTGACTAAGGCAGTGTTTCTCAATTCCAGTCCTCAGGCCCCCCCAACAGGTCAGGTTTTCAGGATTTCCCTCAGATGAAAAGGCTGTGGTGATTACTAAGGCAGTGAAACTGATCAAATCACCTGTGCAAAATAATGGAAATCCTGAAAACCTGACCTGTTGGGGGGGGCCTGAGGACTGGAATTGAGAAACACTGGACTAAGGGAACCAGACAGGGCTGCCCCCTCTCCCCTTTGCTCTTCAATATAGCAATTGAACCTCTATCCAGAATCCTTAACTCACCGGATGGTGTTAGTGGTGTCACTGTTGGCGACCAAACTTTCCGATCCACTTTATTTGCGGATGATATTCTGCTCTTCTGTCCAATTCCTCTGTCAGATTTTGCTACGTTACGTGACATATTTGCGGCCTTTCGAATCAGCTCTGGCTTCAGAATTAATTATGATAAAAGTGAAGTTCTCGCGTTAAACCCCCAGCTGTCTGGCAAATGGCGATTGACTTCCCCATTTACTTTAGCCACCCATTATATCACATACTTGGGCATACACATAGGTCGAGAGCCTTCATTCTTATATACTCTTAATTATCCACCTTTAATAATGAAAAATGTGAAGGAGTTGGAAGCTTGGGCGGCCCTCCCCCTCTCGCTCTTTGGGAGATGTCACCTCTTTAAAATGGTTTCATTTGCACGATTACTCTATCCAATGCAGACCATACCTCTTTTATTAAAATGCTCGGATGTGCAAAAAAACACGCATAGCTCTCCAGAAACGTTGTCTCCCTAAGTCCGAGGGTGGTGCAGGCTTGCCCAATTACGTTTTTACAATCTCTCATGTCTACTTAGACAAGGTCTAGATTGGCTGTCTAGTAAATCTCGATATTCAAATTTTGTCCTTGAGGGGGCTCTGGTTTTCCTGCACACCCTTCCAGCCATCCTCCACTCTACTCTAAAAGCCTTGCCTTTACATCTCCGATCAAATGTCCTCATCAGGGACACAGTGGTTGCTTGGAGGGATGTGCAGAGACTGCTGGGGCTGCCCTCAAGCATATCTAATCATCTCGTTATCCAGGGCAACCCCATGTTCCCCCCTTTCACTATCTATGAAGCCTTCGATTTTTGGAAAACATGTGGCCTCACTATGGCTACTCATGTATACTGTGACAAACCCGGTGAATTTAAATCCTTTCAGGTTCTAGCACGCAAATTCTCCTTACCGCCTTCTCATGCTTTTCACCACCATCGACTATGCACATATTTACGAACCTGCCATGGACCCCAAACGGATCCCCTTCCAAAATCCTACATCGATGTAGTGCTCCAGAAAAAAACGATTACTCTATCTCCAATCTCTACTCTCGCCATCAATCAGATAAATATCATCTTACCCCATTTCAGAAGTGGTCCTCAATCTTTAATGACTCTGAACTCCCAGATAAAGCCCTACAAAGCTATGGCCACATTCACAAACTCATTATTTCAGAAGATTGGCAGGAAAACTACTTTAAAATCATCCACAGAGTATATTATCCATTCCGCACCAACGTCTCAGAACCTACCCAAGCTCAATGCCCTTGGTGCTCCTTATCCCGCCCTACACTGCTACACCATTTGTGGGAATGCTCAACAATCTCGAAGTACTGGGACTCAGTGATCAGTTATATATTCAAAGTCACCGGCCTCTCCTACCTCATCGGCAGATCCACCCAAGCTTACACACTGGTCCCACATCTGTCTACTAGCGGTTCGCAGAATGATCATGTGCCACTGGATCACATCATCTCCACCTTCCCTTCAAGCTGTGAAGCGAGCACTACTGTCGCTTTTTCATATTGAGAGGTTAGACACCATAGTCTTAAATTTCTGCTCTACCACTCCTTTCTTCTCTAGGTGGCGAAAATATATGGAATATATGTTCACTACTGAGGAACTATCGTCAATCGTACATCCATTCTGACTGGTACCTGAAACGAGACCTTACCAACACCTTGGGCAAGCTCAAAATAACTGATCTATCCAATCCTGCCACTTTGATCCCCTCTCACTGTGTTACTGTAATAGTATTGTCCATAGATCACAATTCCATAGTTCCTAACAGGAAAATCTGTCTAACAATGTTATCTTTTTACCACTCATGACAGTCCTCCCCTTAGTTCAGAAAGTACTGCTTCCACTCCTGAGGGTTTTCTAGTTTGTTATACTGCTATTGTTATCTTCATGTTAGGTAATATTTCATGTAATATGGTGTACAGGTAAATACACCTCTCCCCCCCCCTTACCTCCCTCCCCCCCCTGTTTTCTACCCGTTTCTTCCCTTAATTGTCTTGTGCACTGCATTGTTACCATGTTTTTGAGCTTCTTAGCTCTATATGTTTTCGCTGTATGCTTGTTTTTTTCATCCTTTGTATGGTAATAACCCAATAAACATTTAACATAAAAAAAAAAGCTCCACAATGTGATGGAAAAGGGTGGCTGCTCTCTTCTCTTCCATGATGGCTGCCTCATTGGGGTTGTGCCTCATTCTCACTTTTCTCCTCTGCTATATCTGGCACCCAAATCGAGTCAGTGACCTCACCATCATAATCATCTCCTCCATCCTCATTACCACTGGAGACAACTTGTAAATATGCTACAGCTGGGGGAACATGACTGCCCATTTCTGTTCCAGTGCTCTCCCCTCTCTGTAGGTTCATGTTCCTGTCTTCCTCAACTTCAGACTTAGGACCAACATCTGAATCGAATAATGGCTGTGCATCATCAAGGGGCAAGTGGCTGACGCTGTGTTAAAATAATTCAGCTGTCTCCTCCATGCCTGATGCTATGGCAGAAATAGCTGTAGACAAGGAGGCAGGTTTTGCAACTCTGGCAGCTGCAGGGGACTGTGTGCTAGTCTCTGCTTGGCTGACGGAGGATGAGGAGAATGAGGATGGTTTAGTAAGCCAGTCCACCATCTCTTCTGCATACTGTAGTGTAGAAGGATAGAACGGGCAACATCACTAAACAGAGGGAATGATGCCCTGCCTGAGAACTGACCATGTCCACCTTTGCCTGTGGACACATACGCTGCTGGCCCTCTTACAGTGCCATGGGAATGTCTGCCTCTCCTTGCTGTCCTCCCAGACATGATTGGGGGAGTGAAGGGTGCTTAATAACAAAATGAAATAAAGATGTGTAAATGTGTACGTGGATGCACTTTAATCTATGGAAAGTGGTGTTTGGTGCACTTTAACTGCTTGCCACCCGCCGCACGCCGCACGCAGATATACATCTGCAGCATGGCACGGGCAGGCAAAAGGACGTACCTGTACGTCCTCTTTAAGAAGCGGTTGTTGCGATCTCCGTGAGAGCACCTGTGGGTCCCGCGGACTCGATCACTGTGGGCATACCTGCAATCGTCTCACGGAGAGATAGAACAGGGAGATGTTAGTGTAATCACAATATCTCCCCGTTCTGCCTAGTGACACTGTCACTGATTGTGTTCCCTGTCATCGGGAACACGATCAGTGATGTGTCACAGCAAGCCACGTCCCCCTACAGTAACAATCACTCCTTAGGGAACACTTAACTCCTACAGCGCCACCTAGTGGTTAACCTCTTCACTGTCAGTGTCATTTTACAGTAACCAGTGCATTTTTATAGCACTGCTCACTGTAAAAATGACAATGGTCCCAAAAATGTGTCCAAAGTGTCCGATGTGTCCGCCATAATGTCGCAGTCAAGATAAAAATTGCAGATCGCCGCCATTACTAGTAAAAAAAATATTAATACAAATGCTATAAAACTATCACCTATTTTGAAGACGCTATAGGCGCAAACCAATCAAACCAATCAATAAACGCTAATTGTGATTTTTTTTTTACCAAAAATATGTAGAAGAATACGTATCGGCCTAAACTGAGAAAAAAAAACATTTTTATATTTCTTTTTTGGGGGATATTTATTATCGCAAAAAGTAAAAAATTTGGATTTTTTTTCAAAATGATCGCTATATTTTTGTTTATAACATAAAAAATTAAAACCGCAGAGGTGATCAAATACCACCAAAATAAAGCTCTATTTGTGGGAAAAAAAGGACGTAAATTTTGTTTGGGAGCCACGTCGCACGACCACGTCCGTTAAAGCGACGCAGTGCCGTATCGCAAAAAGTGGCCCGGTCATTTTGCAACAAAATGGGGGCTTAAGTGGTTAATTTGACACGACACAGACACACACCCCAGATACACTATGGTATTGCAGTAACGCATAGAACTATTAGCATTAAACTTGCAGTAACACAATGATATATATGGCGTTAAACTTGAAGTGATGCAATGAAATATATGGTGTTAAACTTGCAGTAACGCACAGAGCAATATGGCATTAAACTTGCAGTAAGGCACAGAACTATATAGTGTTAAACTTATAGTAACGCAATGAAATACATGGCGTTAAACTTGCAGTAACACACAGAAAAAAAAACTGTTAAACGGTCACTACACTTACACTGACTGAGCTATCCCTACATTCACACTAATGTAAAGATGAATGGTGGGCGCACTACACTCACAATGACTGAATTATCCCTACAAACACTAATGTAAAGATGAAAGGTTGCACTACACTCACACTGGACTATCCCTAGCTGCACACTAAACTGATATTCTACTGACAATAGAAGCAGAATAGCACACTATAGCACATTTATGCCGCATACACACAACCGTTTTTCATGACAAGAAAAATGCAATTTATTTAATTGGTCATTAAAAATGATCGTGTGTAGGCTCCAGAGCATTTTTCTCGATTTGAAAAATGGGCATTAAAAATTTAGAACCTGCTCTATTTTTTCTCTACGTTTTTCACGTCGTCATTTTTCTCGTCGTGAAAAATGGTCGTGTGTAGGCTTTAACGACTGGGAAAAAAACATGCATGCTCAGAAGCAAGTTATGCAAAGGGAAATTTGCATAATCAAGCCCAAAGGGTGGCGCCATTCGAATGGAACTTCCCCTTTATAGTGCCGTCATACGTGTTGTACGACACCACGCTTTGCTCGAGCATTTTTTTCAGGATTGTGTGTATGCAAGGCAGGCTTGACAAGAATCACGTCAAGAAAAACTTTTAGCTAGATTCAGGTAGGGGTGCGCATCTTTGCGGCCGCGTATCGTATTTACACTACGCCGCCGTAAGTCAGAGAGGCAAGTACTGTATTCACAAAGTGCTTTCCTCCTAAGTTACGGCGGCGTAGCGTGAATAGGCCGGCGTAAGTGCGCCTAATTCAAATGAGGATGTGGGGGGCGTGTTTTATGTATATTAACTGTGACCCGACGTGATTGACGTTTTTACGAACGGCGCATGCGCCGTCCGTGTACATATCCCAGTGTGCGATGCTCTAAAGTACGCCGCAAGGACGTATTGGTTTCGACGTGAACGTAAATTACGTCCAGCCCTATTCACGGACGACTTGCGCAAACGACGTAAACTTTTCAAATTTTGACGCGGGAACGACGGCCATACTTAACATTGGCTACGCCACCTAGGGAGCATGTTTATCTTTATGCGGCGTATTTCTTATGGAAACGGTGTATCTTTACTGCGATGGGCAAGCGTACGTCCGTGAATCGGCGTATCTAGTAATTTACATATTCTACGCCGAACTCAACGGAAGCGCCACCTAGCGCCCAGCCTTAAAAATTACACTTTAAGATACGACGGCGCAGGCTGTCGTATCTTAGCTAGGTTTAAGTGTATTTCAGTTTGAGAATACACTTAAACTTAGGACGGCGCAGATTCCGAGTTAGGTCGGCGTATCTACTGATACGCCGGCCTAACTCTCTCTGAATCTAGCTATTTGTTTTTTTCCATGACATTAAAAACGGTCGTGTGTACACGGCATAACTGTCTAATAGCACTGAACAGGGCCCTGTTCTATCTCTCTCCACGCTGCCATCACACTACAAATGGCCGCTATAAAAAGAATACTTTTATAATGTGGGGCAAGAGTAACAGCAATGAGCCATGATTGGATACAGTCATCATGTCCAATCATGGCTCTGACAGTGCTCTGTGCCCTGATTGGGTGAAGCTTTTATTGCTTCAGCCAATCAGGGCTTTTAATGCACTGTGTGGCAGCGTAGTGCATTGTGGTCATTCGGTGGGCTGAACAAACAATCAAGCGACCCTATAATTAGGTTGTTTGCAGAACTTCTGAAAAGCCAATCGTTGGCCGGAACTCATGCTTGGTCCAAACCATTCACCCATCCCTAGTCACTTAGAGCAAAAGAGTGTGATGAAGTGGAAGCTAGAATTGGGGGTCTATTTTTGGAGGGTCACCAGGCTAGAAAGTCTAGTGTGTGGCGAGGGACAGCCTGTTTGGGACCTCGGGAGTAGATCATGGAAAATTGTGCTAACTGTGCTGCTTGGTAGTACCGCCAAAGGTTTGGGAGGGCGAGCTCTCCCTGGGTATGTAGACGAAAGAGTATAGTTTTGAGACACCGATGGCCTTTTTCCACCCAAATAAATTGTATTATTTTTGACTAGAAACTGTTCAATTGTGCCCTTCTGATTGGTACATAATCTGCTTTTTTCAACAACTTTGTATGTGCTGTTTTCAAGCTAATTTAAGCCCTAAACACATCCCCAATGACCCCAAAGCAGGCTGATTGTTGCATGTATTGGAGAAGGAAATAATAATAAATGTGTTTGCCATTTAAGTTAAAATATTGAATGGTGGTAGAGACTTGGTGTTGTCTTGTTCAATTTATTTTCTTTTTTAGTTTTTAAGAAGAGTCCATTTACAAGATCCCACTGGAGAAGAAGTATATTTTAATGAAAGAGGAGATATGTGCACGTTGTATCATATTAGCAGTTTTGGATTCAATTTTGATTCTACACATGTATTTGTACTTATTGGAAGTTACAATACAGTGTCTCCTTATGGAGAGGAACTTGTGTTTGATGGATTACCACCAATATGGAAACATGGTGAGGTTTGTGTTTTTACTTGACTACTAATTTTTACATGTGTTAAGCAGTATAGGAGCTTACTGCTATTCCCCTTCAACATTCCTTTTGACCTATCATCAACATGGGCTGCATTATTGGGCAAAGGGGGTGTGCATGAGGTAGAAAGGGATGGGCAAGCTTTAGTACTTTGAGAAAGTATTGAAGTTTGCATGTCACCGGCCACTGTAGGATATTTAAGGTGACTGCAATTATGTGTAGGCATCTCTAGATGCCTACAAATTATATATGCAGGTCCCTAGCGATGTCTACAGAAGGGTTCATTTAGCAAAGTGAACGTAAGTGGTTGTAAAGGCAGATGATTTTTTTATCGTAATGCATTCTATACATTGAGATAAAAAAAATCTGTGTGCAGCAGCCCCCCTCATACTTACTTGAGTCCCATCTCGATCCAGCGATGCTGCACGAGAAACTCAAATGTCCGGGACTCTCCCTCTTCATTGACTGAGACAGCAGTGAAGTGCCATTGGCTCCCACTTATGTCAATCAAAGTCAGTAAACCAATGAGGAGAAAAAAGGGGTGGGGCTGTCTGAATGGACCCATCGAGCTGCATCTCGGCTCGGGTGCCCCCATAGCAAGAGGGGCCTGAGAAGAGGAAGATCTGAGCTTCTCTCTGCAAAACCACTGCACAGAGCAGGTAAGTATATCATGTTTGTTATTTTTAACAAAAAAAACAAGACCTTAGTATTACTTTAAGTAAGGTGAAGCTATGTTTGCTTCATTCACTTCAATACTAGACACTTTCATCCCCTTTCTGCCGAGGCCAATTTTCCGATCTCAGCGCTGTCACACTTTGAATGCCAATTTCTCAGGCAAGCGACACTGTAACCAAATAAAATGTTATCTTTTTTTGAGACAGATAGAGCTTCCATTGCATTTAATCACCACTAGTTTTTTTTTGTTTTTGATTTTTTTCTATTATAAATGAATAATACCAAACATAAAAAAAACACACACTTTTTCCTTATTTTTTTTTATAAAATTTTGCAAACAAATTATCGTTCTTCATATTTTTTAGGCCAACATGTATTCTGATACATTTCTTTGGTAAAAATAACCTAAATCAGTATAAAATATTTAGTCTGTGTAAAATTCATAGGATTTACAAACTATGGGGTTGATTAACTACAACTGGGGAGTGTGATTGGACACAGCTATCACAAGGTACAGGTGCACTGGGATTGGACCTGTCTGTACCATTTGATCACTGTGACCAATCAAAGAGATCACAATAGTACATAATGAATGGCTATCAATAAAAGCCATTCATTGTCTACATTTGACATGTGACCAATTACAGCAATCCCATAGTATAGGGTGACCAGACATCCCCGGTTTCAGGGGACAGTCCCCTGATTGAGGACACTGTCCCCAGACCAAGTCTGTCCCCAGTTTTGTCCCCGGATTGGATTTGAACAGGGGCTGGGGCAATTTCAAAGACAGTCAGTGCAGAATAAAAAATAAAAAAAATCTCGCCTAGTAGCTTAGGGGGTGTATTTTTTTCCATTATCTGTGGCCCTTTCTGATGATCATGTGCTGGTCAGAATGGAGTGAATATTTCTTCAGGTGTATGCCCATTCCGCACCGCTCGCATGTTCTTCTGCCTTGGCTCAGGTCTCGGCCAGCCGCCTGCCTGTTTATCTCCTTGCCTTCCCTGGCGGAGTGATCTTCCTTCGCCCCCCACCCAGTAGTAGCCGGGAACCCAGAGAGTGAGACTTGACAGACTGTGAGGGGGGCGGTGGTGGGCAGAGAGTCGCTGATTGCCGCCATTACTACTAAAAAAAAAAATATGTCCCCTGATTTAATTTAAAAAATCTGGTCACCTTACCATAGTACCCAGATCGACCTGGTACAATATACTTTCATCTGCTGTGTCTGGTGGACACAACATTTAACAAATCGCACTGCTATGTGGCAAGGTGTATGACTGAGAGGATGTCATATGTTGTCCACCCAGAATAGCAGTGCTCTTTTTTTACTATTGGCCGGGTGGGTAGTTAAATACCTAATCATGTGTAGCGCCCACTACCTTTTTGGTATGTGCTAAAATAGAGTTAGTTGTTTTAAACTGTCAGTGCAGGCAAAATCTAGTCAGGCCTGTGCATTAAGCTAGGCCTGGTTGTTTTGATCTGGGACTGGTAATGTCAGAGTAGCAGTGGGTGTGGTCACCTGTGCTCAGGCTCTGGAACTCTTCCCCTGCATTCAGAAATAATATTCTGGCAGCTTTGACCAATCCCCAACTAGTGCTGGCAGGGGGCGGGCCTGCTATATAATCTGAGGTAACATACCACTGGGGAGGAGTCATGAGAGGGAAGAAGATGGGACAGTAGTGTCTGTGTGAGGGTCCCAGGCCTGAGGGCCTACCAGGTGCTGAGGAGAAAGTCCTGATGGAGGACCACTTTTCTTTAACCACTTGCCGCCCGCCCTATTACAAAAAGACGGCGGCAAAGTGGTTTCAATATCCCCCGGGGGCACGCATCGCGGCGATCGTTTTTTCAGGGTGTCAGTCTGACACCCTGCAACACCGATCTAGGTAAAGAGTCTCTGACGGAGACTCTTTACCACGTGATCAGCCATGTCCAATCATGGCTGATCACGATGTAAACAAGAAGAGCCGGTTATCAGCTTTTCCTCACTCGTGTCTGTCAGACGCGAGTAGAGGAGAGCCGATCGGCTGCTCCTCTGACAGGGGGGGTTTGTGCTGATCGATTATCAGCACAGTCCCCCCGAGGATGCCCACACTAGAAAACCAGGGATGCCACTAGACCACCAGGGATGCCACCAGACCACCAGGAATGCCCACCACCAGGTATGCCACCCTAGACCACCAGGGATGCCAATCAGTGCCCACAATTGATTCCAATCAGTTCCCACAATGGATGCCAATCAGTACCCACAATGGGCATCACTGATTGGAAAGCATTGTTGTTTGGCACTGATTGACATCCATAAGTACAATATAATACAGTACATCCGTGCCACCTATCAGTGCCCATTCATGCCCATCCGTGCCACCTATCAGTGCCCATCCATGCCCATCCGTGCCACCTATCACTGCCCATCCATGCCGCCAATCTGTGCCCATCTGTGCCGCCTATTTGTGCAAATCCATGCCGCCTATCTGTCGCCATCTGTGCCGCCTATCAGTGCCACCTATCAGTGCCCATCTGTGCCACCTATCAGTGCCGCCTATCAGTGCCCCAGCAGTGGTGCATATTAGTACCCATCAGTGCCCATCAATTTCACCTCATCAGTGCCACCTCATCAGTGCCCATCAGTGCCGCCTTATCAGTTCCCGTCAGTGCAGCCCCATCAGTGCCCATCAGTGAAGGAGAAAACATACTTATTTACAACGTTTTGTAACGGAAACAAAAAAAACATTTGTTTTTCAACATTTTCGGTCTTTTAAAAAAAAAATTGCAGAAAATAAAAATTGCAGAGGTGATCAAATACCACCAAAAGAAAGCTCTATTTGTGGGAACAAAATGATACAAATTTAGTTTGGGTACAGTGTAGCATGACCGCGCAATTGTCATTCAAAGTGCAACAGCGCTGAAAGCTGAAAATTGGTCTGGGAAGGAAGGTGTATAAGTGCCCTGTATGGAAGTGGTTAACACCGCGGAGGAGGAAATCAATGCTAAGAGAAAGGAACCTAGAGCTGTTACTGTTGGACTGTGCAGTTGAACCATGTCTCTTCCATGGACCGGGGACCATGGAACAGGTCAGTGGGTACATTACAGCAAGTGATGGGACCGGAGGAGTCTATTCAAGGAGCTTGGGAATATCTGCTGTTGCCCCTAGTAACTAAAAGCCACAAGGGGGTGTCTTAGACGGGATGTTGCACAGTCAGTCCTACACAGCAGGGTGTTACAAGGAGGGACTCTAACCTTATCTCATTTCTTTATGGAAGGCCGGAGCCGGGGAACTTAGCCTTTCCATTACTGGACTATTTGGGCCTAGTAGTCTGGCGGTTACCATTTGCTACTAAGAGGACTGTGGGGTCGGAAGGGGGTGTATGAGGATATCTTCCGGACACAGGGCCGGCATCTGGATAGCTGTTTATCACCATAAAAAGTCATTCAGAGTGACTTGTTCTAAACCAGTGGTCTCAAAGTACCGGCCCGCGGGCCATTTGCGGCCCGCGGACCAGTTATAAATGGCCCGCAGGCAGGGTGGAAGTGAGGGGAGCAAAAAAAAAAAAAAATTTTTTTTTTTTTTTTTTGAGCTGGAGCCATCTGGTGGTGAGCCGTTGGTATTACAAGTTATTACCACCAGATGTGAGCTGGCGCCATCTGGTGGTGGCCGTTGGTATTACAAGTTAAGCATTACAAGTTAAACAGCAATTCTAATGTCATTTTACACTATTTTCACTGCCATCTTCTTCCCTCTAATTAGAACCCCCAAACATTATATATATTTTTTATCCTAACACCCTAGAGAATAAAATAGCGATCGTTGCAATACTTTCTGTTACGCCGTATTTGCGCAGCGGTCTTACAAGCGCACTTTTTTGGGAAAAAATTACACTTTTTTTAATTAAAAAATAAGACAACAGTAAAGTTATCACCATTTTTTTTAATATTATGAAAGATAATGTTACGCCGAGTAAATTCATACCCAACATGTCACGCTTCAAAATTGTGTCCGCTTGTGGAATGCCGACAAACTTTTTTACCCTTTAAAATCTTCATAGGCGACGTTTAAAAAAATCTACATGTTGCATGTTTTAAGTTACAGAGGAGCTAGAATTATTGCTCTCACTCTACCAATCGCGGCGATACCTCACATGTGTGGTTTGAACACCGTTTACATATGCGGGCGCTGCTCACATATGTGTTCGCTTCTGCGCGCAAGCTCGTCGGGACGGGGTGCGTTTTCTGGCTCCTAACTTTTTTAGCTGGCTCCTAGATTCCAAGCAAATTTGTCAAACCCTGACTTACACCAGTGCTGGTGGTAATAATGCGCTCGCTGACACCAGTGCTGGTGGTAATAATGCGCTTGCTGACACCAGTGCTGGTGGTAATAATGCGCTCGCTGACACCAGTGCTGGGGGTTAATAATGTGTTCGCTGACACCAGTACTGTTGTTTTTGAAGTTTGAAAGTTTGCATGCGGCCCCCCATGGCATATGAAAACTTGTCTTGTCAGGTAATTTGAGTTTGAGACCCCTGTTCTAAACAGTGCAGCATAAAGGGAGAAATAGTCTGCAGTGACACAGCTCACTAAGCTACAATCTTTGCTGTGCCCTATTCTCAGAATGTAAATGACTAAAGTGCTAATATCTATGGGCATCCCATGTCACTACACCCTTCCCCAACTCTGCCCAAGCAATCTTTCTAATAAAAATACCACAAGGTAAAGCAAGTGACTCTTGATTGTGTCTTATGGATGAGGAGAATGAACAGGATGATGTGTGGATCTTTTGAACTTGTGCCCAGAGTGCACCGCTACACATGTGTAAGGGGAAAAAATAGGATTGCTGCTTGCACATGATTAAACAGCTTGTTGTATTTGGTCACATTAAACTAGAATGAAGATCGTTGCTTATCCAAGCCACTTCTACAGTTCTAATGAGTTTTCGAAAAATATCCCAACATTTACTGTATATCCACACAGGTTGCGCAGACACCTTAGTCCATCCATCATGGGATGTGCCTAGGCAGATGTTAACTGTCCAAAAACAGAATGGACAATCAACTTCTGCCCTGGCAATAAATAGTGATTGGATTAAAGCAGTGTACCCAAGTAAACCCAAAAAGCAATAATGTATTATATGATATAGATGTGATGGCTGGCTTCATTTTCTTTCTTTAGACTTTCATTCCTTTATTTTTATCTGGTGATCTGGTCAGTAACACACTTCTTGTCTCCACCTTAGACAGAGGAACAACAGAGACAGCTTCAGACAGCAGTGTAGCCAACCTGAGAAGAGCATAGTGTTAAGGCCCATACACACAATCTGACTTTTCGACAACAACGGTCTGACGGACCTGTTTTATTGGACAATCCGACCATCTGTATGCTTCATCGGACAATTGTTGTTGCTTTTTCAACTGACAAATGTTTGCTGTGCATGTTCTAAAACTTTTCGACAACAAATGTCCAATGGAGGATAATCCAATCATGTGCTGCAGGGTAGTGGTACAGGATCACAGGAGGGACAGGAACAGGAACAGGTTTAGGTTCAGGTCAGGGCTCAAGGACAATACCAAGGCAAGTGTGTGAATGCTTGCTGGGTATAAGTACACATCTCCTGCAATTAGCCTCAGGTGGTGCCTGATCGCAGGAAATTATGTCGGCTCCACACTGCCAGCAGACACCAGCTGGTGGACACCAGTACTGCGGCCCAAAGATCTAACTGTGCCACCAGTAGGTGAAAGCTTTCTTGACAGCTCCAGGCTGTTAGGAGACACCTGCTGGCGGACACCAGTGCTGTGATCCAAAGAACCGGTAGCACCACCAGCAGGTGAAACCTTTCCTGACAGTACCCCCACTCAAAGGAGTGACCTCCGGACTCTCCAACTAGTTGCAGCTGTAAACCATCCATGGCATCAAGTCAGGCAGTGGGCTGAGGCAAATCAAGCTGAGCATGTAAAAAGTCCATGGTATCAAGCCAGACAACGGGCGGAAACACATCAAGCTGGGCAGTAGGCACTTTAAGCTGGGCAGCAGGCATATCAAGCTGGGCAGCAGGCACAAGCACATAAAGCTGGGCAGTGGGCACATCAAGCTGGGCAGCGAAGCACTTTAAGCTGGGCAGCGGGTGTCAAATCATCTGACTGGAGAGAACAGATGCTGGATCATCAGGCCGAACAGCGGGCACTGAAACATCAGGCCGGGCATTGGGAACTGGATCATCGAGTTGGGCATCAGGCATTGGTTCATCAGACTGGACAGCAGGCACTGGAACATCAGATTGGGCAGCACCAGAACATCATAGTTTCTGCACATTGTATTAAACTCCAGCTCAAATCCCTGCCATCAGTCACGCCCACCCTTACATGGCTTAATCATAGAGGACCAGTGAGCTGGGATTGGAGCTGAAGCCCATTTTTCATTTACTTCACAAAAGAGTTACATACAGTGTGCGGTGGTATTTGTATGCTATATTGCACAATGTTAAAGTGCTATGTCTCTGCTAGTATCTGAATGCAGATAAACCTGGGGGACTGATTATTATTATTTTTATACAGTATTTATATATAGCGTCAACAGTTTGTGCATCGCTTTACAACTTCGGGGAAGACAGTACAATTACAATACAATACAATACAGGAGGAATCAGAGGGCCCTGCCGGTTAGAGCTTACAATCTAGAATGGAGGGTCAAGTGGAACAAAGGGTAGTATCTGTGGAGGATGATCAGATGGCCAAGATGGAAAAAAAAAACAGTTGTTAGGTGTGGGTAGGATAGGCTTCTCTGAAGAGAAGGGCTTTCAGGGATTGTCTAAAAGCTAATAGAGCAGGAGATAAGCAGACAGATTGGGGTAAGGTGTTGCATAGGCTTGGAGAGGCTCTGGAAAAGTCCTGGAGGCGAGCATGGGAGGAGGTGATGAGAGAGCTAGAGAGCAAGAGGTCTTGCGAAGAACGAAGAGAACGATTAGGTTGATATTTTGAGACCAGTCAGTGATGTAGCTAGGGGTAGAGTTGTGGATGGCTTTGTAGGTAGTCGTTAGTATTTTGAATTTAATTTGTTGGGTGAGTGGAAGACAGTGGAGGGATTGACAGAGAGGAGTAGCAGAGACAGAGCGATTAGTAAGGTGAATGAGTCTGGCAGCAGCATTCATGATGGATTAAAGGGGGGATAGAGTATGCAGAGGTAAGCCAATGAGGAGGAAGTTGTAGTAATCAAGGCGAGACATGACTAGGGAGTGAATTAAGAGCGTTGTTGCATCATTGGTTAGAAAGGGGCCTATTTTGGAGATGTTGCGGAGGTTGAGGCGGCAAGATTTGGACTGTGATTGGATGTGGGGCTTAAGGGAGAGTTCAGAGTCCAAGACTACACCTAGAAACCTTGGCGTGCGGGGATGGGCTGATAGTTGTGCCATTAATTTTGACAGACAAATCGGGGGAGGAGGCACGTGGGGGAGGAAAAATTATAAGTTTGGTTTCGAATAAATTAAGTTTGAGGAAGTGGTGTGACATCCAGACTGCTATATCTGATCGTAAATTAGTGATATGTGAAGAGAATGATGGAGTAAGTTGAGGGGTAGTGAAATAGATTTGAGTGTTGTCAGCATAGAGATGGTATTGGAAGCTGTGGGAGGCTATCAGCTGACCCAGGGTTAAAGTGTAGATTGAAAAAAGGAGGGGTGGGTCCAGATAAGGGGGGTGTGGTCTGCGCATGGCTGAGTGAGGGAGTGAGGTGGTGAGCTCCCGTTCCCTTCCGCAGCTCCAGGAGAAACATCCGATGTGGTGGAGATGACCTGACTCCGCGAGTGGGCTTTTTGATCCCCCCCCCGTTGTGTGTACCAAGTCGGCTGGGGAAGCATAGCCGGAGACCCTCGTAGCAGCGGTGACGCGTCCTGGGAGTGGTGTTGGAGCGAGGGGCTGCGAATCGGCAACCTGCCCGGAGCTCCGACGTGCACGTGGAGGGAGACGCGTGTGGGGAGAGAGGAGAGAGGAGAGCACGCCCAGCTGGCGGTTCGGGGGATCAGGTCAGCTAGTGAACGGGCTGCGGGACCCCCGACGTGGCCTGGGTGAATGCTAGTAGAGCCAGCAGAGCCAGCAGAGAGTGAAGGTGCGCCCAGGACATTTAAAGCGCCACTCACAGTGATTGGGGTGCCGGTGCCAGTGTGAGCCCTGATTGTGGTAGTGAGAGAGGGTGAGGGATGCACCAGGGCAGACTGAGGGAGAGCCGGACATCCCGCAACGCAGCAGCAACATCAGCAGCAGCACAAACGCCAATTTATACACCCAGACCCGCGGAGCAGCAGGAGATCCAGAAGTATTTTTCCGCAAAACAAGGGGGGGGTCGCCTCTCTGAAGGTAAGCGCGGACTGTCTGACGGAAAGATGCAGGTGAGCGGTGGCTCCAGTGTGTTGTTACCCCAACAAGGGTTGATTGCTAGAACTGATGTGGAGGCGTTACAGTCCGCGTTACAACCCGCATCACAAAGCCCCTGTTTGTCTGCACCTCTGGTAGGAGCTACAGCACTCCCCCCGGGCCGGGAAGCTGGAGTGCTAAAAAATGAAATGGATATTTTGAAAACCCTGATTCAGGCTCTCCCCACCAGGGCCGATATCACAGAGCTGATTTCAAAAGTAGAAGAGGCACACGCTAAGGACTTTGAGGGTGTTCGGAATGAAATACAGAGCTTAGAGACCCGCACATCAGCAGGGGAGAGTGGGTTGAAGGCACTGGAAGAGCGGGTGGGATTACTGGAGAGGGAGGGGAGTATGCAGAGGGGCATCTCGGTCTCCTTACAATTACAGTTGGAGGAACTCCAGGACAGGAACCGCCGTAACAATATACGAATTCGGGGGGTCCCAGAACCAGTAGATCAGGAGGTTGTGCAGGACATTGTTAATCATATTTTGCAGGGTTTGATGAAGGAGCCGGTCCCGGTGAATTATGTGATGGATAGAGTGCATAGAGCCCTGGGTCCCAAATCAAGAGACACTAACCGCCCTAGGGATATTATAGGTCGATTACATTATTTTTCACAAAGGGAGGCAATTTTACGGAGGGCATGGGAGGTGGGGACCATTGACTTTCACGGGGCAACGGTGAAAATTTTGCCAGACTTATCTAATGCTACTCTCCACCGAAGAGGGCTACTCCGCCCAGTACTTGACCGGGTAAAGGCCTGGGGGGGGTCGTACAGATGGCGATTCCCCATATCAGTCCTTATTAAGAAGGGACAGTCCTCATTCTGGTTGCGTTCAAGAGATGATCTTACAGGCCTATTTGCATTTCTGGAAACTGAACCATTTGAGGTACCTGACTGGGTACAGTTGAACCCTAGAACAACGGACTTTAAAAGGAATTAGACTCTGATTTTTTTTTTTATTTTTTTTTCTCTTCCTTTTTTTTTTTTTTTTAGGAAGAGTTTGCTTCTGGGGATGCTCTTTTTCGTTTTTGGAGACTTTTTTTTTTTTTTTTGGGGGGGGGGGAGGAGCGGATGGGGGAATAATGGCGGACTAACAGCGGCTGAAGGATAGCGGCTAAAGGATAAACAGGGACAAATATGAGTATGGTTTAGAGCCTGAAGGAAGGGACTGGAGAATTTGTGTAACCTGGCTATGTTTATATATATGTTGCCTAGCATGAGATTGGTATATATACGTCTGATTTTTTTGGGGGGGGGGGGGGGTTTATAGGGTTTTTTTTTTTTTTGTTTTTTTTTTTTTGTTTTTTGCTGGGTATGATTGATGTGGGGGGGAGGGGGGGTGAGGGTAAGGGGGGTGCACAGAAGGGGGGGCGGGGGGGTTGGAATTTCTGGTTATGGGGTTAGTGGGCCCCTCCATGGCCTTTCTCCTTTTGAGGGTATATAGATACGCCAAAAGAGTGTCATGCTACGCTACCCCTGTTACTAAAAATTCTTAGGATAATATATCAGGTAGTGGGCTTTTCCACGTATCGGGTGGTCTCTTCCTTTCTTTCTTCTCTCTTCTTTTTTGAGACTAGTGTTACGGTCCTGGTTTAAGGGGGGGTAAGGGGTTAATCTAAGGGGTTTTTTTTATGGGTTTTCTTATGGGTTTTTTTTTTTTTTTTTTTTTTTTTTTTTTTTTTGGGTTTGTTCCTCTTTTGGGGGGGGGGGGGGGTTTCTTCTTGGGTATTATTGAAGACACACGACAGAATAAGGGATCTAGCACAATACACATTATACATAGGGGGGAGGGAGAGAGAGGGTTTAGAGATGGATAGGGTTCCCTCCCTTTTTTTTTTTTTTTTCCCAAATTTCCAGCTTGGTTTGTTAAACTGGTCATTAATGCACAAGGAGAGCACAAGTATTTGTGGGGCTACACTAAAGGGGGGAGTTGTTAGGGGGGGTGGGGGGGGATGGGTACAGGACGACGACCAGGGAGGGAGGAGGGTGGGACCAGGGAGGGAAGGGAAGAATGGGGAAACATATTGTATATATTGTATAAACAGACTTAACATACCTTGGATTCCCCCTCCATAATATCAACCCGATTGACCCCTGATTATACTAGCAATCTAGTCAGGTAGGAAGTATGATAATGCAGGGTTTTGTATACCTGTCAACGATAGATTTTTAAGTGTATCAGTTGAAGTTGACAGGAAACGCAGGGTTTGAGCGGGAGGGGGTAGCAAGGCTCAGGATGGAAGGAGCCAAGGGGGGGGAGGGGGGTGGGGATTTAATAATAATTTTTTTTGGGAGGGGGTTGTGGGGGGGATTCACTTGAGAGACATTGTAGGGCAAAGATTGACTTGTGAATACTTTAGGTGCCGGGGGGGGGGGGCCGTTGGGCCATCCCTCTTTTTTCCTTTTTTCTTTTTTATGGGGAAAGGAAGGAAGATTTTTTTTTTTTATTTTCTTTCTTCCTTTCTCCTTCCTCCAGGGCCGCTCCCATCTATTTTTCCCTCTCTTCTTTTTATGGAGCAAGTTTTGATCCCTCGGGGAGTTTGGTCAACTATTTTTTTTCAGTGGTTGGAAGGAGCTGCGGGGGGGGGGGGGGGTGAGGGGAGTTCCCTCACCGGGAAATGCGCGGGTGAAGTTCCCCTACTAGGTCAACACTCATAGGGTATAGCGAGTGTAAAAGCAGAGGCTTATAGATATCTCCGGAGGAAGGGGAGGGGGGTTTATGATCTCCTCCTCGCCGTTCGTTGATATCAAATAGAGTAGGGAAGGGGTGGGTTTTTTTTTTTTTTTGGTTTTTTGATTTTTGTTTTATCTCTCTTTTTACTTTCTCTTTTTTCTTTCCCTCGCCCCCCTCGTCCCCCCCGCGGACTCTCAGGTTGTGACTTGATCCGCATCCACGGGTACCTTACTGACTAGGAGATGGATTCCCTGGCTGTGATATCAATAAATGTCAAGGGTTTAAATATACCCGAAAAAAGGAAGATTTTGGTACAAGACTTGAAAAAAAGGGGAAGTAATATTGCCTTGATACAAGAGACCCATTTTAAAACGGGAGGGCCGTTCTATCTGGCAAGTGGATCGTTTCCATGGGTGTATCATGCGACGAACCCAGAGGCCAAAAGAGGAGGAGTTTCTATCCTGATCTCAAAAAACACCCCGTGGTTATTTACAGAATCACTGGTGGACCCAGGGGGGAAGTATTTAGTGTTGAAAGGGACTATAGCAGGCATGGTAACTACTCTGGCCACCTTTTATTCCCCTAATACACAACAAGATAGTTTCTTGAAAAAGTTCTTGGATGATCTGGCAGGTTTTCGGGAAGGTCAGTTGTTGATGGGAGGGGACCTGAATATGCCATTAGACCCAAAGGTAGATACATCAACTGGTGGGTCCTCAGTCACGGGGGGTACTAGGAAACAAATTCAACATATGTTACAACAGGCAAGATTAATAGACGTATGGAGATTGATGCACCCCGGGGAACGAGACTACTCCTATTACTCTATCCCACATAAGAGTTATTCACGCATAGATTACTATTTTATTCCACACAACCAGTTACACTCGGTAAAAGAGGTTGGAATAGGGGAGATTACGTGGACAGATCACGCCCCAATTTCTTTGAGGTACGCGTTAGCAGACTCCCGGTCCCTGGGGCCTGGACAATGGAGATTGAACGAGAGTTTACTGCAGGTGGAACCTATTTTAGAGGAGATACGGAGGGAAATAAAGTGGTATTTTGAGACTAATGAGACCTTGGATTGTAATCTGGGATTGGTTTGGGAGGCCCACAAGGCGGTAATAAGGGGGGTCCTGATGAAGCACGGGGCAAGGATCAAGAGGGAAAGGGAACTAAAGGTAACAACCTTAATGACAGAAATTGTAGATCTGGAAACAAGACATAAACAGTACCCCACTCCAGAGTTAGAACGGGACCTACGGGCGGCTCGTAGACAGATCTCAGAAATACTTTTATATAGAGCTAAAAGGGCCATACAAAGTGGTAAAAGGCAGAACTACGAATTCGGGAACAAAAGTGGAAAACAACTGGCAAATTTACTAAAGGAACAACAGATTAAGACCTACATTCCAATGATTCAGGGGACAGGTGGAGAGAAAACGGTGTTACCTAAAGAAATTGCAGGGAGTTTTGGAGAATATTATAGTTCCCTATACAACCTACAAACAAATTCACAGGACCGGATGGGAATGGATAACTATATAACCTCCTCGGGCATCCAGAGTTTAACGCCAGAAATGAGCCAAGAGATGGAAAAACCCATCACATTAGAGGAACTACAGGAGGCAGTGAAGAAGGGGAAAGGGGGGAAAGCACCCGGGCCGGATGGATATACCATCCAGTATTATAGAGCCTTTTTACCAGAGCTAGGCCCATATATGATAAAAATGTTTAATGATTTAGGGGAATCGGGCACTTTTCACCCCGACTCATTAAAAGCGGTAATAGTGGTTATTCCTAAAGAAGGAAAGGATCCCTCCCAAAGGGGGAGTTACAGACCGATCTCTTTGCTAAACGAAGATTTGAAGCTCTTTGCTAAGATCCTAGCAGGGAGGGTCCAACATAATGTACCAGGACTTGTCCATAAAGACCAGGTGGGATTTGTGCAGAAGCGGGAGGCCCGAGATAACACGGTTAAGACTATGAACCTGATCCATCTGGTTAGCGCTTCCCGAACCCCATGTGTCTTTGTAGGGACGGATGCAGAAAAAGCATTCGACCGGATAAATTGGCAATTTATGTTTGCAGTGCTGAGACACATGGGGTTCGGTAGAAAGATGTTGCAA
Source organism: Rana temporaria (assembly GCF_905171775.1). Classification (NCBI taxonomy): domain Eukaryota; kingdom Metazoa; phylum Chordata; class Amphibia; order Anura; family Ranidae; genus Rana; species Rana temporaria. The sequence continues at coordinate 657,268,205 of NC_053489.1, read as the reverse complement.
TGGATTGCAAGTAGCTACACACATCCAGAGGCGCAGGTTAGAGTAAATGGAGTTTTGTCGTCACCCTTTAAACTCTCTAATGGGACAAGGCAGGGATGTCCTCTCTCGCCGTTATTATTCGCTCTGACAGTGGAGCCCCTTTTGAGTAAAATACGGTTGAATAACGGTGTTAAAGGGGTGTCTTTGAGAGGTACAGAGTACAAATGTTCAGCATACGCAGATGACATGATGTTTAGTTTAACTAGCCCAATGGAATCCCTCCCCAATCTAATACAAGAACTGAGTGAGTATGGAGAGTGGTCAAATTTTAAGATCAACTATGATAAATCGGAGGCAATGGGAGTGGCGATCCCAGGGAGAGATTTAAAGTTATTGAAATTAAAGTACAGATTTAGATGGTCAGATACCTCCCTCACGTATTTGGGCACATCCATCCCGGCGGATCTAACACAAGTGTTTAAACTTAATTATGTACCTTTACTGTCTAAAATACGGGTCCTCCTGGATGGATGGCAGAGGGGGTTCCATTCGTGGTTTGGGCGATCCAGTATCGTCAAAATGAGTGTACTGCCCAAGTATCTGTACCTCTTTCAGACACTCCCGGTCGCAATACCGAAATCCTTTTTTAAGCAAACACAGTCCCTTATTAATAGATTTATTTGGGCGAATAAACGCCCAAGAATTAAGGCTCGGATAATGTCATTAGCCAAACGGGATGGAGGAATAGCGGCCCCAGACATCTATAGATATTACCAGGCGGCGTTATTATGTCGACTTGTTGATTGGAGCAGACACGTAGGGGACAAGCTATGGCCAGGGTTGGAGCAGGATCAGTGTGACTGTATACTGCAGAGGGCAGCATGGTGTTACCAGGGGCTCCCAAATGATGTCAAGAAACACCCGTTGATAGGTCCCACCCTTCGGGTGGCTCATAAGCTATTTGCTAGAGGGATACTATCAACGGATGATTCACCACTTTTCCCAATCTTGGGAAACCCACAGTTTAAACCAGGCTGGATGAAAGGACCATTTAGTAAATTAATAGAGCAGGGGTGGTTCCAGGCTTCGCACTTCTTGAAGGAGGGGGCCTGGACTACTCGACAGGAGATGATATCGGGTGAGCTACCCTATCAACTCGATTTTTGGCGGTCTTTACAATTACAACATTATTTTAACACCTTGAAATCCCCAATTAGTTACGGGCGAATTTTGACAAGGTTTGAGAGGTACTGCAGCGGGGGAGGGACCCTACGGCACCCTTTATCGAGAATTAGAGAGTTACTGAACACCCCAACAGAGGAATTTCAGATACCCTTCTTCCATAAATGGGAGCGTGAACTGGGGAGACTTTTTACAGATGAACAAAAGATCAAAATAATTCGGAATATTTTTGAAACATCTATGTGTGTAAAGACACAAGAGATGAACTATAAAGTCCTGTCACAGTGGTACCGGACACCGGAGGTATTGAACAAGTGCTATCCAGACATGGTAGATAGATGCTGGAGGTGTGGGAAGAGGGGAGGAACCCTAATGCATATTTTCTGGGCTTGCCCTAAGATTTTAAACTATTGGGGTAGGGTCCGGGAAATAACACAGAGATTTAGTGGGACGCAGCTACCAGACGAATGGTCTTTTTATCTGTTGCAAGATACAGAGATGTCAGCAAGACGATATAAGAGAACAATGACCTGCCACCTTTTAAATGCTGCCCGAGCATGCATACCAGGGACATGGAAGCAGACATCCCCTCCAACTATAAGGATGTGGCTTAATAGAGTTGAAAATCTGAACAGAATGGAGGATCTGGTTTGGACCTCTAGGCAAAAACGGAGGGTATATTTAGAAACATGGGCAGAGTGGAACATATTTAGATATTCGGAGGAGGGAAAGGCCTTGATGGATGCGGATTGAGGGAGGGGTGGACGCGGGGGGACCTGTTGGGGGGAGGAATAATGAGCTTTTTTTTTTGTATTTGTGTTTTTTTTTTTTGTTTTCTTTTTTTTTTATGTTTTCTTTCTCCTTTTTTTTTTTTTTTTTTTTTTTTTTTTTTGGGGGCTTGTTTGTTTAGTTGGGGGGGGGGGGTACAGGGGAGGTAAGGCAGGAGGAACAGACTAGTTGCCCCAAGCCCGACGGGATATGGATTTCCCGTCGGACAGGTGGCAAAAGGGAAGGAGGGCAAAATGGTATTAGGGGAGCGGCCCAAAGTAGATTTGGGGTAGTATGGAAGGAACAAGTATAGGAAGAAAGATAATGTAACATATTATGAGCCTCTTTTCTTCCCCCAAAAGAGATCCACTTCCCCTTTACTTTTTGTTTCTATTTTTTCTAAAGGAATTGTTATGAAGATAATACTGTTACTTATGTATTGACTGATTTAAACCAGAGGAATGCCTCCTAGGTTTCTGTATACTCTTGCTTTGCTAAAAAAAAACAATAAAAGAAGATTGAAAGAAAAAAGGAGGGGTCCAAGAACAGAACCTTGGGGGACTCCAACAGAGAAAGGAAGAGGAGAGGAGGAAGTAGAATTGTAAATAACGCTAAAAGTGCGGTTGGATAAGTAGGTAGAGAACCAGCGAAGAGTACAGTCGCGGAGACCAAAGGCATTGTGTTTTTTTAGGAGGAGGGGGTGGTCAACCGTATCAAAGGCAGCAGAGAGGTCCAGGAGTAGGAGTACAGAATAGTGTCCCTTAGTTTCAACCTAGTAGATCGCTTGTTAGTTTTAGGAGAGCAGTTTCTGTGGAGTGTTGAGGGCGAAAACCAGACTGAAGGGGATCAAGAAGGCCATTATCGGCAAGGTGGACGCTCATTCGGTTGTAGACTAGACGTTCAAGGAGTTTGGATCAAAAGGGGAGCAAGGAGATGGGGCGTAGGTTGTTAAGGTTGGATGGGTCCAGAGAGTTAGGGAAGATGCCAGAAGAGAGGGAGAGATTAAAGATGTGGGTTAGAGAGTGTAGAATAGAGCCAGGGGGTGAACGTAGCATTTGCGAGGGAACAGGATCCAGGGGGCAGGTTGTAAGATGGACGCTGGCAAGTAATTTAGCAACCTCGTCAATAGTGGTGGGGTTGAAAGAGGGGAGCAATGATTGTACCTGTGAACATGAGGTGTAAGGTGTGGAGGGTATCTGAACAGTAGAGATCTCCTTGTGAATTGTATCAATCTTCTGTTTGAAGTGATTGGCGATCTCCTGAGCAGTGAGTGAGTTAGTGGGAGGAGGCGGTGGAGGACGAAGTAGAGTTGAAGGTAGAGAAGAGTTGATGGGACGGGATATTAAGTTTTTAATGAAAGTGATGAAAAAGGTCTGCTTGGCAGTGAGGAGGCTGGAATTGTATTTTTGGAGGGCAGATTTATACTGGCTGAAATCTGTCTGGGACTTTATCTTGCGCTACAGGTGCTCGAGAGCACCGCTGTGTTTTTTCAGACTTCTAGTGTCATCTGTTTGCCAGGGTTGAAGGGGACGGTGCCTGATTCTGTGTGTAGTGAGGGGGGCCAGTGTGTCCACTGAGGCTAGAAGTAAAGTGTTGTAGACAGAAGTGGCTAGGTTGGTGCAGGACAGCGGTGCAATTTTGTCATTTTTTGTCATTTTGTCATTTTGTCATTACTGCAGGCTTGGAGTGGGGCAGATCTGTTATGGTATTTGAGCATATTTAGCCAATGCTACCCCCTCAGTCACAGAGGGATTTTTACAATTAGGGATGGCCTGAACACCCCCGGCTCGGTTCTCGCCAGAACTTTCTAACATCACAAAAGTTCGAAGCCAAACAACGAACCTCATTAAAGTCTATGGGACCCGAACGTATAAAGTAAAAAGTTCGCATTTTGAAGGCTTATGCCGCGTACACACGGTCGTTTTATGTGATGAAAAAAAATGACGTTTTTAAAAACGTCACTTTAATTGACCGTGTGTGGGGGAAAACGTTGTTTTATGTCTTCTAAAAAAGTACCAAAAAAAATTGAAGCATGCTTCAATTTTATGTGTCATTTTTCAAAACGTCAACTTTTACTTCACAAAAATTGACCGTGTGTAGCAAAAACGTTGTTTAAAACGACGTTTTTTCATCCGCGCATGCCCAGAAGCTACTTATGAAGCAAGCTTCAATGGAAAAACGTGGTGGAACGTAACCTCGCTTTGCTAGAACATTGTGAGAAAAACGATGGTGTGTAGGCAACTTCGTCTTTGAAAATTGAAGTTTCAAAAACGTCGTTTTTTACTTCACAGAAAATGTCGTTTTTTTTCATCACATAAAGTGATGGTGTGTATGCGGCATTATATGCAAGTTATTGGGCATAAAAAGGGTATGGGGGGTTCGGCTGCTGCCCTGGGGGACATGTATCAATGCAAAAAAAGTTTTTTAGAAAAATAATTTTTAAATTAGCTTAAAGTAAAACAATGAAAATGGAAAAATTCCTTTAAATATAGTGCCTGGGAAGTCTCCTTAGTCTACCTGTAAAGTGGTGCATCTGTACCATGTATAGAACCTTCTGCAGCATAAATGACATTTGAAAAGAAAAAAAATACATTTTCCCAAAAGCTTTCTTTACTTTGTAAACAACGGCTTGGGCAGCCAGTCTGTATGAAGAGACCAGAATCTGTGTGATGAGGCACTACAATAATATTTTTCTTAAAATGTTTGTCTTCTAGATTCCAGTGTCTATGTGCTCTGACGACTGTCCTCTGGGTTCCAGAAGAGTCATGAAAAGGGGGATTCATCGCTGTTGCTTTGAGTGTATTCAGTGTCCAGATGGGGAGATATCCAATGAGACAGGTAAAAAATGCTTCATAGTTATGGAGTGCTCACCCCCTAAAGGGCCTGCTGATTTGGTCCCAGGGTTTTTTACCCAATAAGTGCATTAGGAGGTAGGCACAAAATCTAAAGGTGGATACACACATTTTCTGTAGATTTTTTTTCCTTCAGATTTGCCAAAACCATATAATATGAGGTCAACCCTTAAGAGTTTCAATTTGTATGCAATCAGGCAGGTCCTTGCACTACATGGTTTTGGTAAATCTAAAGAAAACCTGACAACAAAAGTTGTATAATGTGTATGAGTTCTAAGTCTGTACTAACAAATGTGTCTAGTTGGATGCCTTCTTCTAATATCAGACAGACATTTCTCCCACAAACTTTTCAGACCAAATCCCAACACAGCTGGACTACCCAGAAGGGCAGTAGCCCTTCAGGCTGTGATCTTCTCCTCCTAGACCCCCCTCTGCTCCAGGCCTCAAGATATTTATCCTCCCTCCCAGCCACTTAATGAGCATTAGCCCCGAGCTGGGACCAAAGAGTAGACCAGACTAATCACAAGCAGCTCCACTGAGAACAGAGGAAGTAAACAGCTCAATTTACTTAACCTAGCATCTGTCTAGGAGGGTGCTACATCTGTAATATTATCTTCTTAATTTCCTTAAAGCTGATCTTGAGGTTTCATATAACTTTAAATAGTTTGTTTGGACCAATCGGGACTGTGACATTGCGGCGGACACATTGGACACCTAACTGACACTTTTGGGGGACCAGTAACATTATTACAGGAATCAGTGCTAAAAATATGCACTGTTATTGTACTAATGACACTCGTAGGGAAGGGGTTAGCATCAAGGGCAATCAAAGGGTTACATTTGTTCCCTAGGAGTGCTTTCTAACTGTGGGGGGAGGTGCTTTGACTGGGGAAGACAAAGATCTGTGTTTCTGCTTAACAGAAACACAAGGTCTCCATCTTTCTCTCTCACAGAACTTGCCTTGTTTACATAGGCAGACCGCTGTTCTGCCTCTCTCAGGAACGATCGCGGGGCACCAATCACAGCAGGAACGGATCGCCGGTGGCACGCATGTGCGCTCCAGACACAGAACTAGAATTTAGGTGCAGATACATGATTTCTATGCAAAATTAAAAACCCTGGAAACAAGTACATTAAAAGAACCTGATAACTTAAAAAAATTCTGCTGTTAGAGATTATTTCAAATGATTCTCAGAAAAAACATATGCACTTCTGCTTGAGTATCATTTCTAAATATAGTGTGCACCTGTATTTAGATTTTATTTTTTATTTTTATTTTTTCAAAATGCATGTGACTAGATAAACCTCAGGTCTTATTTGAATTAATAACTTAGGGAAAAAACATGTTGTAGCATTCTGATTACATCATGAGCTTTCATAACTTTTTTTCATCGAACCAAACTGACCGCCTCAGACTAAGGATGCATGGCTACAATTAAGCCCATGTGCCTAAAATGCGTCAGTAAGAAGTCCTTAGATGGGTGAAAACTTACGATGTCATGACGGTGTAGTCTTTCAGTGGTCTATTAGAAGCAAGGACTCCCTTTCTATCTGGCACCTGACCCTTTGAAAATGGTGGAAATATAAGCTTTGGAAAAGAGGATGGCCTTAAATTTCCAACTGTTAGTAAACACATTGGGGGTTATTTACGAAAGGCAAATCCACTTTGCACTACAAGTGCAAACTACGGGCTAGATTCACAAAGAGATACGACGGTGTATCTCCTGATACGCCGTTGTATCTCTGAGTTCTGTCGGTCAGATCTATGCGCCTGATTCATAGAATCAGGTTCCGCATAGATCTCCCTAAGATCCGACAGGTGTAAGTGACTTACATCAAAAAGTGTGGAAGAGGGCGCTAGTGAGAATAACACCTATTGATTGGGACACCCTCGGTAGGAGGATCTCAATGGTGAGGATGAGATATAAATTAAATTAAACACTCCGGTGAACAAAGAAAAGGTGCATAAATTGGATCTAACCACAATATGTGCAGTGAATTATCAATCAAAAAACAGTAAATTAGCCGCAACAAACTGGTGTCTTGAAAATAAATGTAACCACTAAAAGTGAAAGAACAGTTGAGTGTCTCTTGAGTGGCACCTCAAACACATGAAAACGGAAAACCACAGTCTTTAAGTGATTGCCTTCACAGGTAAATTCAATCTGAAATCATGCAAAAAAGTCTTGAGTGATACTGCAGCCACCACCATCTAATGAGACTTCACCTGATGTGCTCTTGCCAGGGGGTATGCTTACCAGATAAAGTGGACCCCTTTAATGAAAAAGTGGGTCTGTAAGGCTGAGCAGGTCTAAGTGCCTGCACACTAATCACCAAACGTTCAGACTGCTGCGATCATAAGACCAATGATATCCAGGAATCCATCCACAAAATAAACGAGAAAAAACTATAATGCATTAACGCTTTAATGAACCATCATAACAATAAAAAGCTGATTGGCCCCTTACTTTTGTGGGTGCCTGCCCGGCACTAGGACTGCATGCGTCTTAAACAGGACTCTGTCTGTATCTCGCAGGTCACTGGGTAAGGATAGCGCAATTCGTTGCTGCAGAGTATGAGCGCGGGATCAGCTGGTGAGCTAAGGTGTCAGACTAGCCTCCGACATATGTTTCGTGGGTTACCACGTCATCAGGGGGGCGTTGTAACCCTGGATATCATTGGTCTTATGATCGCAGCAGTCTGAACGTTTGGTGATTAGTGTGCAGGCACTTAGACCTGCTCAGCCTTACAGACCCACTTTTTCATTAAAGGGGTCCACTTTATCTGGTAAGCATACCCCCTGGCAAGAGCACATCGGGTGAAGTCTCATTAGATGGTGGTGGCTGCAGTATCACTCAAGACTTTTTTGCATGATTTCAAATTGAATTTACCTGTGAAGGCAATCACTTAAGGACTGTGTGGTTTTCCGTTTTCATGTGTTTGAGGTGCCACTCAAGAGACACTCAACTGTTCTTTCACTTTTAGTGGTTACATTTATTTTCAAGACACCAGTTTGTTGCGGCTAATTTACTGTTTTTTGATTGATAATTCACTGCACATATTGTGGTTAGATCCAATTTATGTACCTTTTCTTTGTTCACCGGAGTGTTTAATTTAATTTATATCTCATCCTCACCATTGAGATCCTCCTACCGAGGGTGTCCCAATCAATAGGTGTTATTCTCACTAGCGCCCTCTTCCACACTTTTTGATTCTAATGCACAATATTTTTATATATTTTGTTACAGAGGAGATGCTTGATACCAAAAGTAGCCAATATTACTTCACCTGGTGATTAATTGTTATTTACTTATTTACTTGGCGCGGAAACACACCCCACTCACAGTAAGTGACTTACACCGTCGGATCTTAGGCTGCAATCTCACGCTGTCCGCTAGGTGGCGCTTCCGTTTGTATATGCAAGGAATATGCAAATGAGGAGTTACGCCGATTCAGAAACGAACGACCGCCCGGTGCTTTTTTTTTACGTTGTTTGCGTTTGGCTTTTTCCGGCGTATAGTTACCCCTGGATCTATGAGGCGCAGCCAATGTTAAGTATGGCCGTCGTTCCCGCGACGAAATTTGAATTTTTTACGTCGTTTGCATTAGTCGTTCGCGAATACGGATGGACGTAATTTGCGTAAAGGTCGAAAGCATGACGAGTTGCCGACGTCATTTGGAGCATGCACACTGGGAGTCATTCGCGGAGACGCGCATCATTTAAATGATACACGCCCCCTACCAGCAGAATTTGAATTTCGCCGGGTAGTTTACGCTATGCCGCCGCAACTTTACAGGCAAGTGCTTTGTGAATACAGCACTTGCCTGAAAAACTTGCGGCGACGTAACGTAAATGAGTTACATTACGCCAGCAGAAAGATCCGCTGATCTATCTGAATCTGGCCCTACAAGTGCAAAGTGCACTTGGAAGTGCAGTCTCTGTAGATCTGAGGAGACATGCAAGCAAAATAAAAAAACAGCATTTTAGCTTGCACATAATTGGATGATATAATCAGCAGAGCTTCCCCTCATTTCAGATCTACCCCTCAGATTTACAGCAACTGCACTTCCAAGTGTACTTTCAGTGAAATTTCATCTTGTAGTGCAAAGTAGATTTGTCTTTTGTAAATAACCCCCATTGTTTGAATAAAGATATTGTAATAGTTTTTCACATTGTAGACATTTTCTTTTAGATAAAGCTTCATGTCACAAGTGTTCAGAAGAGGAGTGGCCAAATGATAACAATCAGTGTGTACCAAAACCTTTTGAATTTCTGTCTTATGGGAATGACCCGACTCCCCTCACAGTCTCAGTTATTTCTGTTTTACTATTTATTAAAACATCCACAATTTTTTGTGTCTTTATTGTATTTCGAGAGACTCCAGTGGTCAGAGCTAATAATAAAAACTTGAGCTTCATTCTCCTGGTTTCCATCATGTTGAGCTTCCTCTGTGTGTTTTTGTTTTTGGGTCGGCCTGGACCTATCAGCTGCATGTTTCGGCAAACATCCTTTGGAATCATCTTTTCAGTGGCCGTATCCTCCATTCTAGCCAAAACTATTATGGTCTACATGGCCTTCAACTCCACCAAGCCTGGAAGTTTCTGTAGAAAATATATTGGAGTAAAAGTACCCAACTGTTTGGTTCTTCTTTGTTCATTTATCCAGGTTTTAATCAGCATCATTTGGTTATTGACTGCCTGTCCATATCCAGAAACTAACACTGACCTATATGCTGATAAAATCATTATTCAATGTAATGAAGGATCTATGCTGGCATTTTCCATACTCCTTGGTTACATGGGACTTCTAGCAGCTGTGAGTTTTTTTGTGGCTTTTCTTGCCAGAAATTTACCGGACAGTTACAATGAGGCAAAATACATCACCTTCAGCATGCTGGTGTTCTGCAGTGTCTGGATCGCTTTTATCCCAGCCTATATGAGTGTTACAGGGAAGAACACTGTGCTTGTAGAGATATTCGCAATAATAGCTTCTAGCTTGGGAATTGTGGGTTGCATATTTATTCCCAAATGTTATATTATTCTGGTGAGACCAGATTTAAATTCAAAAGGTAAATTAGTAAAGCAAACCAAAACCTGCCAATAAATATTCTTTTTGAATCTTTGTTTGCAATTACATTGAATTTGAATGGAAATCCACTTCATCATTCCCATTATGCATAGAATATGTGAGCAGCTTTTTCAGGATTGATTAGGCAGAAATGGTTCTACAAAAAATAGTTGTCACAAATGTGTATTTTTTTTATGCAATAAAATTACTAAAACCATTACTTTGCTTTCTTTATTTAACAGAAGATAAGCATGTAACGTTACAATAAACAAACCAATAAGATATCAAAAGCACTATGGCCCAGATTCACAGATAGCGGGCACACATTATGCCGCCGTAGCGCAAATAATATACTCTACGCCGACGCAGCGCAGAGAGGCAAACATGGAATTCACAAAGCCAGTGCTCCCAAAACTGCGCTGGGTTTCGAAGGCGTAAGCCGGCGTAGGTGGAAGTGGGCGTGAGCCATGCAAATGAGGCGTGACCCCATGCAAATGATGGTCCGAGCGCCAGACAGATACGTATCACGAACTGCGCATGCACCGGGACGTGGACGCATCCCTCTGTGCATGCTCACAACCACGTCAAAACAACTGCCTAAACTACGCCGGATCAATGCCTACGGCGTGAACGTACCCTACGTCCAGCCAGACACACGTCCAACGTAAACTCCGTAAAATACACCGGCTTGTGTTCCCTGGTGCAGACCTTTGCATGTCTGCTGCTGGGTTACACCTCCTTTATGGGGCTTAACTTCACGCTGGACGTACAACTTATGTGCACATAGCGTAGCCTGCGTCGGGTGCATGTACATTCGTGAATCGCCGTATTTCCCTCATTTGCATATTTGAATAAAAAATCAATGGGAGCGCCACATGCGTCCAGCCTAAATGTGCGCCCACGCTACGCTGGCGTAGGCAAGTTACGTCAGCGGGATGAAGCCTATTTTTAGGTGCATCTTAGTTTGTGGGTCCGAGACACAGATATGACGGCGCACAATTCCACTTACGTCAGTGTATCCTGTTCTACGTCGGTGGACAATTGGAGACAATTGTAATTGAATCCAGTTAAAATGCTTACCTTTTCTCGATGACATCTTTTAAACAATTACAGAATGGCCTCCATTTGCAAAGACACGTTTTACTTGTCTCCAAATATCTCACTGTTGCTGTAAATTATGAGTCCTTAATCCTGGGGTTGATACTGTGTGTGTGTGTGTGTGTGTGTGTGTGTGTGTGTGTGTGTGTGTATATATATATATATATATATATATATATATATATATACAGTGGGGATCGGTGGGAATAACACGTAATTTGACATCATTAATTATGTTGTAGTGACACACACAGGCACACTTTTTGGGTGGGATAAAAGTGTATACACATGAGGGAGAGGAAGGGGGAGAAATATATATAAATATATATATGTTATTGTAGTGCTACCCCCGCAGGAGCCGCTGGATAGAATAGGGATGGTGTGTTACCTATGTGAGCATCTAGGGGTAATGATGAGACGATGAGAGCAATGATATGAGTATAAAACTTTAAAATACAGAGCAATACTTTGTACAAATATCCACAGTAAGAACTATGAAATTACACAACCCTAACTATCTAATCTGCCCCAGTCTCCGACAGCATTGATAGTAGGTCAACAACCTGCAAAACAAAAATGAGAGAACACACACAAAAACACAATAAAAAAAAAACATATTCCCATATATTAACTATTTTTATATATACAATCCCTGAGATTGGAGTTGAAACTGCACCCTCCAGCCAGAGTGATTCTTCCTCCTACGAGACCTGTGGGCCCAAAACCCTCCATAGCCTTGGGATTCAGGGAACTCGGGCTCGAACCAGTGGTCATCACCCCGTCGTCCGACAGGGATTTCAGCTCGGAAGAATTGTACTCTTCAGCGGGCAAATAGTTACATGCCCCAGCCGGGGCAATAGACAAGTCCGGTAGGTGGGCAGGCAGGCCTCGACCGCAGCCGCGGGAAGCCTGTGCAGGTCCTATTTCAGCAATGGCATGTCACACAGAGACCACGTTGATAGAGGTAGCCTCCGGTACAGCATCCGTTTGCACGCTGGCCACATTGGCCACATCAGTCACATTGGTCACACATTCCGTCTCTTCCGAGACCTCGCTTACCTCCAGCGATCTGGTTGAGGAAACAGCCGATGGCAGGGTAAGCGTAGACGACACTGTAATGACCTCCGGATCGGTGACCACAGCAGGTGGGGAGGGTTCCGGCCATGGGGCCTCCTCCTCAGCAGTGACGGTTCCAGCAACCCAATCCACCTTATACCCCCGGGGGCCTCTGGAAAAGGTAAGCCCGACATCTCTTGCACTGGACAAAGGGCAAGATCCGAACAGCCAGCTCCGAGCAGCAGGGGCAGGACAGTCCGAGGGCCTCTACGCCTCCACTTGAGAACAAGACGAATTTCCCCTTGGTCTACATCCAGATCCCAGTATCGTTGAGGGGTACTCCGGCGGCAGCAGGCTTCGGTTGGGCTCCAATGGTGGACATCGGAGGCCTCAATCGCTCTAACGGCATCGGGGGAACAGACATGTTGCACGTGTCTCTCTCTCATGGGCAATCACTCTGCTGGTTTGGCGCCAAACTTCGCCCTATGTCTCCCACTTAAAGAACTTGTCTGGGCACGTTGCAGGCACACGCGGCTTCACCGCACGTGCGCCCAGACTTTCGCTACCTGAGGTTAACTCCTTCCTCGCTACACAGTCCAACACCACGACAATTCCTTGCTCTCAAATGGCAGAAATAAAACTCACAGTTCCGTTGGTAGAGGCAACAGCCGATCCTGGACGAGCCCCCACATGTAGCACTACCCCCGCAAGAGCCGCTGGATAGAATAGGGATGGCGTGTTACCTATATGAGCGTCTAGGGGTAATGATGAGACAATGAGAGCAATGATGAAATGTCCAAGCAGCAGGTGTCTTTTCTTTGTAGCTTTAATTCACCCAACACGGCAAAACAGTAACTTGAGGTAGATAGAGAAAGATGGGTGAAAGAGGAGAATTGCAGATTCAGGCTTGAACAGTACAGAAGCAATCCTGCTTCAAAACGGCACTCTACTTTCGTCGCCCCTCAGCCGAGGTGGTATAGTGTACCTGGACAGGCCTCTCACACCGACCTGGCAGCCAGCGTATCACTCGGAGCACTGGGAAGAAGAAACAAGTCTCTGCCACAGACCTGGTACAAGTGAATATCAGGGAAGAACCTCTGCCACAGGCCCTTCCCCCGAACGTAGAATTATGAAGTGAATCTTCCTCAGTGAAGTTAATGCCTGAATCTCCCTCAGGTAGTTTTCCTCAACTGGTCACCGACTGACAGGTTGCCAACAGACAAACTCTCAATGTCTGGTCACCTCGATCCCCGGTGGATAGTCCAGGCCCTGTTGGATTGCCGGGCTCTCCTCAGACTGACTCCCCACCGAACAGCGCAACTCGCTTGGGATCTTCTCTCAAAGTTTGGGGAACCCAGTAGATCACTGGGGTCCCGCCATAGCTTCAGTTGCTCCGGGCCAACATGGTCCCGGAACCAATGACATCTCGTAGCACGTGCGCCCCAGCCTGGAAGGCCATATCGCCGGGGGCCCGTGATGTGCGCACACCCTGAAGGTGGGTGCCGCACCCGGAACAAGAACACCGCCCAAAGGCGTCTGCCCCAGAAATACCCTCCCCCAGCATGCCCCGCGAGGGAAAAACCCCTCCGATTGGCTGCTGGCAAGAGGCACTCCAGCCTGCACTCCACTGCCGCCATCTGCCGTCCCGGGGTGGAAAGGAACCTTTGGAACACAGAATAAACCAACAGTACAGCCCAGCAAGTACAGAGGCCAAACCTGCACAAATAACCAGATGAGAGCCAAGTAACTCTCTCATCCCCCTCTAAATTTAAGATAGCACCTGGACTGAAAGTACACAGGCGCTACACAATGAAACTATTTTTAGTTTTAGTGAATGGTTTGGTTATAAGATATGTTTAAACAGAACATGCTTTAGAGATCAAGCTTTGCTTTAAATACAGTTTTGGCCAAATTACCAAGCTCTGTACACAGGCAGGGCCGGCGCTACCACTAGGCGGACTAGGCAGCCGCTTGGAGCGCACTGCCGCCTAGAGCGCCCGGCCACTGTAGACAGAGCTTGCAGTTCCAATAATACTATGCACCAGGCAGCTGCTCTGACTCCTCTGAGCCTCTGGCATGTGTGAAGCAGGGCAGCGCCCCCACCCCCCACTCCCGATCTCCACTCTGACATCGTGTGTGTCCACTGTGCAGAACACCTCCCCTGCCGCTCTCCACCTCTGACATTTTCGCAGTGGATTCACCCAGCCGGCTCTTCGCTCTGCACTCTGAGCCTCTGACTCAGAACGGAGATCATTCTGACAGTGTACTGTGTCCAGCACCCCACCCAGCCCCCCCTCCCCTCTCTGCTCTCTGCTCTGACATGTGTGTGTGTGTCCAGCGTCTACCCCCCCTCTCCTCTCTGCCCCCCCTCTCCTCTCTGCTCTCTGCTCTGACATGTGTGTGTGTCCAGCGTCTACCCCCCCCCCTCTCCCCCCCAGGACGCTCTCCTGGACTGGCTGTGTCACACTGGAGTGGAGGAGAGTAAATCCTGGGACAATCTTGTAGCATGGCGTCTGGCAGTGGCTCTCCAGGCTTGGGGCCTGCTGGAGCCTAGAAGAGGCACGGACAGAGGCAGGTACAGGCATATACAGCAGAATTTAGGATTGGTGTGAGCAAGGAACAGGCAGACAGCAAGCACTCACGTGGGATACAAGTTTTCTGAGAGCAAGACCATCACCTGATGTGTATTCAGTAAAAACTGTTGCCTTTCTTAGATAATCACAAGATTGTGTATATATTGTTATTGGAATGCAATTGGCAAATCTCTTGTGTGTACTATATGTATTTATATTCACTGATGACTGATCTGCCAAAGTGCCAAGTATGTACCAATGCCCCCCCCCCCCCCGTGAGGCTGCATTGTTTGGGAGTGGTGAAGCGGCATTGATGGGCACAGCTGAGACTGTATTTGATGGGCACAGGTGAAACTATTTGATGGGCACAGGTGAAGCGGCATTAATGGGCACAGGTAAGACTGCGTTTGGACACAGGTGAAGCAGCATTAATGGGCACAGGTGAGACTGCGTTTGGGCACAGGTAAGACTGCGTTTGGGCACAGGTGAAGCGGCATTAATGGGCACAGGTGAGACTGCGTTTGGGCACAGGTGAAGCGGCATTAATGGGCACAGGTGAGGCTGTATTTTATGGGCACAGGTGAGGCTGTATTTGATGGGCACAGGTGAGACTGTATTTGATGGGCACAGGTGAGGCTGTATTTGATGGGCACAGGTGAGACTGTATTTGATGGGCACAGGTGAGACTGTATTTGATGGGCACAGGTGAGACTGTATTTGATGGGCACAGGTCAGACTAGTTGATGGGCACAGGTCAGACTATTTGATTGGCACAGGTGAGACTTTCCACAATTAGCTAGTCTACCAAAGTGTTGCATGCGAAATAGTAGCAGTCATTAACCACTTCCTTACTGGGCACTTAAACCCCCTTCCTGCCCAGAGGACTTTTTGCGATTCGGCACTGCGTCGCTTTAACTGACAATTGCGCGGTCGTGCAACGTGGCTCCCAAACAAAATTGACGTCCTTTTTTCCCCACAAATTAGAGCTTTCTTTTGGTGGTATTTGATCAGCTCTGCGGTTTTTATTTTTTGCGCTATAAACAAAAATAGAGCGACAATTTTGAAAAAAAAAAATGTGTTACTTGTTCCTATAATAAATAGCTCAATTTTTTTTTCAATTTTTTTTTTATCCTCAGTCTAGGCCGATACGTATTCTACATATTTTTAGTAAAAAAAAAAAAAAAAACGCAAAAGTTATAGCGCCTACAAAATAAGGGACAGAATTATTATTTTTTATTATTTTTTTTTTACTAGTAATGGCGGCGATCTGCGATTTTTATTGCGACTGCGACATTATGGCGGGCACATCGGACACTTTTGACACATTTTTGGCACCATTCACATTTATACTGCAACCAGTGCTATAAATGTGCACTAATTACTGTATAAATGTGACCGGCAGGAAAGGGGTTAACACTAGGGGGTGAGGAAGGGGTTAAATGTATTCCCTATATAGTGTTCTAACTGTGGGGGAAGGGGGGTGACTGGGGGAGGTGACCGATCTGTGTCTCTATGTACAAGAGACACAGATCGGTCTCCTCTCTCCCTGACAGGACGCTGTCATTGTGAGAGCCGGCAATGAGAAATGATCTCATATGTAAACATATGAGATCATCTCTCATTGGCCGCACAGATCGCCTAGCAAACGGCCACTCCGATTGGCCGTTCACGGCGATCTGTGATTGGGTGTGTCCAAGGGACACGGCCAACACAGAAGTTCCCCGCTGCGCGCTCGGGAAACAAGCAAACAAGCAAATGTGGGGTATACATAGCCAGGGCGAAGGGAATGGAGTCAGTAGTGGAGCCAAGGGGGGGCGGAAAAATGAGGTTTCGCCTAGGGTGTCAAAAATCCTTGCACCGGCCCTGTACACAGGACAACATTTTGTCTGTGTGTTTTTAAAAAGTTGAGTATGCAGATCTGTTTGTTGGAGAAGAAGGTATGAATATCCACACTTGATTGTTTTTTTATATTTTGCTAGCCTCTAAAAGCCTGAAGGGTTATTTAGTTTGTACATTGATATTTTAAAACTAAAGCTTGAGGTTATAATCTCACCATCTGTTTGGTTCACATTATTGAAATGTAGGATTATATTCTGTGTTATCACCAGTTATATTTTGATATTATTTTGCTGATTGTTAGTAAAAAGTTACCATATTTATCGCCGTATAACATGCACATTTTCACCCTGAAAACAGAGTGAAAATAGCATGTGTGTGTTATACCTTGATATCATTAAAAAATCCAATGGTACTTACTGCATAGCGTCTTGTAGGGGGGGGGGGGTGCGATCTCAATGGAGCAGACACCACCAGGGGACCTGGGAGTCCTGGGACACTCAGACCCGGCATTGCAGACCTCCGCGGCAGACATCCTCCTGTTTAGGAATGAGCTTCGTATTCGAGTCAAACTCACGTTCGACTCAAACATCGTATGTTCGATCGTTCGTCGAATTACGAATGTTTTGGGCCATTCATGACTAATTCGAGTGGCGTGTCACGGCCCATAATTCACTGCGGCATCGCAGTGCATTGCTGACTGATGATTGGCCAAGCATGCACTATGACCCGCATGCTTGGCCAATCACAGCTTGCAAAAAACGGAGAGCCATAATTGGCCAAAGCCAGGGCCAATTATGGCTCAGGGGGTTTAGTACACGCCCCACACTATATAATGCTGCCTGGAAGTCGGCCTTGTGTAGTGTGCTGGTGGTTTACAGAGAGAGACCGAGAGATGAAAAACACTTCCGAAGTCCTTTAGTGCCCTTGCCCATTATTGAAGTGCCCTTTGAGAGGATTGCCATGGACCTTGTGGGTCCGCTCCCAAAAACTGCCCGTGGTCATCAGCATATCCCCGTGATCATGGATTACGCTACCCGTTACCCTGAGGCCGTTCCCTTACGCGCCGTGTCTGCTAAAAACATTGCCAAAGAGCTGTTTATGGTGTTCAGTCGGGTTGGCATCCCTAAAGAAATCCTTACAGACCAGGGTACCCCATTTATGTCACGGATAACTAGGGAGCTGCGCAAGTTATTTAAGGTGACACAGTTGTGAACCTTGGTGTATCATCCTCAAACGGATGGCTTGGTGGAACACTTCAATAAGACATTAAAGAGTATGTTAAAGAAGGTTGTTGACAAGGATGGGAAAAACTGGGACTTCCTGATACCGTACTTGATGTTCGCCTTCAGGGAGGTTCCCCAGTCCTCTATGGGGTACTCTCCATTTGAGCTGTTTTATGGGAGACACCCTCGAGGACTCTTATGCCCCGTACACACCATCACTTTATGTGATGAAAAAAAAACGACACTTTCTGTGAAGTAAAAAATGACGTTTTTGAAACTTCAATTTTCAAAGACGAAGTTGCCTACACACCATCGTTTTCTCACAATGATCTTGCAAAGTGAGGTTACGTTCCACCACGTTTTACCATTGAAGCTTGCTTCTGGGCATGCGTGGATGAAAAAACGTCTTAGAAAACGACGTTTTTTGCTACACACGGTCAATTTCTGTGAAGTAAAAAGTGCACTTTTGAAAAACGACACATAAAATTGAAGCATGCTTCAATTTTTTTTGGTCGTTTTTTAGAAGACATAAAACGACGTTTTCCCCCACACACAGTCAATTAAAGTGACGTTTTTAAAAACGTCATTTTTTTTCATCACATAAAGTGATGGTGTGTACGCGGCATTAGGCCTTGTACACACGGTCGGACCAAACCGATGTGACTGGTCCGTCGGACCGTTTTAATCGGTTCACCGCTGAAGTAGCCTGATGGTCTGATGTGCGTACATACCATCGTTCCAAAAACCAATCGGGTCAGAACGTGGTGACGTCAAACACACGACGTGCTGAGTTCAATGCTTCCAAGCATGCGTTGATTTGATTCTGAGCATGCGCGGGTTTTGAACCGATGCTTTTCTATACTAACCATCGGTTTGGACCGATTGGGCAGCGGCCCATCGGTTCGGTTTTGAAGCATGTTTTAAAATTTTGGACCGAAGGAAAACAGACCGATGGCCTATACACACGGTCGGTTTGGTCCGATGAAACTGAACTTCGGTTCATTCTCATCGGTTCGGTCCGACCGTGTGTACAGGGCCTATGACATAGCCAAGGACACTTGGGAGGGGGAACAGACACCCCACAAAAATGTCATTGAGCATATCGCTCAAATGCAGGAGAGGATTGCGGCAATCATGCCGGTGGTAAAAGAACACTTACTGCAGGCCCAAGCAGCCCAACAGAGAATATACAACAGGGGGGCCCAACTCCGTGTTTTCTCACCGGGTGACAGGGTCCTCGTGTTGGTTCCCACTGTTGAGAGCAAGTTCCTGGCTAAGTGGCAGGGTCCCTTTGAAGTAATTGAAAAAGTTGGGGAGGTCAATTACAAGGTGTATCAACCAGGTAAAAGGAAGCCCGAACAAATTTACCACATAAATCTGTTAAAGCCCTGGAAGGATAGACTGGAATTGACTGCGAGGTCCCTCCCTGTAACGCCTAAAGGTACCGAGTCCCCTCTGATTCCAGACACCCTGTCATATTCCCAAAAACAGAAAGCTAGAGAGCTCCTGATAAGGAATAGAGAGAAATTTTCAGAGTTGCCTGGCACGACCTCAGCAGTTCAGCATGATATTGTTACTGAACCTGGGGTCCGTGTCAAGCTCAAACCGTACCGAATTCCTGAAGCGAGGAGAAAGGACATCAGTGATGAAGTTAGAAAGATGTTGGAGCTAGATGTCATTGAGGAGTCCAAAAGTGACTGGTCTAGCCCCATCGTGTTAGTCCCAAAACCGGATGGCACTTGGAGGTTCTGCAATGACTTCAGGAAGCTTAATGCAGTGACAAAGTTTGACACGTGTCCTTGATTCCCTCTTCAAAGAAGGGTTTACGGCAAATCCCAAAAAATGTGGCATCGGTCTAGAGGAAGCTAAGTATTTGGGCTACACTATTGGCTGTGGTGTCATAAAGCCCCAGGTGAATAAAATAGAAGCCATCCAGGAGTGGCCACGTTCTGCAAATAAAAAGCAGGTCAGGGCCTTTCTTGACATTGCGGGGTATTATAGAAGGTTTATTCCAAATTTTGCAACTATAGCTGCCCCATTGACAGACCTTACAAAAGGGAAAGACTCCGTAATGGTGAAATGGTCCCCAGTAGCAGAAGAATCCTGAAGAAGGCTCTTTGTGCACAGCCAGTGCTATACTCCCCCGATTTCTCCAAAAACGTTTTGGTTCAGACAGATGCCTCTGATGTAGGTATTGGGGTGGTATTGTCACAGGTACACAATGGGAAAGAACACCTTGTGGTGTACCTAAGCAGAAAGCTCAATGATCATGAGAAAAAGTATGCAGTCATTGAAAAAGAATGCTTAGCCATAAAGTGGGCCGTGGATGCGCTAAGATACTATTTGTTAGGGCGCCAGTTCGAGTTGATAACTGACCATGCTCCCTTGAAATGGATGGCCCAAAAGAAGGAGACTAATAGACGGGTGAACCGTTAGATTTTGGCTCTACAGGATTACTCCTTTAACGTGAAACACAGGCCAGGTGTTGAGATGGGGAATGTAGATGCCCTGTCCCATGTTCACTCCTGTTGGGCCACAGGTGTTCCAACCCTAGGGTTGAAACAAGGGGGGAGGATGTGTAGCAGAGCATCACAGAGAGAGCCTGGGAAAGTCCTGTTCGGGGTATATACCTCTCCCAGGCTCCTCTCTTATACGTTCAGGGAGCTCTGATCTCTGATCCACTACAGGTGTTGGCCCTCTCCCCCAGGCCAATTTAAGCTCACCTGAGCAGATACCCTTTGCTCTGTCCTGGGAAACACAGATAGTGTTGGTCTGTGAGAGCAAGGAGGTTGGTAAAAGAAAACAGACTATTAAGCAGTATTGATGTGGAAGAGGACAAACTGTAGGTTTGTTCAGCCTGGTAGTGAGGGCTTGTAATATTGTATAGTTAGTGCCGAGACACGGCTAGGTTTTTGTTTAAATATTTTTTTGTTCTGTTTGTTTTCTGCACACTGTACAGCACCTGTAAATAAGACTTTGTATATAGCACCAATAAACACCCCACTGTTTGTCACGCATCCCATGGACTTGGTATCTGTGCCTGCTCATCCCAGGGAGTTTTTGTACCTGCTACCTATCCCCCAGGTTACAATATATATATATATATATATATATATATATATATATATATATATATATATATATATATATATATATATATATATATATATATAGGCCTTTATATTATATATTTTTTTCATATGATGCTTTGAGCAAACCCAAAGCCATTTTGTATAAAGGAGTTATTTTTTTTAAAAAAAGGCTAAACTATGTGCACTGTCTTTGAAGAAGAGGTTTTTCTGTCTTACAATGAGACTGTGTAAATCTGGTCTGTACCACCTTCCCAGGTTTTAAATTAAAAGGTTTAGACACTTAGTAAAATAAACAAGATAAGAAAATGGTAAGAAGCTTTTGTTTCACATTTTGCATGAACGAAACAAGAGGGCTTATTCACAAACAGGCTATTGTATTATATATTTTAAATAATAATGTTTCTTTCATAATATTTTAACAATGTATTAGTTATTCATAAAAACTCGCCAATATATAGATTATTATGATAAAAGTTGCAAACATGGTGTTCTATTAGTGAGAATGTTCATGAATAACTGTTTTGCTTGTCGTTAGGATTATAACTTCAGTTTCAAGGAATTTAACAACCAGCAACTACTTGTGTGAGGGCAGATTTTCCCAATCCATATATTTCCAGGGGATGCCAGAATGTCTGGAGGAAACTGACACATGATTGTCAACCATCACATAATTAATGGTGTCTTACTAAGCCGAGGGCCAAAGGTTATGTAAATAACATTAGAAGTAATTTCTTATACAACACTGCCCCTAGAGGTGAAATTGGTAATTATTACATCATCAGTTACATAGTAGGGACACACACACACACTTTTTGAGTGAAATAAAGGTAGCTATTCATAGCAGAAGAGAAAGGCTGAAAAAGACAGAGAGGGATCTCTTGATCACTCTATATGGCTCTCTATCTCTCTGCAGGCAAAAAAAAGATCCCAGAAGGAATTTGGATGGAGACTGGGAGATCTTGAAATGCAGAGATGTAGGAGGTTAAAGAAGTCCCTTTGGGACTTTGCTTCTCAGAATGACAGAATTCTTAAAGTCCTGGTAAAGTATTAATCTTTTCATGTATACCTTTTTGGTAATTGAATTGTTTTTGCACATACATTACTAAAACCATTTAACCACTTAACCACTTGACCACCTGGCCTATTCTGGCACTTCTCTCCTTCATGTGAAAATCACAATTGTTTTGCTAGAAAATTAATCAGAACCCCCAAACATTATATATTTTTTTTTTAGCAGACATCCTAGGGAATAAAATGGCAGTCATTGCAATACTTTTTGTCACACCGTATTTGCGCAGCGGTCTTACAAGCGCACTTTTTTTGGATAAAAATCACTTTTTTGAATTAAAAAATAAGACAACAATACATTTTGCCCAATTTTTTTATATATTGTGAGAAAGATAATGTTACGCCGAGTAAAATGATACCCAACATGTCACGCTTAAAAATTGCGCCCGCTCGTGGCATGGCGTCAAACTTTTACCCTTAAAAATCTCGATAGGCGACGTTTAAAAAATTCTACAGGTTGCATTTTTTGAGTTGCAGAGTAGGTCTAGGGCTAGAATTATTGCTCTCACTCTAACGATCGCGGCGATACCTCACTTGTGTGGTTTGAATACCGTTTTCATATGCGGGCGCTACTCGCGTATGCGTTTGCTTCTGCGCACGAGCTCGTCGGGATGGGGCGCTTTAAAAAAAAAAATTTTGTTTTCTTATTTATTTTTATTTAGTTTTATAATTTTTTACACTGAAATAAAAAAAAAAAAATTGATCACTTTTATTCCTATTACAAGGAATGTAAACATCCCTTGTAATAGAAAAAAGCATGACAGGTCCTCTTAAATATGAGATCTGGGGTCAAAAAGACCCCAGATCTCATATTTAGACTTAAATGCAAAAAAATAAAAATAAAATAAAAAATGTCATTTTTTCAAATGACAAAAAAAAAAATGTTTCTTTAAGAGGCTGGGCGGGACTGACGTTTTGACGTCACTTCCGCCCAGCAGAGCTATGAGGACGGGTGAAGGAGATTTCTCCTTCAGTCCCGTCCCCGCTCAGCTGCCGGACACATCCGATCCCCTCCGCCGCTACCGACGGCTCCGGTAAGCGGCGGAGGGCGCGGGAGAGCGGCGGGAGGGGGGGGGCCCTCTCCCGCCACCGATAACAGCGATCTCGCGGTGAAACCGCCGCGGAGACCGCCGTTATCGTGTACACCACCGCCCCCTGAAAAGCTGAATATCTCGGTTATCTATTCTGGCACTTCTCTCCTTCATGTGAAAATCACAATTGTTTTGCTAGAAAATTAATCAGAACCCCCAAACATTATATATTTTTTTTTTAGCAGACATCCTAGGGAATAAAATGGCAGTCATTGCAATACTTTTTGTCACACCGTATTTGCGCAGCGGTCTTACAAGCGCACTTTTTTTGGATAAAAATCACTTTTTTGAATTAAAAAATAAGACAACAATACATTTTGCCCAATTTTTTTATATATTGTGAGAAAGATAATGTTACGCCGAGTAAAATGATACCCAACATGTCACGCTTAAAAATTGCGCCCGCTCGACGGGACTGAAGGAGATTTCTCCTTCAGTCCCGTCCCCGCTCAGCTGCCGGACACATCCGATCCCCTCCGCCGCTACCGACGGCTCCGGTAAGCGGCGGAGGGCGCGGGAGAGCGGCGGGAGGGGGGGGGCCCTCTCCCGCCACCGATAACGGCGATCTCGCGGTGAATCCGCCGCGGAGACCGCCGTTATCGTGTACACCACCGCCCCCTGAAAAGCTGAATATCTCGGTTGTGGCAGCAGCTGCTGCCGTTACCGAGATATTCAACTTTAAAAACAGGACGTCTTTTTGACATGGGGCGGTGGTCAAGTGGTTAAGGACCGCCTCCTGCATATATATGTAAGCAGAAAGGCACGGCTGGGCAGATGTACGTACAGGTATGTCCTGTACATGAACCCAGCCGTGGGTTGCGCGCCCGCGGCACGCTCCCGCGTCCCGGTCTGAAGCTCCGGGACGCGCAGACCCAATCGCTGCTGGGGTCCCGCGATCGGTCCCCGGAGCTGAAGAACGGGGAGAGCCGCGTGTAAACATGGCTTCCCCGTGCTTCACTGCATCTATCGTGTCATCCCCTTTTTAGGGAGACACAAGCGATGATGTCACTCCTACAGCCACACCTCCCTACAGTTGTAAACACACACTAGGTGAAACATAACCCCTGTGGTTAACTCCCAAACTGCAACTGTCATTTCCACAATAAACAATGCATTTTAAATGCATTTTTTGCTGTGAAAATGACAATGGTCCCAAAAATGTGTCAAAATTTTTCGAAGTGTCCGCCATAATGTCGCAGTCACGAAAAAAATCACTGATCACCACCATTAGTAGTAAAAAAATAATAATTAATAAAAATGCAATACAACTATCCCCTATTTTGTAAACGCTATAAATTTTGCGCAAACCAACCGATAAACGCTTATTGCGATTTTTTTTACCAGAAATATGTAGAAGAATATGTATCGGCCTAAACTGAGGAAAAAACATTTTTTTTATATATTTTTGGGGGATATTTATTATAGAAAAAAGTAAAAAATATTGCATTTTTTTCAAAATTGGCGCTCTATTTTTGTTTATAGCGCAAAAAATAAAAACCACAGAGGTGATCAAATACCACTAAAAGAAAGCTCTATTTGTGGGGAAAAAAGGACGCCAATTTTGTTTGGGAGCCACATCGTACGACCGCGCAATTGTCAGTTAAAGCGACGCAGTGCCGAATCGCAAAAAGGGGCCTGGTCCTTTACCTGCATTTTGGTCTGGGGCTTAAGTGGTTAAATATATGGTAAAGCAAATTGGAGTTGTATTATTTTTAACTGCTGTATGAAATAATTATATTCCAAATATTAAGAGATATACACAGTTTTTTCTGTCTTTAAAAAGCTAAAGCTAAAGTTTGTACAATGGTTTTATTATGATATATGTTTAGAAATTGATTCATCCTAAGTTTAACATAAGCCTTGATCACATTATCAAGCTGTGCACAATATAACATTTTGTTTGTGCATTTTAGAGTATAAGTAGAAGGTCTGTTTGTTTTGAGAAGGAATCATTTGTGCTAAGGTAAACAAAATTGTTTACACAAGTCCGTGAAAGCTATTCACAAGTAACCAAGTCTAAGGCCTCATTCACACTTGGCTGTTCGGGTCCGTCTGTCGGCGGACCTGAACGGCCGCTCCATGCATCGCTATGGAGCGTCGGATGTCATCGGAGACATGTCCGCTGACATCCGACCCGATCCGACCCGCTAAAAACAGACGTATGGGGGCCACGTCCCCATCCGTCCATGCGGATCGGATCGGGTAAGATCTGATGAAAACGGACATGCTGTCCGTTTTCATCAGATCGCTCCATAGGGACACAGCAGTGCCCGACAAGCCCCTCCCCGCTCAGTGAGCAGAGAGGAGCTTGTCATCGTCGGCTCAGCGGAGATCTGCGGACTGATCTCCCGCTGAGCCGACGGGAGCAGGCGGACTCCGTAGCGACGGAGTCCGCCAAGTGTGAATGAGGCCTTAAATGTACAAGTATCATTCAAGAATTGAAATGTGGTATTTTACCAATAGAGCTTGTGTAGAAATAAATTTTATCTGAATCACCATTTATCTTTAATATGTAGAAGTATATCCATTTATTTGTATTATGACAAAATATACCTGATATTAATATGCACTGTATTTTTAGTTATTAAATATATATTTTTAAGCATATCATTTGTGTCACTTGTCTTCAAAAAAGCATGGATAAACAAACTTGAATTTCTTGTTGATATTTATGGAAAAATGTAAATCTCCCAAAACAAAGATTTGCATAATTTCATAAATACAATACTGTTTTATTATTAGCCAAGCCTATATCTGACTGCAGGCCATTCCTGGTGTACTTTTTCTAATATACTTCAGGCAGGCAGGTTATTCAGTTAGCTGCAGTGTATTTGGAGTACACGCTTTGTGGAATAATGGACAGGGAGCTTGAGGCAGAACAGGAGGAGGGAGAGGAGGACTTCCTTACCTCTCAAATACCCCTTTATCCGGGTTAGTATTCATACGGGCGCGCCGATCACACATGAAGAAGAGGAGGATGAGGATTGTGTCAGCATGGAGGTGGAGGATAACACTCAGCATCAGCAGCAGTCTCCAGGGGATCATTTTCAGTCCCCAGAAACCCATGGAGTTGTACGTGGCTTGGAGGAGGTGAATGAATGAATGAATGAATGAAAAACTTATAAAGCGCGGCGCATGCGAACTGAATCGCATGCGCCGCGGTTGCGGGTCATGTGATCCTTAGTGACCCAGAGGACTCAGCATCGAATGCCTCTGCAAACTTACGCTGCATGGCCTCCCTGATCCTGCAAAGCCTGCGAAGGGACCCTAGGATTTGTGATATCAAGGAGAGGAATCATTACTATCTGGCAACCCTTCTTGATCCACGTTACAAGGGTAAGGTTATAGAACTTATCCAGCCTTGGCAGAGGGAGCAGAGAATGAAACATCTTCGAGAGGCCTTGCAGAAAGGTTTATGCAATGCGTTTCCAGAGCCTGGGAGGTTACAATTTCCTGGTGCTGGACAACGTGTTTCTGAGGCTTTGTTCAGTCACAGAAAGAGCAGTGGAGAAGTTGGCTGGCTGACCAATGCCTTCAGACAATTCTTCAGTCCTCAGCACCAAGTTCTTATCAGTTCCAGCAACCATGGCCAGCGTCTGAATTACATGGTGCAGGAATATCTAGGGGCAAGATCAGACTTGGAGACCTTTTCAACAGAGCATCCATTGGGTTACTGGGTCTTGAGGATGGACCTTTGGCCAGAGCTTTCTCGATATGCAATTGAGCTACTGCCCTGTCCTGCATCCAGCGTTCTTTCTGACGCGCATTCAGTGCTGCTGGAGGCTTTGTAACCAATCACAGAGTGCGCCTGTCCACAGACTCTGTTGAACGGCTCACATTCATAAAAATTAATCAGTCTTCACCAGCTACCAAGCACCTGTTGCTGATGTAATCAATAGATTTTTCTATGGATGTGGGATCCCTTGAAGACTGCCTATGCTTAGAGACTATACTATTATGCTGAATGACTATCCTACTGATACTGATGGCAACAAAACCTGGGGAATGCCCAGGGAATAACCAAGCCTACTTACCGACCAGCTCGCAGAACAGACAATTAACCTGTCTAACAGTATGCGTTAAAAACAGGGGTTTTGTCCGCACGCATTTGTAAATGCATGTGTGAGCCACAGAGCCGCGCCAAGGCACCCTGTAATCTGTGGTCCTAACACTAAACAATGAGTTTCCTCACAATGGAGGCACATGCATTCTAATGGATAGATGAGGGCAGGTGGACTGAAGAGGAGCCACCCCTCCTTAAAGGTGCAGGAGCACACCAAACACCCAGCATGTAGCACAATGGCTGCAAAGGTGTTGGTGCGCTGCTGGACCAATACAAGCACCGCAGGTGAAACATAAACATGTCCACCGCCCCCATATATAGCTGGCCACTGTAGCACTGTGGGCACTGATGACATGGTGACACTGATGACACGGTAATGACTGATGGCACTTATGACACAGTGACACTCATCGTACACGGACGTCCTCCTGCCAATTAAGACCTGCGCTGTACCTGTATTTTGCCTATAGCGTGGGCACGAGGTGGTTAAAGCATTATTAACCAGAACGATAATACAGAATGTTGAATATAGAAAAGATTTCATAAAACATAATATTCAACAAGCCAATAATATTTTTAGACTCGGTACCAAAGATGGTTAGGTGTTGTAAAATGATAAAAGAATTTCAGAATTAAGTTTTTTTTTTTACACACATTGAAGACTATAAAAGCTGGCTACAAAGCAACAAAGCACACTTACAAGCAACTGACTGTAATAGAAGATACTGTATGACAACTGACAACAGAGAATAAAACAACAGATTGCCTTGGAATGTTTGGTAAAGCTGTTCTTGTGTCTGTTGTATATTATACTTTTATTCTTCTAGCACAATGTCAAGAAGTAAGCTGTGGTCCTCCATGTTTTATTACTAAAAGGAAGCTTTTATATGAGTCTGACAATATTCAGGAAGGAAATATTACCATTGGAGGAATATTCTCAGTCAGCTACTTTTTTTATAAACAGTACATACACTTTAACTCGACTTTCTTGGCTTCTTGCGGCATGTAGGTACCGTTCTATTTTTATGATAATATGTAGAAAGCAGTAAGGGTGTCACAGCAATGGTAATACTGTATAACTTGCTGGAGCTAAAATTTGGCATTGTATTTTAATCATATTTAAATCTCTCGAAGTCCTGACAGTCTTTCAAGTTTTATAACATGATGATAAGTGAAGTGTGTAAACCCCCAAAATGCATTGACAAGTATTCTCTAATATTTAACCTCTTCCATACAGGGCTTTTATACACACCTCCATACCGGGCCTATTCTGGCACTTCTCTCCTACATGTACAAATCATCATTTTTTTGCTAGAAAATTACGCAGAACCCCCAAACATTATATATGTTTTTTTAGCAGACACCCTAGGGAATAAAACAACGGTCATTGAAACCTTTTATTCTGCACGGTATTTGCGCAATAATTTTTCAAACGCCTTTTTTTTGGGAAAAAATTGTTTCATGAATTCAAAAAAATAACAAAACAGTAAAGTTAGCCCAATTTTTTTGTAAAATATGAAAGATTATGTTACACCGAGTAAATAGATACCTAACATGTCACGCTTTAAAATTGCGCACACTCGTGGAATGGCGCCAAACTTCGTTACTTAAAAATCTCCATAGGCAAAGCTTTGAAAATGTTTACAGGTTACCAGTTTAGACTTACAGAGGAGATCTAGTGCTAGAATTGTTGCTGGCACTCTAGCGCACGCGGCGATACCTCACATATGTGGTTTAAACAGCGTTTACATATGTCGGCGGGACTTGCGTGTGCGTTCGCTTCTGCGCACAAGCTACTGGGGACAGGGGCGTTAAAAAAAAATTTTTTTTTTTTTTTTTTTTACATATTTATTTCTTTTTTTACACTTTTTTTTTTTTTTTTTTATTATCACTTTTATTCCTATTACAAGGAATGTAAACATCCCTTGTAATAGGAATGTGTGTGACAGGTACTCTTTATGGAGAGATGCGGGGTCAATAAGACCCCACATCTCTCCTCCAGGCCTGAAAGCATGAGGTCGTGAAAAAAAATTCACAGATCTCATGTTTACCGTTGCTTAGCAGCCGCAATCGCGGCTTTGTTTACTTACGGGGACAATTTGAATGACAATTACTCAGTCATACAACATTGTGCCCATCTGAAATTTTTGTCCTTTTTTTCCCCACAAATAGAGCTTTCTTTTGGTGGTATTTGATCACCTCTGGGTTTTTTATTTTTTGCGCTATAAAAGAAAAAACACTGAAAATTCTGTAAAAAAAAAAAAAAATCTCGTCTCTGTCTTATTAGCAGGTATTGCAGGGTATTGCGGACTATTGGTGGTATTGCAGAGTATTGGGGGGTTATTGCAGAGTATGGGGGGGTTATTGCAGAGTATGGGGGGTTATTGCAGAGTATTGGGGGGTTAGTGCAGAGTATGGGGGGGTTATTGCAGAGTATGGGGGGGTTATTGCAGAGTAAGGGGGGGTTATTGCAGAGTATTGGGGGTATTGCAGAGTATTGGGGGTATTGCAGAGTATTGCACAGGGAGAGATGGATGGCTGGATCTGTGACTGCATTTGTCACAGATCCAGCCACAGCAGCTGCTGCTGCTTCCGCTCTCTCCCCTCTCCTCTCTCACACTGTACCGATCGGTATAGAGAGGAGAGGGAGGAACCGGCGTCATCACATGACGCCGGTTTGTTTACAAGTGATCGCTATCAGCGGCAATTTACCACGATCTGTGATGATTCCGGGAGCGCACCCCAGGGGGCGCGTGAGAGGAGGATTCTGGGAGGACGTCCCAGGGACGTACTCCCAGAACAACTCCACCGCGCTGTAGACGTGTTTTGTATATAGCGCGGTGGTAAAGAGGTTAAACACTGGAAATTATTAATAGGAGTGCCTCTCTTATTCATGTACAACTTTTTACGATGAGACTATCTGTTTCAATTAAAGGTAGTCCGCACAAATATACAGATTAGTGAATTATATTAGTGATTATATGAAGGCAAATGCTATGCATGTGCAGAAATCTGAATAAACTATTTAGAAAATAATTTTATTAGTCTTGCTGCTGTTATTTTGGTTGTTAAAACCTCAAAAGCAAATTGTTCACCCAGGGACACATTCTAGAAATTGGATCTCTGAAGTCACACTTTTGAGTGAATTGTCCAATATACTGAATAACATGATCCACAAACGTTCATTGTTAAAGGGGAGTGCCACCCAAAAGTGGAACTTCTGTCTTTGACAGGTATCCACTTCCGGGAGTCCGGGCCGTAACCTGTGACATCACCGCGGGGCTCCCTCCTCCTCCCGGGCCAGTAGGAGAGAGGAGCGTGCCTAAAGCATGCACAGTAGGGTTCCCGGCGTGAAGCCGAGAGGCTACACTGCCTAGTTCCCTTACCCGCAATGGCGGCGACAGCACCCGGCAGCTGATATAAATATCAGCTGCGGGTGCCAACATTGCTGGACTCCAGGACAGGTAAGTGTCCTATTATTAAAAGCCTGCAGCTGCAGTATGTGTAGCTGCTGGCTTTTATTTTTTATTTTTTGGGGCGGAACACAGCTTTAAGAGTAGTATCTGAAACAGGAACAATCAAGGTGGGTCTAAAGGGAAATGTTGGCTTTCAATCTCACTAAGCAGAAAAAACCTTCAGCATGGGCTTACTTTGTTGGGAGAGCATCTATTGATGTCCTCCTGTGACCGCGCAGCCTGCACATCCCCCTGCGGCATGCAGGCGGCTCAATTTGTGATCAGTGAGTTATTTGGACTCGTTGGCCGATCACAGCTGCCCTTTACCAAATGATGAGCTGTGTCCAATGACAGCTAATTATGGAAATAAACACAAGCTAGTTATCAGCTTTTCTTTCCTCATGCTGATGGAGGATAGAAGATGAGAGCAGGACAACTGACTTATGTTAAAGAGACATCGGCACTGATTATCAGTTTCCCGATTACCAGTGCAGACCCAACAGTGTCCATCAGTGCAGCCAATCAGTGCTCATCAGTGCCTCCTTCTCAGTGTCACCTACCAATGCTGCCTATCAGTGCAGCCTACCAGTGCCAATCAGTGTCACATATCAGTGCTGCCTATCAGTGCCTATTAGTGCAGCCTATCAGTGCCCATCAGTGCCACCTACCAGTGCTGCCTATCAATGCCACATAACAATGTCCATAAGTGCCACTTATCAGTGCAGCCTCATTAGTGCCTCCTCATCAGTGCCCATCAGTGCTGCCTCATCAGTGCTGCCTCATCACTGTCCATCAGTGCTGCTTCATCAGTGCCACCTCATCCGTGCCCATCAGTGCAGCCTCATCAGTGCCCATCGGTGCAGCCTAATAATCACTCATCATTGAAGGATACAAATCACCTGTTTGCAAAAAGATTATAACAAACTATAAAAAAAAAAAAAAAAATTTAATCTTGCTCTTTTTCGTTTGTTTAGCAAATAAAAAAAAAACTCGGTAATGATTAAATACCACCAAAAGAATGCTTTATTTGTATGGTAAAAATGCAAAAAAATTTATTTGGGTACCGTATAGTATAATCGCGCATTTGTTATTTAACCACTTGCAGACCGGAAGTATTTGTCCCATTAATGACCAAGCCATTTTTTGCGATACGGCAATGCGTCGTTTTAACAATTGCGCGGTCATGCAATGCTGTACCCCAAAAAACTTGATGTTATTTTTGTCCCCACAAATAGAGCTTTCTTTTGGTGGTATTTGATCACCTCTGTGGGGTTTTGCGCTATAAGCAAATAAGAGCGTAAATTTTTGAAAAAAAAACTATATCTTTTACTTTTTGCTATAAGAAATATCCCCCAAAAAATAAAATAATCTCTTCATCAGTTTAGGCCAATACGTATTCTTCTACATATTTTTGGTACAAAAAATTGCAATAAGCGTATATTGATTGGTTTGCAGAAAAGTTAAATAGCTAGATTCACAAAGAGTTACGCCGGTGTATCAGTAGATACGCCGTCGTAACTCGGAATCTAAGCCGTCGTACATTTAAGTGTATTCTCAATTTGAGTTACACTTAAATGTAGCTAAGATACGACAGCCTGCGCCGTCGTATCTTAGCTGTCTAGTTCCGCCAGCCGCTAGGGGCGTGAACGCTGATTTACGCCTAAATAGGTGGATTCAGAAAGACTTAGGCTGGCGTATCAGTCTGAATGTGCGCCGGCGCTAATTTAAGCGTATTCTGGTAACCAGATACGCTTAAATTAGGCTAAGATACGAGCGGCGTAAGTGTCTTACACCGTCGTATCCTAAAGTGTAATTTTTAGGCTAACCGTTAAGGTGGCGCTTCCATTGCGGTCGGTGTAGAATATGTAAATCACTAGGTACGCCTATTCACGAACGTACGCCCGGCCGACGCAGTACAGATACGCTGTTTACGTAACGCAATATCAGGCCTAAAGTTATTCCATCAAATAGCTGGAATAGTAATGTTAAGTATTGCCGTCGTTCCCGCGTCGTAATTTGAAAATTTTACGTTGTTTGCGCAAGTCGTCCGTGAATAGGGATTTACGTTATTTACATCCACGTCAAAACCAATAGGACCGTGCGGCGTACTTAGCCGCAATGCACACTGGGATATGTACACGGATGGCGCATGCGCCGTTCCAAAAAAACGTCAATCACGTCAGGTCAACCCAAATTAACATAAAACACGCCCCTCAGCCTATTTTGAATTTGGCGCGCTTACGCCCGTCGTATTTACGCTACGCCGCCGTAACTTAGCAGGCAAGTACTTTGTGAATCATGTACTTGCCTCACTAACTTACGGCGGCGTAGTGTAAACACGATACACTACGCCGCCGCAAGGATAAGCCTGCCTACCTGAATCTAGCTAAGAATGCTTAAATCAGCGAGATACGCCGATTCACGAACGTACGCTTGCCCGTCGCAGTAAAGATACGCCGTTTACGTAAGGCGAGTTCCGGCGTAAAGTTAGTCGAACAAATAGCTGGCCTAGCCAATGTTAAGTATGGACGTCGTTCCCGCGTCGAATTTTGAAAATTGGACGCCAGCCCATTTACGCTACGCCGCCGTAACTTAGGAGGCAAGTGCTTTGTGAATACAGCACTTGCCTCTCTGACTTACGGCGGCGTAGCGTATATGCGATACGCTACGCCGCCTCAAAGTTATGCCAGTCTTTCTGAATCTGGCTATATGTGTCTAAAAAATAGGGGATAGATTTCTGGCATTTTTATTATTATTTTTTTTTACTAGTAATGGCGGTGATCTGCGATTTTTAGCAGGACTGCGACATTGCGGTGGACAGATTGGACACTTTTTTGGAGACCATAGACATTTATACAGTGATCAGAGCTAAATATAGCCACTGTAAAAATGTCACTGGCAGGGAAGGGGTTAACACTAGGGGGCGATTAAGGGTTAAAATGTGTTCCCTGTGAGTGTTTCTAAATGTATGGGGGGGCTGGGCTGACTGGAGAAGGAGAGAGATCGCTGATCCTGATCACTAGGATCAGCAGATCTGTCTCTAACTCTCCTGTCAGAATGGGGAAGTGTCTGTTTACATTGACAGATCCTCGTTCCCGCCACCTCGGGTGGCCGGGCATACATCATGGCCACCGGCCACATGCATCAGGTCCCCCGCCGTACACCTACGGCGATTTCCGGGAATGTGCCGACCTGTCGTATAACGACGGTGGCTGGCCGGGAAGTGGTTAAAGTGTGACAGCGCTGAAAGCTGAATATTGGCCAGGGCAGGAAGGCGGTGAAAGTTCCCAGTAGGCAAGTGGTAATTATGGTTTCCCCCAAGTGGTTTGTAGTTTTCATTTTGTCCTAAATTGCTTGATACATTGGCCCAGATTCACATAGAACTGTGGCGGCGTAACGTATCGTAGATATGTTACACCGCCGCAAGTTTTCATCGCAAGTGCCTGATTCACCAAGCACTTGCATGAAAACTTACGCCGGCGGCCTCCGGCGTAAGCCCGTGTAATTCAAAGGGGCGTGTGCCATTTAAATTAGGCGCGCTCCCGCGCCGGACCTACTGCGCATGCTCCGTTTTGAAATTCCCGCCGTGCTTTGCGCGAAGTGACGTCATTTTTTCGAACGGTGACGTGCGTAGCGTACTTTCGTATTCCCGGACGTCTTACGCAAGAACAAAAAATGTTTACATTTCGACGCGGGAACGACGGCCATACTTTATACAGCACATACGTGGGCTGTGTAAAGTTAGGGCAGCTAAAACGACCACTAACTTTGCGACGGGAAACTAGACTAGCAGCGACGTAACGAACGCGAAAAACCGCCGTGGATCGCCGTAACTACTAATTTGCATACCCGATGCTAGTTTACGACGCAAACTCCCCCCAGCGGCGGCCGAGGTATTGCATCCTAAGATCCGACAGTGTAATTCAATTACACCTGTCGGATCTTAGGGATATCTATGCGTAACTGATTCTATGAATCAGTCGCATAGTTAGGAAGACCCTAAAACAGAGATACGACGGCGTATCAGGAGATAGGCCGTCGTATCTCTTTTGTGAATCTGGGCCATTATTCCTAGGAATTTCAACTATTTACTTTTGTTATTTTTCTTATTATGCCTTTGACTTACTATTTGTTACTATGACTGCTAAGTAAGAATGTTTCTTCAACTTACTTGAATAGAGGGGCATTGACCAAGTTTGATAAGGTATGGGGGGGCTGGATGGCCTCTGTGGATACAGTGTCAGATTAAGCTAGATAGGTAGGAGGCATGCGTGGCCTCACGGCTGAGGGGGTCAGGGAACTTGTGGGAAGGGGCGCCAGAGGGGTGCAGGATATGTCTCATGATGACTGTTCACTTTGAAAAGGGTACTTGTTATTGCCTATTACGGAGGGGTTCGGTCCTCTGTGATGGAGTGAGACCATCCGTCTCTTAGCTCGGTACTGGGGTCGAGGGTCGGCAAGAAGGCGTTATTTATACTGTGTAAGGGGGAACGGTCAAGCTTGGACTTCATTGCATTATAATCCATCTAATTACATTTGACCGGTGTTGAATATGTCTAATGCAAGCATTTGTCCCCCCCCCCCCTTTTTTTTTTTTTTTTTCTCCCTCTTCTTCTCCCCCCCTTCCCCCTTTTCTCTTGGTTGGGTTTTGGTTTGTACACCGGTCTATGTGTCATGACCGGTAAATGTTGGTCGCGTTTGTGGCCTGTTATTGTGTATGTGTCTTGAAAAATTAAATAAAAATAATTTTACAAAAAAAAAAAAAAGAATGTTTCTTCTTTTACTAGAGATACTTGATTTGTTTAGCATTTCCCAGCTGTGTAAGGGTAGGGATTCTGCAGCTTGTTTTATTTAATTAACAAAAAGTAGAATGACCTTACAGCAGGGGTGCCCAACCTTTTGAAGAGCGAGGGCCACTTAAATGACTTGGTAACCAGTCGCGGGCCACAATGAGCGGAGCGGGTGGATGTCATGTCCGTATCTGCTCTGCATATGCAGAGCGGACACGGACACAGCCCGCGATACTTTTTAGCGGATCGTATTGGAGGTAGAACACAAGTCGGTTTATTTCTGCCAGTACTTATGCCACATACACACGATCGGTTCATCCGATGAAAACGGTCTGATGGATTTTTTCATCAGATATCCGATGAAGCTGACTTTCATCAGTCTTGCCTACACACCATCAGTTAAAAATCAGTTTGTGTCAGAACGCGGTGACGTAAAACACTACGACGTGCTGAGAAAAATCAAGTTCAATGCTTCCGAGCATGCGTCGACATGATTCTGAGCATGCGTGGATTTTTAACTGATGGACTTGCCCACAGAAGATCGTTTTTTTCTATCGGTTTTTTAACCATCAGATAATTTTAAAACAGGTTCTACGTTTTTTCACCGATGGGAAAAAACAATGGGGCCCACACACGATCGATTTCATCAAACGAACTGATCGTGTGTGAAGGGCATTAGAGGTGAATGGAGGGTCCAATTGGTCTGAAAAAGGGGGCCCATGGCTGCTTTCACACTGATGTGCTGCGGTTTACCAATGCAGTGTACCTTTAACTTTCCTGCACTTTGCAATAGACTTCTACTATATTCTGCAGGTGTGGTGCACTTTCAGAAAGCTCACCAAACTCCCAGGTAATAACAGAAGTCTATGGCTCAGTGCAGGTAACCCGCAGGTAAATAGTTCTGCACCTGCGGATCAGTTTGAAAGCAGCCCAGTAACCAATGCAGAACACATATGCTCATATATACATTGGGCTAGATTCAGGTAGGGGTGCGCATAGTTACGGCGGCGCAGCGTATCGTATTTACGCTTTGCCGACGCAACTTACAGGAACAAGTGCAGTATTCAAGTGCGCTCCGTAAGTTGCGGCGGCGTAGCGTAAATAGGGCCGGCGTAAGCATGCATAATTCAAATGTGGAAGGGGGGGCGTGTTTTATGTCAATGTGTGATGACCTGACGTGATTGACGTTCTCTTACGAACGACGTATTGGTTTCGACGTGAACATAAATTACGTCCAGCCCTATTCGCGAACGACTTACGCAAATGACGTAAAAAATTCAAATTTCGAAGCGGGAACGACATCCATACTTAACATTGGCTGCGCCACCTAATAGCAGGAGCAAGGTTACGCCGAAAAAGTCTTATGCAAACAAAGTAAAAAACTACCGCCTGGCGCACGTACGTTTGTGAATCGGCGTAACTAGGTAATTTGCATACTCTATGCCGAAAACGACGGAAGCGCCACCTAGCGGCCAGCGTGAGAATGCACCCTAAGATACAACGGCGTAAGAGAATTACGGCAGTCGGATCTTAGGCTAATGTCGGCGTATCTAGCTTTCTGAATACAGAAAGTAGATACGCCGGCGCAGCTTTGAATTTACGCTGCGTATCTATGGATACGCCGGCGTAATTCTTTGCTGAATCTGGCCCACTGTGATTTTAGTAATAAACTGACCTTTTAATAACGGTATTCTATTCAATTCTATTCCTTCCCAGAGCAAGAGTTCGCAGGCCACATCAGAGGGCTCCATGGGCCACATGTGGCCCCCGGGCCATTGGTTGGGCACCCCTGCCTTACAGCATGGTTCAACCTTTTAATAAGCTCCTAAGCAGGATGAATGATTTTTTTATTAATGGCACACTTTTTTACTCTATTGCCGCAGTCATTTTTTATTTTGATATATATTTAATATGCACAAAAATATAGCCACAGTGCTTGAAAACATGTGGTTAGCAACAGTGGCAAGTGTTCTACCTGTGCAATGCAGTTAAGGATTAATTGAGTAATTGTTTTATGTTAGAACACCCTGCAGCCCAGTGAAACTTGTGCGATTTACTGCATACTCTCATATAATGTTGTATAATACATGTTCATACTCAATGGTTTTGCTATTGTTAACTTACTTGTTGTAACCTTATGGGCGGCATCCCGACCTTACCAGTGCCTCCTAATTTACCCTGTTTCATCTTGTTCCCCATGGGGTTAACCCTCAAGAGTTGTCATGCTCTGTACATTACCTTGTTTTCTGTACCAATAAAATGTTTGACTGCTGAGGCGCAATGGGCCTAGGTACAAATAAAATGTAACATAATAGGATAAAAATAAATAAAACACCACCCCTTGCCCTCTCACCCCATTAAATAAAAAACTTTCAACCATTGGGTTGGAAAGGGCAAGGCCACAGCTTTATTAAATTCCAACACATAACATGTGAACACATTTAACCAGTGCCAGTCACAGTCGTACTGTGAGCACACAATTCCAAAGGGGGGGGGGCTGTCATTACTATAAGTACTGGACAGACAGCCTTCTTCCGATTTTTCATCAAGGGCATAGCCCTTTACAGCAACTTCAAATGCTGGCAAGGTCAACAAACTGAAGCAAGCTGTGACATACCAACAAGGAGAAAAATGGGCAGGAGGGTGGGCAGCTTTTCCATCCACTTCTTCAAAAGACCCAGAATTCCCTGGGGACAAATGTTTTCTGAGCTCAGCCCATCCCCCATGTTTCCACCAATCCTTAGTGACCTTCAACCACCTTGTTCGGCACCTGGCCATGCCCCCATCAGTTAAGGCTCTCTTTCCCTATGGGGCTCAAGAGTCCTTCATTCTGGTTTTAGAAAAGTTATTTCCATTATTAGGAAACCCGCATTGCGTCAGAGGGGGGCGGGGTCACCCATACATGTCACTGGGTAACCCCGTAACCCCTGTGTTTCCCCCGTTGCATCAGAGGGGGCGGGGTCATCCGTGCATGTGACTGGTGGCCCCATCCTCAGCTATTTAACCGCTGTCAGGCTGGAGAGCATCATTGGTCGGCTGCCTCCCATGGAGGCAGGATCGTGTCTGCGTTATTGTTTTTCTTTTCTTCTTTGCATCATCGCTGGAGATTGAGAATGGATTTACATCGCTGGAATTTTTTTTCTTTTTTTTCCTTTTTAATAAAAGACTTGTCCCAAGCTGTGTACTGTGGTTTTTAACATTTCTGACACTTTTTTGTGAAATGGTAGGGGTAGAATGTACCCCGTTACCAATTCACATAGGGGGGATGTGGGGGTCCCCTTTGTTAAAGCGGGCTTCCAGATTCCGAAAAATCCCCCGCCCACAGACACCCACAACCATCAGGCAAGGGTTGTGGGGATGAGGCTCTTGTTCCCATCAACATGGGGACATCCTCCCCATGTTGAGGGCATGTGGCCTGGTACGGTTCAGTAGGGGGCGCTCTCTCTCGCCCCCCACCTTTTCCTGCGGCCTGCCAGGTTGCATGCTCGGATAAGGGTCTAGTATGGATTTTTGGGGGGGAACTGTCGTGGCAAAATTGGTTGTATGCAGAGCACACCGCCATTTTGTCCTGTGCTATATGCCATCGCACACATTTCGTCTTAGTGAAATAAGCCATCTTTAAGCTAAATAAGTTCACTCACCATGCATTCGGTCTGCCATTCATTCAAGTCAAGAGACCTCACCAATTGTTCTCATTCTAGCTCCCAGCCATCACTCGTCTGCCAACGCCCTCACAGGCTGTTTTATTAAAAACCCAGCAGAAAGTGATGTCACAACATGTGACCTCCTCCGTAGGAAGTGAGCTCACAGGGTGTGAGCTCCAGCCAGCAGATGCCCATATATGGATTTGACAACACAGGATGTGATAATACATGATAACCCTTCTAACAGGGATTCAATACAGTAATAATTCAATAACAATACAGTAATATAAGAATAACAATACAGCAATAATACAATAACGATAGGATACAGTTCCTGATGAGAAGCTTATCTGCAGGTGTATGCACGCATCACAAAACAGTGTTGATCAGGTACTGAGAGATGACAGGAGCACACACCAGCTAAAACTGACAATGCTCTTGTAGAGTGGACGCACCCGGAAGGCAAATATCTGTGCATCACACAGGGGCCCTTTCGCCGGCCAACACCCCCACTCCACAAACACCCTCCTCCAAATCAGGAAGTGTATCTCAACCAGTCTGTCTGCCCCAGTCAGCTTTCTAGAGCGGGCTGAGGGAGAACCAACAATGGGTGACACTATGACAATACATATTAAATACATCTTGAAATTTCCACAACAGAACCCCACGCCATTTTTTTATTTTTTTGGGCACGGGGTTCCCCTTAATATTCATACCAGACCTGAAGGGCCTGATATGGAATTTGGGGGACCCCCACGCATTTTCCTTTTTTAATTTTGGTTCGGTGTTCCCCTTAATATTTATACCAGACCCAAAGGGCCTGGTAATGGACTGGGGGGGAACCCATGCCGTTTTTTTTCAATTACTTTTATCTGTATTGCCGGGACCCGACAATTCATTATAGCCATGAGTAGTTTTGAATTCGTTTTTTTCCTTTAGAAATGTCATTTAGTGCAGGGACTGTTATAAACACGGGAAACATGCGCTACTTTACATGTATACTATAGACACCCCCAGGTACAAAATGTAAAGGAATATTTCACTTTAATTGTTTCACTTTAAGCATTAATAAAATCACTGAAAAAAATTGCAGTTTTTAAAACTTTTTTGCATTGATCCATGTCCCCTGGGGCAGGACCTGGGCCCCCAAACACTTTTTATGACAATAACTTGCATATCAACCTTTAAAATTAGCACTTTTTATTTTTCATGTTCGTGTCCCATAGACTTTAATGGTCTTCGCATGTTCGAACAAATTTTTAGCATGTTCTGCTGCAAACCGAACCGGGAAGGGGGGGGGGGTGTTCAGCTCATCCCTATTGCAGAGCAGGTAAAATATAGTACTCACAAAAATTCTTCCAAATCCACAAGCATGCTCCACCACATGCTAGTAAATATTGCACTCACCAGGCCAATCAGGTCAACAAGCAGATAATTATCAACTCAGCATGTTATTCTAAAACCAGCCATCCACACACATATGTTTGTTCTTCTCCTGGTGGGTTCCGATTTTGCTCATATGTCAGATATGGAGATTACAAAGTTCCAACAAGTTGGAGGTATATAGTGTAATACCTTTTATTTGCGCAATAAAATAAATATAAAATGTATGCATATGCACATTCATTCTGCAAAAATACCAACACAACAGCTTCCCAATGTCTGGAAGACAATGCACCACTGTTCACAATTCACTAGAGCTGGTGTGCATTCCACAGACCTGGAAATGATGCAAAGTAAGACCCAGAAATTACTTCAACCTCTTACCCTATATGTAATTTGCAAATTTGTGCATCTTCAGGAAGCAAAACCGAAGAGGCGCAATTATGTGACCACTGTGACAGCCAATCGCAATGGTCATATGATCGGACAGTTCTCCGTGCTGTGCACATCTGTGAAAAAAGATGCCAGGTCTAGGTGGGAAGGGGTTCATATGAGAAAAATGCCAATATTACAGAAGTAAGGTAAGAAAATGTTTTCTCTTTCTTCATTGCCTCTGTATAGGGTCTCCAAGAAGAGTGTTATTTTACACATCAAAAATATATACTGTATTTTTTGGTTTAGGTACCATGTTTCCACAAAAATAAGACCTATCTCTATGTTTTAGGATGGCTGCAATATAAGCCCTACCCAGAAAATAAGTTTAAGTCCTTGTAAAATCATGTAATCCATGCTTTAACCTCCCTGGCGGTAAACCCGAGCGTGACTCGGGGTTGATTTTTTATGCTAGGATCGGTAACCCCGAGTCACGCTCGGGGTGGACGTGCAGAGTGTGCAGCGGCGCGGCTTACCTTTCGCAGCATCCACAGGCAAGTTACTCACCTTGTCCCTGGATCCTGCGATGCATCCCCGCTGTGTGATCGAGCGGGACCTCCTCGCTCGATTCACAGTTTCCCCG
The DNA here is from genome assembly GCF_905171775.1 of Rana temporaria. NCBI lineage: Eukaryota > Metazoa > Chordata > Amphibia > Anura > Ranidae > Rana > Rana temporaria. The sequence goes on along the minus strand of NC_053489.1, from coordinate 657,226,966 downwards.
TGTGCCGCCGATCTCCGTTCCCTGCGATGTTACGACGCACGGGAGCGGAGATCGGCGCCAAATTCAAAAAAGTAAACAAACACTTTACATACAGTATACTGTAATCTTATAGATTACAGTACTGTATGTAAAAAATACACACACCCCTTGTCCCTAGTGGTCTGTCCAGTGCCCTGCATGTACTTTTATAAAAATAAAAAATGTCATTTCTGCCTAAAAACTGTAGATTGTCCAAAAGTGTCCCTTTATGTCAAAAATGGTTTTAGATCAGCTAGAAAACAGCGATAATAAATTATAATCACTTGCAGAAATGTGCGATAGCGATTTGTGGGGAAATTCGTCATAAAAAAAAAAAAATAATGACAGCGACAATTCTGCAACTGAGCAAATTTCAGTGATTTTGAGTTGATTACATTATTGAATAATTTTTATTATAATTATATTATTATTTGTTATAATTATTTATAATTATTTATTATATTATCATTTATAATTTTGTTTTAAAAAAAAAATCATACCCGGGATGCCTACAAGACTCTTGCTTGGTCAGATTTAAGTGAGTTATTTCTAAAAATTACAGGCCTACAGTATAAAACGCCAAATTTCCATGCAAAATAATTGTACCGCTTTTGGTACGTAATTCCAGACAGAATCATACCGCCAGGGAGGTTAAATGGATTATATAATGTCCAGTGTGTGTCTTTACTTAACATTATTGTAGAAAATGCCTTATGTACCTGCTTGTCGACCAGCCACTGTCATTATACTGTGGCAGGTTGTCACGGCTGCGCAAATCGCTGTAGGTGTATGTCGGAGGCTTTAAGAGCTATAGAGGGTGCGCGACATTAGCTGTGACACGCCACAGCTAATGCGCGCAACCAGCGGCCCCGATGTCCACAGGTGATCCGCGATTGCTCCTCAGAGAGCCAGAACAGGGATCTGTCAATGTAAACAGACAGATCCCCAGTCAGGGAAGTAGAGAGAGATCTGCTGTTCCTAGTGATTAGGAATAGTGATCTCTCTCTACTCCCAGTCAGTCCTCCACAGTTAGAAACACCTTCCTAGGGAACACTCAACCCCTTGAATGCCCCCTAGTGTTAACCTCTTTCCTGCCAGTAACATTTATACAGTAATCGGTGGCTATTTTTAGCTCTGATCGCTGTATAAATGCCAATGGTCCCAAAAAAGTGTCAAAAGTGTCTGATCTGTCCGCCATAATGTCGCACTCCCGCTAAAAAATTGCAGATCACCGCCATTAGTAGTTAACAAAAATTATAATTCTATTTTGTAGATGCTATAACTTTTGTGCAAACCAATCAATATATTCTTATTGCAATTTTTTTAACCAAAAAACATGTAGACGAATATATATAGGTCTAAACTGATAAAGAAATTTGTTTTTGTTTTGTTTTGTTTGTTTGGAAATTTATTATAGCAAAAAGTTAAAAATATTGGATATTTTTCAAAATGTTTGTACTTTTTAGTTTATAGCGTAAAAAAAAATCCGCAGAGGTGACCAAATACAACCAAAAGAAAGCTCTGTTGGGAAAAAAAGGACATCAATTTTGTTTTGGTACAACGTCGCACGACCGCGCAATTGTCAGTTAAAACGATGCAGAGCCGTATCACAAAAATGGCCTGGTCAGTAAGTGGGTAAATCCTTCTGGGGTGAAGTGGTTACAGTGCCGCTGGGCGCTCATGTGACCCACCGGAGCTCTCCTCCTCTCCTCCTGGCTGATGTCAGTGGCCCCTCCCTCTTCAGTATTCGGAGCAGGGCTGATGTCAGCGGGGATCTCAGCATCTCCCTCAGCAGTGCTCGGAGCAGGGAAAAAAAGCTCAGACGGGTCATGTGAGCACCCAGCGGTGCTGTAAATAAGGTATTTTCTACAATGTTACATAAAGACACAGGGCCAGATTCTCAAAAGAGTTACGACGGTGTATCTCAGGAAACACCGTCGTATCTCTGTTTTTGGCCCCGGGTATCTATGCGAGTGATTCCTAGAATCATTTTCGCATAGATACGGCCAAGATCCGACAGGTGTAAGTCACTTACACCGTCGGATCTTAGATGTAATTCGACGCTGGCCGCTAGGTGGCGTTTACGTTCAGTTCTCATTTGACTATGCAAATGAGCCTGATACGCCGATTCCCGAACGAATTTGCGCCGCGTAGTCGGCGTTTACGTCGTTTCCGTAAGAGTAAGGTTACCCCTGCTATATGAGGGGTAACCTTACGCCAGTCCGCCGTATGCCATGTTAAGTATGGCGTCGGGTCAGCGTCGTCTTTTTCCGTCGGTTACGTCGTTTTACTAAGTCGTCCGTGAATACCCCCTAGTGTTAACCTCTCACGTCGGCGTCATTGACGTTTCCCGTCGTGAGCTGGATCATGCGCACTGGGCTTTTTTTCCGCCCGGCGCATGGGCAGTTCGATCGGCGCGGGCGTGCGCTTAATTTGAATACAAGCCGCCCCCCTTTGAATTACGCGGCCATACGCCGGGCCATTTACACTACGCAGCCGCAAATTACGGAGCAAGTGCTTGGAGAATACGGCACTTGCTCCAGTAAGTTGCGGTGGGGTGGTGTAAATGGCTTACACTACACCAACGCAGAATCTTAGAGAATATGGCCCACACACTGGACATTATATAATCCATTTACAGATTGGATACATGATTTTACAAGGACTTTGACTAGGATTTATTTTGGGGATTACAGAGATGTTGGCTCCTGAGCTGACAGGGAGGGAGGGAAAGGGAGAGGGAGGAAAGAAGACAGGGGACACAGGAACTTTAAAACATTTTTTTACAAGAATAAAATAATAAAAAGTAGATTATTGTACATAAATAACTAAGACATCCCCTGAAAATAAGCCCTAATGCGTTTTTTTGTAGGCAAAATTATTATAAGACAAAGTCTTATTTTCGGGGAAACACTGTAGTTAGCAGCATTAACTATAAGACCATTCACCCTCTGTTGCTCTGAGTGTCAAAGCTACCTGGCTATTACCATATAGTTAAATTATGAGCATCATATTTCTTCTGTCACAGGAGCATCTGTTTGTGCTATTTCATGGATAATGTCTTTTTTCAAATACTGCTTTTTCACAGGCCTTCCCCTTTTAGCTACAAATATATATTGGCTTTTAAATTTGCCATAGATGAGATAAACAAGAACCCCAATATTTTACCCAATGTGACTCTGGGATATCACATATATGATTCCTGCAATGATGTGAACAGGGCCATAGAGAGTGTCTTGAACATCCTGTCTGGTGCCAAGGCCAAAATTCCAAACTACTCCTGTATGGATCAATATAAACTGGCTGGTGTTATTGGCGATTGGACTTCAGAAATATCTATGCACATAGCACAAGTGCTAAATCTATATGGAATCTCACAGGTGGGAAGAAATGAGTGCTACAAAATAGTCCATATATTTGACATGGATAATAGAATGGAAATAAAAGGGCACTTTTTGTTGGATTGGGTCCAGGTCACTAGAAGGGATTTGCTGTTGTCATAGAAGGTTTATGTAAAATCTCCATAAACAGATGTAAATGATCTTTTAATTAGAAATATATTTAGTTAGTGTTTGATCAATATGGGTGTGAAATATTTTGCCTTTTCTGTCTATGTAATTGCTCCTGGTGATGCTAAAGCCGCGTATACACGATCGGTTCGTCTGATGAAAACGGACCGTTTTCATCAGACGAACCGATCGTGTGTGGGCCCCATCGTTTTTTTATCCATCGGTGAAAAAACTATGAACCTGTTTTAAAATTATCTGATGGTTAAAAAAAACGATAGAAAAAAACGATCGTCTGTGGGAAAATCCATCAGTTAAAAATCAACGCATGCTCAGAATCAAGTCGACACATGCTTAGAAGCATTCAACTTCATTTTTCTCAGCACGTCGTTGTGTTTTACGTCACCGCGTTCTGACACGATCGTTTTTTTAACTGATGGTGTGTAGGCAAGACTGATGAAAGTCAGCTTCATCGGATATCTGATGAAAAAATCCATCAGACCATTTTCATCGGATGAACCGATCGTGTGTACAGGGCATAAGAATGTGATGATTTTAACATAAACATGGCAGGGAGATATCTTGATTACAGTGGATGCCAGTAGACAATTGAGTATCAAGTTCACTTATCTAGTCAATGAGAACTAACTCTCCCTTGTCCTCCAGCTTCAGACCACACTCTTGTTCAGATAGGCCAGTGGTCTCCAAACTGTGGCCCGAGGGCCGGATGCGGCCCTTTGCTTGCCTTTATCCGGCCCTTGGGGCACTATCCCTACCACTGATACGAGACACTATTCTGCCATCTGACACTGACAATGGAGCACCATTTCTCCCACTGACACCACTAACGGGGCACTATTTCTCCCTATGATACCAACGATTGGGGACTATTCCTCCCCTAACACCAGATGCTTACTCCCATTGATGCCAGAAAAAGAATTTCCACTCCCGCTGGCCAAAGTCTGGCCCTTCTAGAGTCTGAAGGACAATAAACCGGCCCTTTGTTTAGAATATTTGGAGACCCCTTAGATAGGCTATAAGATTTGTCAGCTTTAATCATACCTGTGTAAATTCATCTCCAAGGGACTGGGCTGTTTGGTATTTAATACCGTCACATGAAAAGAAGTTGGGTTCATTGGATTGGTTTAGATTGATTGGATAGATTCCACCAATCACAGGCTGGGGCTTTAATACAATAATTAAGATACTACAGAGGAGGCATCACAATAACATTGGACAGTTTTAATCAGGATAACAGGTCAAAATGTACTAGAGACAGAGGGGTTGATTTATTAAAGGCAAATAGAAAGTTCATAGACTTTTCAAGCAGAGGCGTATGTACAGGAGTCACCATTGCAACCCTGCCCCATGCTCCAGGGGACCTGTGCGGCCCTTCTGTATCCCTAGATAGGAAGGCAGCGGGGGTGGTAGCAGGTAGAGGAACTGAACCATTCTAGTCAAGTTATGCATGACTCTATCCATTATGAATAAAGGGGGTGGTGATGAGAGAGGGGGTGGTGCCCGGGTGCCCCTAATATATGGGCCGCCACTGCCTGCTTCTCCTCCTCTCCCTCCCACAGACATTTATGGGCTGCAGGAGGTAAATGAAGGACATTGATTCACTGAGTGCATGACTCAGCCCCTGTGCCCGCATCATTGGATTTGATTGACAGCAGCGGGAGCCAATATCAATCTATCCAATAAAAAGCCGAGAACCCAGAATTGACTCAGGGGGCTGAATGCACACCACACTTTTTACATATTTATTTGTAAAACAAATTGAAAAATATTTATTATTTTCCTTCCACTTCACAATTATGTGCCACTTTGTGGTATAGCTCGTACACACGATGGGAAAACTGCCATGTTTGCTTTTTGTCAGGAAAACCGTCCGTGTGTATGCGCCATAGCAGTTTTTCCAACGAGAAAACTGCACGCAAAAAATCTAGAACCAGCTCTCTTTTTTCCCGTCGTGATTCCCGGTGGTCTTTTTCCCGTCGCGAAAACCGCTCGTGTGTATGCTTTTCCGAGAGGAAAAAAACACACATGCTCAGAACTAAGTATGAGACGGGAGCGCTCGTTCTGGTAAAACTAGCGTTGGTAATTGAGATAACACATTTGTCACGCTGTAACGAACTGAAAAGCACCAGGCTGAAAAGCGCAAATCATCTCTCACCAAACTTTTACTAACACGAGGATCAGCAAAAGCAGCCCAAAGGGTGGCACCATTTGAATGGAACTTCCCCTTTATAGTTCCGTCGTATGTGTTGTATGTCACCGCGCTTTGGTCGGGCGGCATTTGACATGAACATCTGTATGCAAGGCAGACTAGAGAGGAATCGGCGTGTTTTTTTCTGACAGGAAAACCGGTCATGTGTACGAGGTATTAGTCTATCATATAAAATCCCAATAAAATACATTTACGTTTTTGGTTGTAACATGCCAAAATGTGGAAAATGTCAGGGGGTATGAATACTTTTTCAAGGCACTGTATATGTGAACAATGGTCAACAAATTCTGCTGACATTATGGTGGTCAAACAGCAGGCAGTTAAGCAGAGTCATCAGATGCATTTCAGAAGTTGAATTCTTTCTTCAGGGATGTAGGATAGAACAAAATCTACAAATAAAAGATAATATTGCAGTCAATATAACATAATTATATCACATATACTGTACCATCTAGAGAAATGTTATTGTTGTTGTTCTTGCTGCGGGCTGCCCAATTCTCTGTCAAAGTCTCCTGTCAGGCTTAGTCATCTATGCCCGACTCATCACATTGAGTGCTGGTACAGGATAACAGGACCTGCAGGCCGGTGTAGCGGGACTCATGTGTAGCCCTGGAAGAAGTATATGGTGGGTGAGTGGTGGGCTGGGTGAGTTTGTGATGGAGACAGAGGCTGGGCGGGATTGCCATGTGCCCCATTGTAGACAGGGGTCTGTGGGACTACAGCATGCAGCATGTCTATGGAGGAGAACACTTAGTGTGAGGTTGGGGGTGATAGCATGGTTTACCAGTCCCACTTGCTGTGTAGGAGGTGAGACAACATGTATCTGGATAGCCTTGTAGTGTGAGAAGTAGGAGCTCTTAACACCCTGATATAGATCTTCAACCCTACAGAAGAACAACATGGCCCACATATCCTAATTATCACATGACAGCCCCTCCCCCTCTCCTCCTTCTACCTCCCCTCCTACCCTCCCCTTTTCTTTCTCTGCCCCCTCTATCCCTGCTCCCTATGCCCTCTAATTGTCAGAAAGGTACCAAGGCCAAGATGCAGAAAGCGGTTCACTCTTGCGACTAAGCGCACTCCACCCCCTGGAGATGGTACAGAGGATAGAGGCACGAGCCACCAGCAGGTTGGTCAGGACTTGTGTGAGGGTCACCGAGGGGCTGGTAGCCATACAGGAACTGGCAGGTACTGGGGCCCAACGGGTAACAGGATAGCAGTGTGGGGCCGGGGGTCAAACACAGGAGACAAGTCCATAAGCAAGCCGAGGGTCAGGGCGCTCACGTTATGTGCGAGCTAGTGTGCATGCACGCGCACTGTTCTGTTGGGCCGCGCACGCGAGTGTGCCGAAGCGCCGTTCCGCCGCGCATGCTGACGAGGTTGGTTCCTGTTTCTTCCCTCACAGTGCCCCCCAAGGGGCGGCCTCTGGATGCACAATCTGGACAGTAACTCTGGAAGTTCCTGTTTGAAAGGCTTGGATTAATCGTGGGGCATGCAGGTTACCTGAGGGCATGGGTGTCCGCTCCATAGGTCAAGGGGGGGCAATTGACCCCCCCTGGAAAATCGAGAAGGTGTTGAAGAGTCTCGTGGTTGTGGGCTGTCTGAAGGGGGGTATGCGCTGAAGGGGGAGTCCATCTGTGCTGAAGGGGGGTCTCTGCTTAAAGGGGGTCCATCTGTGCTGAAGGGGGGGGTCTGTGCTGAATGAAGGGGCCTGTGTAGAATGGGGGTACTGTGCTGAATGGAGGGGTCTGTGCAGAATGGGGGGGTCTGTGCAGAATAGGGGGGTCTGTGCTGAAGGGGGGTCCATCTGTGCTAAATGGAGGGGTCTGTGCAGAATGGGGGGGTCTGTGCTGAAGGGGGGGTCCATCTGTGCTGAAGGGGGGTCTGTACATTCTCTAGGCTATATTTATATGGGCATGGAGTGAAGCTGAATTATCTCAAGAGCTATTTCACACTGCCAGCTGGCCATGTTAAATGCGACCCCCCCCCCCCAGAAAAAGTTTCAGCGGACGCCCATGCCTGAGGGTTCCCAAGAGTTATCTTCAGGGGATACCCCTTCCACTTTATCAAATACTGGAGCTGTCTACCCTTTTTCATGGGTAGAATGTGTGCCGTCTTCGAGAGGCGGTCCACAATGTCCAGAATGGTGGTGAAGCCTTCTGAATGTGGCAGGACGACAATAAAGTCCATAGAGACTTCTGTCCATGGCTGTTCCGGTATGGGTAAAGGCCTCAGCAGCCCCCAAGACTTGGCATTTGACCCCTTACTGCACTGGCAAGAGATGCACGAGGAGACATCGTTATTACAGTCCCGCCTCCAACCAGGCCACCAAAAGGAATGGAAGATTAATTCAGAAGTTTTTTGCATCCTGAAGTGACCTGCCAGTTTATGATCATGAAAAGTATTTAAGATTAAGGGTCTTATGTCGCGTACACACGATCATTTTTCAGCATGAAAAAAACAACGTTTTTTGGCATGTAGAAAAAACGTTGTTTTTTCCAACTTCATCATTAAAACGACGTTGCCCACACACGATCGTTTAAAAAAATGCTCTAGCAAAGCGCAGTGACGTACAACACGTACGACGGCACTATAAAGGGGAAATTCCATGCGGATGACGCCACCCTTGGGGCTGCTTTTTGCGGATTTCCTGTTAGTAAAAGACGATTCACGCTTTTCTGTCTGTTACAGCGTGATGAATGTGCTTACTCCATTATGAATGGTAGTTTTACCAGAACGAGCGCTCCCATCTCATAACTTGCTTCTGAGAATGCGTGGGTTTTTAACGTAGTTTTAGCCCACACACGATCATTTTTTACAACCCGAAAAACGACATTGTTTAAAACATTGTTAAAACATGCAGCATGTCGTTTTTCAGAACCCGAAAAATGATGTGAAGCCCACACACGATCATTTTAAAATGATCGTGTGTATGCGGCATTACTTCCAGTGGGACAAAAATGTTATTCCGAGCCCAAAGCAAGTCGTTGCGTCTCTCCAAGGAGGGCACCTCTGGGTCAGCACAGTGGCTGGAAGCTAATTTAATGGCAGCTGTTAGATTAGTCTGAGTAAGAAGAAAAAAAATTTGCAGGGATAGAATGGTGCTGGGTTCCGTTAACTGGGGAGATTCTGGGAACATCCGGGAAAGTGTGTCTGCTTTCCCATTCTTGGAACCAGGTCTGTATGAGATGTGGAAGTTGAACCTGGAGAAAAAGAGTGTTGAGGTTTTAAGCATTTGGCTGTCCTGAGGTACTCCAGGTTCTTGTGGTCAGTGAAAATCATGATAGAATGGGACGCACCCTCCAGCAGATATCTCCATTCCTCCAAGGCGAACTTGATGGCTAACAACTGCCGGTCTCCTACAACGTAGTTCCTTTCCAGGGGACTTTGTTTCTGAGATGCAAAGGCTACTGAATGAAGGAGGGCCTTGGGACCCCGTCTTTGAGAGAGAATGGCTCCGGTGGTTGTTTCTGAAGCGTCAACTTCTAATACAAATGGCAGAGCCGGGTCTGGATGGTGTAGAATTGGCGCAGAGGTAAATAGGGCCTCCTGGGACCACTGGAAACGGTTGTGTTGGCGGTTTAGTTGAGTGATGGGTGAGACAATAGATGAGAAACCTATGATAAATCTTCAATAGAAATTGGCGAAGCACTGAACTTCCTTCCTGGTGTGGGCTTTTTTTGACACATCTGCAGATCGCACTGTTGCCATTTGCAATCTATGTCTTAAGCAGATCAAGCTTGGCCAGAACAGCACCCTCTGGGGCACCACATGCTTGACAAGACATATGACGACCTCAGGGCCGATCCTAGGCAGGGTGCACAGGGTGCATTGCACCCAGGCGCCTGCAGAGGTGGGGGCGCCGAACATCTAACAGACTCTCTAACAGAAGCCCTCTCTGTATCCATCAGAGGCCCCTCTCCAGGTCCCAATAAAGTACTCTGCTTCTCTTCCTGTATTTTGTTTATTGCTAAGAGATCATGTAAGGATCCCAGATTAATGAAGACTTCGTGGGGGAGCATCTCTGTGGTTGAGTCATTGCCATAGAAACATTTGTAAAGGGGAGGAGTTAGTAAAATGACCACGCCCATGTGGGGGCGCCAGAAATATTTCTGCACCCAGGCGCCTGTGACCCTAGGATCGGCCCTGGACGACCTGCCATGCAGTCCGTTGGCAACAGCACCTGAAAGACCCACATAATAAAAAAAGGCGGGCTTCTGCTAATCTGTGATCCTAACCCCTACTATACCTCCAGTCCTCTAAAAAACCTGCACTGAGAGGAATGAAGGTATAACAAAAGGTGCCACAAGTACTTGCAGCCAAACTGCTAGCAGTACACCACCAGTTGATATCAGAAGGCAAATTTCGCTACCCCAGTTGCTGAACCATAAAAAAAATACTGTCCCAGCCATCCACATGCTCAACGCCTAAATGCTATCTTGGCCAAATTGCTAGAACTGAAACTGCTGCCTTTTCAGCTGGTAGACTCTGCCCCCTTTCGTGAATTTGTTGAATGTGCTGTACTACAGTGGCAGGTTCCAAAACAATTTCTTTTTTTTCACGTAAGGCCATTCCAGCTCTCTACTGTCATGTGGAAGGCAATGTTTTGGCCTCATTAGACAAGGCGGTCAGCAGAAAGGTTCATATTACCACTGACTCATGGTCCAGCAGGCATGGTCAGGGACATTACCTTTCCTTCACAGCACACTGTCTAACTTTGCTGGCAGCTAAGAAGTATGCAGGACAGGATTCAGTGTTGGAGCTTGTTCCAACAACATGCCTCCAAAAAGCTGGTGGTGATTATGACACATCTTTCTGCTCCACCTCCTCCTCTTCTTCCTCTATGTCCTCTGAACCAGCAGCGCTCCCTAAATGTTTAAGGGGCTACACATGCAGCCAGGCTAAATATACCATGCAGTGCTTTAGTTGGTCTGCCTAGGGAACAAGAGCCACACTGGGCAGAGATTCTGTCAGCTCTGCAGGCGTAGGCTCAGAGGTGGTTGACGCTATGGCAGCTTGAGCCAGGAATGGTTGTATGTGACAATGGCACCAACCTTCTCTCCGCCCTCCGAAAGGGACACTTGACCCATGTTTCATGCTTGGCAAACATACTGAATTTGGTGGTGCAGTATTTCTTGACCAGGTACCCAGGCTTACAGAAACTTCTGAGGCAGGCCTGAAAAGTCAATTTCCGGCGGTCATACAATGCCAGTACTCGGCTGGCTGACATACAACGGGAATTCAGTCTGCCCATTAATTGCCTCATTTGTGACACGCCCACCAGGTGGAACTCAACATTGGAAATTCTGCAGTGGCTGCACACACAGCAGAGGGCCATAAATGAGTGCATGTGTAAGTATGGCACCAGGACAGGCTATGAGGAGCATGTTTTCTTTTTGCCACGCCAGTGGCTACTGATTAAGGATGTATGCTCTGTCCTGTCACCAATTGAGGAGGCCACAAGGATAGTGAGCAGTGACAATGCATGCATCAGTGACACTGTCACTCTAGTCTTTCTACTGGAGCAAATGTTTCGGGGAATCATGAACAGGGCACTTGAGGCAGAACAGCGGGAGGAAGAGGAAGACTTCCTTTTCTCTCAAGACCCCCTTTATGCAGATAGCCGCCAAACACACAGGAAGAAGTGGAGGATTGTGTCAGCATTGATGTGGAGGATAACATAATCCTCCACATCCTTCGCAGAGGGAGCAAAGGATGAAACATCTTCATAAGGCCTTGAAGAGAAGTTTGTTTAACGCCTTTCCAGACCCTGGGAGATTACCATTTACTGGTGCTGGACAACGTGTTTCTGAAGCTTCGTTCGGCCAGAGGAAGAGCAGTGGACTGATGACTTCAAACAATTTTTCAGTCCTCAGCCCCAAGGGCTGATGGGTTCAAGTGACCAACGCCAGTGTCTGCATTATATAGTGCAGGAATACCTAGGAGCAAGGGCAGACTTGGAGACCTTTCCAGTAGAGCATCTACTGGGTAACTGGGTCTTGAGGGTGGACTACTGGCCATAAATTGCTCAATATGCAATCGAGCTACTGGCCTGTCCTGCATCCAGTGTGCTTTCTGAACGGGCATTCAGTGCTGCTGGAGGGTTTGTAACGGATCAAAAAGTGGGCCTGTCCACAGACTCCGTGATAGGCTCACATTTATAAAAATGAATCAGTCCTAGATCAGCAGATACCAAGCCCCTGATACTGATGTAACTGATTGAATTTGCTAGGGTTCTGAGATCCCTTGAAGACTGCCTATACTGCCTATCCTATGCCTCCTGAATCTTGATGATGCTAGCTTCCAACAATATTTTTGGTTTAGGGCATCAGCAACACCCAAGGCCCAATTTTCTGCCCCTGTTTAACAGGGGCATGACATTTGAATAAGAACAAAACTATTTTTGAACACAGCAGGGCCCATACCTGCACCCAAAAAGAGTAACTGTGAGGGGTTACAGTGTTCTGGTACTACCAATACCCAAGGCCCAATTTTTCTGCACCTGTTTGACTGGGCCATGTAATTTAAATGTTTTAAATAATTATTTACAGCAGGGCCCATTCCTGTGCCCAACAAGAGTAACTGTGAGTAGGGATTAGCTAAACACCCCCTGGTTCGGTTCGCACCAGAACATGCGAAAGGGAAAAAAATTGTGCGAACATGCGAACACCGTTAAAGTCTATGGGACACGAACATGAAAAAGTGCTAATTTTAAAGGCGTATATGCAAGTTATTGGCTAAGACGTGAGAGGCTGAGTCACTTAAAGATACCTTTACCTCAGAGGCAACTGACAAAACGTGCGTCTCCCCCTGAGCACTGCAAATCGCATGTGTCACACTCATCCTCTCACTTTCAGCAACACTGATTGATTCCAAATCGCTATCCATTACCCCATCAACCTGATGCTCAATATTCCTCATCTCTTTTGCTGTGGACAAAACCTCTGCTATGTATACGCCCTTTTCAGATCCTTCCAACTGGAGAGGGTTAACTTCTGCAAAAGCCAAAGCACCTGTGTCTACCGGCCCTGCAGCCTCTCCATTTAGCATAGCAGAACTTGTGTCCACTCCACTGTTACCCACTGAGCCTTCTTTCAATAACAACAACAAATTTAAGGCCCACCTGTCCCGGTCTACTTATTCTGTGCTCCCATCAGAGGTACTTTGCAGTACGGCTCCAACTGCCAAAGGAGACACAGGACAGAGTGGCTCCACAGCAGATACAGGCTGCAATAACATAACTTCACCACTTTGCTCGGGTGGCGCTTCATTAAACTCATGAGGACTTTTTCTGCCACCAGTGACAGACCGCAGTAACCCATTATCACTACAAGTAATTTCAAACATTTGAGTTTTACCATTTTTCTCATCACCAAAGACAAGTACCCTCTTATCCATCAGAGCGGAACCACAGTTGTCCTGGAAAACCACTTGCCTCACCACTGCAGGCTCCTTGGAGGTTTCCCTGGGCAACTCTGCAGCACCTGTAACTGTCGCTAGGGAACATGGCACATCAACTGCTTTGGTCACCCCTAGCACAACTCTCCCAGCACTCTGCTGGTTTACCTTAGGTGCACACAGAGTCCATATGTCCATTTCAGTCCTTGACCTTGCTGCAAGCAGGTTTTTAACCTGTGTCTCTCCACTGATCTCGGTAGCACACTGCAGCAAGTCAATTTTTACACCTTCTGCAAATCTCCCCACCGGACACACTGCCATTACACTTGGATCACAAACTGCAACAGCCTTACCATATCCTGTAGCAGGTAACTCTAGCTTAATTTGAGTGCGATGTCTCTCAGCTGCATATTTACTGGCCAACTCCCCCTGGTGGCCACAGGATGAAATCACAGCAGGCATCTCCCACTGTTTAGCACCCCCTGCAGACACAACAGAAAACTCCTTGTTGCCAGGGGTGACTGCAAACATATCTGTAAAGGAATCTTGGCCCACAGATAAAGAGTTCTGCTCAGCAAAATTACCTTCAGCTGCACCCCAGAATCTAGGGCAAGAAACTATGCCGTGCCCCAGCTGACCACATTCCAGGCATGGTACATGACGACTTTCTCCTGTTGCTAAGGGAGATGGCACTCTCCCAACACGCAGAATATCACTGGTATCTCTATGGGGATGGTGGTATACCTCTTCCCTGTAGCTCCTCCTTCCCATTGGCACATGTTCTCCTGTTGCTAACGGAAACGGTGCTCTCCCAGCTACACTTTGCTGGCTCTCTCACACACGTAGACTTCTCTCTCTATGAAGCGGCGTTGCTTTAAACTTGCCACGACCCTCTGTAGGCTATATCTTTGTCTTGCGGTCCATCGACGTGACATCATAGCACCCATCTGCTCACTCTTTACAATCATAGCAGGCTACTCATACCTTTGATTTGCTGAAGCCTTGGACAAAGGGCACTTGGAAACTTCATGCCCCCACTCACTGCACCGCAAACAGCGCACTTGGTTCTTAACCCTTTGCACATTGATAGCTGGCCAGCTTGCACCAGCGTTGCCAAGGGCAACAGCATGCACTTCCCCTTTAACTTGGTTCAGTGTGGCCAAGTGTCACTTGCACCAATCCACTGCAGACTCAGACTTTAGTGGTCTCTCCACACTTGCAGTCACCTCTGCACTCATTGCACCTGTGTTGCTAGGGACAACACCAACTCTCTTTCTCCTTGGTAAGCTCTGTTCAGGCATGTTGGGGATTCGATCAGGCGGTAACAACCCCTCCAGCCACAGAGCTCTGTCTCTCATCTCAGCAAACATTGCTTCCTTTTTGCATTTTGACTCCGCCATCTCTGCAATCAGGCCAATGGTTTTTAACACAGTACTTTTTTAACACAAAAAAATTTGGCGTACTGTCTCCAAGACTTGCAAACAGCACACTTTCACATGCAGACTTCACTCTTTGCGATTCCGCTTGAACCATCCTATCAGAATAGGGTACTTACCAAATCTGAGATGCCGAGAGTGGTTCGCTGTTGCGACTAAGCGCAGTCCGCCCACTGGAGGTGGTACAGAGGGTGTATGGCACCAAGAGGCACAAGCTACCAGCAGGCAGGGTAGAGCGTGCGTGGAAGTCCTGTAGAACTGGAGCAGGGACAGATGGGTATGAGGATCCAGAATAAGAAGACAGGTAGAAAGTCCAGAGCAGGCTGAGGCTTAAACACAGGTAAGCAGACAATCCAGGTCACAGACTGGGGGTCAAGGCACTGGAGACAGGAGGCAAAACTGGGTCACAAGCAGAAGGTCAAAGCACAGGAGACTGAAGGTGAATCCGGGTCACAGGCAGAGGGTCAAACACGGGAGGCAGGAACAAAGTCCATAAAACAAGCCGGGGTCGGGTCCAGGAGAAGATCAGAGTAGGTCAGGGTCAATCCGGGTCACAGCAGGTAATCAATCAACAGAAAACAGGAACTCGGGTACAGGAAACTGAAGACAAACCAGCAATTTCCTTTGAGTATCTGCTCAGCTTTATAGGCAGCCAGGAAGTCATGTGGAAGTCATGTGGTGCGTGTCATGTGACAGCCAATCTGCAGCTGAAGGTTTCTTTGACAGCTCCCACTGACAACTTTGCTGCCATCTAGTGTTCAGAATCTAATAGGTTACTCTGACACATCCATTCACTGGACCTTCCTAAGTGGATACATCTTCTCAGGCCACGCTGAGCTCACTTCCACAGGTACACCACCTGTATGCAACATAGTCCATCAATTAAACTCCTGTGCAATGCAGTTCGCCTGGCTGCCCATCACAGCATTGGTACAAAACACACAGTTTCTTTTTACTCACAGTTTTTGGTATGCAAGGATCTGGAACTCTTCCAAAACTGCCCGCATACTCCACCATATGTAAGATTGGGGTGATCAGACTCCAGCGGTAGGTGCGTTTTTAGTGAATACGCCAGTCCAGAATTGAATTTTTAATGGCCTGATAGCCCTCTTTTATTTAAAAGCACAAAAAGTTCACAACTACATCAGTAGCCCTCGCATGGTGTTCCACCATTACTGTATCTTGCATACTCAACACTTTAGCCTCCTGGCTTTCATTCTTGCCATCCGGCTGTTTCAGGCCTTTAGCCTAGGCCTTAAGTCTGCTCCTCAGAACAAACAGTTTCCTAGAGTTAAGCTCTCTCCTAGCTTACTCCTGATCAACGCCTTGCTGCTTAATCACCAATGACATCTGCCTCCTGCAGACCTGCAGCCTCTGACTCCTCTCAGAGGGATGGGAGTCCACCTGACTCCCAGCACAGAATTCCTGTCTGTTGGGTGGGGCCCTGAGCCATAGTCAGGACAGAACTAAATAGCCAAACACACGGCTGTGCATTTAGTGTGTCTTTCTCTCCAAAATATGGCGTAAACCAGCAATCTTTAAGGTCGCACAGAGTCCCACCACCACAATATGCAGGTAAGAACGCTTATCCGATTCCACTGATTACGGAATTATTTGACCGCCTCAAAGGAGCAACAGTTTTCACAAAGGGATACACAAGAGGGGCATACAATCTCGTGAGGATCAAGGAGGGCGACGAATGGAAAACTGCATTTAATACTAGGACCAGACATTACGAATACCTCGTAATGCTGTTTGGCCTCTGCAACACTCCTGCAGTTTTTCAGGAATTCATCAATGATGTCCTCCGAGAGTATGTTGCAGTCATGTGTGGTGGTTTATCTCAATGATATTCTCATATATTCAAAAACCCTAGAGAGCCACTGAATCAGCCCAGAAGATAATCTTGAGATGGTATAGGACCCCATACACACTGGCAAAATTTGCAAACAACTCATCTAACTTATGTTGTAGGGGTTGTGGCCAAGTAGGCAATCTGGCCCACATGCTCTGGTTTTGTGTATACATACGTAGATTCTGGGCTGCGATAGCTCGCTTAATAGCGGAAGTCACAGGAATTCTTAACAAACTAAAGGTTGAACAGGCCATTTTAAGTATTGATATGGAGATATATCCGTCCTTTTGTCGCACTGTAGTGATGCATATTCTCTACGCTGCTCGTTTAACAATTGCTCGGAAGTGGAAATCCTCCCTCGCCCCTTCACTGAAAGAGGTTATTCAGTTGGTTGATGACTCTTATGCATATGAAAAAACAATGGCCTTTAGTAGGACCTTGGGTAAACTGTCTGGAAAACTGTCTTGTAAACTGTTTGGTGATAGTTGAATTGTCTGTAAGGCCTCGTACACACGACCGAACATGTCCGCTGAAACTGGTCCGCGGACCAGTTTTCCGCGGACATGTCCGACCGTGTGTAGGGCCTAGCTGACATTTTTCCGGCCTAGCGGACAGGTTTCCAGCGGACAAACGTTTCTTAGCATGCTAAGAAACTTGTCCGGTGGAAACCTGTCCGTCGGACATGTCCGCTGGTTAGTACGTCTAACCAGCGGACCGAAATCCCGCGCATGCGTCTAATTGATTCGACGCATGCGTGGAAGCAGTGTACTTCCGTGTTAGAGAACGTTGTTGTCGTATACGTCACCGCGTTCTATGTCCGCGGGGATTTTGGTCTGATGGTGTGTACACACATCAGACCAAAACCTCCCAGCAGACATGTCCGATGAAAACGGTCCGCGGACCGTTTTTTTATCGGACATGTCTGGTCGTGTGTACAAGGCCTTAGTCATGGAGATAGTATGTGTGAGGAGTTTATTTTAGTTATGTTGTCTTTGGACTAAGGCAAGATAGTGAGCGGTTGAGGTGATTTATAGGTTGAATACATGCTACGTCATTACAAGTTGATGAATTGTATTTCAACATATGTGTACGACTGAAACTTGTTGGTATTGTATTGCTTTATTATATGTTATTTTATTTTTTTTATTTTTTTTATTTCTTGTTGTATTTGCCATTTGGAGGTTGTTCTCCGATCCGATTTAAAAAAAAAATCCCTAGAGAGCCAACACACAGATATCTCCCATGTACTGCAGAGGTTGAGAGATAATAACCTGTATTGTAAGTTGGAAAAGTGCGAGTTCCCTCGTCAACAGGTTACATTTCTGGGTTATGCTATTTCTACTGCCGGTTTTTCAATGGATCCTGAGAAACTATCTGCAGTTCTACAGTGGCCGTAGGTCTCTGTCCACTACAACGTTTTCTTGGCTTTGCCAATTATTATTGGAAATTCATTCGTAATTTATCTTCTCTGGTTAAACCCCTGACTGATATGACCAGGAAGGACGACAACCCAAACAATTGGTCTCCGGATTCCATTAAAGCCTTTGAGTCTCTCAAGTTTGCCTTTGTTTCAGCTCCTGTTATGGCACATCTAGATCCTACATTACCCTTTATACTTGAGGTTGATGCGTCTGAGACTGGAGTACAAAACAGATTATAGCGCACACATTCAAAAATGACATTTATCCTGCAAGGCTAGTTAAAAACACCTGAACATATTTGAAAATAAAACGGGGTTTGGTCACACTATATGTCATATAGTGCTAATCCCATTTACTGCAACAAAGTGCCCCGAATTAGTGGGTCCTACCCTAGTAATAGAATGAAAGATCCAGTGTCTCAACCATGGGTGCCAAACTCCTCTGTGGGGGAGAAATGAAGGGATTCCTCCTATGCACTGTTGGCCACTAATAAGAGGTAATGAGGAGGGGGAGGGATACTCCAGCCCAAAAAAAAACCTGGTCAGGGTCACTACAATATACAAAAACATACTTGGGGGGCACACCCTAAAATGCATTTAGATTCAAGACCAACAAACACCTGAACATAGTAAAAAAAATATGCATTTTAGGGTGTGCCCCCAAGTATGTTTTTGTATATTGTAGTGACCCTGACCAGGTTATTTTGGGCTGGAGCACCCCTGGATATGGAATGAGATCTCTGTCACCTACCAGTGCTGCCCATCAGCACTATAAAAATGCAATAAAACTATCCCCTATTTTGTTAACGCTATAAATTTTGCTTAAACCAACCGATAAACGCTCATTGCGCTTTTTTTTACCAACAATAGGTAGAAGAATACGTATCGGCCTAAACTGAGGGGAAAAAAATGTTTTTATATATTTTTGGGGGATATTTTTTATAGCAAAAAGAAAAAAATATTGAATTTTTTTTCAAAATTGTCGCTCTATTTTTGTTTATAGCGCAAAAAAAAAAATTGTAGAGGTGATCAAATACCACCAAAAGAAAGCACTATTTGTGGGAAAAAAAGGACGCCAATTTTGTTTGGGAGCCACGTCGCATGACCGCGCAATTGTCAGTTAAAGCTACGCAGTGCCGAATCGCAAAAATTGGCTGGGTCCTTTAGCTGCCTAAAGATCCGGGGTCTTAAGTGGTTAAATACCACCAAAATAAATCTCTATTTGTGTAGAAAAAAAATAATACAAATTTTGTTTGGGTATCGTGTTGCATGACCACGCAATTTCTGAAAGCTGGAAATTGGTCTGGTCAGGAAGGGGATAAAAGTGCCCAGTAAGCAAGAGGTTAAACATGTGTTCCAGTGGGATAGACTGCATTTAGTATCAGTTAATCTGAAAAAAGCAATACTCAGTAACATTGGAACTATACGATAAGCCATACGTGCCCCTCTACGGCACATAAAACGAGATTATCAAGAAGCTATGAAAAATAAAGTTTTCAGTTGGGCAAAGCGAGCTCCTGCTTTAGTTTTTTAAATGTCCTGTATAGTTAATACTGAAATATTATTATAACAAAATTCTCCTATTCTCTCTTTAGATCAGCTATGGAGCACCACATACTGCACTGACCAACAGACGACTCTACCCATCCTTCTTCCATACCCTGCCCAGTGATCACATTCAGTTCCTGGCAGTTGTTAAGCTACTCAAACACTTTGGCTGGACATGGATTGGTGTCATTGCGTCCGATGATGATTATGGAGATAGTCAGTCTCAGGAGTTGATATTGAGTGCTGCCAGCCATGATATCTGCATTGAGTTTATTATTAAAATACCAACTCATCTAGATGACAGAAATGTTATTTATAAGAAAAAAGAGATTCTAAATAATTCATCCTCTCAAGTTATTGTACTTTGTGGGAAATCTTCATATTTCATTAAGTACTTTATAGAAGTGGAATGCAAAGCCCAGAGTAAGACATTTATTGTTCCAGCAACATGGACTTTGCACAGGTTTTTTCAACCCCATAAAACACCATACCATGGAAGCCTATTATTTAAACCACCTAAAAAAAGTATACCACGTTTAAAGGAACACTTGAAAAATGTTACCTCTGCCGATTGTACTAAAGACTTTTTACTAGAACAAATTTTAACAGACTACTACCATTGCTTAACATCAAATTCATATTTCAATAGACGATATGAAAAAACATATAAAGTTAAACTTCATAAATGCAATGCTATTCCTGACTTCGAGAAATACATTTTAGATTTTGGAACCACATATCATGTGTATAAAGCTGTCTATGCCTTGGCACAGTCTTTGCACAATATAGATTTCTATTTGTCCAGAAATGCCAGAGGCACCTTCATGAAAAATCAGAAGCTTATGAAAGAGGTACTGTAATTTGTTTATTACAGTCTTGTACACACAACTACTTCTATGTACTCTATCTCACAAGAGTAAGTACTGTACACCCCTCACATTTTTGTAAATATTTTATTATATCTTTTCATGTGACAACACTGAAGAATTGACACTTTGCTACAATATAAAGTAGTGAGTGTACAGCTTGTATAACAGTGTAAATTTGCTGCTCCCTCAAAATAACTCAACACACAGGGCCAGATCCACATACATTTAGATCGGCGCAGCGTATCAGAGATACACTACGCCGCCGTACCTTACCTGGCGTATATTCGAATCCTCAGCGAGTTTGCGCCATAAGTTACGGCGGCGTAGTGTATTTCTGGCGGCAGATTTCAATTTGGGCGGGTTGGGGGCGGGTTTCATTTAAATGAAGCGCGTCCCCGCGCCAAATGAACTGCGCATGCGTCGTCCCGAAATTTCCCGCCGTGCATTGCGCTAAATGACGTCGCTAGGACGTCATTTTTTTAACTTAGACGTGAGTTACGTCCATCCCTATTCACGGACGACTTACGCAAAAAATAAAAAAAAATCAAATTTAGAAGCGGGAACGACGGCCATACTTAACATGGGAAGTCTATGTATACGCCGAAAAATACCAGCTTTAACTATACGCCGGAAAAAGCCGACTACAGACGACGTTAGAAAATGCAACGGCCGCGAAGACGTTCGTGGATCGTCGTAATTCGCTAATTTGCATACCCCACGCGGAAAATGCCACCCAGCGGACGCCGAAGTATTGCATCTTAGATCCGAAGGCGTATGAAGACGTACACCTGTCGGATCTAACCCAGAAGCCGTCGTATCTTGTTTTGAGGATTCAAAACAACGATACGACGTGGGAAATTTGAAAGTACGCCGGCGTATCAGTAGATACGCTGGCGTACTTGCTCTGTGGATCTGGCCCATAGCCATTAAACTTCTAAACCGCTGGCAACATAAGTGAGTACACCCCTAAGTGAAAATTTCCAAATTGGGCCCAAAGTGTCAATATTTTGTGTGGCCACCATTATTTTCCAGCACTGCCTTAACCCTCTTGGGCATGGAGTTCACCAGAGCTTCACAGGTTGCCACTGGAATCCTCTTCCACTCCTCCATGATGACATCACAGACCTGGTGGATGTTAGAGACCTTGCGCTCCTCCACCTTCCTTTTGAGGATGCCCCACAGATGCTCAATAGGGTTTAGGTCTGGAGACATGCTTGGCCAGTCCACCACCTTTACCCTCAGCTACTTCAGCAAGGCAGTGGTCATCTTGCAGGTGTGTTTGGGGTCGTTATCATGTTGGAATACTGCCCTGCAGCCCATTTTCCAAAGGGAGGGGATCATGCTCTGCTTCAGTATGTCACAGTACGTGCTGACATTCATGGTTCCCTCATGCAGCCCCAGACCATGACACTTCCACCACCATGCTTGACTGTATAAGCAAGACACACTTGTCTTTGTATTCCTACACCATCTTTTTTTTTAATATCTGTTTATTGAATTAAATAATGACATACAGAATAAACACTTGCTAAAAAGATATTTCCCGAAGACACACAGGGGCGGTAAACTATTTTAAGAAGTACAAGAGAGGGGGAGATTATGTAGATAAAGCATAAAGCAGTGAGAATAGAGAAAAGAGGAGGGGAGGTGAGGGGAAGGGTGAAGAATGGAAGAGGATTAAGAGGAAAGGGAGGGGAAGTAAGGAGCTGGCATTCGATGGAGTGTGCAATCAGACATTAGTAAAGAGTAATGGTACTATGCATGTCAAAGTATAAAAAGTATAAACAAGAAATTGGGTAATTAAAGAGTAGAAGTTGGCTGTGTGTCTGCAGGGGACGTGAGCAGGATGTCCTTATACCATGAAGTATTTTTGAATTCAGACCATTGGGCCCATGTTGCGGTGTGTTATCATTAGCTATGAGAGTGAGTTTGTCCATTAAACAGATGTCTTCCACTTTCTGTATCCAGCTCCTCGGTGAAAGGGGCTGTAGGCTGGCCCCACATGGCTGGAATGAGAGCCTTGGCAGCGTTCAGAAGATGAGGAGTGAGTGAGCCTTTATAAGAGCCGATGGTAGCTGTGGTGTTATGAAGAAGTATTGTCCAAGGGTTTGAAGGGAGAGGAAAACCCACTATACGATTTATGAGGTTGAGAATATCAGATCAGAAGGGTTGAATCTGAGACATAGTGGATCAGTGATAGAGAACGTAAGGAGTTATCCCTAGCCTCTCTATTGGGGATGAAACCAGTTTGGTCTGCTGTGATCCATTTAGGCAGAAGGGGGAGGAGTCTGGTGGCCATAACTTTGGCAAGGAGTTTGGTATCGAAATTTAGAAGGTATATGGGGCAGTAGGTGCCGCAGAGAGTGGGATCTTTACCCGGCTTAGGGATGATGGTGATATGGACAGCTAAGGATTCGGGTCAGATTGCTGTGCTCTTAGAGATAGAATTAGCATACACCATTAACCGGGGTAATAGAATGTCGCTAAATGTCTTGTATTATAAAGCAGTATAGCCATCAGGGCCAGAAGCTTTACCTGATGGGGAAGATTTCAAAGCCATTTGGAATTTTTCTACCGAGAAGTCTACCGAGAAGTCTGTTTCCAACTCCCTGAGGGTTTTACGTGGCAGCTTGGGGACATTCATTTATTTTAGGTAGGAAGAGATGCGTTTGCGTTTTTCAGATGCGAGGGAGTGCGAGGGAGGCTAGAGTACCTTTAACATTATAGAGATTAACATAAAATTCTCTGAACGCTTTTGCTATTTGAGGGGAGGCGTGGACCATTTCGCCCAAGGGGAGCTTGACCTTAGATATAAAAGAGGGGGAGATTACTTTGCCTGTATAGATCGTGCGAGTTGTCTACCAAGTTTATCGCCCCATTCATACAGTTTTTGCAAGAATATTTGGCACTTCCTTTTGGTTTGTGTGTCAAGAAGGGCTTTCAATTGTTCCCTCTTTTGCATTAGAGCCCCCAAGTGAGCCTTTTGTAGAGACAATTTATGTTTCTTATCAAGATCAGCAACCTGTTGAATAAAGTTTTTAAGTTGTTGACCCTGTTCTCCTCGCACCAAGTTCAATAAATCGTCCTCTCATTGTTTCCTTATGAGCCTCCCATAACAGTGAGGGGGCAGTTTCTGAGGTCCCGTTCTCCAAAAAGTATTGTTTCAGGGAAGTAGCGAGAAGGGAGACATCCACCGAATTAGAGAGAAGGGAGTCATTAAGCTTCCAATTATTGGTGCAAGTAGATAGGGAGGGGATGGTCAAACGAATACAGACCGGTGCGTGATCCGAGATTGATGCCGAGCCAATTGAGGCTGAATATAAAAGAGGGAGGTAAAAGTGATCTATGAAAATGTTGTCAATTCTAGAAAATGAATGATGTGTCTTTGAGTATAGGGAGTAATCCTTATCCTTAGGGTATAATATTCTCCATGCATCAATTAATTGATGATCATGGAGTCTCTTCCTGTTGTAGGATAACCGTTTAAACTGGATGGTAAAGCGACCTTGTGAAGTGTCCATAGTGGGATCAAGTGTCATATTAATATACCCCAGCAAGGATCATGATTCCCTTAGCAAAGGCAGCCAGTTTTGTCAGAATTTGGGATAGAAAAGTGGGTTGGCTATGATTTGGGCTATACACGTTCGCTAGTGTGCATTGGGTGTTACCTATATGGTCTCTAAGAAAAAGATACAGACCATGATAATCTGTCATAATTTCTTCAAGTTGGAAAGACACACTCCATCTGAACCCAATGGCTTCTCCTTTGGCTTTATTAGTATCAGAAAGGCAATAATACCATTTTGGATACTGATTATAAATAGAGTCTGACAGGGGTGTTGTGTGTGAGGTGAGTTTCTTGGAGAAAAGCGATAGAACAAGCTGCGTGTTTTAATTCTCTCATTACTTGTTGGCATTTCATTGCATGGTTCAGACCCCTGACATTATATGAAATAATTTATAGTAGCCATTGAGAACTCGGCGTGAGTATTTTGAGCTTATAGAGCCATCTATACCAGTGAGAGTTTGGAGTGAGAGAAGAGGGGGGAGTTGAAAGAAAACGAAACATATAAGAAAAATAGATATACAGTAAAATAGACTTAAAACATTTAAGGCAACATCTGGGGACAGTATTAAGTCATGCGGCAAGCCACTGTGTTCCCCGTGGCAGAGGGGAGAACGAGCGAACCATGTAGCTCCTGACAGGGGTCAACAGCAGGATCAAAAGAGACGCTCACAATCTCCAATCCCATAAGGAGGGGGGCATAGAACAAAATGAGTAACCAACACATGTTCTGAGGGCTCTGGGCCCTGTCAATGCAAGGACAAAACTGTTAACATAATAACTGAAGGAAATAACCTCTGGCAGCGAGTAATAGGGAAAAAAAAGGTAAAATAGAATTTTTAACCAAAAACAATGTGACCGTATAGGAATAACAGGTGTCCAGCAACAGAACCCAATGGGATCTCCATGTTCAGTAGCTGGCAGTGATGCATTAAATGCCTCTAAAGTTCAAAATTATGGACAACTGCCGCTCCAAGAACAGGTAGGATGAAGTTAAGAGAGTTGCGTTAGAAAAGCATCTCACCCAAGTTTCTGAGAGGATCCTATGGTTGCAGTGTGCTTCTTTTTGGAGGGGGTTCTGCTCCACGTGGTGTCTAGGGATGCAGAAAATGTTGAGATCAGGTCTTGCCAGCCAGGAAGCTTCACCGGTGGCATACCTATGTCATGGAAGAAGGCAGGGAGGTCTTCCGGAAACCTCAGCTTGGAGGTGTGACCATTTTAGTGGCAATCAAACAGGAGGGGAATCACCTTCTATATGTGGCACCATCTGCTCTCAGCTGTTTGAGAAGCAGTTTTAGGGCTCTGCAACATTCCAATGTCTCTTTGGAGAGATCGGGGAATATGTTGATGACCGCGCCATTAAAGTCAATATTCGGACTGTCGTGTAATTTATTCATATCGGCATTCTTGTCCTCAAAGCAGTGCAGGCTGCAAATAACATCTCTGGGTTGATCTGCAAAGATATTACGTGGGCGTAGTGCACGGATTACACAATCAAATCGCAGAGGATCAGTTATCATTTTACCCAAGATAGTGTTCAGGATACCGCGGATGGTCGGTTCTAGGTCGCTATCTTTGGTTGTCTCTGGTAACCCTGGGATGCACAGATTGTTTCTGCGATTCCAGTTTTCTAAATCTTCCAACTTATACAAAGAGGCACGTTGTGCAAGTGCCAATCGGGTTACTGTGACCTGTAGTTGCTTAATGGCAGCTGTCTGTGAGTCTTATCTTTTCTCCTTCTCCTCCACCCTCTCTAGTAAATGAGACATGTCAGAGCGGACGACTGTTATCTCTTTCTTTAACTGTTTAAGGACCGCCGCGCGACTATTTACGTCTGCAGAATGGCAAGGCTGGGCACATGGGCATATAGGTACATCTCCTTTAGAATGCCCAGCCTGTCCTCTGTGACCGTGCCCGTGGGACCCGCGGACCTGATCGCCGCCGGTGTCCCGCGATCGGGTCACAGGAGCTGAAGAATGGGGAGAGGTGAGTGTAAACACACCTTCCCCGTTCTTCCTAGTGAGAGTTTTTACAGATCGTCTGTTCCCTGTTATAGGAAACGACGATCAATGACATCACAAGTCCAGCCACACCCCCTACAGTAAGAATCACTCCCTTAGGGCACACTTAACCCCTTAGCACCCCCTAATGGTTAACCCCTTCACTGCCGTTGTCATTTTCACAGTAATCAGTGCATTTTTATAGCACTTTTCACTGTAAAAATGACAATGGTCCCAAAAATGTGTCAAAAGTGTCCGATGTGTCCGCCATAATGTCGCAGTCACGAAAAAAATCGCTGATCGCCGTCATTAGTAGTAAAAAAAAATGGTATAAAAATGCCATTAAACTATCCCCTATTTTGTAAAGGCTATACATTTTGCGCAAACCAATCAATAGACGCTTATTGATTTTTTTTTACCAAAAATATGTAGAAGAATATGTATCGGCCTAAACTGAGCAAAAAAACAATTATACATTTTCTGGGGATATTTATTATAGCAAAAAGTATAGATTTTTTTTTAAATTGTCGCTCTATTTTTCTATATAGCGCAAAAATAAAAATCGTAGAGGTGATCAAATACCACCAAAAGAAAGCTCTATTCGTATGAAAAAAAGGACGCCAATTTTGTTTGGGAGCCACGTCGCACGACCGCGCAATTGTCAGTTAAAGCACGCAGTGCCGAATCGCGAAAAGGGGCCAGGTCCTTTACCTGCATATTGGTCTTAAGTGGTTAAAGCGGTCCTCCACCCTAAAGTGGAGTCCCGCTGATCGGAACCCTCCCCCCCTCCGGTGTCACATTTGACACCTTTCAGGGGGGAGGGGGGTGCAGATACCTGTCTAAAGACAGGTATTTGCACCCACTTCCGGCCACACGCTACGGGCAAAAGACGGGCATTCCGTCACATCCCGTCTTTCGCCCGTTGTGTGCTGGGAACACTCGGCTCCCAGCACACAGCGTGTGAGCCAATCGGCGGGCGCAGCGCGACTCGCGCATGCGCCGTAGGGAACCGGGCAGTGAAGCCGCAGCGCTTCACTTCCTGGTTCCCTCACCGTGGATGGAGGGGGGAGCAGCAGGGTGACGAGCGATCGCTCGTGCCCTGCTGCGATCGGCGCTGGACTCCAGGACAGGTAAGTGTCCTAATATTAAAAGTCAGCAGCTGCAGTATTTGTAGCTGCTGGCTTTTAATATTTTGTTCCCGTGGCACATCCGCTTTAAGGATTTTTCTAGGCTATGGAACATCCCTGCCATTTCCTTCTTTAGTTCTCTTACCAGGGAGGACATCTCTGAGCCTGCAGGAGAGCCTGGATCATCCATTAGTTCTGAGCAGTATATAGAGGCAGGGGAGCTCTCGCGTTGTGACGCCGCCTGCTCTGAAGGAGATTTGCAGGATCTTGAGGCTCTGGCCAGAGCGGGCCGCGTGCTGGGACTGTTTCACTCGGCTGCTAAGAAATGTTTTATGGAGCCAGAGGAGGTAGTGTGCGACCTATGGTCTGAGCACTGACAGGCTGACCCCCCACCCCATCAACTTGTGCATGCAATGCTGGCAGCACTCATACGTCTATTTCCCAAAGACAACCTCTGGATATGATGCTGAGCATGTGCACTCAACTTGCGAGGCCTGTTCTGAGTGGAACCTGTCCTGTCAAACTGCTGTATGGTCTTGACCATCATGCAACAGCTACATTTCAGGGACTTGGCAATCTTCTTATAGCCTAGGCCATCTTTATGTAGAGCAACAATTCTTTTTTTCAGATCCTCAGACAGTTCTTTGCCATGAGGTGTAATGTTGAACTTCCAGGGACCAGTATGAGAGAGTGAAAGCAATAACACCAAACTAAACACACCTACGAGTCACATGACACCGGGGAGGGAAAATAGCTAATTGGCCCCAATTGGACATTTTCCCTTAGGGGTGTACTCACTTTTGTTGCCAGCAGTTTAGACATTAATGGCTGTGTGTTGAGTTTCTTTTGAGGGGACAGGAAATTGAAACTGTTATACAAGCTGTACACTCACTACTTTACATTGTAGCAAAGTGTAATTTCTTCAGTGTTGTCACATGAAAAGATATAATATAAGATACGACTGGCATAAGTCTCTTACGCCGTCGTATCTTAGGGTGCATTCTCACGCTGGCCGCTAGGTGGCGCTCCCATAGTTTTCAGCGTAGAGTATGCAAATTACCTAGTTACGCCGATTCACAAACGTACGTGCGCGCCCAGCGGTAGATTTTTACATCGTTTGCGTAAGTCGTTTTCATCGTAACGTTGCTCCTGCTATTAGGAGGCGCAGCCAATGTTAAGTATGGACACTGTTCCCGATTCGAAGTTCGAATTTTTTACGTCATTTGCGTAAGTCGTTCGCGAATAGGGCTGGACGTAATTTATGTTCACGTCGAAACCAATACGTTGTTGCGCCGTACTTGGGAGCAATGCACACTGGGATATGTACACGCCCCCCCCTTCCACATTTGAATTACGTGCGCTTAAGCCGGCCCCATTTACGCTAGGCCGCCGCAACTTACGGAGCAAGTGCTTTGTGAATACTGCACTTGCTCCTGTAAGTTGCGTCGGCGTAGCATAAATACAATACGCTGCGCCGCCGTAACTAGGCACGCAGCTACGTGAATCTACCCCAATATATACTGCTGGAGTGACAAATCTATTGTGTTATTATTTATGGTATTGAGGTCTGAACATGCACTACAGACCAGTGTTCATTTCAATTTAGCTTTAGTCAAATGCCACGTACAGACGATCGGAAATTCCGACAACAAAACTGTGGATTTTTTTCCGACGGATGTTGGCTCAAACTTGTCTTGCATACACACGGTCACACAAATGTTGGAAATTCCGAATGCCAAGAACGCGGTGACGTACAAGACATACAGTACATCGGCACTATTAAAGGGAAGGTGTTAGTAGAAGTTTTGTGAGAGACGATTCGCACTTTTCAGCCTTGTGCTTTTCAGTCTGTAACAGCGTGACGAGTGTGCTATCTCCATTAGGAACTCTAGTTTTACCAGACCGAGTGCTTCCGTCTCGTACTTGATTCAGAGCATGCTTGGAATTTTGTGCATCAGAATTGTCCACACACAATCGGAATTTACGAGAAACTATTTTGTTGTCGAAAAATTTGAGAACAAGCTCTCAAATTTTTGTTGTCGGATACTCCGACAGCAAATGTCCGATGGAGCTTACAAATGTGGGAATTTCCAACAAAAAGTTCCCTTTTCCGACCGTGTGTACGCGGCATTAGTCTTTTAGTTTTAGTCCTATTTTAGTCTTTTGACTAAAATGCCACTTTAATTTTAGTCGTATTTTAGTCATCTAAATTGTTTTAGTTTAAGTCGTATTTTAGTCGAATAAAATGATTTAGTCAAAGAAAAACTGGGTATTGTCTTGGTATTGTCTTGTTCAATTTTTTTTTTTTCTTTTAGTTTTTAAGAAGAGTACATTTACAAGATCCCACTGGAGAAGAAGTATATTTTAATGAGAGAGGAGATATGTGCACAGTGTATCATGTTAACAGTTTTGGAATACATTTTGATTCTACACTTGTATTTGTACATATTGGAAGCTACAATACATCGTCTCCTGATGGAGAGGAACTTGTGTTCGATGAATTACCACCAACATGGAAACATGGTGAGGTTTGTGTTTTCACTTGACTACTAATTCCTACATGTGTTAAGCAGTGTAGGAGCTTACTGCTAATTCTCTTCAACATTCCTATTGACCTATCACCAATATGGGCTGCATTATTGGGCAAAAAGAATGTGCAGGAGGTAGGAAGTAGGGTGACCACGTGTCCCGGATTGCCCGGGATAGTCCCGCATTTTGCAGGTCTGTCCCGGGTACCTTTATTCCAGGACAAAACAGTGTCCCGGAATTAAACTGACACAGCCACCCCCTGAGCCAATCTGATGCACCTCAAAAAAAGGCCGCCACATCACCGCTTTACTCACTGGCAGTACTTCTCCTGGCTGGGAATGTCTGGAGGAGCACACTCCCCGCCCCCTGCTTGTGATTGGACAAATCATAAATCTCCCCTCTTGTGTCCAATCACTGTGATGTGATTCTTTGGAGCACAAGCTGATTTTTGGAAAGGAGGGTGTCCCCGAATGGTAGTTTGGAAATGTGGTCACCCTAGTAGGAAGGGATGGGCAAGCTTTAGTGCTTTGAGAAAGTATTGGAGTTTGGAGATGCACTCCCCATCCTTTGATTAGCGCACATTCTGTTATGTCATGTTTGTTATTTTTAACAAAAAAACAAGACTTTAGTATCACTTTAAGTGATATGTTTACTTCATCCACTTCAGTACCAGACAATTTTATCCCCAATTTTCTGATCTCAGCGCTGCGACACTTTGAATGAATGCCAATTACTCAGTCAAGTAGGGGGTCCCCTTTGTTAAAGGGGTCTTCCAGATTCTGATAAGCCCCGCGCCCGCAGACCCCCACAACCACCGGGCAAGGGTTGTGGGGATGAGGCCCTTGTCCCCATCAACATGGGGACATCCTCCCCATGTTGAGGGCATGTGGCCTGGTACGGTTCAGGAGAGGCTGGGGGCCGCACTCTGTCCCCCCCCTCTTTTCTGCGGCCGGCCAGGTTAACGTGCTCGGATAAGGGGTCTGGTGTGAATTTTTGGGGGAACTCCACACCATTTTTTTTTTTAATTTGGGGTGGAGTTCCCCTTAAAATCCACACCAGACCTGAAGGGTCTGGAATGGATATTTGGGGGGAACCCCACGTAATTTTTTTTTAAATTGACGGCGGGGTTCCCCTTAATATCCATTCCAGACCTGAAGGGCTATTTTTTTTTTATGATTGGTTTTGCTCTGAATTGCCAGAGTCGACAATTCATTATAGCCGCAAAGCCGGTTTTAAAATACTTTTTTTCCTTTCAGAAATGACACTTTGTGCAGGGACAGTTCTAAGTACTGGAAACATGCGCTATTTCACATGCTAACTTTACACCCCCCCCCAGGTACGAAATTTAAAGTAATATTTCACTTTTATTGTTTCACTTTTAGCATTATTAGGCTTCATTTCCACTGGCGTTTTTACAGCCACTTTTCTGAGCGTTTTTTACAGCTTAAAAACGCCTGTCCATGTTATTCTATGGCATCATGCCCACATAGACGTTTTTGAGCTGCAAATGGCATAGGCGTTTTTGAGCTGTAAAAAAAACGCAGGACCAGGGCGTTCTGAAGCTCCAGAGTAGAGCTGTAAAAACGGCAGACGTTAAAAAACGCTCAAAAACGCTCAAAAACGTGCAAAAACGCGCAAAAACGCTCAAAAACGCGACCGCGGCATTTTTAAAGCTGCAGCTCACAAAAATTTTTTTTTTTTTTTACAAAATAAACATGGACAGGCGTTTTTAAGCTGTAAAAAAGCCTAACAACAGTGGCTGTAAAAACGCCAGTGGAAATGAAGCCTTAAATTCACTGCTCCCGAAAAAACCCTATTCGACAGACACCAAAAGCCTTCAATGACAGATTCGACATAGAGAGAAAAGATTTGACATAGAGAGACATGAAGAGTCGACATTTTTTTTTTTTTAAAGATTCTACCGAATCTTTTTTAGGACATTCGACAGACACCATGGGCCAGATTCACAGATGAAATACACCGGCGTATCTACTGATACACCAGCGTATTTTCAAATTTCCCGCGTCGTATCTTTAGTTTGAATCCTCAAACCAAGATACGATGGCATTTGGGTAAGATCCGACAGGTGTACGGCTTCGTACGCCTTCGGATCTTAGGATGCAATACTTCGGCGCCCGCTGGGTGGAGTTCGCGTCGTTTTCCCGCGTTTTTCGGGTATGCTAATTAGCTGTTTACGGCGATCCACGAAGGTACGCACGGTCGTCGCAT
Source organism: Rana temporaria (assembly GCF_905171775.1). NCBI lineage: Eukaryota > Metazoa > Chordata > Amphibia > Anura > Ranidae > Rana > Rana temporaria. Next base: position 657,195,236 of record NC_053489.1, on the reverse strand, counting down.
TTTCTTACGTCGTCGCTAGTCGGCTTTTTCCGGCGTAAAGTTACGGATGCTATTTCAATGGCTTATATTTAGACCAGCCATGTTAAAGTATGGCCGCCGTTCCCGCGTCGAATTTTGAATTTTTTATTTTTTGCGTAAGTCGTCCGGGAATAGGAAAGGACGTAACGCAAGTCGGTGCGACGTCATTTCGCGCAAAGCACGGCGGGAAATTACAAAACAGAGCATGCGCAGTACGTTCGGCGCGGGAATGCGCCTAATTTAAATGATACACGCCCCATTTGAATTAGGCGGGCTTGCGCCGGACAGATTTACGCTACGCCGCCGCAAGTTTACAGGCAAGTGCTTTGTGAATCAAGCACTTGCGCTGAAAACTTGGGGCGGTGTAACGTAAATGGGATACGTTACCCCGCCAGATTTCTACATGAATCTGGCCCCATAAGCCTTCAATGACAGATTCGACCTTAATTTCGATTTTCGGACTAATGGATTTTTTTAACGAAAAACGAAATAAATAAAAACAAATTTCGGGAGTAACTAAATAAATTAATTTTTTGGACGAAAACGAAATTACGAAACAAAATATTTCAGTGTGCACATGTCTAGTATTTTCATTATGAAGCTAAGATCAAGAACACAGGAACATGACCTCAAACTAGCAGGAGGAAAGTTCAAAACTAATCATAGAAAGTTTAATTTTACTTAAAGAGTAGTTGATGCTTGGAATAGACGTCCAACAGACGTAGTGAGTCAGTCAATATCAAGTAGATTCAGACATACTTGGGACCAACATTGATCTATTACAGGGGTGTCAAGCTCAATTTTCTCACAGTCTGATTGCTGAGATAGAGGTTTGGCAGAGACATGCTAATCTGCGGCTGCACAGAGAGTTATCTGGTGGAGGAGTTATGTCCTCTTCTCTGCTGACTCGTTGTTGTTTTTTTCTGCCAGCTCTCCTCTATGTTTCTATTCAATGCTTTATAAATTCCCCCCTTGAGTTTTACAAATGAGGCCTCGTACACGATCGTTTTCCTTGACAAAATCCATCAAGAAAGATGCTGGCAGAGCTTTTTTGCCGAGGAAAACGGTCGTGTGTATGTTTTTCGTCGAGAAAACTGTTGTGGATCTTGACGAGAAAAAAAGAGAACGGCCCCCCGGGAGGGGAGAACGATGTTAGTTCTAGCCACATTACAGGGCACTAGACCATAGCCATGTATGGGATACATCGGAGGCAAAGTGGGAACATAGGACGTTGTATATTGTCTATACGTGCCTGGCTGTATTACGGTGCTACCTGTTCTGTCCCTGATTGAATAGCAGTGTAATACCGTGTTTCCCCGAAAATAAGACCTACCCCGATAATAAGACCTAGTTTGACGTGGTTGTCTCCTCCTCTTCTCCTGCTTGTCAGCGGGAGATCTCGACCCCCCCTCCCTCTGCAATGCTCGACTTGCGGAAGATTGTACAGGTGGGCTATGGAAGCCCAGAACGGCACTCTCTCCTCCTTCTCCTCCTGCCTGTCAGTTGGGGATGTCCGCCCCCCTCCCTCTGCAATACTCGGCTTGCGGAAGTTTGTACGGTACAGGCGGGCTATGGAAGCCCAGAACGGCACTCTCTCCTCCTTCTCCTCCAGCCTGTCAGTGGGGGATGTCCGCCCCCCTCCCTCTGCAATGCTCGGCTTGAGGAAGATTGTACAGGCGGGCTATGGAAGCCCAAAACGGCACTCTCTCCTTCTTCTCCTGCCTGTCAGTGGGGGATGTCCACCCCCCTCCCCCTGCAATGCTCGGCAGAGAGCTCAAACTGGCTATCGAAAGCCCAGAGCGGCACTCAGATCTCCTTCTCCTGTCAGTGGGGGATGTCGGCCCCCCTCCCTCTGCAAAGTTTGGCTCGTGGAAGAGAACTCAGGCAGGCTATGGAAGCCAGGAGCAGCGCTATAATAAGGTACCTGACACAATACATTTTGAGATTCTGAGTGCCGCTCTGGGCTTTCGAGCCAGTTTGAGCTCTCCGCAGAGCATTGCAGGGGGAGGGGGGTGGACATCCCCCACTGACAGGCAGGAGAAGAAGGAGAGAGTGCCGTTTTGGGCTTCCATAGCCCGCCTGTACAATATTCCTCAAGCCGAGCATTGCAGAGGGAGGGGGCGGACATCCCCCACTGACAGGCTGGAGGAGAAGGAGGAGAGAGTGCCGTTCTGGGCTTCCATAGCCCGCCTGTACCGTACAAACTTCCGCAAGCCGAGTATTGCAGAGGGAGGGGGGCGGACATCCCCCACTGACAGGCAGGAGGAGAAGGAGGAGAGAGTGCCGTTCTGGGCTTCCATAGCCCACCTGTACAATCTTCTGCAAGTCGAGCATTGCAGAGGGAGGGGGGGTCGAGATCTCCCGCTGACAAGCAGGAGAAAAGGAGGAGACAACCACGTCAAACTAGGTCTTATTTTCGGGGTAGGGCTTATATTGCAGCCCTCCCTGAAAATCCTGCTAGGTCTTATTATTGGGGTAGGTCTTATTTTCGGGGAAACACGGTATATATGAACCAGTATTTTTCTTGTGATGCCTTGATTGTTACTGTTACTGTTGCGGCCCATGTGGGCCTCTTCCTAACAAAAATAAACAATTAAAAAAAAGAGAACGGGGCAGATCCTCAAAGAAATTACGCGGCGTATATCTTGATACGCCGCGTAATTTCGAATTTTGCGCGTCGTATCTTTGTTTTGGTATCCACAAAACAAGATACAACAGCATCTGTGTTAGATCCGACAGGCGTACGTCTTCGTACGCCGTCGGATCTTAGATGCAATTTTTCAGCGTTTCGGCGTCCGCCTTCATTGCTTCAGCCAATCAAGGCTTAAAATGCAGTGTGCGGAGCCGAGTGCATTGTGGGGCGTTCGGCGGACCAAACAAATGGTCGAATGCCCTGCCAATTCAGGTTTTCGCCGAACAGGCGAACAGCCAATGTGTGGGCTGCACATTTGCTCAGCTGGAACTGTTTGCTCAACATTACTTACAAAGTTTTCTTATGTTTTTTCTTAAAATGATTGTCTTCTAGATTCCAGTGTCTATGTGCTCTGACGACTGTCCTCTGGGTTTCAGAAGAGTGATGAAAAGGGGGATACATCGCTGTTGCTTTGAGTGTATTCAGTGTCCAGAGGGGGAGATATCTAATGACACAGGTGAAAAAAAGGGCCCGCTTATTTGGTCCCATGTTTTTTTAGCCAATAAGTGCCTTAGGAGGCAGACACACAGTCTAAAGGTGGATAAACACATTTTCTGTAGATTTACCAAAACCATATAATATGAGGTTAACCCTTAAGAATTTCAATTTGTATGCAATCAGGCAGGCCATTGCACTACATGGTTTTGGTTAATCTAAAGGAAATCTGACAACAAAAGTTGTATAGTGTGTATGAGGTCTAAGTCTGTACTCACAAATGTCTCTAGATAGTTGGATGCCTCCTTCTAATATCAGACATTTCTCCCACAACCTTTTCAGACCAGACTCCAAAAGGAAATGTCTCATTCATTTCCCGAAAATTTCAATACAGTATTCCCCCTCCCTAGCACAGCTGGGACCTCGATGAGCAAATGAAAAAAAAAACCACAGCTGGACTACCCAGAAGGGGTGATCTTCTCCTCCTGGACAAGAATCCTTCTGCTCCAGGCCTAAAGATATTTATCCTCCCTCCCAGCCACTTACTGGGCATTATCCCCCATGGATTGGCTGGGACCACAGAGTAGACCAGAGTAGACCAGAGTAATCACAAGCAGCTCCACTGAGAACAGAGGAAGTAAGCCGCTAAATTTACTTAACCTAGCACCTGTCTAGGAGGGTGCTACATCTGTAATATTATCTTCTTCATTTCCTTAAAGTTGATCTCGAGGTTTCATATAACTTTAAATTGTTTGTTTGGACCAAGCTGGTCTAAATAAACAATTTACTTTAATTTCATTTGCAGAGGCTTTGAGTGTTGTATAAACTATATGGAGCCTTAGCTACAGTGGGATGAGCATTTTCCATCCTGCTTCAAGAACAAAACAGAGTCTGGCTGAGTGCTTCTCAGCCATTCACAGGAAGCTTTGTATTCTATAAATAAATACAAATCTTTCAGACTCTATTTTGCCCCTAACCTCTTCAGCCCCGGGAAAATGTTACCCCCTTCATGACCAGGCATTGTATGAATCATCAGGCAACTTATAAGGCAACTTCAAGTCGCCTCCAGGACAGGAGGCTTTCCAGTGGCCAATCAAACAACAATCAGCTCTGTGGGAGGGGGGAGGGAGGGGTTTGCCTGATAAATGTATGTTATCTTCCTGGAAAGTTGCTTCAATTAAGACAGTGATCCGACTTCTGAGGCAACTTCCATTGAAATCAATGGGTACAGGTTGCCTACAAGTCAGATTGAAGTAGTACAGGAACCTTTTCTGAAGTTGGAGCGACTTCATTAGTGTACATTAAGACGTCTCTCATTCACTTCCATTGATTTTCTCAACCGCACGATATGGGACGACTTGGGGAGACTTCAAGTCGGATCCCAGGTCGCCCCTGTGTGATCCGGCTCTTAGAGATTATTTTAAATGATTCTCAGAAAAAAATATATGCACTTCTGCTTGAGTATCATTTCTAAATATAGTGTGCACCTGTATTTAGATTTTTTATTTTATTTATTTTTTTCAAAATGCATGGTCTTATTTGAATTATTAACTTAGTGAAAAACGATTTTGTAGGAAAAAACATGTTGTAGCATTCTGATTACATCATGAGTATTCACAACTTTATTTCACCAAACCAAACTGACCGTCTCAGACTTAGGCATCATTTCCATGGACGTTTTTACAGCCAAATTTTTTAGCCTTTTTTACAGCTTAAAAATGCCTGTCCATGTTTATTTTTTTAATTTTATTTTTTTTGGAGCTGGAGCTCAAAAACGCAGCGGTAAAGTTTTTGAGCGTTATTGCGCGTTTTTGAGCATTTTTTAACGTCTGGCGTTTTTACAGCTCTAACGCTGGAGCTTCAGAACGCACTGGTCCTGGTTTTTTTTTGCAGCTTAAAAACGGCTCAGCCATCTACAGCTCAAAAACGTCACGGTGGGCATAAGGCCATAGATTAACATGGAGAGCCGCATGGCTACAATTAAGCCCATGTGCGTGAAATACGTCAGTAAGAAGTCCTTAGATGGGTTAATACCCATGATGTCATGACTGTGTAATCTTTCTGTAATCTATTAGAAGCAAGGATGACTCCCTTTCCATATGACATCTGACCTTTGGGAAATGGTGGAAACATAATCTTTTAAAAAATGGTGGGTCTTATCTTCCAACTGTTAGTAAACACTTTGTTTAAATAAAGATATTGTAATCATTTTTCACATTGTAGACTTTTTATTTTAGATAAAGCTTCATGTCAAAAGTGTTCAGAGGAGGAGTGGCCAAATGATAACAATCAGTGTGTACCAAAACTTGTTGAATTTCTGTCTTATGGAAATGACCCGGCTCCCCTCACAGTCTCAGTTATTTCTGTTTTCTTGTTTATTAAAACATCCGCTATTTTTTGTGTCTTTATTGTATTTCGAGAGACTCCAGTGGTCAGAGCTAATAATAAAAACTTGAGCTTCATTCTCCTGGTCTCCATCATGTTGAGCTTCCTCTGTGTGTTTTTGTTTTTGGGTCGGCCTGGACCTATCAGCTGCATGTTTCGTCAGACATCCTTTGGAATCATCTTTTCAGTGGCCGTATCTTCCATTCTCGCCAAAACTATTATGGTCTACATGGCCTTCAAGGCCACCAAACCTGGAAGTTTCTGGAGAAAATATATTGGAGTTAAATTACCCAACTGTTTGGTTTTTCTTTGTTCATTTATCCAGGTTTTAATCAGCATCATTTGGTTATTGACTGCCTGTCCATATCCAGAAACTAACACTGACCTATATGCTGATAAAATCATTATTCAATGTAATGAAGGATCTATGTTGGCATTTTCAATTCTCCTGGGTTACATGGGACTTCTAGCAGCTGTGAGTTTTTTTGTGGCTTTTCTGGCCAGAAATTTACCAGATAATTACAATGAGGCCAAATACATCACCTTCAGCATGCTGGTGTTCTGCAGTGTCTGGATCGCTTTTATCCCAGCCTATATGAGTGTTACAGGGAAGAACACTGTGCTTGTAGAGATATTTGCTATAATAGCTTCTAGTTTGGGAATTGTGGGTTGCATATTTATTCCCAAATGTTATATTATTCTGGTGAGACCAGATTTAAATTCAAAAGGTAAATTAGTAAAACAAACCAAAACCTAACAATAAATATTCTTATTGAATTTTTGTTTGCAATTACATTGAATTTGAATGGAAATCCACTTCATCATTCTCATTATGCATAGAATATGTGAGCAGCGTTTTCAGGATTGATTAGGCAGAAATGGTTCTACAAAAAATAGTTGTCACAAAGGTTTATTATTTGTTTATGCAATAAAATTACTAAAACCATTACTTTGCTTTCTTTATTTAACAGAAGATAAATACGCAATACTGAAAGTTACATTAACAAACCAATAAGATATCAAAAGCAATATATATTTATTGGAGACAATTGTATTTGAATCCAGTTAAAATGACATCATATACATTTTATGCATCATTTAAACAATTACAGGATGGCCTCCATTTGCTGAGACACGTTTTACTTGTCTCAAAATATTTCACTCTTACTGCAAATGATGAGTCCTTAAAGCAACACTAAAGGCAAAGTTATTTTTTTTTTTAAATAACAAACATGTCATACTTACCTCCACTGTGCAGCTAGTTTTGCACAGAGTGTCCCCTAACCCTGTCTTCTGGGGTCCCTCAGCGGCTGTCTCGGCTCCTCCTCGCAAAAGCTTCCCACCTTCATGCGAGCGAGCTCGCATGGTGGAAAGCTTTTGCGAGCGCGCTCCCGGCATAATAGCCGCCGACTGTATCACTCGGCCCCGCCCCCCAGAACGCTATGTCATCCGCTGTGATTGACAGCAGCACCAGCCAATGGCTGCGCTGCTATCAATCCGTCCAGCCTAGCCAATCAACGGCCAGGCTGGGAACCGAAGAGGATCACATGGACGCGCGCGGGAGTTTCGAGGGGTCAGGTAAGTAAAACGGGGGTTCGGGGGGGGGGGGGGCGGTACCGTCGGATGTTTTTTTACCTAATGCATAGGATGCATTAAGGTGAAAAAACATTTACCTTTACAACCCCTTTAATCCTGAGGTTGATATATATATATATATATATATATATATATATATATATATATATATATACATACATACAAACATATTTACACATATATATATACAAAATAATTTCCTTCTTCACTAGAAAATGTAAGCCTTTCTTTCCATCTAAAGAATGTGGGTTTTGCTCATACCTTTTTTTTGCAATTTCAAGCAGAGGAAACAGATTTCAAATGCCTTGAAATAGGAATTTATATTCCTCGAAAACAGCCTAAATAGAGAGATGTGTTTCAGTTTACAAAGTACAAAAGACAGTAGTGACTGTAGTAACCCTTTGATTACTAAGAGTACAAAAAGCATGGAATTCAATTGAGGATGAAAAATTCTTGGAACCAGCATGTTATTTTACCTATACCATTTATCAAGCAGGAAGGTTGGTATGTTTTTTTTTTTTTTTTCAAATACATATTTTCATGTGCTCAAAAAATAATAATAATAATTTAAAAGCAAAAATCGAAATGCACAAAATCATATGGAATTTGGTTGTGTTTGGCCAAAATGAATAAACTTGCCACTCTTGCCAAAGGTCCCCATGTCTATGAAGTTTACAATAAGGAGCTTGACCCTAATCATTGTGTTTGATTTAACCACTTACCGACGAGCTCACGCTGATATACGTTGGCAAAGTAAGTGGCATGGGTGCGCAAAACGACGTACCCATACATCACTTCGTGATCAACGGCTAGCGGTCACCGGTGGCCTGCAATCGCGGCATGGAGAGGCAGAACGGGGAGATGCCTATGTAAACAAGGCAATTTCCTGTTCTGTATTTCTAAATGTCAGAGGCCTGAATATGCCACAGAAAAGATCACAGATATTATATGATATGCATAAGCAAAAAGTAAATATTCTGTTGCTACAGGAAACTCATATCAAACTGTCCTCGGCTCCGATAACACCCACTACATGGTCTCTGAGAGATGACTTAAAGGTTTTTTCACCTTAATGCATTCTATGCATTAACCTCTCCGGCGGTATGATTCCTTTTGGTTTTAGGTGCTGAAAGCGGTACAATTATTTTGCATGGAAATTTGGCGTTTTATATTGTAGGCCTGTAATTCTTAGGAATAAATCACTTAAATCTGTCCAAACAAGAGTCTAGTAGACATCCCGGGTATGATAACGTTTAAAAAACAAAATCATAAATTATAATATAATAAATGATTATAAATAATTATAACAAATAATAATGTAATTATAATAAAAAATATTCAATAATGTAATCAAATCAAAAACACTGACATTTGCTCAGTTGCAGAATTATCGCTGTCATTATTTTTATTGTTTGATGATGAATTTCCCCACAAATCGCTATCGCTCAATTCTGCAAGTGATTCTAATTTATTATCGCTGTTTTCTAGCTGCTCTGAAACTACTTATGACATAAAGGGACACTTTTTGGTTGCTATGGACAATCTCCAGTTTCCAGACAGAAAAAAACTGTAATTATAATATACAACTGCATACAGGACACTGGACAGGCCACTAGGGACAAAGGAGGTGTGTAATTATTTGATACAGTACTGTAATCTGTAAGATTACAGTATACTGTATGTGTATTGTGTGTTTCACTTTTTGAATTTGGAGCCGATCTCCGTCCCTGTGCGTCGTTACGGCACTGTGAATCAAGCGAGGAGACACAGCGGAGGAGCCCGCACACACAGCGGGGACACATCGCAGGATCCAGGGACGAGGTAAGTAATTCTCCCTGCATCCTGCATTGCTATCCCGAGTCTGGCTCAGGGATACCACTTTTGGTATGAAAAATTCACCCCGAGCCAGACTCGGGAATACCGCTAAGGCCCCGTACACACGAGAGGATCCATCCGCTGGAATTGATCCGCGGACCGGCTCCAGCGGATAGATCCCCTGGTGTGTACGATCCAGCGGATCTGTTTCCGCAGATTTTTATCCCCTGGGATGGATTTCAAGCGGATACAAATTTGAAGACATGCTTTAAAATCTATCCGCTTGAATCCATCCCAACGGATTGATCCGCTGGTCTGTACAGACTCACCGGATCAATCCGTCCGAATGGATCCCCCACATGCGTCGTAATGATTCGACGCATCCGTGGAATTCCTTATATGACAGCGTCGCGAACGTCGCCGCGTCATCATCGAGGCGACGGCGCGACACGTCATCACAATGGGATTTCGGCGCGGATTTCGATCCTATGGTGAGTACACTCCATCGGATCCAAATCCGCGGAAATCCTTGAGAGGATTTATCCGCGGAAACGGTCCGTTGGACCGTATCCGCGGATAAATCCTCTCGTGTGTACTAGGCCTTAGGAGGTTAAGGTGAAAAAACATCTGCAGATTAGCGGCCCCCAAGCCCCTCCCCCCCCCGTTTACTTACCTGACCCCTCGAAAGTCATAGAGAATAAACAAGAACCTAATAAAAGATCCGTTGGCAGTGGGGGTCATCATGGAGACAAATTCAGCTTTTTTTGATGACCATAAAGATGACACAACAGCTCTACCCAAAGTGGGAGGCACTAAAGTGCGTATTGAGGGAAATATTCATTTCACACAGTACAAGATTTAAGAAGGAAAGGGCCTCCACCATGGTCTCTCTGTTGGAAGAGATTCATGAACTAGAATTGAAACATTTTTTTTTTTTTTTTGAAAAGCCTATGGCGTGTGAACACACCCAAAAAACTCCACCCGGTGCAGAAAAGATGTGCACACACATAAAGAGTGTTCACAAAAACGTGCAGACGGGTGCAACGTCAAGTGGTCCTCCTGTGAAGAGGGACCCAAACCCTGATCCCCCGGGGCGTTAGGCTCCAGACGGGGACTGAGGTACTGTGGTCTGAGCAACCGAAGCTGACACGGACCCAACTTCCTCGGAGGGACTGCCGAAACAGAACCCTCCCAGTACTAGGTGGGGCTCCCCCGAAGGGAGACCCCATGAGAGCAGGCGAACTAAGCCAGAAGGCCATGTCCACCCACTCCCAAGACGTTCAGGGCTGGCCCGAGGACCCGCACCCTACTAATCACACAGTGACAAAACGTGCACAACAAAAAAAGACAAAAAAGTGACAAACACAGGCTTAAATAAAATAAAGTGGGGGAAGGGATAGTGGAGAGGAGAGTGAAAGAAGTGGCCATTGTGGTGAAACAATGACCAGGCCCTCCGGCCAGGAATAAAAAATTCCTCCGGTCCTAGCCAAAAGGCCCGGCTCAGGAGGCAGGTGCTAAAAAAAGCGTGTATCTGGTGCAGTGAACGTGGTATCTTAAATCAATGTGTCCCTCACACACAGTGATCTTCAGATACCCCTGGACTGCCACTCCAGGGGCACATGCACCATAGGCTTTTCGTTCCATATCCGACCCCCCGACCTGCCAGTGCAGCCCTCCACCCCTGCCAGCTAGAGAGCCCTTCAAGGTTTTCTTGGGGAGAACTGCCGCTCAGGTAACAGCCTCCACCAATACTAGCCCCTCCAGACCCTCCGTCAACCCAGCGGATTTGCATGGCTCTGCCCCGTCCTACCACAGGGCATTACCAGCTCCTCCAACCGGATCGCTGACAGAGATAGCACTTACACCAGCCAGCCAGAAGGCCAGACTAGAACTCGGCAAAAAGACCAAGACCAAGCACAGCACCCATCCTCACCAGGGGCACCCTTCCAGATGGCTCAGACTCAACCACGGGCCGGCCCCCAGTATTCTGTCGGGCAGCACAGCGTAGTCCCTGCTGAAACCATCCTTCCAGGTGCAATGACGTCATTGGATTGCATCCACCCTCCCAATGTAGGAGGTGCTTCAGCGCTCCGCTGACAACTGATAAGGACAGATACCACACCCAGTCCCAGCCAAAAGGCCGAGAAGCGGCAGGGAAGACAACCACGATCAGCACGGCCTAGAGTGTGCAATAGCCGTGCCTTGCCCTGGGAGAACCACCTTCATGATCATGGTGTCTCCCCTGCCAGGTAAGTATAGAGAATAGAACTAGAATTGAAACATAAACATAATATAGAGGACTCTACTTTTCAACTCATTCAACAGAAGAGATCTGAATTGTACGCCTTGCTTGATCAGGGCTTTGTGAAACATAAGGAATGTGCGCAACATGTTCTTTATGAATACGGAAATAAGTGTGGTCCTGTATATGCCACTGAACAAATAGCTTTGACTTTCTATGATTATTAATCCTCATATAATTTAAAGGATCCTAGTATAATAACCACAGATCGCCCTAGTTGTCCTCAACTTCATGAGTACATTCAGAACATAGGACTACCCAGCTTGTCGGAGGAGAAGGAAAAAAGCCTTCTGACCCCTTTTACAGCATTAGAAATCATTCAGGTCGTCAAATCTCTGAAACCAGGTAAAAGTCCTGGGCCTGATAGATTCCCAGGTATATTCTACAAGCAATTCAGAGAGACTCTCTGTCCAATCTTGGGTCATTTATTTAACAAAATGAAACTAGATAGTCCATTTACTAAACAGGCACAGGAGGCATATATCACTCTCATAGCAAAACCAGAACAAGACCCTACACAGTACTCTAGCTACCGGCCCATTTCTTTGATAAACTTGGATTTAAAAATGTACGCAAAATTACTAGCTGCACGTTTACAAACAGAGTGATTCCATCTCTAATACAGTAGGACTAGATCAGGTGGGATTTGTACCAAATAGGGAAGCGTGGGATAATATCTTAAAGACAGGCTTACTGATAGAGCAGGCTTGGAGATCAAATAGTCTGCTTTATCTTCTCTCCCTAGATGCGGAGAAGGCTTTTGATCGTTTAGACTGGAAATTCATGGTAGCAACTTTAGAACAGGTTGGACTACCAGGGGAATTCATACAGAAAATAATGGCCCTTTATATTGCCCCTTCAGCAAGAATAAAGGTCAATGGGACACTATCCTCGTCCATTAAAATCTCTAATGGGACACACCAGGGTTGCCCTAGGGTGACCACGTGTCCCGGATTGCCCGGGACAGTCCCGCATTTTGCAGGTCTGTCCCGGGCACATTAATTCCAAGACAATACAGTGTCCCGGAATGAAACTGACACAGCCACCCCCCCCGGGCAAATCGAATGCCCCCAAAAAAGGCTACCACATCACCGCTTTACTCACTGACAGTACTTGTCCTGGTCGGGAATGCCTGGAGGAGCACAATCCCACCCCCTGCTTGTGATTGGAGAAATCATAAATCCCGCCTCTTGTGTCCAATCACTGTGCTGTGATTCGTTACAGCAAAGGCTGATTTTTGGGAAGGGAGGGTGTCCCTGAATGGTAGCTTGAAAATGTGGTCATCCTAGGTTGCCCTTTGTCACCATATTTATATATCTTGGCCATGGAACATGTGGCTGTAGCTCTATGATCAAATCTCTCAATTCAAGGAGTCCAGGTGGGCAATGATTCACATAAACTAAGTATTTTTGCAGACAACTTGCTTATATATGTATCTAATCCAAAAATAGCATTTCCGAATATTCTTTATGAACTGGAACAATTGGGTTTGCACAGCAACTTTAAAGTACATACTACAAAATCTCGTTGTCTCAATATAACATTGTCAACAACAGAAAAAGAAATGTTAGAAAATAACTTCCCTTTTCAATGGGAAGTGCAGGCTCTTAAATATTTAGGGGTAAACTTTTCTTCCGTAGAAGAAAAAAATATGAATTGAACTATATCCCTCTACTTAATTCTACAATATAGTGAACTTGGTGTTGAGTTATTCACTTTACGGTCAACACTGAGGACAAGGGGGCGCTCTTTACGTCTAGAGGAAAAGAGATTTCACCTCCAAATACGGAAAGGATTCTTCACAGTAAGAGCTGTGAAAATGTAGAATAGATTCCCTGCAGAGGTGGTTCTGGCCAGCTCAGTAAAGTGCTTTAAGAAAGGCCTGGATTCTTTCCTAAATGTACAGAATATAACTGAGTACTAAGATTTGTAGGTAAAGTTGATCCGGGAAAAAATCCGATTGCCTCTCGGGGGATCAGGAAGGAATTTTTTCCCCTGCTGTAGCAAATTGGATCATGCTCTGCTGTTTTTTTTTTGCCTTCCTCTGGATCAACTGTGGGTATAGAATTGGGTGTATGGGATTGTACGATATTATTATTGTTTTATTTCTTGTGGTTGAACTTGATGGACTTGTGTCTTTTTTCAACCTGACTAACTATGTAACTATGTAACTATGTAACTATGAACTGCGAGCGCAAAGCAGTTCACCCAGGCGTGTTAGAAAAGCAAATTAATATTCGCTTTCCTAACACTGAACCGCCTCTTAGCCAATCAGGTGCACTGGGCTGTTACCTGTCACCTGATTGGCTGAAACGGCAGGCACTACGATTAGATGCCTACGAGAAAAGGGGAGGAGGTGTCACCCGGCGCCACCGAGACAGGGTAAGTGCTGGGCAGACGGCGAGCGGGCGGGGGGCTTACAGTGGCACTATTTGATGGACACAGTGGCTGCGTTTGATGGGCACAGTGGCAGCATTTGATGGCGCAGTGGCTGCGTTTGATAGTACAGTTAGCCTTACTTTGGTGTGAGAGGGTGCACGCTTTTAATTTTTCCCTCCCTTTTTCTTCTCATCTTTCTTTTTTGTTTCGGGACTCTCCCTTTTTCCTCCTTTTTTGTTTTTTCTTACCCTTTTCATCTGCCAGCGAGCTACACAATAAAATACCCTATGTGTGGGAGAAGAAGTGACCGAGTTGTGATGGTCGTTACGGTCTTCGGAAATGCCCCCTCACCCCCATTGGGTTCAGTACTCATGGGGACCTATGTGATGAATTGCTGGTCTTCTCAACCCATTTTCCCTCTCTAGCTCTCCAATTTGCATTTACAGGAGTGATAGGGAATGTGGGCACAAGTATACATATTTTTCTTCATACCCTATTGTTGAATATGTGCGATTGCTCAATGAGCGAAGTTATGTAAGAGGTGTGCTCATCGAAATATACTCATAGGGCCAGATCCACAGTCAGCGGCGTAATTTTAGGCAGGCGTAGCGTATCGTAGTTACGCTACGCCGCCGCTACTTTGAGAGGCAAGTGCTGTATTCACAAAGCACTTGCCTCTAAATTTACGGCGGCGTATCGTAAATCTCCCGGGGTAAGGGCACGGAATTCAAATGATGAACAGGGGGGCGTGTTTTATCTAAAATAAGCTTGACCCCACATAAATGACGATTTTTTCGTACGGCGCATGCGCGCGAATGCTCAGTATCACGTCGAATTTTCGAATTAAATTACGCCCGCTCAATGCCTAGACGACGTGAACGTAATTTACGCAAAGCCCTATTCGCGAACGTTTTACGCAAACGACGGAAAATTCTACGCTGGCCCGACGTTCATACTTAACATTGCGTACGCCTCATAGAGCAGGGGTAACGTTACGCCGAAAAAAGCCTTACGTAAACTACGTAAAAAAATGCGCCGGGCGGACGTACGTTTGTGGATTGGCGTATCTAACTAATTTGCATACTCGACGCGAAAATCAACGGAAGCGCCACCTAGCGACCAGCGTAAATATGCACCTTAGATCCGACGGCATACTAAGACGTACGTCAGCCGGATCTAGCTCAGCTTCAGGCGTATCTTGTTTTGTGGATACAAAACAAAGATACGCCGGAGCAGCCTAGAAGTTACGCGGCGTATCAATAGATACACCGACGTAACTTCTTCGTGGATTCGGGCCATAGGCTACATCTATACAATTTTTTTTTCACTTAAACATATTTTTTGTACACTGGCATACTTCATTTTCTATGTTTGACAGTGTTGGAAACATGTGTAGGAAAATGGACTACAATTGTAAAGCACCGTATCCTGGGTCTTTCAAAGGCTCACCTGTCCCTCTAGTGCTCAGTGTATCAGGTGACATCGTGTTTGTGTGCCCAGCAGAAAGGACTGTGGGATGAGTAGTTCTCCCGCCAGATAATTGCTAAACTTGATTCCGGACTGCACATCCCAGGGATATTTGCTGCTGTTAGGAAGATTGCTGGAAGTAGCTATAAAAGAAGCGGAAAGCCAACACAGCGCTCTCTTCCTTCCGGGGCCTAATGCAAGATGGACCTCTCTGTGAAACACAGGAGGGGAGGTCGTGGTCTACCACTTGGGGTAACAATTATACAGCGATCAGTGCTAAATTATCTTAATAAGATTGATTCTCCCTGACACAGATAGTGGAAGCTCAGAAAATATTTGCAATTTGCTTTTAAATGTATTCATCAGAAGGGTGTAATTTTTCATAAGGGCCATGGAAAGGTCTTAATGCGGAGTCCAGCCAAAAAAAATAAAATAATTTAAGTCAGCAGTTACAAATACTGCAGCGGCTGACCTTTAAAATAAGGACACTTACCTGTCCAGGGCGCCCGTGATGTCTTCACCTGAAGCCGACCTGTCCCTCAGCTCCCAGGTGGAGGCGCTGGAATCTTTAGTAAGGGAATTAGGAAGTAAAGCCTTGCGACTTCACACCCTGGTTCCCCATTTCGCATGCGTGAGTTGTGCTGCGTGCTCTAAATGATCCCTGCTGTCTTCTGGGACCTGTGTGTCTCCCAGAAGACAGCGGGGGGGGGGGGGGACAGAGAAGGGGCCGGATATTGCGTAGATCGCCACGGATACTGCAATGATCTTTTCCCGAAAGTGGGAGCAAATACCTGTATTAGACAGGTATCTTCTCCCCCACCCTTAAAGGTGCCAAATGTGACACTGGAGGGGTTTAGGAATCCGGACAGCCAAAGTTCAATTTTTGGGTGGAACTCCGCTTTAACTAACTTAAAGGGGTTGTAAAGGTTTGTTTTTTTATTTTCTAAATAGGTTCTTTAAAGCTAGTTGATTGTTGGTTCACTTACCCTGTCCTTCGATTTCCCTTTTTCCTTGTCTGAATTTCTCAATTCCTGTTTCTCCTCAGTAAGCTTGCCCCCATCATCCGAGCTGTTCTGGCTGGGGGTTAGTTAGTCAGAACAGCTTACTGAGGAGGAACAGGAACTGAGAAATTCAGACAAAGAAAACAAAGAAATAAAACATTTAGAAGGGAAATCGAAGGAAAAGGTAAGTGAACCAACAATGCACTAGCTTAAGAGCCCATTCACACAGGGGCAACACGACTTCCAGCACGACTTTGGGAGGCAACTTGGACACGACTTGAGTATGAATCATCAGGTAACTTACAAGGCAACTTAAAGTCTCCTCCAGGACAGGAGGCTTTCCAGTGGCCAATTAAACAACAATCAGCTCTGTGGGAGAGAGGGGGGGAGGGGTTTGCTTGAGAAATGTATGTTCTCTTCCTGTATTGTTGCTTCAGTTAAGACAGAGATCCGACTTCTGAGGCGACTTCCATTGAAATCAATGGGTAAAAGGTTCCTACAAGTCGCCTAGAAGTCGGATTGAAGTAGTACAGGAACCTTTTTTGAAGTCGGAGCGACTGCAGTAGTGTACATTAAGACGGCTCCATTCACTTACATTGATTTTCTCATGCAGCGCGACATGAGGCGACTTGTGGTGACCTGGGGCGAATTGAAGTCGGATCCAAAGTAGTCTCTGTGTGAATGGGCTCTAAGAGCCGGTTCACACTGGGGCGGCACGACTTCGGGGGCGACTCGGCAAGGCGTCCTGAAGACGACATCAGAGGCGACTTGCGAAATGACTTCTGTATAGAAGTCAATGCAAGTCGCCCGGAGTCGCCCCCAAAGTCGTACAAGAACCTTTTTCTAAGTCGGAGCGACTTGCGTCGCTCCTATTAGAACGCTTCTATTGAATAGAATGGGACGTGACTTGTCAGGTGGCTGAGTCGCCTGACGAGTCGCCCCAGTGTGAACCGGCTCTAAAGGAACTTATTTAGAAAATAAAATACAAACCTTTACAACCCCTTTAATAACAATACAGTTTTGAAAGGAGAAGCAGACTGCATTGTAGTGGAGGGTCTGAGAAATAGATGCATATAGACCGGCTTCTGGTAGTTTATTTTCAAAATGAAGTATTCACCAAATTTTTGCCAAACAAGTACCGTATTTATTGGTGTATACGCGCACTTTTTTCCCCTTAAAATAAGGGGAAAATCATGGGTGCGCGATATACCCCGATACCCGCTTCCCGCGCTCAGTTTAAACGCCTCCCCTGACACATACCCGCGCGCAGTACACTCGGGTACATTCGGCCAGGCTCGGCTTCGCTCGTGGTCACGCTCTGTGACGTTTATGCGTGAGAAGCAGAGCGTGCCCGAGAGTACTGCGCTCGGTATATGTCGGCGGAGGCGTTCAAACTGAGCGTGGGAAGCAGGCATTCGACTCTTAGACAGCGCGGGAGAAGCCGGGAGGACACCACCAAGGCCGCAGACGGACGCCGGAGCGGACAAGGCCGCCGATGGACGCCGGGCAAGACACCAAAACTGTAAGTAATAAAATGTTTTTTTTACAGGAATTTCTGGTCTACATTAGGGGTGCGCGCTATAGGCCAGAGCGCACAATACCCCGATAAATGCGGTAAATCAAAGTCAATATTAAAATTGAAATGGTTTGTTCAAAATCTAGTATTAGATTTTAGCGTTTTGTTTCACAACTCGCATTCGGCGCTCTATAAGCATTTATTCCAATCCAATCCAATTCCAACAACTCATGTAGAAACACACACTGTTATATAACCTTTTACATGGAAGAAAAAAGAGAACGAACAATGAAGCATATGATTTTATTTAGTAATCTAATACATATTGGTTTTATGAGGTGCTACTGAGCTTATTTTTGCAATATGAAGTATACAGTATTTATCATAAGGACCACTTAGTTATATTGATTTAAACTACTGTCTATATGCCTACTAGACATGTGCACACTGAAACATTTTGTTTCGGAATTTAGTTTTCGTCCGAAAAATACATTTATTTAGTTACTCCCGAAATTTGTTTTTATTTATTTATTTTTTTGTTAAAAAATGCATTCGTCCGAAAATCCGAATGAATTAAGGTCAAATCTGTCATTGAAGGCTTATGGTGTCTGTCGAATGTTCTACGGAATCTTTAAAAAAAATTAAAAAAATTTAAAGATTCGACTGAGCAGCGAAACTGTACGTACATTTCCGGTCGAATGTTCCTGCCCACAAGCTATAGTAGAATTCTAATGTTGTATGACTAGTAATAATTATATTTATTAATTATTATTACTAGTCAACCAACATTAGAATTCTTCTATAGCCTATGGGCGGAGCATTTCACCATAAATCTCTGCTCGCTGCGATCATATGTTTTTAGCTACTTCGTTGAATCTTCATGTCTCTATAATGTCAAATCTTTTCTCTCTATGTCGAATCTTTTCACTCTATGTCGAATCTTTTCTCTCTATAATGTCGAATCTTTTCTCTCTATGTCGAATCTTTTCTCTCTATGTCGAATCTCTTCTTCATGTCTCTCAATGTCGAATCTTTTCTCTCAATGTTGAATCTTTTCTCTTTATGTAGAATAATATTGGACTAATAGAGTTAAGGTTAGGCACATTCGACCGCAATGAAAACGAAAATAAAGCATTTGTTTATGTCGGATCTTTCGGTTTTCGTATTCTGCGCTTTCATTATCATTTGTTAAAACGATAACGAAAATACCTGAAATTCGGACGAAAATGCATTCGGACGAAAACGAATGCACGTCTAATGCCTACTGTGTGTCTTTAACCGTAAATTTGTCCTTGAATTTAAATCCGGTCTTACTAATATAATATAACATTTTGGAAAGAATATGCAAACTAAAATGCCAGCACTAGAACATAATATAGCAAATATCTCTACAAGCACAGTGTTTTTTCCTGTACTACTCATATAGGCTGGGATAAAAGCGATCCAGACACTGCAGAACACCAACATGCTGAAGGTGATGTATTTGGCCTCATTGAAACTATCTGGTAAATTTCTGGCCAGGAAAGCCATAAAGAAACTGATAACTGATAAGAGTCCCATATAACCCAGCAGTATGGAAAATGCCACCATAGATCCTTCATTACATTGAATGATAATTTTATCAACATACAAGTAAACATTGCTTTCTGGGAATGGAGGAGAAACAAGTAACCAAATTACATTGATTATAATGTGTATAGCTAAACAAATGAGAACCAAACAGTAAGATCTTTTCACCCCAATGAGTTTCCTCCAGGAACTTCTAGGTTTGGTGGCTTTGAAGGCAGAGTAGACCACGATAGTCTTGGCCAAAAGAGATGAAATTGCTACTGTAAAAAGGATTCCAACAGATGGCTGACGCAGCATACAAGATACACATACAGGATGTCCCAGAAACAAAAACACAGAGAGGAAACTCAGCATGATGGAGACCAGGAGGATGAGGCTCAGATTTTTGTTATTGCCTTTGACTATTGGTGAGTCCTGAAATAAAATGAAGATAGCAAATATAATGGTGGTTTTAAGAAAACACATCGCAGACAGGATGGAAACCAGAAGAGCCATTGTATCATTGTTGTAAGACAGATATTCCATGGACTTCATTACACACTTGTTGTGGTCATTTGGCCATTGGTCTTCCGGGCACTTATGACATGATCCTTTGTCTAAAAATTAAGCAATTAGATTAGGTTGTTACTTTGTTCCAAACCACCTTAATTTATATGAAAGAAACAGTGGGGTAGATTCACATACCTTTTGCGGCGGCGTATCTCCAGAAACGCCGCCGTAATTTGAAATCCGCGCCCGCGTAGCGTTACGCCGATTCTCAAAGGCAGTTACGCTGAAAAAATAGGCTTCCTCCACCGACGTTACTTGATTGCGGCGGCGTAGAATTGTGTGCAATATAACTTTGGCCGCTAGAGGCGCTTCCGTTGTTGTCGGCGTAGAATATGCTAATTTCCTAGATACGCCGATTCACAAACGTACGTGTGCCCGGCGGTAGTTTTTTACGTCGTTTGCATAAAGGCTTTATCTGCGTAAGGCTGCTCCTAATATTAGGAGGCGCAGCCAATGTTAAGTATGGACGTTGTTCCCGCTTCGAAATTTGAATTATTTACGTCGTTTGCGTAAGTCATTCACGAATAGGGCCGTTCACGTTGAAAACCAATACGTCGTTGCGCCGTACTTGAAAGCAATGCACACTGGGATATGTACACGGATGTCAGGTCATCCAAAATTTACATAAAACACGCTCCCCCTTCCACATTTGAATTACGCGCGCTTACGCCGGCCCCTTTTACGCTACGCCGCCGCGACTTATGGAGCAAGTGCTTTGTGAATACAGCACTTGCTCCTGTAAGTTACGGCGGCGTAGCGTAAATACGATACGCTGCGCTGCCGTAACTATGCGCGCCCGTACGTGAATCTACCCCAGTATCATATATGTAAATTATTGGCATGAAAAAAGGGATGCCAGCTGATGATAATTTCCAGATTTTGCAAACTTGTAAAAATAAATAAAAAATATTCAAAGAAAGGAGAGGAATGACTAGTGTTAGGTTACCCACTTAAGACCCGGGCCATTATGCAGGTTAAGGACCTTGCCCCTTTTTGCAATTCGGCACTGCGTCGCTTTAACTGACAATTGCGCGGTCGTGCGACGTGGCTCCCAAACAGAATTGGCTCCTTTTTTCCCCACAAATAGAGCTTTCTTTTGGTGGTATCTGATCACCTCTGCGGTTTTTATTTTTTGCGCTATAAACAAAAATAGAGCGACAATTTTGAAAAAAATTCAATATTTTTTACTTTTTGCTATAATAAATATTCTCAAAAAATATATAAAAAAACGTATTTTTCCTCAGTTTAGGCCGATACGTATTCATCTACATATTTTTGGTAAAAAAATCGCAATAAGCGTTAATCGATTGCTTTGCACAAAATTTATAGCGTTTTACAAAATAGGGGATAGTTTTATGGCATTTTTATTAATAATTATTTTTTTACTACTAATGGCGGCGATCAGCAATTTTTTCCATGACTGCAACATTATGGCGGACACATCGGACAATTTTGACACATTTTTGGGACCATTGTCATTTTCACAGCAAAAAGTGCTATACAAATGCATTGATTACTGTGAAAATGACAATTGCAGTTTAGGAGTTAACCACTAGGGGGCTCTGTAGGGGTTAAGTGTGACCTCATATGTGTTTCTAACTGTAGGGGGGCCAGGCTGGACGTGTGACGTCAGTGATCGTCTTTTCCTATATCAGGGAACAGACGATCACTGACAGTGCCACAATGAAGAACAGGGAAGGTGTGTTAACACACACATCTCCCCGTTCTTTAGCTCCGGTGACCGATCGCGGGACACCGGCGTTGATCGGGTCCGTGGGCGCATTCACGGAGCTTCGGATCGGGTCGCGACCCCACGGCTGGGCCTTAAAGAGACACGTACAGGTACGCGATTGTGCCCAGCCGTGCCATTCTGACGACGTATATCGCCGGTAGGGGGTCCTTAACTAGTTACCGACCGCCCACCGTCGTTATACGCCCTGTTTTTAAAGATGGATATCTCAGTAACGGCAGCAGCTGCTGCCACAACCGAGATATTCATCTCTTCAGTGAGCGGTCCTGTCAACGATAACGGCGGATTCGCTGCGAGATCACCGTTATCGTGGCGGGAGAGGCCCCCCCCTCCCGCCGCTCTCCCGCGCCCTCCACCGCTTACCGTAGCCGTCGGTAGCGGCGGAGGCGATCGGGTCCGTTCGGCTGCTGACTGGGGATGAGAGTGAGGGAAAAATGTCCTTCACCCGCCCCCATAGCTCTGCTGGGCGGAAGTGACGTCAAAACGTCAGTCCCGCCCAGCGTCTTAAAGACCCCAGAGTGGGGGACCCCAGAAGAAGAGGATCAAGGCTGCTCTGTGCTCTTTTTGAAACGACCTTTGCATTTTTAAGCTCATCTCAGATGATTTAGTAATTAGGCATACATTATTGCAAACATTTTCTAAAGAGACAGTTTCAATTTTTTTTTTTTTTTTTTTTTTTGCATTTAAGTCTAAATATAAGATCTGAGGTCTTTTTGACCCCCAGATCTCATATTTAAGAGGACCTGCCATGCGTTTTTCTATTACAAGGGATGTTTACATTCCTTGTAATAGGGATAAAAGTGATAAATTTTTTTATTTTTTTTTATTTCAGTGTTAAAAATTGTAAAATAAATAAAAATAAATACGAAAACAAAAAAAAACATTTTTTTAAAGCGCCCCGTCCCGACGAGCTTGCGCGCAGAAGCAAACGCATACGTGAGTAGCACCCGCATATGAAAACGGTGTTCAAACCACACAAGTGAGGTATCGCCGTGACCTCCTCTGTAACTCAAAAAATGCAACCTGTAGAATTTTTTAAACGTTGCCTATCGAGATTTTTAAGGGTAAAAGTTTGACGCCATGCCACGAGCAGGCGCAATTTTTAAGCGTGACATGTTGGGTATCATTTTACTCGGCGAAACATTATCTTTCACAATATGTAAAAAAATTGGGCGAAATTTATTGTTGTCTTATTTTTTAATTTAAAAAAGTTAATTTTTTCCAAAAAAAGTGCGCTTGTATGACCGCTGCGCAAATACGGTGTGACAAAAAGTATTGCAATGACTGCCATTTTATTCTCTAGGGTGTTAGAAAAAAATATATATAATGTTTGGGGGTTTTAAGTAATTTTATAGCAAAAAAAAATGTTTTAGTATCCTAAACACCGAATCTGAAAAACAGGCTCGGGGCTTAAGTGGTTAAGCAAAAATTCAAATGTGCTTTGAAAAATGAGTGTATCTGCAAAGATGTTCTAATTCAATTCAACCAATTCACTTTTTATGTGTTAAGCCCTGTACACACGGCCTGGATTTTCGTCAGGAAAAAAAAGTTGTTTTTTCCTGACGAGATTCCTGGCAAGATTTTCTTGCCTGCCGAGTGTACACACGTACGATTCAAAAGAACCGCTGTTCTTTTGAATGGCACGAACGCGGTGACGTCATTGAATACGACGAGCATTCGCTTCATCACATTCAATGCCGTCGCCGCCTTCTTGCTTCACCCTACCTATGCCTTGGAAGCTACCGCGCATGCGTCAAAGTCATTTCGAGCATGCGCGGGTTTTCATGGAGGCAGGTAAGTATACACACGCTCGGGATTGTCGGCAGGAAAACACGGCCGAGAATCACGACGAGAAAATAGAGAGCAGGTTCTCTATTTTCTCATCTAGATTCTGGGCAGTTTTCTCGACGAGAAACCTCAAAGCCTCGTACACACACACGGTTTACTCGGCAAGAAAGCTCTGCCAGCTGTTGCCGAGAAAACCATGCGTGTGTACGAGGCTTGAAAGTGAGTAGACATGTGCACACTGAAATATTTTGTTTCTCAATTTTGTTTTTATTCATTTTGTTTCATTAAAAAAATGCATTAGTTTGAAAATCCAAATTAATTAAGGTTGAATCTGTCAACTGAAGGCTTATGATGTCTGCCGAATGTTGTAAGAAGATTCGACGAAGCAGCTAAACTGTACGACGCTGCAATCGTACATTTCCGGTCAAATGCTCCGCCCACAAGCTATAGTAGAATTCTAATGTTGTATGACTAGTACTAATTATATTTATTAATTATTATTACTAGTCAACCAACATTAGAATTCTTCTATAGCCTATGGGCCAAGCATTTATGTCCGCTCGCAGCGATCATAAGTTTTTAGCTGCTTTGTCGAATCTTCATGTCTCTATAATGTTGAATCTTTTCTCTCTATGTCGAATAATCTCGGACTAATAGAGTAAGGCAATGTACATTCAACCGCAGATTCGATAGACACAGAGCGCTATTGTCACCGTCACGTCGAATCTTCTATCTATATCGAACTGTTGTCGCAACGAAACGAAAATAAAGCATTTTTTATGTCAGATCTGTTGGATTTCGGATTCTGCACGTTTGTTAAAACGAACGCAGAAATCCCAGAAATTCGGACGAAAATGTGTTTGGACGAAAACTAATGTCTAAAAGTGAGTACGGTAGTTATGTTTCTGAACACTTTGGGAGCCCTCAAATCCATGGTGCTTAATATACAAAAGAAATAAGAATCACAAAATATTTTTTTTTTTATATAAAAATTTAACTGGATTATGATCAATAATAAATTGACTTGTATTTTTGAATAAATATCTTACTACATTTGAAAATACATGGCAACCTTGGTTCTTTACACGCTAACGATTTGTAAATTTAAATGTCCTTATCGTCAACATTCCTTTTTTTTCTCTTCTATATAGTTCTTTTAACATGTACATCCTTAAAAACACTTTTTTATTCGTTTAATGATTCCTCACAATAATACTTATTATAACATTTGAATTAATTGTTAAATATTAATTACATGCCTAAATAATTATTTTTATCTTATTTGTTTAATATATCCCTTCTTTCTTTTTATTAGGGATACCTTTATATTTCCATTGTATTTATATATATATATATATCATTCTTTGTTTGCTGTAACAATTTATTTTCTTAACCACTTCCAGACCTTAGGTGTTTTTCAGATTCGGTGTTTGCAAGACTAAAACTGTTTTTTCTGCTAGAAAATTACTTAAAACCCCCAAACATTATATATTTTTTTTTCTAACACCCTAGAGAATAAAATAGTGGTCATTCCAATACTTTTTGTCACACCGTATTTGCGCAGCGGTCTTACAAGCGCACTTTTTTTGGAAAAAATTCACTTTTTTGAATTAAAAAATAAGACAACAATAAATTTGGCCCAATTTTTTAATATATTTTGAAAGATAATGTTACGCCGAGTAAAATGATGCCCAACATGTCACGCTTAAAAATTGCGCCCGCTCGTGGCATGGCGTCAAACTTTTACCCTTAAAAATCTCGATAGGCGATGTTTAAAAAATTCTAGAGATTGCATTTTTTGAGCTACAGAGTAGCTCTAGGGCTAGAATTATTGCTCTCGCTCTAACGATCGCGGCGATATCTCACTTGTGTGATTTGAACACCGTTTTCATATGCGGGCGCTACTCGCGTATGCGTTTGCTTCTGCGCGCGAGCTCGTCGGGACGGGGCGCTTTAAAAAAATTTTTTTTTTGTTTTCTTATTTATTTTTATTTATTTTATTATTTTTTACACTGAAAAAAAATAATAATAATTTGATCACTTTTATTCCTATTACAAGGAATGTAAACATCCCTTGTAATAGAAAAAAGCATGACAGGTCCTCTTAAATATGAGATCTGGGGTCAAAAAGACCTCAGATCTCATATTTGGGCTTAAATGCAAAAAATAAAAAATGTAATTTTTTCAAAAGACCAAAAAAAAATTTGTCTCTTTAAGCGGCTGGGCGGGACTGACGTTTTGACGTCACTTCCGCCCAGCCGAGCTATGGGGACGGGCGAAGGAGATTTTTCCTTCAGTCTCGTCCCCGCTCACCAGCCGACAGCATCCGATCGCCTCCGCCGCTACCGACGGCTCCGGTAAGCGGCGGAGGGCGCGGGAGAGCGGCGGGAGGGGGGGGGGCCCCTCTCCCGCCACCGATAACGGCGATCTCACGGTGAATCCGCCGCGGAGACCGCCATTATCGGATTCCAGACCGCGCACACTAAAAATGGATACCTCGGTTGTGACAGCAGCTGCTGCCGTTACCGAGATATCCATCTTTAAAAATAGGACGTACATCGTCGTGCGCAGGTCTGGAAGTGGTTAAACTATGTTAACCTCTTGCCGACCGCCCACCGCAGTTTTACGGCGGCAGGTCAGCTCGGCTGCGCAAAATTACGTAATATAACGTGATTTTGCTTTGCGGCCACTAGGGGTGCGTCCGGGCCCCCTGCTCGCCCCTGGTGCTGATGTGAGTGCCCGGCGGGCGGGCGGGAGTTGTGTGTCTAAACGCACAGCTCCCGGTCCTGTCAGGGGGAGAAATGACTGATCGTATGTTCATACAATGTATGAACAGCAATCTGTCATTTCCCCTAGTCAGTCCCACCCCCCGCTTCAGTTAGAACACACTGAGGGAACATAATTAACCCCTTCCTCGCCCCTAGTGTTAACCCCTTCCCTGCCAGTGACATTTTTAAAGTAATCAATGCATTTTTATAGCACTGATCGCTATAAAAATGACATTGGTCCCAAAAAATGTGTCAAAAGTGTCCAATGTGTCCGCCATAAGGTTGCAGTTCTGATAAAAATTGCAGATCGCCGCCTGCCACTGTAAAACTGTGGTGGGCGGTCGGCAAGAGGTTAACATAGTTTAAGAAAATAAATTGTTACAGCAAACAAAGAATGATAGATATATATAAATACAATAGAAATATAAAGGTATCCCTAATAAAAATAAAGAAGGGATATATTAAACAAATAAGATAAAAAATAATTATTTAAGGCATGTAATTAATATTTAACAATTAATTCAAATGTTATAATAAGTATTATTGTGAGGAATCATTAAACAAATAAAAAAGTATTTTTAAGGATGTACTGTACATGTTAAAAGAAATATATAGAAGAGAAAAAAAAAGGAATGTTGACGATAAGGACATTTAAATTTACAAATTGTTATTGTGTAAAGGGAAATCAAGTAAAAAAATATTAATAAAAAAAACTTTTGCGCAAACCAATCAATAAACGCTTAAAGCGGGGGTTCACCCTATAAACAAAAACAAATTTTTTTTTTTTCTTCTAGCATAAAATGAGGCATAGTAGCGCGAGCTACAGTATGCCTGTCTTGATTTTTTTATCCCCGTACTCACAGTGCAATCCTACATTGAAGATTCCGACTCCCCATGGGGAATGGGCGTTCCTATCCAGACGGAGGATGATTGACGGCCGGCTCTGGCACATCACGCTTCTCCGGAAATAGCCGAAATAGGCTTGGCTCTTCACGGCGCCTGCGCATAGTCTGTGCGCAGGCGCCGTATAGCGCCGTGAAGAGCCAAGACCTACTCCGGCTGTCTTCGGGGAGCGTGACGTGCCAGAGCCGGCCGTCAATCATCCTCCGTCTGGATAGGAACGCCCATTCCCCGCGGGGAGACGGAATCTTCAATGTAGGATTGCACTGTGAGTACCGGGCTAAAAAAATCAAGACAGGCATACTGTAGCTCGCGCTACTATGCCTCATTTTATGCTAAAATGCTGCTATGGAGGGTGAACCACCGCTTTAATGCGATTTTTTTTACAAAAAATATGTAGAAGAATACGTATATATATATATATTTTTGGGGATATTTATTATAGTAAAAAGTAAAAAATATATATTTTTTTCAAAATTGTCGCTCTATTTTTGTTTATAGCGCAAAAAATAAAAACCGCAGTGGTGATCAAATACGGTTACATTTCAGCTGTCAGCCTTCACTGCTTTCCATGTGGCTGGAACTCTCTGAGCAGAGCCTTCCACCAGAATTAATGAGCATGGGGGAGGGGGCAGAGCCCAGCAGAAGCACGCCAAAGTAAGACACCAGGAAATAAGGTCCACATCATCAGTACAATACCAGAGGTTGGTGAGTAGAGGCTCTGACACTGGACTGTTGAATATACAAAGCAGTAAAGTACCTGCCTATGCCTATGAAAGCTATGAGATAAACCTAACTACTCACTGGATTCACACAGAAAATATAGGACCCATTCACACCTGTCTCATTAGATATTTCTCCCTCCGAACACTGTAGACATTCAAAGCAGCACCGATGGATTCCTTTTTGAATGACACTTCTAAAACCTGGTGGACAGTCTTCAGAGCATGTAGACACAGGAACCTAAAAGAAAAAAAAAAAGAGAAATGTTTTTTGTGCTTTATTTAAACTTCTCAAAGTTCTGAATGGAAAGATACATCAGAACTGGTCAATATTTTGCGAGTTTGGGGGTGGAGGAACTTGACTGGCCTGCACGGAGTCCTGGCTTCAACCCGGTAGAACACCTTTGGAATGAATTAGAGCGAAGTCTGTGAGCCAGACCTTCCCATCCACATCAGTGCCTTGAAGCTGTTATTGCTGCAAAAGGTGGTTCAACTCAAAATTGAACCCCATGGATTAAGACAGGGATGCCATTAAAGTTCATGTGTAAAGGCAGGCAATCATTTGCCTGACGAAGAGGTCCTGTGCGACCTCGAAACGTTGCTGTTTTGATCGTTTCTATGCATTAAAGAATTTCTGGACGTTTTTCTGTAATGTTACTGGACTGGCCAGAAGGCCTTGAAACAAAGTTACATGTAATTTAATTATCACAAAAAACACTTAGGGCCAGATTCACGTAGATCGGCGCATCTTTGTTCTGGCGTAGCGCATCTCATATGCGCTACGCCGACGTATCCCAGAGAGGCAAGCAGAGTATTCACAAAGCACTCGCTCCCTACGTTGCGCCAGCGTAACGTAAATTATTCGGCGTAAGCCCGCCTAATTCGAAGTAGGTGGACGGTGGGCGTGATCCATTTAAATGAACAGTGACCCTATGCAAATGATGGTCCGAACGAACGACGCATGCGCGCTCATGCTCAGAATCCCGTCGAAGATGCTCCCTAAGATACGACGGCTCAATGCCTACGACGTTAACGTAACCTACGCCCAGCCCCATTCACGTACTACTATGTAAACGACGTAAAATACGACGGCTGTTCCGTCGTCCATACCTTTGCATGGGATGCGCCACCTATAGGTGGAATAACTTTACGCCGGACGTACGCCTTACGTAAACGGCGTATACTACTGTGACGGGCGCAAGTACGTTCGTGAATTGGCGTATCTCAGTCATTTGCATATTCGACACGTAATTCAATGGAAGCGCCCCTTGCGGCCAGCGTAAATATGCGCCCAGGCTCCGACGGCGTAGGAAACTTACGTCGGTCGGATGAAGCCACATTATAGGCGTATCTTGCATTAAGATTCAGGCGCATAGATACGACGGCGCATCTGTGCACTTACGCGGCGTATCTAAAGATGCGTCAGACCTGAATCCGGCCTAACTGTACAGGGAGAGAAAACCATTAGAATACTGACCTCCTTATATTTCCAGATGATGTTATTAAAGAGATCAAGCTGATCTTCTTTGAGAAAATATGGAGCAAATATTCCAACCTCCTGGAAACCATATTGCTCCTCAGTAAGAAATATGTAATTAAATATGAAATATAATGTGACCATCTCCCCTCTCTCATTAAAGAAGATTCTCCATCCAGTGGGCTCTTCGAAATTAAGTCTTCTTATAAAGTGCTGCAATAATAAACACATCGGGCAGGAAAATTGGGCAGGATAGTAGAACATTGCAACAATAAAATGCCAACATAGGCAGTGTAATAGCAGATGAAAAGTTGGACATGAAATGTGAAATGTGTGTATTCCAAATAGAAAGAACTAAACTAGGACATATACCCATAAATGGAATACAAATCATGGTCCGCACTTACCCCACCTAGGTCGTGGGCAGCTTTGGCAGCTTCCCCAACTTCCCCGGCTTCTTCTCCCAGCCAATCCGCTTCCTGTCCCTATTAGCTGTGAGGAGAAGCAGGAAGACAATAGCGAATGTTAATTCACTAATGTCACAAGTGGGTGGGCTCAGGGCTCTGTGCTCTGTGTTCCAAGCCTAACCTTTTTGCCTCAGGCTCTAATCATCTGCTTCAAAAAAAAAAAAAGCTTGTAGAAATCTATGGGCCAGATCCACATACATTTAGATCCGCGCAGCGTATCAGAGATACGCTACGCCGCTGTACCTTACGTGGCGGAATTTCGAATCCACAACGATTTCACGCCGTAAGTTATGGCGGCGTAGTGTATTTATGGCGGCGGAATTCAAATCGCCGATTAGGGGGCGTGATTCATTTAAATGAAGGGCGTCCCCGCGCCGAATGAACTGCGTATGCGTCGTCCCGAAATTTCCCGCCGTGCATTGCGCTAAATGACGTCGCTAGGACGTCATCTTTTTAACTTAGACGTGAGTTACGTCCATCCCTATTCACGGACGACTTACGCAAAAAAAAAAAAATTCAAATTTCGATGCGGGAACGACGGCCATGCTTAACATGGCAAGTCTATCTACGCCGCAAAATACCAGCTTTAACTATACGCCGGAAAAAGCCGACTGCAGACGACGTTAGAAAATGCGACGGTCGCGCGTACGTTCGTGTATCGTCGTAAATCGCTAATTTGCATACCCGACGCGGAAAACACCGCAAACTCCACCAAGCGGGCGCCGAAGTATTGCATCTAAGATCCGAAGGCGTACGAAGCCGTACGCCTGTCGCATCGAACCCAGATGCCGTCGTATCTTGGTTTGAGGATTCAAACTAAAGATACGACGCGGGAAATTTGAAAGTACGCCAGTGTATCAGTAGATACGCCGGCGTACTTGCTCTGTGGATCTGCCCCTATGTGTTCGGCGCCCTGCATGGAGATTAGTGAGGCAGCCTTTAATGGAACAGCCACCGCAGACTAACTCCGTGTTTGGGGTCGTTGTCCTGCTGCAGAATACATTTGGGGCCAATCACACACCTCCCTGAATGTATGGCAGGATGGATAAGTCTCAGCCTTTATTTCTCAGCATTGAGGACACCAGTGATCCTGATCAAATCCATTTGCAAAAATACAGGACCAAACTTGCAAAGAACCTCCACCATGCTTTACGGTGGCCTGCAGATACTCATTATTGTACCTCTCTCCAGCCCTTCCGCAAACAAACTGCCTCCTACTACAGCTGTCCAGCTGACCGTGTATCCAATCAGATGCGGACACTTCGGATATTCTGACAGCCAACAACTCCGTTTGTTAAGGCCCATACATACGACAAGAAAATCGGAAGGAAAAATTCAAACGACAAACGATCAGTTGATTATCTGACTAACCTAAAGCACGTTCCTTATCAGCACATGAACTGACTGTCTAATTGTGCTGCTTCTTCCACTCACACTCCGTCTCTGCTGTACAGACACTGCAAGAGGCTGACATCAGTATCTTCTTTTTTACTCTCTTCAACATTATTTGGTTTACTGTTTGACCTTCGGTGGGTCATCACCAGTGCCGGCCCAAGACATTGTGCTGCCTGGTACCAAGAATGAAATGCTGCCCGCCCCCAAAAAAAAATTACGCCCACCAAAATGTCCCCACATCCATTATTTAATATCATGATAACTAAAGTGGACCTATCATGGCTCTATACATGTATATAGGAGTATAAAAAGGACCTGTTATGGCTCTATTCATGCAATTAACCCCACAGTGGAGCAGTGAGCGGAACGGGAGGAGCAGTCGAGCGGCAATTTGCCCCACAGTGGAGTGGAGAGTGGAGCTGGTGGAATGGGATGGCGTGCGGGCAGGAAATTTGCTGCCCCCCTGAAAGTGCTGCCTGGTACAATGGTACCATCGGGTCCCATGGTAGGGCGGGCCCTGGTCATCACCCATAAGCACGTACATCTGCTCCACTGATCGGTGTGTTGGATGCCATCTGTTCATTGCATTTGAAGATTCGGTCTCACAGCAAAAATACCAAGTGATTATACCAAGCTTTGTTGACCCTTTGAGCATATGCTCTTCAGGGTTCAACACTTCCGGTAAGCCTCTTTCCATTTGGTGGCGGCCTTTTCACAGTGTGTGTCACGTTCAGATTGTGGGAACATCAGCAGTATTTTCTTGTCTTCATTGGACTTTTCATTTATTGGAAATTCACGTTTTCCAACCTACACATGTTTTCGTAATTACAATTATTCATTTGATTGTACATTATTCACATTGGTGATTTTGCAATTTTTTTTACATATATTCATTGTTATATGCCATCTAGTTATTTTTATTTAGGATATACAGGCCCAGATTCACAAAGCACTTACGCCGACGTATAACACGTTACGCCGACGTAAGTGCAAATGTGCGCCGGCGTATGTGTGCGGCAGACCCACAAACCGCCTAAAAACAGGCTACACCCCGCCGACGTAGCTTGCACAAGCCGGCGTAGGGTGGGCGCACATATGGGCTGGGCGCATGGTGCTGCTCCCATTGATTAGCCATTCAAACATGCAAATGAGGGAAATACGTCGATTCACAAACGTGTGTGTGCCCGGCGCATGCTACGTGAGATGCGCGTAAGTTGTACGTCCGGCGTAAAGTTATTCCCCATGAATGAGGTGCAACCCGGCAACAGACATGCACAGGTCTGCACCAGGGAACACAAGCCGGCGTATTGTGCGTTGGACGTGTGTCTGGCTGGGCGTACGTTATGTTCACGGCGTACGCGGTGATCCTGCGTAGCTTAGGCAGTTGTGCCGGCGTGGTTGTGAGCAGGCGCAGGGGGGTGCTGTGCATGCGTCCACGTCGCGGCGCATGCACAGTTCGTGATACGTACCTGTCTGGCACTCGGCCCATCATTTGCATGGGGTCACGCCTCATTTGCATGGGTTCACGCCCACTTCCACCTATGCCGGCGTGCGCCTTCGAAACCCACGCCACGCTGGCGCAGCGTTGGGAGCATTGGCTTGCTGAATGCAATGCTTGCCTCTCCGCGCTGCGTTGACGTAGCGTACGGTGTTTGCTCTATGGCGGTGTAATGTGCGCCTTGCTCTCTTGAATCTGGGCCACAGTGTTTTTACATCACTTGGGACACTATTTAGCACTACAATTTTATATGTTTTGATAATCATGCATTAAGGAAGATATTAGGGATAAGGAGTTGAAGAATTGAGATCCAGAGGCGTTGCTAGGGGGGTGCGGGGGGTGCGGTCCACACCGGGTGACATCCGCTAGAGGGGTGACACCATCCCGTTTTTTTTTTTTTTTTAGCTGACATGCCCAGCCTGCCCTGTGCAATCCCAGCCTGCCCTGTACCACCCCAGCCTGCTCTGTGCCACCCCAGCCTGCCCTGTACCACCCCAAACAGCCCTATACCACCCCAGCCTGCCCTGTACCCCCCCAAACAGCCCTGTACCACCCCAAACTTTCCCATGCCACCCCAACTTGCCCTGTGCCACCCTAACTTGCCCTGTACCACCCCAATCTGCCCTATGCCACCATAACTTGCCCTATACCACCCCAACCTGCCCAATGCCACCCTAACTTGCCCTGTACCACCCCAACCTTTCCCATGCCATCCCAACTTGCCCTATGCCACCCTAACTTGCACTATACCACCCCAACCTGCCCTGTACAACCCTAACTTGCCCTATACCACCCCAACCTTCCCTATGCAACCCTAACTTGCCCTATACCACCCCAAACTACCATATATCACCCCAACATGCCCTGTACCACCCCAACCTTTCCCATGCCATCCCAACTTGCGCTATGCCACCCTAACTTGCACTATATCACCCCAACCTGCCCTGTACCACCCTAACTTGCCCTATACCACCCCAACCTGCCCTATGCAACCCTAACTTGCCCTATACCACCCCAAACTACCCTATATCACCCCAACATGCCCTATACCACCTTAACCTGTCCTATACCACCCCACTACACCAACCTGCCACTATACCACTCTATACTACCCTAACCTGCCACTATACTGCCCTATACTATCATTTACAGTGGCTGGTTTGTTGTGCGCCCCGTGCCCGTGCGCTGCCTGCTTGGTGCTGGGCAGCCTAGACAGAGGGGGGTGACACCATGTTTTACCGCACCGGGTGACACCAACCCTAGTGACGCCACTGTTGAGATCAAAAGATATCTTTAAGCTAAACTGTCCCCCAGAAGGTGCTACACAGCTCCTATATAAGGGTCATCATTTTTCCTTACCTTTAGCAAATATCTATAATTTTTCAGGCCTATGTTAAAATTCCTAGATGTAAATAATTGCATCTCATGTACAGCATGTGCCATGGCATAGACAGCATTGTACACATGGTAGGTTGTTGCAAACTTATGAGTATAATATAGATATCCAGGAAAGTCAGCTAAACGTACACTGCTGTTACATTTGTGAAGTGTAATTTGATATTGGATCTCAATTTCCCTATCAAATGATAAAGATGAAGTTCTGCACTCAAAAAGCAATGCCATTATATGTTCAAATAAAGAGTCATTCCTATAATTTTCTAGGCTGACTTCCTCTAAAAACCTCTTCAAATGTGGGATCGATATAGAAGGTGGTGAAAACACCAAACTTCCATGTATGGAAGTTTTTCCATGTGTGTTTATATAATAAATAGGAGCTGGACTTGTTGGAATAATGTATGTCTTCTCCTGGCCAACACTGCCATCTTCTTCAATAAAATGTAGTGTGTTTACCGAAATTGTGCCACAAAGTACAACCACACGAGAGGTCGAATGATTAAAAATCTTTTTTTTACTTGTCATATCCAGTCTCCCCAAGCTTTGACCAGATAGTAGTCCAATAATGTACTCAATGCAGATGCCATGTTCAGTGGTCTGTTTTTGTAGCTCTTGACTTTGTTTCTCTCCAGCATCATCCCCAGACGTAATAACACCAATCCAAGTCCAACCAAAATGCTTCAACAGTTTGGCAATTGCCAGATACTGAGTCTGATCACTGGGGAGGGTTTGGAAGAAGGATGGGTAGATTTGTTTATTGGTTAACATAGGATTGGTGAAGGGATTTGGCTCATGTATGGAGGCATGAGGTTGCCAACATCTCTGTATCAATTGAAAAAGATGAATACCTCTAAGTGAGGTGAGATTTTTCGGGCAACCAAAAAATGATTGTGACAACTAGGTCATAAAAATATAAATTTTAATACATTAGTTCAAAGCATAAACATTTCATAATCACAACATTATTTAAAAGATGAAAAATTATTTCCAGATTGAGAAAAATTTGTTACTGCTAGAGGATCACCACACACCCCAGGACTAGGCTAAGGGTATAGGTGATCATTTATCCGTCGCGTTTCAGATGTCTCAGTAATACATCTTTCTTCAGGGAACAGAAAGCAGTAAGAGTTTCTCCCCTTTCCAGACACAGAGCGCCTAGATCATCCCCATGGAGCTTGTATGTGAGCCGCAATCAGGGCGACCAAACCAGATGGTATGCTTAGTGTCCATAACGATCCCCCAATCCAGAGGGCTCCATAACCATGGGGGGGTGGAATAACATTAGTCTCCACAACAGAGTCAGCAGTCATAGAACAATAAGAGGTATCATGGCACTCCCAGTGCATCAGCTCAAATAAAGATGAACAAACACTCCAGCCATGGAAACCAAACTTGACCAGAAACCAAAATAACCTCCAACTCCAACAGGGGAAAGGAGGAAAGTGAGTGGAGTTGGAGGTTATTTTGGTTTCTGGTCAAGTTTGGTTTCCATGGCTGGAGTGTTTGTTCATCTTTATTTGAGCTGATGCACTGGGAGTGCCATGATACCTCTTATTGTTCTATGACTGCTGACTCTGTTGTGGAGACTAATGTTATTCCACCCCCCCATGGTTATGGAGCCCTCTGGATTGGGGGATCGTTATGGACACTAAGCATACCATCTGGTTTGGTCGCCCTGATTGCGGCTCACATACAAGCTCCATGGGGATGATCTAGGCGCTCTGTGTCTGGAAAGGGGAGAAACTCTTACTGCTTTCTGTTCCCTGAAGAAAGATGTATTACTGAGACATCTGAAACGCGACGGATAAATGATCACCTATACCCTTAGCCTAGTCCTGGGGTGTGTGGTGATCCTCTAGCAGTAACAAATTTTTCTCAATCTGGAAATAATTTTTCATCTTTTAAATAATGTTGTGATTATGAAATGTTTATGCTTTGAACTAATGTATTAAAATTTATATTTTTATGACCTAGTTGTCACAATCATTTTTTGGTTGCCCGAAAAATCTCACCTCACTTAGAGGTATTCATCTTTTTCAACATAGGATTGGTTGCACCATAACTGATCTAAACAATTAAAAAAAGAGAAAAAAATGAAAGCTACAGTAGTGAAAAATGTCCAATATTTCAGTTCTGGGGGAATATTGGAAGACAAATGTGTATATTTGTTATCCTTGGCATTTAAAAAAAGCTGTTTTCACTTTTTTATAATCTTCTAAGGCAGAGGTGGCAAACACAAGGCCCGCAGGCCGAATCCGGCCCTCCAGACCATTTCATGTGGCCCTCGCACCTCTAGCCCTCCTCCATTCCTACTCTAGACCCTTAGGGTTAGATCCACGTAGAACGGTGCATTATTGCGCCGGGCGTAGCGTATCTAAGATACACTACCCCGCTGTAACTTACAATTTTTTGGTTTGAATCCTCAATGAATTTGCGCCGTAAGTTACGGCGGCGTAGTTTATCTGTTGCGGCACAAGGGCGTGGAATTCAAATGTAAGAGATGGGGGCGTGTTTTATGTTAATACGTCGTGACCCGACGTAAACAACCTTTTTTTTTTTAACTGCGCATGCGCCGGCCGTGGGGGTATCCCAGTGCTCGAAATTAAACCGGAACCCGCCAATGCTTACGACGG
Organism: Rana temporaria; assembly: GCF_905171775.1. NCBI lineage: Eukaryota > Metazoa > Chordata > Amphibia > Anura > Ranidae > Rana > Rana temporaria. Next base: position 657,158,719 of record NC_053489.1, on the reverse strand, counting down.
TGACGTCATTCTACGCAAATTCCTATTCGCAAACGACTTACGCAAACGACGTAAAAATTCAAAATTGTACGCGGGAAGGACGGCCATACTTAACATTGAGTACGCCTCAGTACAGCAGCTTTAACTATACGCCGGAAAAAGCCGAACGCAAACGACGGAAAAAAATGCGCCGGGCCGACGTACGTTCGTGGATCGCCGTAAATAGCTAATTTGCATACTCGCCGCGGATTTCGAAGGGGACGCCACCTATCGGCCGCCGAAAAATTTTACCTTAGATCCGACGGTGTACTAAGACGTACACCTGTCGGATCGATCCCAGATGCCGTCATATCTTGTTTTGAGGATTCAAAACAAAGATACGACGTGGGAAATTTAAAATTACGCCGGTGTATCAGTAGATACGCCGGCGTAATCCTTTTGTGGATCTGCCCCATACTTTCTGCTTTCAAGCAATGCATCCAGTTTCTTCCCAGCAGCAGCATAAGGAAAGGGGGTGCACTGTGATGTAAGGGAGAGTGGGGGACTCAACTCCTGATGGTGGGGTGGCTCTTGACATCTAATGTAAGGGGAGGGAATGCGCTGGACATCTAATATTACAGATAAAACCGGCCCTTTTGAGGGCAATCATAATGCTGATGCGGCCCACGATTAAATTGAGTTTGACACCCCTGTTCTAAGGTGTATCTCTGAATGAAACGTAATTCTGTAAATGTGAAAAAAACAACCCTTGCACTGGGGCGTCATCGAATTCCAAGGTCTTAATGCTCCTTTCGTCTAGGGCGAGCTGAGGGGCTTTATTACATACCTGACTCATCGCTCCAGCCATCTTGCGTTCTCTCCTCTCCCTGAAGGCCTGGTCTGTGGTCAGCCTCTAGGCGTCATCATGTAAAATGCAGTGCTATTAACCCTGTACTGTATGTGGTGGGGGCAGGCATGTAATCCGAAGTGCCTTATGCCCTGTACACACGATCGGTTTGTCTGATGAAAATGGACCGATGGATTTTTTCATCAGATATCCGATGAAGCTGACTTTCATCAGTCTTGCCTACACACCACCGTTTAATAATCCGATCGTGTCCAAAGCAGTGACGTAAAACACAACGACGTGCTAAGAAAACGAAGTTCAATGCTTCCGAGCATGCGTCGACTTGATTCTGAGCATGCGTGGATTTTTGACGGATGGATTTCCCCACAGACGATCGTTTTTTTCTATCGTTTTTTTAACCATAAGAAAAATTTAAAATAGGTTCTATTTTTTTTCACTGATGGAAAACAAACCAATGGGGCCCACACACGATCAGTTCATCCGATGAAAATGGTTTGTTTTCATCAGACGAACCGATCGTGTGTACAGGGCATTAGAGAGGAGGATTAAAAGGGTTGTAAAGGTTTGTTTTTTTATTTTCTAAATAGGTTCCTTTAAGCTAGTGCATTGTTGGCTCACTTACCTTTTCCTTTCATTTCCCTTCTAAATCTTTTTTTCTTTGTCTGAATTTCTCACTTCCTGTTCCTCCTCAGTAAGCTTTCCCTCATCATCCGAGCCGTTCTGGCTGGGGGTTAGTCAGCATGCTCGCCTCCTCCCTTGAGACTACATCCCTGTGGGGAGATGCTGTGAAGGTGAAGGTTCTACAAGGATTGTATATGTTACCATCAATGTGTAAAATGATGTGTTGTATAGAATGCCTAGGAAATCTATAGAATGGCAAAAATGTGACGTCAAAGTATGAAACACGTAAAGTTAGCACTATAGGCAAACCTTTTTTCTAATTCTGGATAGAATATAGGAGGGTTATAAGCCCTGTAAGGTTTATTTTTGCCCTCTTTGTCCCATTGGGGAGATTTACCTTGACCTTCTGTCGAAAACAGGAAGTGAGATAAAATCCAAATTAAGGGAATTCCTTAGGGACCCCAGATCACAAGAACTAGTGCCCCTATTGGAAGATTTCCCCTCTAATATTTTTCTGGGGACAACACTAAATTTGTGATTTTCTCTTATTTTGACGTTTAATGATAATAATAACAAACTGACAAGTATCCTAAATTAATTTCCCCTCTATCCAAAACCTTTAGTTAAACTTTAATATTTAACACATTTGCTAGGCATTTTACTAGTCATTCTGTCTAATTATTACCGTATTTATCGGGGTATAGCGCGCTCCCGCGTATAGCGCGCACCCCTAAAGTTGCCCCGAAATTCCTGTGGAAAAAAGTTTTTTGTACTTACAGTTTTGGTGTCTTGCGTGGCGTCCATCGGCGGCCTCGTCGGGTCCGGCGTCCGTCTGCGGCTTCGGATGTCCTCTTCGTCGGGTCCGGCGTCCTTCTGCGGCGTCCTCCCCGCTCGTTTCCCCGCGTCGAGTTTGAATACTGCGCCAACATATACTGAGCGCAGTACACTTGTGTATCGTCGGGCAGGCTCGGCTACTCTCGCGCTGACGTCCTGTACGTCCAGGACGTCAGCGCGAGAGGCGCCGAGACTGCCCGAAGATACACGAGTGTACTGCGCTCGGTATATGCCGGCGCAGTATTCAAACTCGGCGCGGGAAAGCGGGTATCGGCGTATATCGAGCACCCACGATTTTGCCCTGATTTTCAGGGCAAAATAGTTTGCGGTATACGCCGATAAATACGGTACTTGTTGTTCTGTATAATGCCTATGTATTATATACAATGCCTAGGGGGAGCATATACTCTAGCACATTAAATTAACACACTTTTAATGTTTTGCCCAAAAAAGTCACACATTTTATTGATTTCCTAGGCAGTCTATACAATGCTTGCTTTACACACATTGCCGGTAACATACTGTGTATAGTATGTAGCGATGAATACAAATGAAAGTATTAATTTTTACAAAATAGTGGCATAATTTTGCCCTACTTGGAAAACGCATTACAATTCAAAGGTGATGGTGGTTTTGGGGGTGCAATACAATTTATATGGCTACTAAAAATGTGTCTTGATTCTCCCAACTATCCTAGACCAGCTCCCGTTACAAATATTGCCCCCCTTCTATCCTTATATTTCACTTTTTTTTTTTATTCGGAGAAAAATAAACAAACGTTGAAAAAAAAAAACATAAGCAGCAGTACCTAATTAACAGTCAAATACACAAAAAAAATAACAAAGAACATTAAATTAAATTAAGTAAACCACCCTTACTAAGACCCGGTTCACACTGGGGCGACTCGTCAGGCGACGCAGCCGCCTGACAAGTCGCGTCCCATTCTAGTGAATAGAACCGTTCTAATAGGAGCGACGCAAGTCGCTCCGACTTAGAAAAAGGTTCTTGTACTACTTCGGGGGCGACTCGGGGCGACCTGCATTGACTTCTATACAAAAGTCATTTTGCAAGTCGCCTTAGATGTCGTCTTCATGTCGCCTGGCCGAATCGCCCCCGAAGTCGTGCCGCCCCTGTGTGAACCGGCTCTAAACCTCCAAAACCCACACACTCTAGATAAATAAAAAGAGATTTTTAAAAGCAAATTTTGCTCAAACAGCTAGCTTAATTAGCAAAGTTAAGAGTTTCTACTTTGAAAAAGTTGCATCGATGACAGAATCCGATACTTCCCTTAAATCACTCAATTTTTTTTGTAGCAAAGAAATATATTAATGTTGATTTCCATTCAACTTTTTATCTTAAAATATAAAAAGAAAAGCTTTATTTCCTTACACAGTTAAAGTCTATAAAATAACACCAACTACCTGGAGATTTTCAACTTAAAGCATCAAGTTTGGTTGTAAATCAAATCACTGCATGGCTAACAAAGTCATCATTAGTCCATTTAAAATGCAAAGACAAAACAGGTTAGAGAGACTGGGCCAGATCCACAGACGAAATACGCCGGCGTATCTACTGATACGCCGGTGTACTTTCAAATTTTACGGGTCGTATCTTTAGTTTGAATCCTCAAACCAAGATACGACGGCTTCTGGGTTAGATCCGACAGGTATACGTCTTTGTACGCCTTCGGATCTAAGATGCAATACTTCGGCGTCTGCTGGGTGGCGTTTTCCGTGTTGGGTATGCAAATTAGCGATTTACGACGATCCACGATCGTACGCGCGGCCGTCGCATTTTCTAACGTCGTCTATAGTCGGCTTTTTCCGGCGTATAGTTAAAGCTGGTATTTTTCGGCGTATACATAGACTTGCCATGTTAAGTATGGCCGCCGTTCCTGCGTCGAATTTTGAATTATTATTTTTTTTGCGTAAGTCGTCCGTGAATAGGGATGGACGTAACTCACGTCTAAGTTAAAAAAATGACGTCCTAACGACGTCATTTAGCGCAATGCACGGCGGGAACTTTCGGGACGACGCATGCGCAGTTCATTCGGCGCGGGGACGCGCTTCATTTAAATGAAACCCGCCCCCAAACCGCCCAATTTCAAATCCGCCGCCAGAAATACACTACGCCACCGTAACTTACGGCGCGAAATCGCTGGGGATTCGAAAATGCGTCAGGTAAGGTACGGCGGCATAGTGTATCTCTGATACGCTGCGCCGATCTACATGTATGTGGCTCTGGCCCTCAATCCCAATTCCAAATTCTTTTGTGTAACAAACACAATCTTAGAAAGATGTTTTTGAATAAAGCCTCATAAGTGATAAAGAGGTCAGTGTAGATTCTTTCACACCTGTATAAAGTAGCCCAAAGTAACACATCTTTATTATAATTAAATATTCATAAGCAAACACCACAAACAGATATTGTGTAAACCAGCATAATCCCATCAGGTGCCCCCGCTGACGTCATATATAGTGAAACGCGTAGAGTCATAAGTTGTGATGTCACCACACATGCACGCATTCACTTGGAATTGTGGGACTTGTAGTTTAAGAGATCTTGATCACCATATGCTGTTTGTAAGTGGTTTATAATTTTTGTTTCATTAAGGACATTATACTATTGGAGCCTGGTGCTGATTTTCCTCTTCCCTGAGCAATACTTGGTGGACTTTTTTGGGAGCAACATCAGCTACTGTACCTGCAGACTGATGTAGAGCGCTTGCAAAACAAAACCATAGAAATTCCCAGCTAAATTTACTGACCAGCCTGCACTGTGGAGGCTCTCAAAAGTTAGGAGTTAGGACTACAGAGAATACCGGGGGGCATTGATGGGGCTCTGTAGCTTACACATGCATTTGCAAATGTGTGCAAACTAAACCCCTGTTTTTAACGCATACTGTTGGACAGGATCATTTGGTTGGTTGCAGGCTGGTCGGTAAGTTGAGCTGGGAATTTATTTAGTTTTGTTTTGCATGCATTGCCCTTTCATGTGCTACTTGCTGCAAAGATCAGCTGCACGCTTCAGGCCAAAATGAGAATCACCCTTTTTTTGCTTAGAATGAAGATCACGATTCTCACGGCGTAAAATCTTTTTCATTTATACAAAAAAATTGGGCTAACTTTACTGGCTATTTTTTTTTAATTCATTAAAGTCATTTTTTTAAAAAAAAGTAATTTTCTAGCAAAAAAAAATAATAATTATGATTTTAACTTGAAAAGAGCTGTCAGAAAAAGGTATGGGGGCAGATCCACAAAGATATGCCCCGGCGCATCGTATCTAAGATACGCTACGCCGCCGTACCTTACCTGGCTTTGGTTCGAATCTATAAAGATTTTGCGCCGTAAGATACGGCGGCGTAGTGTATCTCAAGCGGCGTAAGGGCGCGGAATTCAAATTGGGCAGGTAGGGGGCGTGTTTCATTTAAATGAAGCGCGTCCCCGCACCGAACGAACTGCGCCGTCCCTAAATATTCCGCCGTGCATTGCGCTAAATTACGTCGAAAGGACGTCATTGGTTTTGACCTGGACGTAAAATTACGTCCATCCCGATTCACGAACGACTTACGCAAAAAAAAAAAATTCAAATGAAACGCGGGAACGACGGCCATACTTAACATGGCAAGTCTAACTATACGCCGCAAAAAAGCAGCTTTAACTATACGCCGGAAAAAGCCGACTAGAGACAATGTAAGAGAATGCGACGGCTGCGCGTACGTTCGTGGATCGTCGGAAATAGCTAATTTGCATACTCGACGCAGAAAACGACAAGAACTCCACCCAGCAGAAGTATTGCATCTAAGATTCGAAGGCGTACAAAGCTGTACGCCTGTCGGATCTAACCCAGATGCCGTCGTATCTTGGTTTGAGGATTCAAACCAAAGATACGACGCGGGAAATTTGAAAGTACGCCGGCGTATCAGTATATACGCCGGCATACTCTCTCTGTGGATCTGCCCCTTGGTGTTTAAGTGGTTAAACGTTCATAATTTACATACAGAAGTCTATTCTCTTGATGTAAAAGCCAAAGTGATACAATGTTTAGACTTAACATTCCACTGATAAAGAATGTTTTCAAAACTTGGCAGACTGCCCAGACTTTGACTTTTGGCTGAGAGCAGAGGAAATTCTTTGCATACCAAAGTGCAGAGAGAAAATTATTTGCATACCAAAGTGCAGAGAGAAAATTATTTGCATACCAAAGATCGTGAAACCCTGTGTCAAGATCACAACGGGAAAAAGATCGCGATAACGATTCTTGACGAATAATCGTGCAGCTCTAGTTATAAGGGAGGGTAGTGGCCATTTGTTTGTACTGATATAGAGCACTGTTTGACTTTTCATACCTTGATAGACACGTTATTTCTGGTAATCTCATATGGACATGGTGGAGGATGCACGAGGTGGAACACATTTTGAAAAGCCTGAACACAGATTATTATTGCTGCAAGAATGATTTTCCACTATTGGATGGACATTTTGGGCCAGATTCACAAAGAGATACGACGGTGTATCTCCTGATACACCATCGTATCTCTGACTTCGGCCGGTCGTATCTATGCGACTGATTTATAGAATCAGTTACGCATAGATATGCCTAAGATCCGACAGGTGTAACTGTTTTACACCATCGGATCTTAACTGCGTTTTAAAAATGGCCGCTGTGGGCGTTCTCGCTGATTTACGCTGAGAAATATGTAAATCAGCGAGATACGTCAATTCACGAATGTACGCGGGCCCGACGCAGTGTTGTTACGACGTTTACGTAAGCGTATTCCCGGCGTATACTTACCCCTGCTTCTATGAGGCGCAGCCAATGTTAAGTATAGCCGTCGTTTCCCGTGTCAAATTTTTTTTTTTTACGTCGTTTGCGTACGCCGATTCACAAACCCGCTTGTCGCAAGTTACGCTCACGCCGAAACCACTGATGTCCTAGCGACGTCATTGGGAGCAATGCACGCCGGGAAAATTCGCGGACGGCGCATGCGCATTTAAATCGGCGCGGGGACGCACCTGATTTAAATAGTACACTCCCCCTAGCCGCGGAATTTGAATTCCGCCGGGGGATTTACGATCCGCCGCCGCAAGTTTGGAGGTAAGTGTTTTGTGAATTACCCACTTGCCTCTCAAACTTGCGGCGGCGGATCTTAAATCACATAGGTCACGAGGATCTAAAGATCCGCTGATCTATGTGAATCTAGCCCACAGTCTTTTACGTAATACATTTTTATTTTTATATCTTTTTTTTTCCTTTTAAGGGGATGTGGTGGTTTTACACAATATAAGTTTTTGATTTTGGTTCATGATTATTTAACTATTTTTTTAATTGGTAATTAATGTGTTGTTCATGAAGTATATTCTATATAGATGTGCCTGGTGCTTTTTTTTTTTTTTTTTTTTTTTGCACTGAATGACCTTTAGCACAGATTTGTTATTTATTTGTAATCACATCTTCAATATAACCCAACTTGTCTTATATCTATTTTATCAACTGTAAAGAAATTCTTCAAAAGAGGTCCAGAATAGGTAAAAAATACAATCTAGCATTTTAGGCATTGGGAGACTTTAATTTCTTACTTGTGAGTATCCATAAATATTTAGAATTTCGGCTATGGGCAAAGACGTTTCTGAAGAATGGTCTCCAATAACACCGACTAGGTTGTCATGATCCTGGCAGGAATAGTTGGGAACCAGGTAGACTGGACCAGATAGAATATGCAGAACACTCTCTACAGCTTTATCTGCATGTGTACAAGAGTCAGTTGTGTGGTATCCCAGAGTCACATTAGGCAAAATATCAGAGTTACTGTTGATCTCATTAATGGCAAATGTGAAAGCCAGAAGGTATCTGTAGTAACGAGGTTTAGGGCTATGGGAAAATAAAAGGGTAGAAGTTGAACACAGGGAAACACCTCCAGATCATCTTTCTGTATCTTTATGGATGATCTTACATAGTTACATAGTTGGTGAGGTTGAAAAAAGACACAAGTCCATCAAGTCCAACCTATGTGTGTGATTATATGTCAGTATTACATTGTATGTCCCTGTATGTTGTGGTCGTTCAGGTGCTTATGCCAGGGGTTGACAAATTTGCTTGGAATCTAGGAGCCAAAAAACGCGCCCCGTCCCGACGAGCTTGCGCGCAGAAGCGAACACATACGTGAGCAGCGACCGCATATGTAAACGGTGTTCAAACCACACATGTGAGGTATCGCCGCGATTGGTAGAGCGAGAGAAATAATTCTAGCCCTAGACCTCCTCTGTAACTCAAAACATGCAACCTGTAGAGTTTTTTAAACTTCGCCTATGGAGATTTTAAAGGGTAAAAGTTTTACGCCATTCCACGGGTGGACGTAATTTTGAAGCGTGACATGTTGGGTATCAATTTACTCGGCGTAACATTATCTTTCATAATATTAGAAAAAATGGGGATAACTTTACTGTTTTATTTTTTAATTAAAAAAAGTGTAATTTTTTTCCAAAAAAAAGTGCGCTAGCAAAACCGCTGCGCAAATACGGCGTGACAGAAAGTATTGCAATGATCGCCATTTTATTCTCTAGGGTGTTAGAATAAAAAATATATATAATGTTTGGGGGTTATAATTAGAGGTAAGAAGATGGCAGTGAAAATAGTGAAAAATTACATTAGAATTGCTGTTTAACTTGTAATGCTTAACTTGTAATACCAACGACCACCACCAGATGGCGCCAGCTTACACATCTGGTGGTTATAACTTGTAATACCAACGGCTCACCACCAGATGGCGCCAGCTCACAAAAAAAGTCCCCCCCCCTTCCAAGCCAAGTCGCCAGGACCCTATTTCTAGTCGCCATGGCGACCTGGCGCCCGGGATTTGTCGAGCCCTGGCTTATGCAATAGTTTCTTGAAACCATCGATGCTCCCCGCTGAGACCACCGCCTGTGGAAGGGAATTCCACATCCTTGCCGCTTTTACAGTAAAGAACCCTCTAAGTAGTTTAAGGTTAAACCTCTTTTCTTCTAATTTTAATGAGTGACCACGTGTCTTGTTAAACTCCCTTCCGCAAAAAAGTTTTATCCCTATTGTGGGGTCACCAGTACGGTATTTGTAAATTGAAATCATATCCCCTCTCAAATGTCTCCTTTCCAGAGAGAATAAGTTCAGTGCTCACAACCTCTTCTAATAACTAATATCCTCCAGACCCTCTATTAGCTTTGTTACCCTTCTTTGTACTCTCTCCATTTCCAGTACATCCTTCCTGAGGACTGGTGCCCAGAACTGGACAGCATACTCTAGGTGCGGCCGGACCAGAGTCTTGTAGAGTGGAAGATTTATTGTTTTATCTCTAAAGTTTAACTTCTTTTTAATGTATGCCAATATTCTGTTTGCTTTGTTAGCAGCAGCTTGACATTGCATGTCATTGCTGAGACTATCATCTTTGTTCCTGTTCTACAGCCCAAAGCTCTCCCCTTACTTCCTGCTCTGTATCTCAGACAGGAAGTAAAGATCTCTCTAATGAGGCTTAGACAGAAAAAAGAAGAGATCAAAGCGGTCTTCGCCTCTCCTACTCTAAAATCTAAAACTGAAAGAATAAAATGCTGTGCATAGACTTTAATCACCAAAAAACTCTTGTTTGCGAAAAATGTAATTACACGTCACATACATATGGGCAAGTATTTACACAATACAGAGAGGTCAGAGATGATGCATATTAAATGAGAGTAATGCCACGTACACACAATCGGAATTGCAGATTAAAAAAGTCTGATGACTTTTTTCATCGGAAATTCTGATCGTGTGTGGGCCCCATCAGACTTTTTTCCGTCGGTGTTTAGAAATAGAACATGTTTTATTTTGTTCCGATGAAAAAAAAAAAACGATAGGAAATTCCTATCGTCTGTGTGCAACTCTGATGGAGAAAAACCCCACACATGCTCAGAATCAAGTCCATGCATGCTCGGAAGCATTGAACTTCATTTTTCTCGGCTTGTCATAGTGTTTTACGTCACCGCGTTTTGGACGGTCGGAATTTGATCTGACAGCTTGTATGCAAGACAGCTTGAAAGGAATTCCGACGAAAAATTCCATCGGATTTTAGGCCATCGGAAATTCTGATCAAAGGATTGGCCAAAATAAAAATAAAAATAAAAAAAAGGAATGATATTCTGGGCAGGCAGTAAAGATTTTTGTCTGTGTTTTTCTTAAAAAAGACAACCTGTCCTGGAGAGAGACTGGCACTTGGAAAGAAAATTTAGGAACCTTTCACATGAGCCCTCTCCTGATTTGCTTAGCAGGGGATCTGTCCACTGATGGCATGTGCATAAGAGGAGTGGACATGGACACAGCCCACTCTGCTCAATGGGCAATTGAATGCAAATGGACCATTTGTTCATTACTATCTGGCTGCCCTCCAATCTAATCCTGCCAGATGGAAGGGAACGGATCTTCTTCTGTTTTTTTTTTGTTTTTTTTGCCAGATTGGATCTGATCAGAGTTAGCCAGGTGTAAACGGACACAAGTCTGTTTACATCTGACTGCCCATAGAGGAGATTGGAGGGTCCAGCCGGGTCCACCTGAAAAACAGATGGCCCATGTGAAAGGGGCCTTATGCTGAGAATTCTATTTTCCAGGTGCCTCCCCATGTCATGACTGGTGGGTTAGGCTCCAACCCTCAACTATCAGTGCTGATATGGTGAGACACCTGGAAAGAAAATTATGTTAAAGTGGAGGTTCACCCTCAAAAAAATTTCTGACATCACATGGAGTCGAGCCATCCTACCGACAGAATGCCGGTGGTTTTATTTTTTTCTCAGCACATACCTCGTTATAATGATTTTCACCCCCCCGGCAATCCCGCGGGACTGGGCGTTCCCAAGCACTGCCTGTGATTGACAGGCTTCCGAACGGCGCATACTGCGCATCACAGGTTCCCAAAAAAAAGAACCGAACGTCGGTGCGGCTCTATACGGCGCCTGCGCACCGATGTTCGGGTTCTGTCGGCAACCTGTGACGCGCAGTATGCGCCGTTCGGAAGCCTGTCAATCACAGGCAGTGCTTGGGAACGCCCAGTCCCGCGGGATTGCCGGGGGGGGGGGTGAAAATCGTGATAACGAGGTATGTGCTGAGAAAAAAAAAAACACCGGCATTCTGTCGGTAGGATGGCTCAACTCCATGTGATGTCAGAATTTTTTAGTATCTGGTAAAAATTTCCCATTATTGTGAAAGAAATGTCCAGATGTTTTTCTGACCTCCTTCTAAAAATGCCAACTGTTTGGTTGTGTCTAACCTCAATATTTTCACAAACCTTGAACAAACAGATGCAGGTGAATCAATAGTGGCAAATCCACTTCGCACTACAAGCGAAAACTACAAGTGAAAAGTGCACTTGAAATTGCAGTGCAAGTACACTTGGAAGTGCATTCGCTGTAAATCTGAGGGGTAGATCTGAAATGAGGGGAAGCTCTGCTGATTTTATCATCCAATCATGTGAAAGCTAAAATGCTGTTTTTTTTTTCCCCTTGCATGTCCCCCCTCAGATCTACAGCGACTGCACTTCCAGTGCAATTTCAAGTGCACTTTGCACGTGTAGTGCACAGTGGATTTGCCTTTCGTAAATAGCCCCCTTTATCTGCATATGTTTTCTTCAGTTCAGTGAGCATTATAGCCAATGAATCAGAATGAAAACCAGGATACTATTATTTTTATAGAAATCGGCAATGGAACGGACGCAGATGTATGCACGACTGTTACAATCTAGCTGATGGCATACTGCATTATCTATTATTTAAATTGTAAATACAGATGATATTATTAAAAAAAAAAATATTGCTTACTCCATACACATAAAAGATTTTGGAAAATGAGACAGCTGCTGCACATGAGTACAAACACTGAACACTCCACCAATAATAAAGTCCCCTTCTTTTACACATTTGGTGTCCATTATATACTGTTTGCCGCTGATAAAACATTGAGATCCGGTGTTTAGTTTTTGGCACAATGACAGTAATAACATTGTGAAACATAATGAGAGTAGAAGAAATGAAGAATGACCATCCATCTCTGAGCCGAGTCAAAGTCCCACTTTATCATGTTGAAACAGTTTTGCCACAGGAGCACACCAAACATTGTGTCTGGCTCCTGAATCCATTCAACCATCTTATATAGAGGAGACGTAGCAAGACAGTGACTGTGTGGATATTATATTTAGTTTGCCAGTAATGATTATACTTTATATTTGCCCTTTTTTCTTCTTTTAATTTTATATTTTACTTTTACTTAAAACAGTTGTAGAAAAATTAAACAAAGAAAGATTACTTTTGGCTTGACTTCAGCAGCACAAACATCTGAGTAATGCAGGTTGATTTGGGTAATGCCGACGTTTAGTAAAAAATAAAATTTGTTGGAAAAAACCAACAGCAATATAACTGTAGCGCCCCTTTACTTTCAGAAAGGACGCTATGTTAAATTTAGTGGGGAATGAGAGAGTTAAGTTGCTCTCATTCTTGATTTTGTCAAATTTGGCTGTCTCCAAATCTGGATTGTTCTGTGGGTCAGTCTGCGTTCCAGGGATGCAGTTCCATCTCTGGGCGGCAGGTGGCACCAGAGGGGTCCAGGCGGAGCCGCTTCTTCCCAGCAGCCAATTGGAGGAGTTTTCCCTTGTGTGGCATGCTGGGGAGGGGTATTTCTGTGGCGGGGGCCGTTGTTCTTCGCGGGTTCCTGTTCCAGGTGGGGCACCCACCTTTACGGTGTGCGCACGTCACGGGCCCCACCACTATGGCCTTCCTGGCCTGGGGTCGCGTGCTACGCGGAGTTCCTGACTCTGGGCCCTCCTGGCCTGGAGCAACTGATGCTGCCAAGGGGCCCCAGTGACTTACTGGGTCCCACCTTTGTTGAGAAGATCCCAGGCTGTATGCTGTTCGGTGGGGGATCGGCTTGAGGAGAACCCGGAGGCAGGTTATCCAAAAGGGCTTGAACGAACCATCGGGGATCTGGTGACCGGACATTGACAGGTACACTTACACTGTCAATCGGTGACCCTGACGTGATTTACTGGGAGGATTCGCTCTGTCATTCAGCTTAACCTTGCACTAGGCCTGTGGCAGAGGTCTCAACATTTAATCAGAGCCAAGTCTGTGGCAGAAACTTGTTCCTCCCAGCAACCTTAAGTGGCGCTCTGGCTGCCAGGCCTGTGGCAGAGGTCTGTCCAGGGGCACCTCACCCACTCTGGCTGGAGTGGTGACGTACTGATACAATTACAGAAGGCAGGACTGTTTTCCTTATCCAAAGCCTGATACTGCGAAGTTACTCCATTTTCATCAACCTTTCCTGTCTACCTCAAGTTGATGTTGGTCCTGTTGGGCCAGGAAAATAAAGCATTCAAAACCTTTAACTATCGATTGGACATTCGATTACTGCTCTGCTCACTACCTTGACCCCTAGACACTACATAGAAGTAACTTAGTACGCCGATCCCAAATCAATCAGCGGCTCCTTCGGGGGTAGCGCTACATAACTTACCTGTATGAAAGGGCGGTCTCCTTCAGGATGATGGTTCCTGTAGAAATCCTCTCATCACTGGTACTGGTCCTCTTCACAGTGGTGAACGTCCAGCTCTGCATGGCTTAGCTGCTTGTCTTACTGGGTGCTCCTAGCATAGATTATTGTATAAATTTATGTGACAGTCCACCCTTATGCCACGTACAAACGATCGGACATTCCAACAACATAACCGTGGATAAACTTCTGGCGGATGTTGGTTCAAACTTGTCTTGCATACTCATGGTCGCACAAATGTTGTCGGAAATTCCGAACGTCAAGAACACAGTGACGTACAACACTACGACGGCACTATAAAAGGGAAGTTCAATACCAGTCGCGTTCAATACCAGTAGAAGTTTGGTGAGAGACGATTTGCGCTTTTCCGCCTTGTGCTTTTCAGTCCATTACAGCGTGACAAATGTGCTAGCTCCATTACGAACACTAGTTTTACCAGACCAATCACTTCCGTCTCGTACTTGATTCAGAGCATGCATGGAATTTTGTGCGTCGGAATTGTAAACATACGATCGGAATTCACGAGAACGGATTTTGTTGTGGGAAAATTTGAGAACCAGCTCTCAAGTATTTGTTTTCGGAAATTCTGACAACAAATGCATATATGTGTCAAGACTATAAAGCAGTTCCTATGAGCAGTGCATGTTAAAACACATGGTGGAGGCTACCATTTGTGAGTGTAAACAGTTAACTGTAGAGCTAATCTGCCCCAGTGATGACCAATCTCAGTCTGCTGATACTTAGTTTGTTGCCCCATAAACAGGAAATTCTCTGTGTAGGGATGTCGCGGTCAGGCTCAGAGACCAGTAGCTAAAAAAGTAGAGATGCTCCCAATGATCAGCTGGATAGGTACACAAGCATGTCACCCTGGCAGATGATACAGGCTCACCTGAGGGGAGTGGGGGTCTAAGCACTAACCAGTATTCACCAGAGCTCCTGATGGTGGAAATGGGTTTTACTGTGTGTTAGTACCAGGTCGCAGTCCTTAGGATCACCCTACCAGCAGGTGAGCAAGTCAGGATCCAGTAGAAGATATAGCAGGTAAGGATCAAGTAGAAGCATGGTCAGTAAACAAGCCAAAGGTCAGTAACAATTGGTTGCAGGTTGGGATACAGCAGAAGCATAGTCAAGGAACAAGCCAAAAGTCGGTAGCCTATACTGTTTGTGAGAAATATCATATTAAATTGACAGCTTTGGGTAAAAAAAAAAAAATGCATTTTGTTACTGCATATTTCAAGAACATAAGTCTTTAAAAGGCTTGCAATGCCTAGAAAATATCTTGGAGTGTTTGTTTTCCAAAATGTGGTAATTTTATGGGTATTTCCACTATACTGGGGGCTCTAGGGCCTCCAAAAATGTGATAGATAATCCTGAAATTAGATGCGTAATCTATGCTCCTTGAAATCCCAAAGGTGCTCCTTGGATATTGGATCGCTCTATGCACCTAGGCTGTGAAATAGTCTCACACATGTGGTATCCCCATACTAAGGAGGCATAGAAGAATGTGTTTTGGGGTGTAATCATAAGTATGCCTATGCTGTGCGTGAGACATGACTTATTAAAATGACAACTTTGTAAAAAATAAAAGCATTTTATTTAATTTCCTCATGTTCCAATGAATTGTGACAAAGTATTACATCTTTAAACAAATTACCATGCCTCTTACTAAATACCTTGGACTGTCTACTTTACAAAAAGGTGTCATTTTGGGGGTATTTGTACTGTTCTGACATTTTAGGGTAAATGAGATAGGCAGTCATCACATCAGGATTTATCAAATTTCATAACATAAATGTTCACACAGACTGAATAATAAACTGGTTTGGGTTATTTTTACCAAAGAAACATAGCATAATACATTTGGCCTGAATTTATGAAGAAACATTATTTACTTGCAAATTTATATAACAGAAACTAACAAAACATGTGTTTTTTTAATTTGTGGGTGTTTTTTTTCTTATATAGCAGGCATGCCCAAAGTCTGGCACGTGGGCCCACTGGTAATTTGGATATATATCTATCTTTTGTGGCCCCCAATGAATTGGAATTCAATTGGGGGGGCCACAAAAGATATATACCGTATTTATTGTTCCTCGGAGGGTGCAGGAAGGGGGCGGGATGAATGCCAACAGATTACATACAGGAGAATCTCCTGTTTACTCAGCAGTCTCCGTAAGAGGAAGTCCCTTCTCCTGGGCTGGCATTGAACGACTGCTCTGTCTATCATAGGAGGCGGGACTTTGTATTACAGAGGCCGCCAAGTAAACAGGAGATTCTCCTGTATGTAACCTGTTGCCGCGCGTTCCGCCCCCCTCCCTGTACCCTCCGAGGTTGCAGATGGGCATAGATCAGGCTGCACTGATGGCAATGGTGAGGCTGCATTCAGAGGTTGCATTCATGGCAATGGTGAGGCTGCATTCAGAGGTTGCATTCATGGCAATAGTGAGGCTGCATTCATGGCAATGGTGGGGCTGCATTCATGGCAATAGTGAGGCTGCAGATGGGTACTGATTAGGCTGCACTGATGGGCACTGACCCTTATTTTGCTTCACAGTTCCTTATTTAAAATTCAAGTTTTTTCCTGAACCTTCCCTCTTAAGTGAAGGTGCGTGTTATATGCCGATAAATACGGTATATCCAAACAAAACACGCCCAAGCTCATCCTTAGACTCTTCACCACACAGGCAAGAAAATAATTGTTGGGCAGTGTATTAGTTCATTTGCATTTCATTTTAATGTTTCAAAGAATGTCAGGCAAAATGGTCAGCCCACACGCATGTTCACTTCATCAAATCTGGCCCTCTGAAAAAAGTTTGGACACCCCTGTTATGTAGCAAAAAAAACAAAAAACAGTGGTGATTAATACCACCAAAAGAAAAGCTCTGCCTGTTTAAAATTTGGACACAGAGTTGCATAACTGAGTAATTGTCATTCACAGTCTGGCGGCACTAAAAGCTGAAAAATTACTTGGGCAGGAAGGGGGTGGAAGGGGGTGAAAGTGTCTGGTCTTGAGGTGGTTAAAGACACTCTTTTGCTTTGCCCTGCATAGGCAGAATCCATGTTTGCATTAGGAAATGTCAAATTGCTCAAAACTGTAAAACATGCACTTGCTCTTGTAACTTCTGAATACCCCTCTATATGCTTGGGAACCTAACCCGATATTTGGGATCATTGTGAATAAAAGCAAAGCAAAGCAAAATCCTAACACCGCTAATATACTATAACAAAACAGCAAGTATACATCCAAGGGGGCTACTACATTACACTATAATAATAATAACCACCATCAATAACCCGCATATCCCCTTAGTTGAAGAGATGTGAGAAAGAGACCTCTGTCCCTCAACATTGGAGCAAGGTGCCTGGAGGTTGCAGCAAGTCATTATTGATTTAATGTTGACTATATATAAGCATAAACCAGGCTGTGAACCATCATGGTGGCTTCCAAGCTTGTCACACGGGGGGTTTTCCCACTATGCTTGCCACGATACTCTTTGTAGCCTATTATAATTAGGTTTTACATACCCACCAATCAGGATTTCCTGGGCATGCATCCAGCAGCAGGGGCGAATTGACTATACAGGACTGCCATTGGTATATCTAATCCCCACCCCTTCTGTAATGCTATCTTAGCTAGAGCTGCAGGTTTTCTAGTCGCATCCCGGGACTTTCCAATTAGTTTTGTACATCCAGCATGTTGGGTCTTGGTGTTCTATTGAGGTAAGTCAGCTATATATATTCTACCATTTTTGTGGCTCTTTTTATATGTGTTTTTTTTATATCACTACTTGGTTTTCCAATATACCGTAGGTGGTTGATGTCTTATGGATATCCTGCTTCTTTAATAATTTCATCTTTCTTTACCTTGAATCTATTTTGGATAAACACTTCTCTTTTTTGTATAGGTTTGGTCCAATCAGAGATGATACGCCAAAAAGTTTAGGCACCACATCCCATACAAGATTATTTGAAAAAAGGGGAAATGGGGGAAGGGGATTGGAAGAGATTGGGATTTTCTGTCGGTGCAATAAATACTTATATAGTGATGAGAAAGGAGTCATTATTGAACCACATATATAAAAGTAAAAAATATTTTATTAAGGTATAAACCAATTAAAATTGATCCTAGTAACTTTGTTACATTTGACACATAAGTTGGCGGTCACAATTTAGCAGGTTATAATTTAGCCAAAGAAGGAAATGCATAATGCCGACATGTTTCGCTTGTAAAGCTTCCTCAGGGGTATGCGATGGCAATCCAAGCTCACAATTATAACTGTACAGATAGGAAAACATACAATTAGTATAAAGGATACAATAAACAATACAAAAGAAATATAAATAAAGATAATAAATGCTTTTAGGTATTGTTGAGAAGGACCAGGATTATCATGCTTACCCGGATGCTCATATAGACCACCATTCGCCAACACCTAAAGTACTGGATCAAGATCCAGTTCCCTTAGTAGTGTCCTCTGTGTTTAGCTCGGGGCACTCCTTTCCCCACTAGGGGCCTTTATTCTGATCCAGTACTTTAGATGTTGGTGAATGGTGATCTATATGAGCATCCGGGTAAGCATGATAATCCTGGTCCTTCTCAGCAATACATGAAAGCATTTGTTATTTTTATTTATATTTCTTTTGTGATGTTTATTGTATCCTTTATACTAATTGTATGTTTTCCTACCTGTACAGTTATAACTGTGAGCTTGGATTGCCATCGCATACCCCTGAGGAAGCTTTACAAGTTAAACATGTCGGGATTATGCATTTCCTTTTTTGGCTAAATTATAACCTGCTAAATTGTGACCGCCAATTTATGTGTCATATGTAACAAAGTTACTTGGTTTATACCTTAATAAAATGTGTTTTACTTTTATATATGTGGTTCAATAATGACTCCTTTCTCATCACTATATAAGTATTTATTGCACCGACAGAAAATCCCAATCTCCTCCCTTCCCCTTCCCCCTTTCCCCCTTTTTTCAAACTTTTCTTTCTTAAATTATGTCATTTTGGATTTTCAATGGCATGGCACATTTGTTTCACTTGCTGTAGCAGCATGTCCATAACAATTGTTTCCTTAATTTAGGTTTTCTGTAGATATTTGCCATATACCCTCTGGCTCTGTTCATTGCCTTACCTTTGATACTTCCAACTGCAAGACTTTAATGAACACCACTTCACATGTGTCTGGATTTATGTGCCTTGATCTTACTTGTCTAGTAAGCAGGGCCGCTGATAGAAATCATGGGGCCCCCGTACAGCCTACCTGATGGGGCCCCCTTCAGCTCCACCCCTGGTCCCGCCTTTAGCTCCACCCCTGGCCCCGCCATGAAACTGTCTCTGCAGCACGTTACGGGATTGGCGGCATTGGTAGGCACCTGGAGCAGAGAACCGGGGGGGGGGCTGCCATCTGAAATTGAAATTGAGAAGCGGGAGGGGGGGGCTGCCGCGAATTGAGAAGCGGAGGGGGGCCCTTTACAAATCATTAATAAAAATGAAAAATGAAAAAATAAAAATAAAAAAATATATAAAATAAATAAACATTTATACCAAAAAAAGGGGGGGGGGGTTGCCATTCAGGGCCCTGGGGACCTCTGGGCCCTTTAATTAAAAAAAAAAAAACATTTATAAAAAAAAAAATGGGGTTTTCCACATGGAGACCTCATGAGCCCTTTAATATATATATATATATATTATATATATATATATATATATAAGAAATAAAAAGAAAAAAAAATGAAATAAAATAATATGAAAAAAAAAAAGAATTTATAAAAAAAAGGGGGATTGCCATCCGGGGCCCTGGGGGCCTTTAATAATAATAATAATAATAATAATAATATATATATATATATATATATATATATATATATATATATATATATATATATATATATATATATATGAATAAAATAAAAAAATATATATAAATGTATTTATTTTTTTATAAAAAAAAAGGGGTGTTTTCATCCCGGGCCCTGGGGATCTCCGGGCCCCTGGGGACCCCCGTACCCCTAAGAAAAAAAAATTGTCCCTTTAATAAAAAATAAAAAATATATATATTAGAAAAAATATATTTTTTTTTTATAAAAAATAAATAAAAAAAAGGGGGGTTGCCATCCGGGGCCCTGGGGGCCTTCGGACCCCTGGGGACCCCGGACTTCTAAAAAAAAAATGGCCCTTTAATAAAAATTAAAATAAAAATATATTAAAAAAATATATATATATATATATTTTAAAGGGGGTTGCCATCCGGGCCCCTGCTGGCCCGGGGCCCCCTACAACAGGGCCAGTTGTACTGGCTTATCAGCGGCCCTGCTAGTAAGTACATAGGGCAATCCTGTATACTATGTCCACCTTATTTAAATCACTTTTGTCGTGGGGTGTCGGCTCTATTGAGCCCTAGATACCCAACATCTATTTTTGCATTCTGAAAATATATGAAAAAAACTCTCCCCTATTTTATATATAATGTTCTATACTTAAAAAAGCTTTTTGCTACCAGGCCATTATTCCTTGAACTACCTTCTGGCTGTAGAGCTAGCTGGAAATGCCCCGTGGTGACTGCTGCACATATCTGGTATCCAATTGACACACCGTGAGAGTCATGTTTATGAAGATATGTTGTATACTGATACATTCTCTATGCTTTTTTGTACTTTTTAGACATGTGCAATTTGTTTCGGTTCAAATTAGTTTCCGGACAAAATTTGGCATATTCGTTTATTCTGAAGCATCACAATGAATGATCAACCTAGGAGTCTAACGAATCAGTTACATTATGAAAATTTTGTTTGTTTTTCATATTTTCTAATAATTCAATTATTAACTATTATTATAGTTTTTTTTTATTAATTATTTTATTAGCACCTGCTGTCATGTCAACACAGAGATCCACGTCCTGTCAGGGAGAGAAGACCGATGGTGTGTCCCTTGTACATAGGGACAACCATCGGTCACCTCCCCCAGTCAGCCCCCTCCCCCCACAGTAAGAATCACTCCCAGCGCACACATTTAACCCCTTCCTCGCCCCCTAGTGTTAACCCCTTCCCTGCCAGTCACATTTATACAGTAAGCAGTGCATATGTATAGCACTGTTCGCTGTATAAATGTGAATGGTCCCAAAAATATGTCAAAAGGGTCCGATGTGTCAGACATAATATCGCAGTCCCGATAAAAATCGCCGCCGTTACTAGTAAACAAAAATAATAAAAAAATGTCAGAATTCTATCCCCTAATTTGTAGTCGCTATAACTTTTGTGCAAACCAATCACTATACGCTTATTGCGATTTTTTTTTTGTCCCAAAATATGTAGAAGAAAACGTATCGGCCTAAACTGAGAAAAAAAATATGCAAAAAAGGAGTGGAGTTGCGCTAAAAATGTGAAATATATGTGACTTATCGAGTTAAAGCGGGAGTTCTGCTGGAAAACCGTTTTTTTTAAAGAAGTTTTTGTAACACTGATGGTACAACGAAAATTGTACTCACCAGTCTCCTGCTTGCAGCCGCTACGAAGACGATTTCCCCCAAAAGAATATTTTATAAAAATCGATGATGGACATTGCCATCTTGACTGCGGGCACTCTGAAGCCCTCCTGAAGCCCTTCCGGGATGCGGTGATTGTATCAGGCGCACGCACAGTGTGACGGCGAGCAGCGCCGTCAACACTGCGCCGTTGCTAGGACAACGGCCGGCAGCGTCCTGAAAAGGACACTCCCCGCTGTGACTAGCAGACAAGTTACTAGTCACGTGACCCGCGAGATATCGCGGGATTTTCTAACACGGCGCGTCTCCTGGGATTCTCAGGACTAACTCCCAGGAGACATAGCGCTGGTGGGGATTGAAAGCCACGCCCACTCCCGCGGGGAAAAGTGAGTGACAGCTCACTAAAGGCCCTCGTTCAAAGGTAAGGAGGCCAATTAAAAAAAAAAAAAAACGGATGCAGAGCGTACTGTGGAAGCTGGTTTGAAACAGAAAAAGTTGCCAATTAGGGTGAACTACCGCTTTAAAGATAGTGAGTACTATAAAGTCCCAAGGAAGAGAAGAATTTCTCTTAGACAAATCTAAACGGTGTAAAAGTTCTGTAAATAATTAAATTCCATATAGAATCACAACGTGAAGAGAGATCTGGATCACTGCTCCCTGAAAATGCTGACCCTTACCGGATAGTCAGATCCAAATGGATCAAGCCGAGCAAGTAGCCAAACACCTGGGCTGCACAGGAGATCTGAATCTTGATATGGTCTTCCCAGCAGTCCGTCAGTGGAACATCCAGAAAGCAAACAAAAATGAAACAGAGCCCTGAGTTTAAAATAAAAACCGTAAGGGGGATAAAGGCAGCCAATGGAAAAGATCTTCTCTCAAAACAGTCCTCGGATTCACCAGGCAATCAGCAGTCATGGAGAAGAAAGGCTCACAATAGTGTGATAACGTTTAAACATTTATTGGATAAAAAACGTAGCACACTTACATATGTAAACTAAACAGCATAAAAGGATCCGGCCGGTAGTAGAACGTGTAGTCCTCAAATCTCGGTGACGTCAGTACGTCTCCTCCCGACGTTTCGTCTAATCAGACTTGCTCACGGGTAGTGAGAAAAAAAATAGTTGCCCTTTTTTGTTTATAGCGCAAAAAATAAAAACCGTAAAGGTGATCAAATACCACACAAAAAAAGTGCTATCTGTTGGAAAAAAAGGACATAGATTTTCGAGCCAAGTCGCACGACCGCGCAATTTTCATTTAAAGTGTGACAGTGCCGGAAGCTGAAATTTCGCCTGGGCAGGAAGGGGGTATATGTGCCTAGTAAGCAAGTGGTTAAAAAAAATCTAAGTAAAGCCAAATTATTGAATGTCAGTTAGAATCTCAGCTTTTCATACACACAATTAAAGACACTTTTTATTTATTTTTATTGCAAAAATTGCAAGACAATACCATACAATATTGCACCTTATGCATTCTCATAGTAACAGCTCTCAGTGGACTGAGTGGGAGGAAATAGAGGCACATCTCCCAGGGATGGGGAAAACAATGGGGATAAGGACCATCAATACCTTGCATACATATTAATCGTCAAGAATCGTTACCGTGATTTCTTCCCCGTTGCGATCTTGACAAGGTATTTTCCGATCTTTCTATGCAGAGAATTCTCTCTGCTCTGCTGAAGCCACAACAGTCAACAGAAAGGAAAACAAATCTGGGCAGTCTGCCAAGTATCAGAACATTCATTATCAGTGGAACTTAAAGAGGTTGTATAATGTAGGTTCAATTTTTTTTTTTTTAACTAACAAACATGTCATACTTACCTCCACTGTGCAGTTCATTTTGCACAGAGTGGCCCCGATCCACCTGTTCTGGGGTCCCATGGCAGCTGTCTCGGCTCCTCCCCGAAATAGCTAACCCCCTCTGGGAAGCTCTTTTCCGAGGGAGTTAGCTTGAGGGCGTGCTCCCGTGTCACACAGATGGCGTCCATAGACGCAGAGTGTATGACTCGGTCACATCATTGGATGTGATTGACAGCAGCAGAAGCCAATGGCTGCGTTGCTATCAATCTATCCAATCAACGGCCAGTCAAAGTCAAAGAAATTGACTTTGGTGTGTAAAAGTTTAACCACTTTAAAAACACTAAGGGCCAGATTCACGTCCGATCGCTTATTTTTGTGCGGGCGTAACGTATCTGATTTACGTTACGCCTCCGCAACTTAGACGGACAAGTGCTGTATTCTCAAAGCACTTGCTCCGTAAGTTGCGGCGGCGTAGCGTAAATCGGCCGGCGTAAGCCAGCCTAATTCAAATTTGGAACAGGGGGGAGCATGCGCCGTTCGTGAAATTTCCCTGCGCCGGGCGCACGTACGTTCGTGAATCGCCGTATCTCCCTCATTTGCATATTTGAATAGGAAATCAATGGGAGCGCCAGATGCGTCCAGCGTAAATATGTGCCCACGATACGCCGGCGTAGGAAAGTTACGTCGGTCGGAAGAAGCCTATTTTCAGGTGTATCTAGTTCTGTGGGTACGGCACACAGATACGACGGCGCACATTTAGACTTACGCGGCGTATCTCGAGATACGTCGGCGTAAGTCCTACGTGAATCTGGCCCTATATATATATTAGTTGAGACCCTAGAGAATAAAATGGTGGTTGTTCCAATATTTTATGTCACACTGTATTTTCGCAGCGGTCTTTCAAATGCAATTTTTTGGGGGAAAAATTACTTTAACCACTTAAGACCCGGACCAATATGCAGGTAAAGGACCAGGCCCCTTTTTGTGATTCGGCACTGGGTCGCTTTAACTGACAATTGCGCGGTCATGCGACGTGGCTCCCAAACAAAATTGGCGTCCTTTTTTTCCCACAAATAGAGCTTTCTTTTGGTGGTATTTGATCACCTCTGTGGTTTTTATTTTTTGCGCTATAAGCAAAAATAGAGCGACAATTTTGAAAAAAATTCTATATTTTTTACTTTTTGCTATAATAAATCTCCCCCAAAAATATATATATATATAAAAAAAAAATTCTCAGTTTAGGCCGATACGTATTCTTCTACCTATTTTTGGTAAAAAAATCGCAATAAGCGTTTATCGATTGGTTTGCGCAAAATTTATAGCGTTTACAAAATAGGGGATAGTTTTATTGCATTTTTATTAATAATTTATTTTTTACTACTAATGGCGGCGATCAGCGTTTTTTTTTCGTGACCGCGACATTATGGCGGACACATCGGACAATTTTGACACATTTTTGGGACAATTGTCATTTTCACAGCAAAAAATTCTATAAAAATGCATTGTTCACTGTGAAAATGACAATTTTAGTTTGGGAGTTAACCACTAGGGGGCGCTGAAGGGGTTAAGTGTGACGTCTTTCTAACTGTAGGGGGCGGGGCTAGACGTGTGACGTCATTGATCGTCTGTTCCCTATATCAGGGAACAAACAATCAATGACAACGCCACTGTGAACAACGGGGAAGGTGTGTTTACACACACCTCTCCCCGTTCTTCAGCTCCAGGGACCGATTACGGGACTCCGGCGGCGATCGGGTCCGCGGGTCCCGCGGCCGCAGTCATGGAGCTTTGGTTCAGTAGAAGTTTAGACCAAATTTGCAGTTGGGTTTCTATTATAGGAAGTAGATTCAGTAGTCATAAAGGAGAGCTTTGTTGTGATGCACAATGGTTCCAAATCTGGAGAATGTCACAGGTTACTCTATTTTGTATCCATTCAGTAGATACCCAAAGAGCCCTTTCACACCAGAAACGCCTATAGCGTACACACGACCGTTTTTCGGGTTGTAAAAAAATGACGTTTTTTTTTTATGTCATTAAAAACGATCGTGTGTGGGCTTTTCAAGATGTAAAAAATTAGCATTAAAAATTTCGAACATGCTCTAATTTTTCACAACCCTTTTTTTAACGTTGTCATTTTTTACGTCGTAAAAAATGATCGTGTGTGGGCTTTAACGACGTGAAAAAAACGCGCATACTCAGAAGCAAGTTATGAGACGGGAGCGCTCGTTCTGGTAAAACTACCGTTCGTAATGGAGTAAGCACATTCATCACGCTGTAACAGACTGAAAAGCGCGAATCGTCTTTTACTAACACGAAATCAGCGAAAGCAGTCCAATGGGTGGCGCCATCCGAATGGAACTTCCCCTTTATAGTGCCATCGTACGTGTTGTACGTCACCGCGCTTAGCTAGAGCATTTTTTTTTTCACGATCGTGTGTAGGCAAGGCCGTTTTAACGATCGGGTTGAAAAAAACTTTGTTTTTTCTAGACCATTAACCACTTGCCTACTGGGCACATACACCCCCTTCCTGCCCAGACGAGATTTTAGCTTCCGGCACTGCGTCGCTTTAACAGACAATTGCGCGGTTGTGCGACGTGGCTCCCAAACAAAATTGACGTCCTTTTTTCCCCACAAATAGAGATTTATTTTGGTGGTATTTTTTTTTTTTTAAGTGTATTTTGTGCGTGTACTCGAGAGAGGAGCCGGACTGCAGGAGTTGGGAGTAGGCAGGCCTCCCCCAGAGGCAATTTGCCACCTTTCTCCATGGCCCGGGTGGCAATGGTGGGTGTGTGAGGGGGTCCTCTCACACAGCCCGCCCACAGCCCGCCCTACCTGCTCCGCTTTGAAGCCCAACCAGCCCCGTTAGTCCTTCGCCTCTCTTTTTTAGAGACTGCGTGGTCAAAGTGCGTGCATGTTAACCCAATTTCGAAGGCGTGTAAGTGTGGTGGTTTTTGTGGGAGGGGGGGTGGGCGTACTAAGCGCAAGCTTATCTCGCATAGCACACCCACCGGGAGCCGGGCTGAGACCACCAAACTCAATTCACATGTAGATGAGACCGGGATCCGAACCTGTAGCTTCAGAGGTGAATGGCTTGTCAGCGCTGTGCCAATCGCCTCGTGCCACCGCAGCTCCCCTTTTTGGTGGTATTTGATCACCTCTGCGGTTTTTATTTTTTGGGCTATAAACAAAAAAAGAGCGTCAATTTTGAAAAAAAAACACAATGGGCCAGATTCACATAGGTTAGCGGATCTTTTAAATCGCGATGCGGGAACGAAAAAAGCCGAACGCAAACAACGTAAAAAAAAAACGCCGGGCGGTTGTTTGTTTCTGAATCGGCGTATCTCCTCATTTGCATATTCGTTGCGTAAATAACCCGAAACGCCACCTAGCGGCCGGCCTGGAATTGCAGCCTAAGATCCGATGGTGTAAGTCACTTACACCTGTCGGATCTTAGGCATATCTATGCGTAACTGATTCTATGAATCAGTCGCATAGATACGACCGACGGAATTCAGAGATACGACGGTGTATCAGGAGATACACCGTCGTATCTCTTTGTGAATCTGGCCCAATATTTTTTACTTTTTGCTATAATAAATATCCCATTTTTTAAAAAAAATATATATATTTTTTCTCAGTTTAGGCCGATACGTATTATTCTACATATTTTTGGTAAAAAAAAAAAAAAATCGCAATAACCTGGTTTGCGCAAAAGTTATATTGCCTACAAAATAGGGGACATAATGATTTATTTTTTATTTATTTTTTACTAGGAATGACTGCGTTTTTGTTCGGGACTGCGACATTATAGCGGACACATCGGACACTTTTGACACATTTTTGGGACCATTCACATTTATACAGTGAACAGTGCTATAAATATGCATTGATTACTGTATAAATGTGACTGGAAGGGAAGGGGTTAACCACTAGGGGGCGGGAAGGGGTTAAATGTGTATCCTGGGTGTGTTCTAACTGTAGGGGGAGGGGGGTGACTGGGGGAGGTGACCGATCTATGTCCCTATGTACAAGGGACACAGATCGGTCTCCCTGACAGGACGTGGAGCTCTGTGTTTACACACAGAGATCCACGGTCCTGCTCAGTTACTGGGAAATCGCGGGTGCCCGGCGGCCATCGCGGCCGCCGGGCACTCGCACTGTGTTCCCAGTGACGCGACGGGTGCGCGCCCTAGAGGCTTTAAATGACAGGACGTCATATGACGTCCTGTCAGCACAATAGAGCATTCCGCCTGCCGTCATTTGACGGCGGGCGGGTGTTAAGTGGTTAAAAACGTAATTTTTTTCAACCCGAAAAACAGTCATGTGTACGCGGCATAAGACCCCTTTTACACTGAGGCAGTTTTCAGGTGTTTTAGCGCTAGAAAAAGCGCTGAAAACTGCTTCCTGTCGGGAGCAGCGATCAGTGTCGTGTCACACACAGCCCACCCCCCTTACAGTTAGAACACATCCCTAGGCACACTTAACCCCTTCAGCGCCCCCTCTTGGTTAACCCCCTTCACTGTCAGTGTCATTTTAACAGTCATTTTTTTTAACAGTAACAGTGCATTTTTATAGCACTGATCGCTGTAAAAATGACAATGGTCCCAAAAATGTGTCAAAAGTGTCCGATGTGTCCGCCATATAGTCGCAGTCAGTCACGATAAAAATCGGTGATCGCTGCCATTACTAATAAAAAAAAATTATTAATAAAAATGCCATAAAACTATTCCCTATTTTGTAAATGCTATAACTTTTGCGCAAACCAATCAATAAACACTTATTGCAATTTTTTTACCAAAAATATGTAGAAATTATATATTTTTGGGGGATATTTATTATAGCAAAAATTAAAAAATATTGAATTTTTTTTTAAATTGTCGCTCTATTTTTGTTTTTAGCGCAAAAAATAAAAACCGTAGAGGTGATCAAATACCACCAAAAGAAAGCTCTATTTGTGGGAAAAAAAGGACGCAATTTTGTTTGGGAGCCACGTCACACGACCGCGCAATTGTCAATTAAAGCGACGCAGTGCCGAATTGCAAAAAAGGGCCAGGTCCTTTACCTGCATAATGGTCCGGGTCTTAAGCGGTTAAAGCATGTTATACAGCACAGTGCTTGTGCTGTGTCATTTGGCCCCCTGTAATATATGGCTGATCCTGCCTGACTATATCCTCCCCCTGTACACTGACTCTGATATATCAGGGCTGCTGAGCCCTGTCTCCTCTGTGCTCTCTCTCCCTCCCCTCTCTGCCTGTCAGCTTGTGACAGTGCCTGGCCCCCCTCAACTCCTGCTGCTCAAATAACTTTCACATCTTCATGCCATCCCCTCTGTTCTAATCCTGTGTGCCCCTGTGTAAGTGATTTATATTAAAAAAAAAAGCCTGCTATACATCATTTGACAGCGATCACATCATCAGCTGGCTCTCTCTCTCCTCTCCTGAGTGATGTCAGCGGGAGAATCTTGGCTCCGCCCACTGCATCTATCAGACGGGAGAGAAGAAAGCAAGCCGATCATGTGATCGCTGAGAAGAGCTGTTAAATGAGGTATAGCATGCTTTTTTTTTTATAAATCACTCACACAGGGGCACACAGGATTAGAACACAGAGGGGATGGTATGAAGATGTGAAAGTGGCTTAACAACCACTTTAACCAGACGCTGCAGTTATACTGTGGCAGGTTGGCTCCGCTGCGCGAACCGTCATAGCTGTATGCCGGTTGCTTTAAGCATGCTAGCAGAGGCGCGCGTGCCCGCTGCATCGCGGGGGTGCCGATGCTCGTAAACCGCCGGTCGCAATGACCGCCAGCGGTGAGCGATCTCCAGACATGAGAGGCAGAACAGGGACGTGTGTGTGTGTGTGTGTGTAAACAAACAAATCCCTGTTCTGTGAGCTGAGGAGAGACAGATTGTGAGTTCCTAATAGCTAAGAACCACAATCTATAATTCCCTCTAAGTCAGTCCCCTCCCCTCCCCACAGTTAGAAACACACCTGGGGAACACAATTAACCCCTTGATGGCCCCCTAGTGTTAACCCCTGCCCTGCTAGTGACATTTTTACAGTAATCAGTGCATTTGTATAGCATAGTGTCTGATATGTCCACCATAATGTCGCAAGTCCCAATAAAAATCGCAGATTGCCGCCATTACTAGAAAAAAACTAATTATAATAAAAATGCCATAAAACTATCCCCTATTTTGTAGACGCTATAACTTTTAATTATTTTTTAATTATTTTTTATTACATTTTTAATGATTTTTTTTTTTTTACATACTGTGACCAGAGCAATAGAGTGTCCCTATACATAGTAACACTATACTACTCTGGGGAGGTGATCAGGATTTTTTATTTTATTTTTCTTACACACTATGCTTATATTTCACTGGTATAAGGAAACATTTTTGCTGAATGAAATCTATTCATTCCGTGCTTACTAACAATACAGAGTAAAAAATGATAAAATCACATGAAACTTCATCAAAAGATACAGCTGCGCTAGCAGTCACTTAAAGTGGAGGTTCACCCTATAAAAAAAATCTAACACTACATCCAGCACAGTCCTGCATATAAAATGACACTAACCTTTTTTTTTTCTTTGCCGTAGAAAGCGTTTTGCCGTGACATTCACCGCGGCTTCCGGGTAGGGAATCCCGCGGGAGTGGGCGTTCCTATTGTCATGCCAATTGATTGACATGCTAAACGACGGCGCACACAGCGCGTCACGACTTCCCAAAAGAAGCTCGGGTCGGCTCGGCTCTATTCGGCGCCGGTGCGCAGGCGCCGAATAGAGCCGACCCGAGCTCCCTTCGGGAAGTCGTGACGCGCTGTGTGCGCCGTCATTTAGCATGTCAATCAATTGGCATGACAATAGGAACGCCCACTCCCGCGGGATTCCCTACCCGGAAGCCGCGGTGAATTCCACGGCAAAACGCTTTCTACGGCAAAGAAAAAAAAAGGTCAGTGTCATTTTATATGCAGGACTGGGCTGGATGTAGTGTTAGAAATTTTTTATAGGGTGAACCTCCACTTTAAATCATGAATGTGACCACTCTTTTGCATGTGTAATAATACACAAAGCAAGAAAGTTCTCCAAAAGTCAGAGGGTGAGCCAATGTTCAGTGGGAAAGGTGTTCCTAAATAAATGTTCAGCTGTCCGCAGCTGGTGACATCACACAAGGAAAGATACACCCATCGAACGTCTCCCGTGCCAAACTCCCCCCAAAGGGGATCTACTCACCAGACGGTGGAATTTATAAGGCTCTGAACAGTCACTCCATAAGATCATCTCCAACTCCTGGGATCTGCAATCTGGCCAGCGTGTTGTGTTTCCTAATGACCACCAGGTGTCAGGATACACAAAAGACTTGATAGTGTGATATCGTTTTTTAAGGCTTTATTACACAAGCTGTGCCAATGCACTCAAAGTAAACAGCATTCACTTGCTTTAAATAATAAAATTACAGGACAACACTCAGGCTGGTCCAGGGCTAACAGTGGGGTTACTTCACTGGTGCTAGTCAGCGTCCACCACCAGCACACACCGCTCTGTCTCCACACACTGGAGCACACTTGGAACACAGCATATTGATACAGCATAAAGAGATACGACGTCGTATCTCTGTTTCTATCTATGCGACTGATTCATAGAATCAGTTACACATAGATATCCCTAAGATCCGACAGGTGTAATTGTTTTACACTGTCGGATCTTAGGATGCAATACCGCGGCCGCCGCTGGGGGGAGTTTGCATCGTAAACCAGCGTCGGGTATGCAAATTAGGAGTTACGGCGATCCACAACGTATTTTCGCGTTCGCTACGCCGATGCTAGTCTAGTTTCCCGTCGCAAAGTTAGTCGTCGTTTGACCTGCCCTAACTTTACTCAGCAATCGTATTGCTGTTTAAAGTATGGCCGTCGTTCCCGCGTCGAAATTTAAAATGTAACGTCGTTTGCGTAACACGTCCGGGAATACGGAAGTACGCTACGCGCGTCGCCGTTCGAGAAAATGACGTCACGGCGCGCAAAGCACGATGGGAATTGCGAAACTGAGAATGCGCAGTAGGTCTGGCGCGGGAGCGCGCCTAATTTAAATGGCACACGCCCATTTGAATTGGCCCGCCTTGCGCCGGAGGCCGCCGGCGTAGTTTTCATCGCAAGTGCTGGGTGAATCAGGCACTTGCGATTAAAACTTGCGGCGGTGTAACGTATCTACGATACGTTACGCCGCCGCAGTTCTATGTGAATCTGGCCCATAGAGTGTTGCTGCCTGTGAGGTCATGTGACGTAGCTCCCAAACAAAATTGACGTCCTTTTTCCCCCACAAATAGAGCTTTATTTTGGTGTTATTTGATCACCTCTGCGGTTTTTATTTTTTGCGCTATAAACAATAATAGAGCGACAATTTTGAAAAAAATTCTATATTTTTTACTTTTTGCTATAATAAATATCCCCAAAAATATATAAAAAAAAAAAATTCCTCAGTTTAGGCCGATATGTATTCTTCTACATATTTTTGGTAAAAAAAATCGCAATAAGCGTATATTGATTGGTTTGCGCAAATGTTATAGCGTCTACAAAATAGGAGATAGAATTATAGCATTTTTATTATTATTATTATTTTTTTTTTACTAGTAAGCGATCACTGATTATTTTTGTCGGTACTGCGACTTTATGGCGGACACTTTTGACACATTTTTGGGACCATTGTAATTTTTACAGCGATCAGTGCTATAAAAATGCATTGATTACTGTGAAAATGACACTGGCAGTGAAGGGGTTAACCACTAGGTGGCACTGAAGGGGTTAAGTGTGCTTAGGGATGTGTTCTAACTGTAGGGGGGATGGGCTGTGTGTGACACGACAGTGATCACCGCTTCCGATGACAGGGAGCTGTGGTCACTGTCCTGTCACTAGGAAAAATGGGGAAATGCTTGTTTACACGATTGCGGGTATGCCTGCAGACATCGAGTCCGCGGGACCCGCGGTCGGAGTTACAAAGCTCGCGGAGCACACGCAATGCCACAATCTTAAAGGGGACGCATATATATATGTGTATATATATATATATATATATATATATATACGTCCTTTTGCCTGCCCGTGCCATGCTGCAGACGTATTTCTGCATGCGGCGGGCGGCAAACGGTTAAAAAAAATGCCATATAGATGTTTTCAGCATCTTCAGTGCAGGAGCATTGCTTGTATTCTGAATATCTCCTGTCTGCCATCTAGTGGGCATAATGTGATTTTTTTTGATGGAGGTACATTTCAGAAAATATTTAATTATGGTCACTAGATGGCGCTGATGATTATAATTTTGGTACGGAATCATAAAATCAACGTGGTGTTCACTTGTGCGAATGCTGAAGACACCCACTTGGTGAATTTTTTCATACGTAGACCCAGAGCTTTTTCAGCAGCACATAATGTATGTAATGGCAAGGGGTGTTGGCATGTGCTGCAGAGTCTATTGATGCTGACTGCGGGGGGGATCTCTTGTCACTAGTGAGAATTTATTGTTGCTTACCCACTTTAAGACCAAGGGCCAGATTCAGATAGGAGATACGACGGCGTATCTCCAGATACGACGGTGTATCTCCTGATACGCCGTCGTATCTCTGAGTCCGGCCGTCGTATCTATGCGGCTGATTCATAGAATCAGTTACGCATAGATATGCCTAAGATCCGACAGGTGTTAATGAGTTACACCGTCGGATCTTAGGCTGCAATTCCAGGCCGGCCGCTAGGTGGCGCTTCCATATCTTTTACGCGTCGAATATGCAAATGAGCATTTACGCCGATTCAGAAACGAACGACCGCCCATCGCTTTTTTTTTTACGTCATTTGCGTTTGGCTTTTTCTGGTGGAAAGTTACCCCTGCTATGGCAGGGGTAAGTGCGGCGTATCCTATGTTAAGTATGGACGTCGTTTGCGTAAGTCGTTCGCGAATACGGCCGGACGTAATTTACGTTAACGTCGAAACCAACGACGTCCTGCAAATGTCATTTGGAGCAATGCACGCTGGGAAAATTTGCGGACGGCGCATGCGCTGTTCGATCAGCGTGGGGACGCGCCTGATTTAAATAGTACACTCCCCCTAGCCGCGGAATTTGAATTCCGCCGGGGGATTTACATTACGCCGCCGCAACTTTAGAGGCAAGTGCTTTCTGAATAAAGCACTTGCCTCAAAAAATAGCGGAAACAGAGAGCTAGTCAATTTCCATCCGACTGCCCCAGCGGGCTGTGACCGGTTCAGACACAGACCGGTCATCCACCTGCTCAGCGGGGATCTGCTTGACGGAGTCCGCCACGCCTGCAAGGGGCCTTATAACAAAGTGAAAGTGTCTATAGAAGTGAGCCAAGTTTTTCGGGTTGTAAAAAACGTAATTTTTTAGAACCCGAAAAAGGTCCGTCTCACTGGCCTAGCAGCCGGGGTGGTGCACAGAACAACGTACAGTCTCTGCCACAGACCTTCCCTTATGAGGAGACACTTTCGGTCCAGAATCCTCTGCCACAGGATTCAGCAACCGGATCTCCCCATATTATCTTCTGCAGAACTCAAGTCTGACAGGCGATCACCATCAAGCCTCTCAGAATACGGTGCATCTGTAACACTCAGACTTCTCTCTAAATTTAATGCAGCGCCTGCCCAACAGGAGCAGGCCGCTACACTTATTTTCAGGGTAGGGTTTATTTTCAGGGAAACGGGGTAACATGTCAGCTGCTAAGGACTCTTGTAACATGACTGGACACTTGGAATTTTTCTTGTTGCTAAGGAAATTTGGATTCTGACTGGTTACTAAGAACACTTGTACAGTGACTGGTTGCTAAGGACACTTGTAGCATGTTTGGTTGCTAAGGACAATAGTAACATGACTGGTTGCTAAGGACACTTGTAGCATGTCTGGTTGCTAAGGACAATAGTAACATGACTGGTTGCTAAGGACACTTGCATTACATTTGGTTGCTTTGACACTTGGATGCTAACCAGTTGCTACAAGCAACAAGAAATTCCCCTATGAGCACACATTCCACAAACAATCCCTTCCTCCGTCACTAGGGGTCCACACGCTCATAAACAGACATTCCAGTGAAGACCAGCAGTCACATGCTTGCCTGAAGTTTGTTATGGCCGAACCATGTCTGTTTGCTGAGGACATTTGTAAGGTGGGTGGTTGTTAAGGACACTTGTATCACATTTAGTGGCTAAGGAAGCTTGTCGCTAAGGACATTTATAACATGTCTGATTGCTAAGAACAAAAATTGTAGCATTACTGGTTGCTAAGGAAACTTGGATTCTGACTTGTTGCTAAGGACACTTGCACCATATCAGGTTGCTAAGGACTCTTGTAACATGTCTGTTTGCTAAGAACACATGTAACATGACTGGTTGCTAAGGACTCTTGTAACATATCTGGTTTCTAAGGGCATTTGTAGCATTGCAGGTTGCTAAGCAAATGTGGATTTTGACTGGTTGCTAAGGACACTTGTACCATATCTGGTTGCTGAGGACACTTTTAACATGACTGGTTGCTGCCAAGTACTCTTGTAACATGTCTGGCTTCTTTGACACTGTGGCCCAGATTCTCAAAGGGCTTACGACGGTGCAACGCAATGTACGCCGTCATAAGTCCTAATCTGGGCCGTCGTATCTATGCGACTGATTCTTAGAATCAGTTACACATAGATATCCATTAGATCCGACAGGCGTAAGGCTCTTACGCTGTCGGATCTTAAATGCAATTTTTTTTTTTTGCCGCTATGTGTCGCCTCTGTCGTTTTCCCCGTTGAGTATGCAAATTAGCAAAATACGCGAATTCCCGAACGTACGTGCGGTCGACGCAGTGAAGTTACGACGTTTACGTTAGATTTGCGACGCATAAAGTTGCCCCTCATATAGTTATATGAGGGGCAACCAATGTTAAGTATGGCCGTCGTTCCCGCGTCGAAATTTTAAAATTTACGTTGTTTGCGTAAGTCGTCCGTGAATGGGGCTGGACGCCATTTACGTTCACGTCGAAACCAATGACGTCCTTGCGACGTCATTTAGCGCAATGCACGTCGGGAAATTTTAGGGACGGCGCATGCGCATTACGTTCGGCGCGGGAACGCGCTTAATTTAAATGCCATACGCCCCCTACCCGCCTAATTTGAATTAGGCGGGCTTGCGCCGGGTGATTTACGCTACGCTGCCGCAACTTTACAGGCAAGTGCTTTGTGAATAAAGCACTTGCCTGTAAAACTTGTGGCGGCGTAACGTAAATGACATACGTTACGCCGCTGCAGAGATACGCCGGACCGTGTGTACGAGGCCTGACCGGTTGCTACAGGCAATGATTTCTCCATGAGCACACACAAACACACACAATCCCGTCCTCCGTCACTAGGGGGCAGCACGCTCCTAAATGAACAATCCAGCAGAAACCCGCAGTCACGTGACTTCATTCGGTTTGTTTATGACCGAATCTACCACCATGACACCGGGGTGTGGGTGTAACAAGCGTTTTTCACAGACCCCTCAGCGCCGGTTCTCAGGGAACCATTTCTGAGGCGGCTCAGACTGATTTAAGTTAGTCAGAGGGCACTTGCTGATCACTGGAGGCTCTCATTATCAGCAACCCCCCTCTACGGCCTGTGAAAAAGTGGTACGGCCCGTTGCCGGGATACAGCTGCTGGTGTCCTCAGTGTGGCCGTTATGGGCGTGAGGGTCAGGGGCGCGCCTGCGGGTGTCCGAGGTTGAGCGTGAGCGCGCAGCGAATTTTTCAAGTCAGCCTGGAGAGGATGTGTGAGGCGGGAGGAATGTTTCTCCTCCTCATAGTGTACCAGGCTGGCTGTGTCCTCCATATATAAAGGACTACTATACTGTATAAATCACCTCACACCTTTATATGGAATCAGTCCAACAACAATAATCAGTTTATGGGGCTTTTTATATCTTCAGTGAATTAAAATAATAAATAAAAATGTCTGAGAGGAATGTAAACCCAGAACTCGGGCGCTGTAAGGCCTCAGTCACGGTGTGGCATTGCCCAAACGCAGTACCAGTGCATAGACGGGGCAGTATGCCTTTACATCACAGTAGCGCGCTGCAATGGTGCGTCCTGAAATAAAGTTGCATTTTTGTGCAGCGCAGTGTCTTCTGATAATTAAATGAACTGTCGGGTTTCATAAAGTTTTTAAAAACAAACATGGCGGGGTCCTGGCAATGCATCGAATCGTGCGTGCAACACATACACAAGCAGGCACGCCACGCGTGTTATGCGCACTTTAAGGCCTCATTCAGCTATGTGAACACCTGTGTGGAGGGCCGTCATCGTCTGAACAGGATATACAGGTGTTCTGTGCATCCGCATGCAGGCGTCCCATTCAGTTCTATTGGGACCCAGCGAACTCACGGCCGTTGCTCCTGATTCAACAGCCAGGCGGGTACGCGCCCCCGTACACAAGACAGTGTGTGTTTGGCAGTGGCGGTGCGTCCATAAGGGCGCACAGGTGCAGCCCCCTCTCTCCAGCCACCCCTCTATCACCAATAGATAGATTCATGCATTACATGAATCTATATATGGCCACCGCTGCCACCCCCTATTCAGGCGCCTGGCCCCTTTTCGGACGCCGGGCGCCTGAATTCCAGCGGCGGGGTATTTTTAATAGGTGTCAAAAAAGGTAAACAGCAGGCGCCATGCTTGGGTTAGAAAAGCAAATGAATATTTGCTTTCTTAACACTGAACCGCCTCACCGCCAATCAGGTGCTCGGGTCTGTTACCTGTCACCTGATTGGCTGAAATGACAGGCACTGTGATTGGACATTTATCAGGCGTTCTTATTAATAGGAGAGGATGAGAGGAGCGGACGGGAGAAGACATAGAGGACATGGAGGACCCTGCCCCACCGAGACAGGGTAAGTGCCGGGCAGACAGCGGGCAGGGGGGAAGGGAAAAGTGGCAGCATTTGATGGGCACGTTGGGAGCATTTGATGGGCATGTTGGGAGCATTTGATGGCACAGTGGTGGCAATTGATGGGCACAGTGGCTGCATTTGATGGAACAGTGGCAGCATTTGATGGGCACAGTGATGGCAATTGATGGGCACAGTGGCTGCATTTGATGGCACAGAGGCAGCATTTGATGGGCACAGTGGTGGCAATTGATGGGCACAGTGGCTGCTTTTGATAGCACAGTGGGAGCATTTGATGGCACAGTGACTGCGTTTGATGGTACAGTGGCTGCGTTTTATGGGCACAGTGGCTGCGTTTGATGGCACAGTGGCTGTGTTTTATGGGCACAGTGGCTGCGTTTGATGGGCACAGTGGTGGCAATTGATGGCTGCATTTGTTGGTACAGTGAGGCTGCAATTGATGTTTTTTTTTTTCAGTTTGATTGCACCCCCCCCCCCCCCCAAAAAAAAATTTGAGCATCAGCCACCACTGGTGTTTGGGGGAGACATGTTCTGGCATGGCTGTCAAATTGGGACCAGCCACCTCAGAAAAGACGGGTGTACACATAGATGCCAGTGTGAATGAGGCCTATTGAGGGCCTTCTGGTGTGAATAAGCCTGAAGGTATGGTAAATTTCTTTTCAGAGGGTGGTAACCAGGCGGCTGGGAAGCGATGAGTTACCTCCTCAACGATGTTTTAACCTTAAAAATGTCAAAGCACCACGCTGTGACCAAATGGGTCGTGCTTGGCAGCGGTACTGTCTGCTTCCGGGTACTCGCTCCCACGGACTGGGCGTTCTTGTGTAGTGCCGCAATGTCATCTGGGACTTCGCCCATATGATTGTCGTGCCTGAGAAAAACTCCCCCCAGCGGACAAGGCGCGTCACGACTTTCCGAAAGTAGCCGAACCGCGAGCCGGCTCTATACGGCGCCTGCGCAGTCAGCTCTACACGGCTCCTAGTCGGTGCGCAGGCGCCGTTTAGAGCCGACTCGCGGTTCGGCTACTTTCGGAAAGTCGTGACGCGCCTTATCCGCCGGGGGGAGTTTTTCTCAGGCACGTCAATCATATGGGCGAAGTCCCAGAAGACATTGCGGCACTGCACAGGAACGCCCAGTCCCGCGGGAGCGAGTACCCGGAAGCCAGGAGGAAAATACCGATAC
The DNA here is from genome assembly GCF_905171775.1 of Rana temporaria. Lineage (NCBI taxonomy): Eukaryota > Metazoa > Chordata > Amphibia > Anura > Ranidae > Rana > Rana temporaria. The sequence continues at coordinate 657,120,522 of NC_053489.1, read as the reverse complement.
GATAATACCGTATGTACACCCCCCCAAAAAAAAAACACCGGCGTACTGTACATGTTTGAGGTATACTGAATGTAATGTTAGATACTTGTTTTTTGGGTGAACCCCCGCTTTAAAGTTCCACTCTAATAAGAAGTGACAGTTAGTTTTATTTATAGTAACATTAAAAATGACAGTTACATGCCCTACAATGAAGGTGCTGAGCCCGGAATGTACACAGTGGAGTGATCAGTGGTGTATTATGTCACATTATATACACAGCCAGTCATCCGGCCCAGTGACCCCCACACATCACATACAGAACTCAATGTTACAGCATCAAATGGGAATCAGTGCTGAGTACAGGGAGTCGGTGACAGGCGCGATCACGTGACACGGACGCGCAGCTGCGATTGGAGGAGTGGACGAGCTCCCGGGGCCGTGCACAACGGAGGCGGCGGGGGCGCGCAGTGAGAGGTCGGCAGGACGTCTTGGTCGGTATAACGGGAGGGGAATGGTGATCGGTGTGTAGGATCCGGGGATCGGGCTGTGCAGAGGATGATGTCCCAGAGGAGAGGAGGATTGGGGAGGAGCGGATCACCCCGGGTCAGGTATGATGATCATACAATGTGTGTACAATCATATCATATACAGGCATGGGATCATATCATGTAGATGTGTGCTATGATCATGCAATATATGTACAATGTAGATCTGTCATATAATGTATGTACAATGTAGATCTGTCATATGATCATACAATGTAGATGTGTGCTAGATATATCATATAATGTATGTACAATGTAGATCTGTCATAGGATCATATAATGTAGATGGGTGCTATGATCATGCAATGTAGATCTGTCATGCAATGTATGTACAATGTAGATCTGTCCTATGATGTATGTACAATGTAGATCTGTCATATGATGTATGTACAATGTAGATCTCTCATATGATCATACAATGTAGATCTGTCATATGATCATACAATGTAGATCTGTCATAGGATCATACAATGTAGATCTGTCATAGGATCATACAATGTAGATCTGTCATATAATGTATGTACAATGTAGATCTGTCATGCAATGTATGTACAATGTAGATCTGTCACATAATGGGATCCCTGATTGGAATAAATACAGAAGATGAGTATAGTGGGGGGAATGTCCTTCCTCCTGCACCCAGTGATCCCCCCCCCCCTTTGGGTGGTCATGGCGCCCCGCATCCTTCCGTTCCCAACAGAGTCATCTTTAGTATTGATTGGACACCGTGCAAACGTTTTTCCTGGGTCCTCCTGCCGAATCCACTTTATTAACTATTTGCGGGCTTAAGGGGGAGCAACTTTGAGCCCCACAACAGTGGCTGGGCCCGAGGCAGCTTCCCCTTTTGCCCCGTGTTGAAGACCAAACTGCATCCTGAACACACGAGCATTCATTGTGTGTCCGGATTGGTCACTGATGGCTGATTGCAGGAGATTGTGGTGTGTGTGTGTGTTTTTTATTTTATTTTTTATATGGAGTCCATAGATGTCACGTGATTGGCTAATGGCATTGGACAGACGGTGATGGTCACCTACCATAGGGATTTATAATAACCATAGGGATGTCTTATACCCCCCCCCCCCCTTTTATAGGGATGTCTGATACCCCCCCCTTTTATAGGGAAGTCTGATAACCCCCCCCTTTTATAGGGATGTCTGATAACCCCCCCCTTTTATAGGGATGTCTGATACCCCCCCCCCCCTTTTATAGGGATGTCTGATAAACCCCCCCCTTTTTATAGGGATGTCTGATAACCCCCTTTCTATAGGGATGTCTGATACCCCCCCCCCCTTTTATAGGGATGTCTGATACCCCCCCTTTTATAGGGATGTCTGATACCCCCCCCCCCTTTTATAGGGATGTCTGATACCCCCCCCCTTTTATAGGGATGTCTGATAAACCCCCCCCCCCCTTTTTATAGGGATGTCTGATAACCCCCTTTCTATAGGGATGTCTGATAACCCCCCCCCCCCCCCTTTTATAGGGATGTCTGATAACCCCCCTTCCCCCCTTCTATAGGGATGTCTGATAACCCCCTTCCCCCCTTCTATAGGGATGTCTGATAACCCCCTTCCCCCCTTCTATAGGGATGTCTGATAACCCCCTTCCCCCCTTCTATAGGGATGTCTGATAACCCCCTTCCCCCCTTCTATAGGGATGTCTGATACCCCCCCCCTTCTATAGGGATGTCTGATACCCCCCCCTTTTATAGGGATGTCTGATAACCCCCCCCCCCCCTTCTATAGGGATGTCTGATAACCCCCCCCCTTCTATAGGGATGTCTGATAACCCCCCCCTTCTATAAGGGATGTCTGATAACCCCCCCCCCCCTTCTATAGGGATGTCTGATACCCCCCCCCCTTCTATAGGGATGTCTGATACCCCCCCCCCCCTTCTATAGGGATGTCTGATACCCCCCCCCCCCTTCTATAGGGATGTCTGATAACCCCCCCCCCCTTCTATAGGGATGTCTGATGCTGCAGTGGGCAGAGGTGTACGTATGCCGCAGCAGGAGTTCTGTGCCCTGTCATGGATGGTGGGCGCAGCACCTGCCAAGCATGACCCATTCAGGTAAATGAGGCCCGTCTGCCCTGCAACCTTGTGCAGTATAACAAACAAGGGGTTAAAGCGGGCAACGTTGTGTTGCTTTCTCACCACCTGCTTTAACCCCTTGGATCCTGCAGAAGCATGCAGTTGCGGGGCTCCTGTGTGATTTGATAGGATCAGAGTGAAAATGACGCACCCGGCGGGGAAATCTTTCATTTCGCCATCTCTCTGGTTGTATAGTTTATGGTCATTTATCAACGGAAATGGACATTTTTGGTCAATTTGGAGCCACAAGTGGCAGTTCTATATCAGGTGCAGCCATGCGTTTAGAAGAAGGAACAGCTGATGATTGTGTACAGCCATGTATGCCCTTTGTACTAGAATATAACACACACACGGGTTGTCACACACACGGGTTATCACACACTGTACCAGACAATAAAAGATAAACAGTGACTGTAAATCTAACAGAACACTTTAACGATGACATCATTTGTAATAAAAACATCTTTGCCATTCTGAAGCTTCCCTCCAACCACTTTGCATATTATTTTATATATACTGATTCAGAAACGTACGTCCGGCCGGCGCATTTTTTTACGTCATTTACGTTAGGCTTTTTCCGGTGTAAAGTTACCCCTGCTATATGAGGCGTAGCTAATGTTAAGTATGGACGTCGTTCCCGCGTCAAGTTTTTAAAATTTTACGTCGTTTGCGTAAGTCGTTCGCGAATAGGGCTGTACATAAGTTACGTTCACGTCTAAAGCATTAACGATTTGCGGCGTAATTTCGAGCATGCGCACTGGGTTTTTCGTAAAAAACGTCAAATGCGTGGGGTCACAGTTAATATACATAAAACACGCCCACATCATCCCCATTTGAATTAGGGAGGCTTACGCCGACACACATACGTTACGCCGGCGCAAGTTCTTTCTGCATATGGAACTTGTGCCCTAATTTACGGCGGCGTAACGTATCTGAGATACATTGCGCCCCACCTAAAGATACTCCAAAGTATCTGAATCCGGCCCAAGGAGTCTTTAGTGCCGGTTCACACTACAGCGACTTGGGATCCGACTTGTGTCGTCCAACATGAGAAATTCCATTGAAGTGAATGGAGCCGTCTTATTGTACACTACTGAAGTCGCTCCGACTTCAGAAAAGGTTCCTGGGTGACTTCTAGGCGACTTGTACCCATAGATTTCAATGGAAGTCGCCTCCAAAGTCGGATCTCCATCTTAACTGAAGCAACTTTACAGGAAGAGAAAATAGTTTACCCAGGCAAACCCCTCCCACAGAGCTGATTATTCTGTGATTGGCCACAGCCAAAGTCGCCTGTCCTGGAGGCAACTTTAAGTCGCCCTGCAAAGTCGCGCTGTAAGTCGGGGTTGCCCCTGTGTGAACCGGCACTAAAAGTGATTGTAAAGCTTCAATTATTTTTTAAATAACAAACATGTCATACTTACCTCCGCTGTGCAGTTAGTGGCCCGATCCATGACTTCTGGGGTCCCTTGGTGGCTCTCCCGGGGGGGGGGGGGGGTTACCTTGCGAGCGCACTCCCGAGTCCAGCATTCGGCGTCCATAGCAGCCGAATGTATGACTCGTCCCCGCCGCCCGAGTCATTGGATTTGATTGACAGCAGCGGGAGCCAATGGATGCGCTGCGATTAATCTATCCAATCAAGTCCAGAGAACCACGGGCAGAGGGACAGCTCGTCCCCTAAATGTGGTGTGGAAAACGCACATGGAACACAGGTTTTTCCACGCCATGTTCTGGTGTTAACGAGCCCTTAGGCCTTGCTCACACTTGCTTTAAATACTGACGCTGAAGCAACGCGCCTATAGCGTTAAAGCGCGTTTATTCAGTGCGTTTATAGGCGTGATAAAAATGCTCCCTAAGGCTTCATTTCACATCTATGCATGTTGCTTTTGAACATTTCTGCAATGCTTTTTACTGTGCTTTTCCGCGTTTTTTTATGTTTTTGTTTTTTTTATTTGTTGTTGGGCACATTTAAAAATGCAAAATTGCTGTAATAATCCACTACATGCTTTTCTGCAGCTTTTTCCATTGAACCAAAATGCAAAAAAGGCACGGTTTTGCATTTAAGAAAGTCCCTGACCCTTTCCAAAAACGCAGAGGGACAAAAATGCATTGAAATGCATTCCATAGGAACCCTTGTTAAAAAATAAATGGCATGTGTTTCTGCAAAAAGCATGAAAAAACGCATTGGTGTGAAAGGAGCCTAAAATGCCCTATGCATGTTTGACTCTTTAAAGGTGGGGGCCTTTGAGGACCCTGATGTAAGGGAAGAGTCTGATGGGCACCATGATGTAAGGTGGGCTCTGATGGTGACCCTGATGTAAGCGAAGAGTCTGATGGGCACCATGATGTAAGGTGGGCTCTAATGTAAGGGAAGAGTCTGATGGGCACCATGATGTAAGGTGAGCTGAGCTCTAATGTAAGGGAAGAGTCTGATGGGCACCATGATGTAAGGTGGGCTCTGATGGTGACCCTGATGTAAGCGAAGAGTCTGATGGGCACCATGATGTAAGGTGGACCCTGATGTAAGGGAAGAGTATGATGGGCACCATGATGTAAGGTGGGCTCTGATGGGGACCCTCATGTAAGGGAAGAGTCTGATGGGCACCATGATGTAAGGTGGGCTGAGCTCTAATGTAAGGGAAGAGTCTGATGGGCACCATGATGTAAGGTGGGCTCTGATGGGGACCCTCATGTAAGGGAAGAGTCTGATGGGCACCATGATGTAAGGTGGGCTCTGATGGTGACCCTGATGTAAGCGAAGAGTCTGATGGGCACCATGCTGTAAGGTGGGCTCTAATGTAAGGGAAGAGTCTGATGGGCACCATGATGTAAGGTGGGCTCTGATGGTGACCCTGATGTAAGCGAAGAGTCTGATGGGCACCATGCTGTAAGGTGGGCTCTAATGTAAGGGAAGAGTCTGATGGGCACCATGATGTAAGGTGGGCTCTGATGGGGACCCTCATGTAAGGGAAGAGTCTGATGGGCACCATGATGTAAGGTGGGCTCTGATGGGGACCCTCATGTAAGGGAAGAGTCTGATGGGCACCATGATGTAAGGTGGGCTCTGATGTAAGGGAAGAGTCTGATGGGCACTATAATGTAAGGTGGGCTCTGATGTAAGGGAAGAGTCTGATGGGCACCATGATGTAAGATGGGCTCTGATGGGCACCATGATGTAAGGTGGGCTCTGATGTAAGGGAAGAGTCTGATGGGCACCATGATGTAAGGTGGGCTCTGATGTAAGGGAAGAGTCTGATGGGCACTATAATGTAAGGTGGGCTCTGATGTAAGGGAAGAGTCTGATGGGCACCATGATGTAAGGTGGGCTCTGATGGGGACCCTGATGTAAGGGAAGAGTCTGGTGTAAGATATAAGGAGCACTTATCCCTTGCTGTGTGTGTTTCATGTTGTAGTTCAGCTTTAATGGAGTGATAAGGAAGCAGATGATAGATAAGTGTCTGCTGCAGAGAGAGCGGCTGTTCAGTAAAAGTCATTGGGATAAACAAACCATGATCAGAACTTGTGTGGTGCCCCCTAGTTGTGCTCTGTGGGCATGGACGGTGGTGGTGTTTTTTGAATCTTGTTGTGTTTTGTTTTTGTTTTTTTAGGGTATTTTGGATCTGGTTTCAGCTCCTGTACAGTGATTGTCCAGTTTGGGGGGTCTAGTTTCCGGTGGTGTACAGTGATTGTCCAGTTTGGGGGGTCTAGTTTCCGGTGGTGTACAGTGATTGTCCAGTTTGGGGGGTCTAGGTTCCGGTGGTGTACAGTGATTGTCAGTGGAGGTCTAGATTCCGGTGGTGTACAGTGATTGTCCAGTTTAGGGCCTGGTTTCAGCTCCTGTACAGTGATTGACAGTTTGGGGGTCTAGTTTCCGGTGGTGTACAGTGATTGTCCAGTTTGGGGGTCTAGTTTCCGGTGGTGTACAGTGATTGTCCAGTTTGGGGGTCTAGTTTCCGGTGGTATACAGTGATTGTCCAGTTTGGGGGTCTAGTTTCCGGTGGTGTACAGTGATTGTCCAGTTTAGGGGTCTGGTTTCAGCTCCTGTACGGTGATTGTCCAGTTTGGGGGTCTAGTTTCCGGTGGTGTACAGTGATTGTCCAGTTTGGGGGTCTAGTTTCCGGTGGTGTACAGTGATTGTTGGGTTGGGGGTCTGGTTTCAGCTCCTGTACGGTGATTGTTGGGTTGGGGGTCTGGTTTCAGCTCCTGTACGGTGATTGTTGGGGTGGGGGTCTGGTTTCTGGTAGTGTACGGTGTTTGTTGGGTTGGGGGTCTGGTTTCAGCTCCTGTACGGTGATTGTTGGGTTGGGGTCTAGTTTCAGCTCCTGTACGGTGATTGTTGGGTTGGGGGTCTGGTTTCAGCTCCTGTACGGTGATTGTTGGGTTGGGGTCTGGTTTCAGCTCCTGTACAGTGATTGTTGGGGGTCTGGTTTCAGCTCCTGTACGGTGATTGTTGGGTTGGGGGTCTGGTTTCAGCTCCTGTACGGTGATTGTTGGGTTGGGGGTCTGGTTTCAGCTCCTGTACGGTGATTGTTGGGTTGGGGGTCTGGTTTCAGCTCCTGTACGGTGATTGTTGGGTTGGGGGTCTGGTTTCAGCTCCTGTACGGTGATTGTTGGGTTGGGGGTCTGGTTTCAGCTCCTGTACGGTGATTGTTGGGTTGGGGGTCTGGTTTCAGCTCCTGTACGGTGATTGTTGGGTTGGGGGTCTGGTTTCAGCTCCTGTACGGTGATTGTTGGGTTGGGGGTCTGGTTTCAGCTCCTGTACGGTGATTGTTGGGTTGGGGGTCTGGTTTCAGCTCCTGTACGGTGATTGTTGGGTTGGGGGTCTGGTTTCAGCTCCTGTACGGTGGTTGTTGGGTTGGGGGTCTGGTTTCAGCTCCTGTACGGTGATTGTTGGTTTGGGGGTCTGGTTTCAGCTCCTGTACGGTGATTGTTGGATTGGGGGTCTGGTTTCAGCTCCTGTACGGTGATTGTTGGATTGGGGGTCTGGTTTCAGCTCCTGTACGGTGATTGTTGGATTGGGGGTCTGGTTTCAGCTCCTGTACGGTGATTGTTGGGTTGGGGGTCTGGTTTCAGCTGGTGTACGGTGATTGTTGGGTTGGGGGTCTGGTTTCAGCTCCTGTACAGTGTTTGTCGGTGGAGGTTGGGCCTCCTTGTTTGTGTCAGGCTTCGGTTGGGGCCTGGGATTGTTTTGGCCGGGAAGCCTGGTTACCAGTCACAGAGGAAGTCATCAATTAAAACGCCATCTGATTCTTGCTGGCTGAGCTCATGTTCCACCTCCCAGGGAAATGAATGCTAGAGGTTACTATGGGATGCCTTCCCATGTCACTGTGGTGATTGGTTGGAGGAATGCTTCCCCCCCCCTCCCTCTGTATTGTGTATAGGGAAGGTCAGACGAGGGGCCGCCTGGCACAATGTCAGCAGCTGACTCCAGAGGGGCTTTCCTCCATGCTGACAACAATCAATGGCTTGTTCTTCCCCGGATTCCTGCACACGCTCTTCTTCCAAACAACGCGCCGTAATTGGCTGTCTATGTGTGCTGATGCAAGGAGTCAGCCTGATGTGAAATCCTGGGAGCTGGAAACATTGGCTGGATGTGCGAGGAACTGAGAATAAAGAGAACCTGTCCTAGTCATGGTTCTGCTGCCAACGAGCCCTTCGCATTGTGAGGAATATGATAAATCTGCTCTCCGGGGCGATGTATAGACCACCACACGGGCATCTCTGTGCCGGGGGGGGGGGGGGGACGGGTTATTTTGAGTTGGTTCAGCTTCTCGTTTTTATCATAGAAAGGGGAACTTTCCCTTTTTAATGACAAGTTTTGCATTTCTCAAAGATGTCCTCCAACATTGAAGAGATCTCATTTCCCGCCAATTTCCTTATCGCCGATCTGGCGGAATTTCTTTAGGAATTTGATGTAGGAAAGCGCCATACTAAAAGGAACCATTCACACTTTGCGATTTGTATTTGCGAGCAGAATCTCTGATTCTTCCCACAATTCCATATCGCGTTGCAATCACTGCAAAAACACCCAACACGCATTATCCTTTAATGGCACCCCAAACGCATTGGGGTTCTGCCGCGATTGATGTAAGACAGGATCTCGCTGCAGCCACAGAAAATCGCGTGAATCTTGTTGCCTGAAAGGGAGCAGGAGATTATTTTTCACGTGAAAAACACGTATAGTATAGCTCTTCAAGAGAATGTGCTGGCCCTATGCGACACGCAGAATCGCATGTCGATCGTGAACGGGGCCCTTAAGAAATTTCAATTTACACCTTCCTGCCCAGGCCAATTTTCAGCTTTCAGCGATGTCGCAATTTGAATGACAACTGCGCGGTCATGCTACCCTGTACCCAAACAAATTCTTGATCACCTCTGCGATTTTTAGTTTTTGCGCAACAAATAAAAAAGAGCGAAAATTTTGAACATTTTTTTTACTTTGTTTCTGTTAATTTATTTTATAAATAAGTACCTTTTCTTCTTCAATGACGGGCACTGGTATGGCGGCACTGACGATGGACACTGGTATGGCGGCACTGACGATGGGCACTGGTATGGCGGCACTGACGAGGGTGACTGGTATGGCGGCACTGACGAGGGTGACTGGTATGGCGGCACTGACGATGGGCACTGGTATGACGGCACTGACGATGGGCACTGGTATGTGGCCCTGGTATGCGGCACTGATGGGTACTTATGGGTGGCACTGATGGGTACTTATGGGTGGCACTGATGGGTACTTATGGGTGGCACTGATGGGTACTTATGGGTGGCACTGATGGGTACTTATGGGTGGCACTGATGGGTACTTATGGGTGGCACTGATGGGTGGCATTGCTGGGCATCACAAATTTGTTTGTGCCATGCTAGTGCCAGTCAGTGCCCATTTGTGAGCACTAATTGGCATATGTTATGAATACATTTGTACATGTGGATGGCCATGGGAACTTACCTGGCCATCCACATGTTGGGTACTTTCCTGGTGGTCCTGGGCGGCATCCTGGTGGTCCAGTGTGGGCATCCAGGGGGGGGGGGCTGCGCTGATAAACAAAACCCCCCCCCCTCTGTCAGGAGAGCCGCCGATCGGCTCCCCTCTACTCGCGTCGATCGAACTGCGCATGCGCCGGGCTTAAAATAGCCCAGTGCGCATGCTCCAGTTCAACGGAAAACGTTAATGACGTAAAGTCGTATTCGCGGACGACTTAGGAAAACAACGTAACCGACGGAACAAGCCGACGCTGACCCAACGCCATACTTAACATGGCATACGACGGACCTACGTAAACTTGCCCCTCATATTAGCAGGGGCAAGTTTACGCTTACGTAAACATCGTAAATTCTCTGCGTCGTTCGCGCGTCGTCGTAAATTGCTAATTTACATAAGCGACGGGGGAAAACGACGTCGGCGACACCTAGCGGCGGGAAAAAAAATGCATTTAAGATCTGACAGTGTAAGAGCCTTACGCTTGTCTGATCTAAGGGATATCTATGCGTAACTGATTCTAAGAATCAGTCGCATAGATAGGCCGGGCCAGATTAGGACTTACGACGGCGCAAAGCGTAATGCCTTTGAGAATCTGGCCCTCTGCGTTTAGCAGCGTTTCGTTTTTGGCCATTTAAAAAAAAAAAACGGACGTTTTAAATCTGGGTTACTATCTGTCAAGTTAAATGGTTCAGGAGCCGTTGTAAAAATGTCCTGTGTACATGGAGCCTTAGAGCCTGGTACAGACACATTTCTCTGTAAGCAATCATACAGTTTGTAGTGTACATTGATTTGCAAAACAGTGGGATTAAGGAATATTCCTGAACTTTGTTTTTATCTCATGGTTACTGTAAAATTGGGTGATTGCATCAATGCAGTGCATGTTATTTTCAGCTTGCAGAGCTTGGACTCATTGAATGAGTTTACCAAAAATGTAAATATTGCAGAATATACAGCCTCATGCTACGTAACTAAGCTCCATTTCATGCTGAATAAACTAAATTATTAATGTATATTAAATAGAAAACTATGGATGGCCAGATAGATTTTTACTCAAAAGCAATTTAATAAAATAAATTTGATAAAAAAAAAAAAATCTGATTTTAACCCCTTCAATACCGGGCTTTTATACCGCACCTCCATACCGGGCCTATTCTGGCACTTCTCTCCTACATGTACAAATCATCATTATTTTGCTAGAAAATTACTCAGAACCCTCCAAACATTATATATATGTTTTTTTAGCAGACACCCTAGGGAATAAAATGGCGGTTATTGCAACTTTTTATCTTGCACTGTATTTGCGCAATAATTTTTCAAATGCCTTTTTTTTACTTTTATTCCTATTACAAGGAATGTAAACATCCCTTGTAATAGGACAGGTGTGTGACAGGTACTCTTTATGGAGAGATGCGGGGTCAAATAAAATTCACTGATCTTGTGCTTACTAACCGCAATTGCGGCTTTGTTTACATTCCGGTACCGGGCGTGACGTCATCACATCGCGCCCGGGCCTCCGACGGTCATAGAGATAACTGGTGACCATCTGGTCACCAGTCATATTTATGCTTCCTATCCGGCGCTGGGTGATTCTTTCTCCGGGCCCCCAATGGCACGGGAGAGCCCGGAGAAGCACCGGAGGGCAGCGGGAGGGGGGGGGGTGTCCCCTCCCGCCGCCTATAAGAATGATCAAGCAGTGGAACCGCCAATATGATCATTCTTATGGTGCGCAGGATCGCCGCAGGAACACACAATGATATCTGAATGATGCCTCTAGCTGCACCCATCATTCAGATATCACCGCACAAAGTCCAGGACGTCATATGACATCCACCCGGGATAGGAGATCCCCTTTGTGGACGTCAAATGACGGCGTGCGGTACTGAAGTGGTTAAATAAATAACCCTACAAATGAAAGAGAATTCTCCCCAACGCCGCCTTCTACATGCCGACATTCACTTTCATTTTGTCCAGATGACGGAGCGGGCGGTGCTGGTATTTTCCTGGTATTTTATGGTCCTTGTAAAATGATTACTCAGAGAATAAGGAAGTAGATTAGATGCCGTAAGTCTTTAAATCACCGCGGTTATGTTCTTGAAAGTTTTCCCGGAGAGTGAGATCTAATGAGTAATTAGTGCTGGCAGTGACAGTGTAGTACCTCCTATAGGAGCGGCGCTGAGTCTCTGCGCTGTGATTGGGTGTCGCTCTCCTGTGTCAGTGCAAAGTTCAGTGTATAGTGTGCAGTGGAGGAACACGAGGCGTCCAATCTGAATGCTGGAATCACACGCATGATTATTTTTTTTTTATTTCTACAGGCGACATTATGTGTGAGATTGGGGGATCAGATGCGTTTTTCAGTGAGACGCCAATCCAATACTGAGTTTTTAAGGGCTGGTAGCCCACTTTTATTTAAAAGCAAAGTTCAAAGAAAACAAAAGTAGCCCTCGCAGGGCTATCTTGTTCCAAGATACAGGAATTTTCATCATTCCTGTATCTTGGAACAACAATTCAGCCTCCCGGCTTTCACATTTTCCATCCGGCTGTTCAGGCCTTTACCTTAGGCCCCAAGTTCTGCTTCTCAGAACTACCAGCTTCTTGGACATAAGCACACATCTAGCTTACGTCCTGCTGCAGCTAACAGTAATCACCTCTGCCTCCTACAGAGATGCATCCACTCTGTCTTCTCTCACAGAGCTTTTGGGAGTCACCTGACTCCTTAGCACAGACCTCCTGTCTGTGGGGTGGGGCCCTGAATGCTGCTCAGATCAGCCTTTAAAAACCCAAAACACAGCTGACCAATTATCATGTGTTTTCTTTACAGAATCTGGCGTAAAATAGCCATTTCTCACCCAGCACAAGGTCCCATCCTCACAATTGATGCAAATCAGTCTTTGCACTGGTATAAGAGTTCTGCCGTCTGGTGATTACTGTACATGTGGAGTGCAGTGTGGATCTGGATCAGGGATCGGTTTCTACCCAGCATGTATAGGGAGATTAGCCATCTTCACATGTTAATAATACATTAGAGAAGCCTCTAGAGGTCTGTGTAGCCCGCCATCACCCACTAGCGGCCTGTGTAACTTGGCTTTGGCCTCTAGTGGTCTCATGTTTTTTTACATGCGTTGCCCGTCCATGTGCTCCCTGATGCAAAGGCCAGGTATAGGTTGGGGTGGTTGGTGGTCCGCCCCAGGTGCTGCCCATTGCTGGGGGTGTTATCCTGGTGCGCCACAGTTCTCCCCACCCTCCTCCTCTCCTTGCAGCGCCGCAATCTCCATGTGTCACGGAGCTGAATTGTGTGTGCGGCCGCAGTAACGATATCCCACCTCCTGTGATAGACAGCACACTGATCCAATGGCGGGACATTGAATCAGTGATGTGATCACAGGAGGCGGGACATTGTTACTGCGGCTGGGAAATTCAAATCCAGCTCCAAGACACAGCGGGAGATCGCTGCATCTGACAGGCACTGGTGAGGCTGCGTCTGACAGGGGAAAGGTGAGGCTGCGTCTGACAGGGGAAAGGTGAGGCTGCGTCTGACAGGGGAAAGGTGAGGCTGCGTCTGACAGGGGAAAGGTGAGGCTGCGTCTGACAGGGGAAAGGTGAGGCTGCGTCTGACAGGGGAAAGGTGAGGCTGCGTCAGACGGTCACTGGTGAGGCTGCATTTATATATTTTACTATGTTTGCACTCTGCAGTCTCTGACCATCATCTGTATCATGTCTGCTAGAGGTGCACCAAATATAAATTTTGCTAATATTATTAGCAGTGTGTTTAAAGCGGTAGTTCCCCCTCCAAAAAATGTTTACCCTTAGATTGATGCTCATTTAGTCTAGGGGAATCGGGTAGTTCTTTTAAAATCGACGCTGTACTTACCGTTGTAGAGAGCGATCTTCTCCGTCGCTTCCGGGTTTGGTCTTCGGGACTGGGCGTTCCTTCTTGATTGACAGTCTTCCAACAGGCTTCCGACGGTCGCATCCATCGCGTCACGATTTTCCGAAAGTAGCCAAACGGTGCGCAGGCGCCGTATAGAGCCGCACCGACGTTCGGCTTCTTTCAGCGACTCGTGACACGATGGATGCGACCGTCGGAAGACTGTCAATCAAGAAGGAACGCCCACTTCCGAAGACCCATACCCGGAAGCGACAGAGAAGATCGCTCTCTACAACGGTAAGTACAGCGTCGATTTTAAAAGAACTAGCCGATTCCCCTAGACAAAATGAGCATCAGACTAAGGGTAAACATTTTTTGGAGGGGGAACTACCGCTTTAAAGCGGGGGTTCACCCTATCGACGGGAAAATGTTTTATTTTTTTTATTTTACCTTAAAATCAGGCATTGTAGCGCGAGCTACAGTATGCCTGTCCCGAATTTTTTACCGCCGTACTCACCTTGTAGTCGTCCATCGAAGATTCCGGGGAATGGGCGTGCCTATGGAGACGGAGGATGATTGACGGCCGGCTCTGGCGCGTCACGCTTCTCCGGAAATAGCCGAAATAGGCTTGGTCTTCACGACGCGTGCGCATAGCCTGTGCGCAGGCGCCGTGAAGAGCCGAGACCTACTCCGGCTGTCTTCGGGGAGAGTGACGTGCCAGGGCCGGCCGTCAATCATCCTCCCTCTCCATAGGCACGCCCATTCCCCGCGGGAGCCGGAATCTACGATGGACGACTACAAGGTGAGTACGGGGTTAAAAAAATCGGGACAGGCATACTGTAGCTCGCGCTACAATGCCTGTCTCGATGGTAAAATGTGTCGGGGGGGGGTGAACTACCGCTTTAAGTAAGAGATTACAGACATGATACAAGAGATGGCTAGAGACTGAGGACATGATACAAGAGATGGATAGAGACTGAGGACATGATCCAAGAGATGGTTAGAGACTGAGGACATGATCCAAGAGATGGCTAGAGACTGAGGACATGATCCAAGAGATGGCTAGAGACTGAGGACATGATACAAGAGATGGCTAGAGACTGAGGACATGATACAAGAGATGGTTAGAGACTGGGGACATGATACAAGAGATGGTTAGAGACTGGGGACATGATACAAGAGATGGTTAGAGACTGGGGACATGATACAAGAGATGGTTAAAGACTGGGGACATGATACAAGAGATGGTTAGAGACTGGGGACATGATACAAGAGATGGTTAGAGACTGAGGACATGATACAAGAGATGGCTAGAGACTGGGGACAGGATACAAGAGATGGTTAGAGACTGTGGACATGATACAAGAGATGGCTAGAGACTGAGGACATGATACAAGAGATGGCTAGAGACTGAGGACATGATACAAGAGATGGTTAGAGACTGAGGACATGATACAAGAGATGGTTAGAGACTGTGGACATGATACAAGAGATGGTTAGAGACTGAGGACATGATACAAGAGATGGTTAGAGACTGAGGACATGATACAAGAGATGGTTAGAGACTGTGGACATGATACAAGAGATGGCTAGAGACTGAGGACATGATACAAGAGATGATTAGAGACTGAGGACATGATACAAGAGATGTTTAGAGACTGAGGACATGATACAAGAGATGGTTAGAGACTGAGGACATGATACAAGAAATGGCTAGAGACTGAGGACATGATACAAGAGATGGTTAAAGACTGTGAGGCGACTTCCTTTCTCTCACAGACTGGCATCATCACCAAACTCTTGCAGATCTTTATATTTCTTAAAGCGGAGGTTCGGCCGAATATTTTTTTTTTAAAAAGCCAGCAGCTACAAATACGGCAGCTGTTGACTTTTTAAAAAATGGACACTTACCTGTCCAGCGCGCCCACGATGTCAGCAATCGCTCGGTCCTCAGCTGCTTCCGCCGCCATCCTCGGTGAGGGAATCAGGAAGTGAAGCCTTGCTGGTTCAATTCCCTACTGCGCATGCGCGAGGATCGCGGCGCGCCGTCACTGGTCCCTGCTCTCTCCTGGGAACAGTGTTTCCCAGAAGACAGCGCGGATTCCCCGCGGTGATCCGACCCCGTTTATGACGCCTGCATGGAGAGGTCCTTATTGCACATTGTAGATAAGGATTCATGCTGGATTCAGGGAATGGGTTAATGATTTTGTATCGCTCGCTCCTCGCTCGCTCGCTCTGGTTTGTTTGGTTCCGCTTATATTTGAAGCGGCCAAACTGGTTGCCGTGTGAACCTGGCAAACATCCCTCCGAAAAGACGCCAGACTTGGCTTCCTCTCAGCTGCTGCGATAATGGGAAGGCGTTTAACCAGTTAATGACCAATAAATAAAATACGGTGTACAATATACAAGCAGTGACGAGGATATAAAAAAAAGGTCTGAAAGTTCGTCATGTGACCTCCTGAAGAGGGGTGCCATACACAACAAGCAACAATGTATAAACGCCTATAGTATGGTGTTCTGTCATAAGTTCCAACTCGTCAAATTCTCCAACCGAGTTTACTGCGCATGTGCGGCCACGAGAGTGTCTTACTGTCGTCTTCCTATCAAAAACACCAACTGCGCCTGCGCAGCCTTTCATTAACCCAGGGCTCGACAAATCCCGGTCGCCATGGCGACTAGAAATAGTGTCCTGGCGACTTGGCTTGGAAGGTGGGCAAAAAAAATAATAATATATATTTTTTTTTGTGAGCTGGCGCCATCTGGTGGTGAGCCGTTGTGTCCATCTGCAGCCTTATGATCTCCCGGCGCTGTGATATGCAGTCTAGTCAGCGGCCGTGTAGTGTAACAAAGCCCCGCCTCCTCCATGACAAAACATCATTGATTCAGTTTCCCAGCAGTGAGTCAGTGTTCCGCCTATCACGGACGAGGAGGAGGTGGGGCTTTGTTACACCGCACAACCGCCGACATGAGGCTGCAGATGGACACAGACTCAAGTATAAGCCGATGGGGGGCATTTTCAGCACAAAAAAAATGTGCTGAAAAACTCGGCTTATACTTAAGTATATACGGTTTAACTTTTTTGAAATGCATTATTCTGTCTTCCACTGTTAAAATAAAACTACTATTAAAATTCTAGAAGGATCATTTCTTTGTCAGTGGGCAAATGTACAAAATCAGAAAGGGATCAAATACCTTTTTGCCCTCTGTAGTGCCATCTAATGTCCAAATGCGGTATTTTCCATTTTAAATGAATGAAAAACATTCGACCAGCACAAATGTCTAATGACATTCGTTTTTTTTTTTTGCCCCGTTTGTACAGAACAAATGTACATTCACTTTCAATGGATTTTTTTTTTTGTACACATACCCCCATAGAGATGACGGGGAGGTTATAGCGGGGGGGGGGGGGGGGAATTTTCACAGGTCAGCGGAGAAAGGGTAGATACATGCCGAGATCACATAGCGGGAGGAATGAGACGTAGAGATCCTTCAGCTTAATCTTCTTATAAGCGGAAACATCCTCTCCCTATTGTTAGTATTACAATAGAATGATTAAATGGAACGGAGTCCCTGCTGGCCGATGTTTCTTTGGGATTTATTAATTCTATGTGATTTGGACAATAAAGTCTCCGGCCTCCGTTTAGCCTCCAATCTAACAATGTCTTCATGGAGCTGTTATGGTGACCATGCAGACGCCCGTCTTTCTTGGCAAGGCCTGAACTTGTTTAGTTAAAGCTTGGCTCCAGGCAAACTAAATTAAAGGGGAAGTCCACCGTCTGCAATAATGTAATAAATGGATCCACAATAATAAAATAAAAAGTGTGCGTTTTTATTCCATTTTTACATTCAGCCTGCAGAGCCTGAGGTCTGTGTGGAAGTACAGACAATTATACAGTTCAGGCCTCCTTATACAGGTCATTTGTCACAAACAAAAATAACTCGGTGAAAAGCTTTCGGTGGAAGCTGTTCTGACTCCCATACTAGTTTTGGCGCAGTCATGGCAGGAGACCCCACAAATCAGAGAATGGAAGGATATGTCTGAGAATTCCCACACAATTATGGCGCGCTCCTTTCATTTCCTTCATACTTTTAATGCTCTTATCCCTTTCACTGTCAAAGGACTGAAGGTTATTTAACCCCCCCCCCCAAAACATTATATATTTTCTAAAATTGGAGACCCTGGTGAATAAAATGGCAGTAGTTACAATTTTAATGTCACATGAAAGTTGCGCAGCCATTTATGAAACACATTTTCAGTAAAAAAAAATACACTGTTAACTTTAGTGCACATTACCTACAGGCCGTCAGTTCAGGTCAGTGACGCTACCTGCAGGCCATCAGTTCAGGTCAGTGCGCTACCTGCAGGCCATCGGTTCAGGTCAGTGACGCTACCTGCGGACCATCAGTTCAGGTCAGTGACGGTACCTGCGGGCCATCAGTTCAGGTCAGTGACGCTACCTGCAGGCCATCAGTTCAGGTCGGTGACGCTACCGGCAGGTCATCAATTCAGGTCAGTGACGCTACCTGCAGGCCATCAGTTCAGGTTGGTGACGCTACCTGCAGGTCATCAGTTCAGGTCGGTGACGCTACTTGCAGGTCATCAGTTCAGGTCGTTGACGCTACTTGCGGGTCATCAGTTCAGGTCAGTGACGCTACCTGCGGGCCATCAGTTCGGGTCAGTGACGCTACCTGCGGGCCATCAGTTCACTTCAGGGACGCTACCTGCAGGCCATCGATTCAAGCAGTGAGGCTACCTACAGGTCCATCAGTTCAGGCCAGTGACGCTACCTACAGGTCATCGTTTTCAGGCCATTGCAGCTACCTATAGGCCATTGTTTCTGGCCAGTGCAGCTACCTGCAAGCCATTGTTTCTGGCCAGTGCAGCTACCTGCGGGCCATTGTTTCTGGCCAGCGCAGCTACCTGCAAGCCATTGTTTCTGGCCAGCGCAGCTACCTGCGGGCCATTGTTTCTGGCCAGCGCAGCTACCTGCGGGCCATTGTTTCTGGCCAGCGCAGCTACCTGCGGGCCATTGTTTCTGGCCAGCGCAGCTACCTGCGGGCCATTGTTTCTGGCCAGCGCAGCTACCTGCGGGCCATTGTTTCTGGCCAGCGCAGCTACCTGCGGGCCATTGTTTCTGGCCAGCGCAGCTACCTGCAGGACCCTGATGTCTTCCCCACTCACAGCGGCCAGGGAAAGTGACATCAGAAACCAGATTCTTACTAGCTAGGAGAGACCAGCAAATGGACGTTCGCTGGTCCCCCGTCCCTTCTACCCAGTGACACCCGCCATGTGGGTCTGCAGGTTGAACAGTAGAGCCTGGGAAACATGGCAGGACAGGGTGGGGGCCAACAATTTATCAGGGGTCTGGAAACAAAAGCCGCCAGATCCCTGCCACCGGAAACCTGACACACTTGTCACACTCCTGGCTGCTGAGTGTGTGAAACCAGCCGCTACAACCAGCATATGAGATCCAGTATGTGACAGTAAAAGGGTTAATTGTTGTTGCGCAGCCACACCATGACGCCTCCATTGCCTGCAACCAAACAATTCTGTCCAAATTGGCCCAGTTGCTTCATAAACACAGAAAATCTCTGCCTTTGTTATGATTGCAGGCAGCGTGCAGTCAAAGGTCTGAAGTCCTCTACTGCTGTACATATTGGAATGCGAATCGTCCTATGAAGTCATTCTCAGAGGTGTGCGACACCAAAACACTGACCTGTCCTCGCTGTGCTGTGATGTTTATATGGCACCTTGATCTGTAGAGGAATGATGTGAAGTAACTCATAGGAGCGAGAAAAAAAAACTCTCACCAGTGCTTATTTGTGATAAGTTGCATTAGAGTTTTCAAATATCAACGCCATGCTGGTATATGTTGACGTCCAGTAGGCTTGCACCAATATTGGTATCGGTGCCGATACTGAGTATTTGAATGAGTACTCGTACTAATGCTCAGATACCCCAAACCGGTACTTTTGCGGTGCAATTTGAGCCCATACAAAATAAATCGCACTGCAAGGAATCGCATGTGATTAGAACAGGAATGTGGTGCGATTCCTGTCCGAATCGCATGCAGCCCCCCAACCTGCTCCTGTGTGAGCCCAGTATAGAAAGACAGACAAGTGCAATCTAAGTGCAGAAATGGACAAACCGTTTATTATTTTTTTTATAACAACTCGCATGTCAAATCCAAATCTGCACGGTCATAGTTGCCCCGTCTTGGGGGACCTGCCGATGATGGAAAACTATTGGCTGCTTGTGGTGCTCACAGGGCTGGAGGGGATGTAGGAAGTTCTGGTATCCCTGTAAACCAGCTTGGAGCCAACGGCGGATCCAGGGGGGGGGGGGCAACAGGGCACCTGGCTGCAACCCCCCGTCCTCCCCTTCACCTGGCTGCAACCCCCCTGTCCTCCCCACCACCTGGCTGCAACCCCCCTGTTCTCCCTTCCTCCTGGCTGCAACCACCCTGTCCTCACCTCCACCTGGCTGCAACCCCCCTGTCCTCCCCACCACCTGGCTGCAACCCCCCTGTCCTCCCCACCTCCTGGCTGCAACCCCCCTGTCCTCCCTTCCACCTGGCTGCAACCACCCTGTCCTCACCTCCACCTGGCTGCAACCCCCCTGTCCTCCCCACCACCTGGCTGCAACCCCCCTGTCCTCCCCACCTCCTGGCTGCAACCCCCCTGTCCTCCCTTCCACCTGGCTGCAACCACCCTGTCCTCACCTCCACCTGGCTGCAACCACCCTGTCCTCACCTCCACCTGGCTGCAACCCCCCTGTCCTCCCCACCTCCTGGCTGCAACCCCCCTGTCCTCCCCACCACCTGGCTGCAACCCCCCTGTCCTCCCCACCTCCTGGCTGCAACCCCCCTGTCCTCCCTTCCACCTGGCTGCAACCCCCCTGTCCTCCCCACCTCCTGGCTGCAACCCCCCTGTCCTCCCTTCCACCTGGCTGCAACCACCCTGTCCTCACCTCCACCTGGCTGCAACCACCCTGTCCTCACCTCCACCTGGCTGCAACCAGCTTTTCCTTCCCTCCACCTGGCTGCAACCCCCCCTCCACCTGGCTGCTCCCACACAGTAATAATTAAAATTATGTGCTTCAATCATCCTGACACCATATTAACCACGGTGCCGTGATGATTGAAGCACCAACACCAGCCATTGCCCCTACAAATTGCCTGCAGAAATTTTGGCAGTGCCCCTCCCGAGATTAGACTCTGGATCCGCCCCTGCTTGGAGCACACATGTGGGTATAGGGTGGAAGTAATGTCAGCTTGGGGATGGACCACCTATACGTGCCTATCTCCACCAGCCCTGTGAGCATCACAAGCGGAATTTGACATGTGACATATGTACTTTTAACATATGAGTTAAAGTGTTACTAAACCCACAACAGAAAAATCAATCTGTATATGCAGTAAAGCATGCTTGTTATGCTCACTCTGGAAGGGGTTAATCCTGCACATTGTGTAGAAAGGCTGTTTGATCCTCCCCTTCTTCCACTGTTCCCTGATAATTTGGCTTGTTGCTCAACTACGTATCTGCTTGATTCCAACCTGCAACCACTTGTTACCAAGCTTTTGCTTGCTTACTTACTACGCTTCTGCTTATCCCTACCTGATATATCTTCTACTGGACCCCGGGCTTACTCATCTCCTGGTGGGACGATCCTGAGAACTGACCTGGTAGTAACATGCAGCTAAACCCATCTCCACCATCAGGAGCTCCATTTAGTACTTAGACCCCACTCCATGGGGGAGCCTGTGTAATCCACCAGGGTGACCTGCTTGTATACCTACCTATCCTGCTGGTCGGTGGAAGTCTCTCCACTGCTATAGCTACTGGTCTCCGAGCCTGACCATGACAGAGGGTCATACAGGGGTGCATATACTTTTTAAGAAGTGTATGCACTTATGACGGCTATATCACTATGTAAAAAAAATAAGCTCACATTTGTAACGGCAGCATGTTTTTGAAAATCCTGCATGGTGCTTCACTTTCTTTAGGACTCCTGAACCCAGCAGAATGAAGAGCCTGGTCTACAGCGTGAGGGCCCACCTAAGCAAACGGCTTAACCCCATTCTACCCGGCCTATAGCAGAATGACGGCCGGGCAGTGGTTCAGTTATCCTGACTGGGCGTCATATGATGTCCAGCAGGATAACAGCCGCGGCGATCGGTGGTGTCGGTCTGAACCACCGCTACACAGATCTTGGTAAAGAGCCTCTGACGGATGCTCTTTACCACGTGATCAGCCGTGTCCAATCACGGCTGACCACGATGTAAACAGGAAGAGCTGTTGATCGGCTTTTGCTCACTCACGTCTGACGCAAGTAGAGGAGAGCCGATCACCTTTTCTCCTGACGGGGGGGGGGTCGTCTGTATTGATTGTTAATAACCGCAGCCCCCCTCGGATGCCCGCCAGGACCACCAGGGATGGCCATCACACTGAACCACCAGGTATGCCACCCTAGACCACCAGGGAAATGGCAATCGGTGCCCAGACATCTGCCAATCAGTGCCCATCCCCAATGCCGGTGTAGTGTCACAGTTTGCTGCCTATCCTAGAATGCTCCGAAAGTCACGATGTGGTCAACTGCGCATGCGTGATGCGTTCCAAACGCAAATGCGATGCGTTCCAATGGATTCACGACAGTGCACACCAGCGAACCCGGCATTCAGGGCGACGTGGATTTAGAGGAAGGTAGCCAGTCGGCCTCACATCCTCGCTTCGCTCGGACAGCTCGCTCGGCCTCCTGTCTCTTTTTTTTAACATCCTCCAATCCACGGGGATGTTAAGGAAAGAGCCTGGATGCCGACCGAGGTTTCACTGGTGTGCACTGCCGTGAATCCATTGGAACGCATCACATTTGCGTTTGGAACGCATTGCGCATGCGCAGTTGACCACCACGTGACTTCCGGAGCATTCTAGGATAGGCAGCAAACTGTGACAATACACCGGCCAGTGCCATCAGAAATGCCTACGAGTGCCCATCAGTGCAGCCTTTCAGTGCCCACTAGTGCCACCCATGAGTGCCCATCAGTGCCACCTGTCCATGCCTACCAGTGCCCATCGTCAATGCCCATCAGTGCCACCTCATCGGTGCCGCCTTATCAGTGCCCATTAGTGAAGGAGAAAACTTACTTACTTATTTACAAAATTTTATAACAGAAAGAAAATAAACTTTTTTTTTTCAAAATTTTCGGTCTTTTTTTAATTGTTTAGCAAAAAATAAAAGCTGCAGAGGTGATCAAATACCACCAAAAGAAAGCTCTATTTGTGGGAATAAAATGATAAAAATTCTGTTTGTATATAGTGTAGCATGACTGCGCAATTGTCATTTAGACAGCGCTGAAATCTGAAAATTGGCTTTCGCAGGAAGGGGGTGTAAGTGCCCGGTATTGAAATGGTTAAACACCTAAACCGCTCTAATTCTGAACACCAAGGGCACCTACCCCTTCACACGGCATAGTTTTTGGTAAATTGTGTTGCTCTGACACAGTGACCAGTTGTACGATGCTCAATGATAGCGATCTGCGGCGGCGGTGTACTCGGGGAAGTGCAGGCCGTGTGGCGCCAGGATTACATTAGGTGTAATGAGAAGCCGGAAAGCTTGGTGTTGTGTTTTTGGTTCCCTGATGCTGGCTGGGCTCCAGCTTCTTGCTTATTAGGTAACCCTCCCGTGGTTGGCTCGTCGCCGGGTGAGCTTTACGCTCCTGTATAAATCGCCACCCCCTGTAGGAGTCGGCCACTACCACCTGGCAGCACATTCCATATTAATAAGCTCCTCACCTTGGATCAAAGCTCCAGATTATGTCGACTAATTGGAGACTGCTGTGTAATTAAAATCATTTTATGAGCAAGTCTCGAGGAGAATGACAGTCAATTAGTACGAGGTTTAGAGCAAAGGCAGGTTCTGCCAGGGATTCCATAACTAGGGTTGTTACAAATGAATTTTGGAATGTGATATCGCACCATGCATTATAGATGACTACAAGGTAATGTGTATGTTTAGTCTGCAGATAATTAAACCCTATAAGGAATCATTGACTTCTGTCGCTATGCGATTTGCATGTGTTAAAGGAACCTTGTCAGTTGCCTAACTGTCAGTAGAAGAACTGTTACATTTGACTCTTTGGTGACCCGTGTCTCCTGCTGCAGCCCTAGTCACACTCTTCAGCACTGGACACTTCCATGAGCACCTGATGCCTTTTGTCCACCACTGAGCACTGTGGTTCCATCCTCCAGCCCCTTATGTCATCAATGTATCCTATCGTGATGTAGGGGCCAAACGAAAGGATGTGCAGTGAGGGCGCATGCGCCCAACACTCCGAACTTGGCCAACACTCCGAACTTGGCCAACACTCCGAACTTGGCCAAGCACTCCGAACTTGGCCAAGCACTCCGAACTTGGCCAAGCATTCCGAACTTGGCCAAGCACTCCGACCTTGGCCAAGCACTCCGACCTTGGCCAAGCACTCGGAACTCGGCCAAGCACTCGGAACTCGGCCAAGCACTCGGAACTCGGCCAAGCACTCGGAACTCGGCCAAGCACTCGGAACTCGGCCAGCACTCGGAACTCGGCCAGCACTCGGAACTCGGCCAGCACTCGGGGCTCGGCCAGCACTCGGGGCTCGGCCAGCACTCGGGGCTCGGCCAGCACTCGGGGCTCGGCCAGCACTCGGAGCTCGGCCAGCACTCGGAGCTCGGCCAGCACTCGGAGCGCGCCCAACACTCCCAGTACTGAATGCTGATGAAGGGGTTGTAAAGGTTAAAAAAAAAAAATAACAAACACGTTATACTTGCCTCCAATGTGCAGTTCGTTTTGCACAGAGTGGCCCCGATCCTCCTTTTCTGGGGTCCCACGGTGGCTCTTGCGGCTCCTCCCCGCATTAGATAACCCCCTCTGAGAAGCTCTCTCCCAAAGGGGGTTACCTTGCAGGTGCGCTCCTGTGTCATACACTCGGCGTCCATAGATGCCGAGTGTATGGCTCGGCCCCACCTCCCCGGCGGCCACGTCATTGTATTTGATTGACAACAGCAGGAGCCAATGGCTGCACTGCTGTCAATCTATCCAATTAGGAGCCGAGAAGCCGTGGAGAGAGCGACGTGGAGGTAAGTAAAGGGGGGTCTGGGGGTCTGGACACTGCAAGGTGTTTTTTCACCTTAAAGGGGTTGTAAAGGTACAATTCCCCCCCCCCCCCCTTAAAGCTTCCTTTACCTTAGTGCAGTCCTCCTTCACTTACCTCATCCTTCCATTTTGCTTTTAAATGTCCTTATTTCTTCTGAGAAATCCTCACTTCCTGTTCTTCTGTCTGTAACTCCACACAGTAATGCGAGGCTTTCTCCCCAGTGTGGAGTGTCGTGCTCGCCCCTTCCCTTGGACTACAGGAGAGTCAGGACGCTCTCTATGTTGCAGATAGAGAAAGGAGCTGTGTGTTAGTGGGCGTCCTGACTCTCCTGTAGTCCAAGGGAGGGGGCGAGCACGACACACGCTGTGTGTCTCAATAGACGCACACAGCCTGACGTGGGATCATGCATGCACGAGTGCACCCCTAGCAAGCAGCTTGCTAGAGGGGTACTTGGAAGGCCAGAGGGTCCTGGAGCGCTGGCGGGGGACCCCAGAAGAAGAGGATCAAGGCTGCTCTGTGCTCTTTTTTTGAAACAACATTTGCATTTTAAAGCTCATCTCAGATGATTTAGTAATTAGGCATACATTATTGCAAACATTTTCTGAAGAGACTGTGCTGTGCAGATCACTCGGAATAACTTGACATGTTGGGGACTGTCATGATACATGAAGCTCTTTGTTCCTGGATCCCCGAAGGGGGATGGAGTGCCCGGGGGGAACACCGTACAAGCTGAGCTGGAACACAAACTCTGTAAACAGTGCTCTGATTTCATGGATCCAAAGCGAGCTGCACTGTATCCCTGTAGATGTAGGCAGATTTGTGTCCGTTTACATCCTTCTCTTTTCATGATTGTCAGGCTAAATTCACCAAGTTCCACTTTTGTGGATTTGGACAGCTATAGGGGACGCACGTCTGTTTACATCCAGCCAACCATATGGATTACCTGGGACCGTTGTGATGGAGGAAGAATGAAATAAACATGGATGTCACGTCTGTAATATCCATGTCCGCCAGTGGCAGCTGTTGCTCAACATTTTTGGGGGGGCGCAAACGTAAAAAAAAAATTCCAGCCTCACTGTACCCATCAAATGCAGCCACTGTGCCATCAATTGTCACCACTGTGCCATGCCATCAAATGCAGCCACTGTGCCATCAATTGTCACCACTGTGCCATGCCATCAAATGCAGTCATTGTGCCATGCCATCAAACGCAGCCACTGTGCCATCAATTATCACCACTGTGCCATGCCATCAAATGCAGTCACCATGCCATCAATTCGCAGCCGCTGTGCCATGCCATCAATTCGCAGCCGCTGTGCCATGCCATCAATTCACAGCCGCTGTGCCATGCCATCAATTCGCAGCCGCTGTGCCATGCCATCAAACGCAGCCGCTGTGCCATGCCATCAAACGCAGCCGCTGTGCCATGCCATCAAACGCAGTCACTGTGCCATGTCATCAAACGCAGTCACTGTGCCATGCCATCAAACGCAGCCACTGTGCCCCTCAATTGTGGCCACTGTGCCAATTGTCACCACTGTGCCCTTTAATTGTCGCCACTGTGCCCATTGTTGCCACTGTGCATGTCACTGTGTCCTTTAATTGTCGCCACTGTGCCCATTGTCGCCACTGTGCCCATTGTCGCCACTGTGCCCTTTGTCGCCACTGTGCCCATTGATGCCACTGTGCCCTGTAAAATGCACTTACCTTAATCCTTCCACGTCCCTCAATGTCTTCTCCCGCCTTGGTGACGCTTCAGCCAATCAGGTTACCGATAACCAGAATCGGCAAACCTGATTGGCTGAGACGGCCGTCAGTCTTATCCAAGGGACGCAGCCCCCGTACGTTCCGAGGATAAGACATCCGGGAGACGAGGGCTGTACTCGGAAAGCCTATCAGAGCTGATGGCTCTGATAGGCACTTCCGCACAGCCAACCAGCTGCCGTTATTCAGGTGGTCGCGATCAATGTCCGGCCACCTGAATAGACCAGTGGCAACAATATGCAACGCATGAATGTATGTTATTTTCAGTGGCGGTGCGGAGCCAGAGGGGGCGGCGCTCCAGCGCCCTCTATGGACGGACCGCCGCTGATGTCCGCTCTGATCCCTATCGGCTGGGGATCAGTTCAGGATTCAGGGTCCCCTGCTGAGATGAAACAGAGGTGCCCGCCTGAAAGGGGCAATATGCTGAGATGAAACAGAGGTACCCGCCTGAAAGGGGCAATAAGATTGTGCCCAGGTTTGCTTTTGTGGGTCTGGGCGGATATAGTTGAACGCATATGTTTTCATCCGGCCGCCCATAGTGATTCCATTGTGATGGAGGAAAAATAGAATAAGCATTGATTTCACACAGAAACACAGCACAGACGTCTATAAAACGCGATTGAATCACATTCTATTTTGTGATCCCATGTGTTCTGGAATGCATCTGAAATCGCATTGGTGGGAACTAGGGCTAACTGTGTTAGTGTGTGGCCAAAACTCTGCAAAAATGCTGACCTTGTGCGCACACTTACCTCTTTTCCCTTGGTCGGTTGATGACTCTGTTTGCATTTAAATTGATATTAAACGTTCTAGTTTATTGCTATATATAATAATAACAAACCTGCCTATACTTCCCTGCTCTGTGTAATAGTTTTGTAGCAGTGGGACTCAGGAGCGAGCCTGCACGAATGCCCCCGTGGGAAACGGCTTTTTGTAGAGGCACCCGATTAAAAAGGGGAGGAGCCAAGGTCCCCCATCGGCTCTCCTGGCTCCTCATCTTCCTAAGGTGAAAAAACCTTAACCGCGTGCCAACTGCCTAATACACTTATACGTTGACAGAATGGCATGGGCAGGCAAAGCAACATACAGGTACGTTGCTTTAAATCTGCCGCCTAGTGGGCACACGTGCCCGCCGCGTGCTCCATGACTGTGCCTGCGGGACCCACGGACTAGATGTCTGCCGGTTTCCCGCGATCGTGTCACGGGGAGATGCCTATGTATACAAGGCATTTCCCTGTTCTGCCTAGTGACAGGACACTGATCTACTGATCCCTGTAATTTGATAGGTGTAGGGTGCACTAACACCTGTTATAAGATCACCTAGCACATCACACATTTTTCTCTCCCACATTGCACATTATTTGGACTGGATTACACCACTCCACAGCGCTGTTTTATCATTTCATCCTTTGAGCGTGCGTTCAAAGATCACTTTGATACTTTGTTTTATACTTTTAAATGGGATTTTTTATTCCGTTTTTAAACAGCTGCTTTTAGGATAATACCTTGATTTTACTGACTGGTATCTCCTTTACTTGCTTGATGTCTCACACCCTTTCCACTCTCACTTTGGAATAGTTGATACATTGTTCCCTGGCGCCGGAAGTGCAATTCTAGGCCTTTTTCTTGCACCTTTTACATATCCTACAATATAAAACGCCAAATTTCCATGCAAAATAATGGTACCGCTTTCAGCACCTAAAATCTGAAAGAATCATACCGCCAGGGAGGTTAATGCCACACGATAATTTTTCGGCATGAAAAAAAACGACGCTTTT
This sequence comes from Rana temporaria, assembly GCF_905171775.1. Taxonomy (NCBI): domain Eukaryota; kingdom Metazoa; phylum Chordata; class Amphibia; order Anura; family Ranidae; genus Rana; species Rana temporaria. The sequence goes on along the minus strand of NC_053489.1, from coordinate 657,092,386 downwards.
CCAACTTCATCATTAAAACGACGTTGCCCACACACCATCCTTTTAAAAAAATGCTCTAGCAAAGCGCAGTGACGTACAACACGTACAACGGCACTAAAAAGAGGAAGTTCCATGCGGATGACGCCACCCTTGGGGCTACTTTAGCTGATTCCATGTTGGTAAAAGACGATTCGCACTTTTCTGTCTGTTACAGCGTGATGAATGTGCTTACTCCATTATGAACGGTAGTTTTACCAGAACGCGCGCTCCCGTCTCATAACTCGCTTCTGAGCATGCGCGGGTTTTTAACATGGGTTTTAACCCACACACGATCATTTTTTACAACCCAAAAAACGACATAGTTTAAAACGACGTTAAAAAATGCAGCATGTTTTTTTTTTGTCGTTTTTCAGAAGCCGAAAAATGATGTGAAGCCCACACACGATCATTTTAAATTAAATTTTTTAAAAACGTTTTTTTTTCATGCCGAAAAATGATCGTGTGTACGCGGCAAAAGGCTTTACAACCCCTTTGACTACTAAAATTAGTAGTTATATGCAAAGTACAAACCTGACAGTCCTGCTGGTCGCACACAGAGTGTAGGCAGTGTTTAGTACCACCGGCAAAGATTTATTTTTCTTGCATGTCCCCTTCGGATCTACAGCGACTGCACTTCCAAGTGCACTTGTAGTTTGACATTGTAGTGCAAATTGGATTTGCCTTTCATAAATAACCCCCAATATCCCTTCCATGTTCACCAGTCCTAATTCATTTACAGACAGATGAAAACTCCTATATAGTGAGAAGCCAGATGTATTAATGAATCAGCTGTAACGCCTCCCTCACTAGCAGCTGTGCTGACCCTAAACCTGAAATACGAGAATGACTTCTGCTGACACAGAAATCTACATGGGAACATTTTTTAGGAGTTCTCACAGCGACAACAAGCTGGGAAATGCGTGTTTGATGTAACAGATTAGTTCTGGGAGTTTGAAGTCCCATTATAGTCCTATATGAGGACAAGACCCAGCCTGATCTTGGCATGACTGTACAGGTATGATGGGGGAGGGGGCCGGGATCGGAGCGAGCATGGACATCTCCGAGCCTCCATGGAGTAGAGATTCCTTTCTGAACCTTTTCAACACCGAGAAACCCTTGAGATAACGTTCTGGTCTCAGGGAACCCCTACTAATACCGTATTTATCGGGGTATTGCGCGCTCCGGCGTATAGCGCGCACCCCTAAAGTGGACCCGCATTCCTGTGGAAAAAAGATTTTTGTACTTACAGTTTTCGTGTCTTGCGCAGCGGCATCGTCGGGTCCGGCGTCCGTCTGCGGCTTCGGGTGTCCTCTTCGTCGGGTCCGGCGTCCTTCTGCGGCGTCCTTCCCGCTCGTTTCCCGCGCCCAGTTTGAATACTGCGCCGGCATATACCCAGCGCAGTACACTCGTGTATAGTCGGGCAGGCTCTGCTACTCTCGCGCTCACGTCCTGTACGTCCAGGACGTGAGCGCGAGAGGAGCCGAGACTGCACGACTATGCACAAGTGTACTCTGCTCGGTATATGCCGGCGTAGTATTCAAACTCGGCGCGGGAAAGCGGGTATTGGCGTATATCGCGCACCCACGATTTTGCCTTGATTTTCAGGGCAAAAAAGTGCACGGTATATGCCGATAAATACGGTAACTAATTACTATATCTACAACCCACGATACATTAGAGCAGGGGTCTCCAAACATTCTAAACAAAGGGCCGCTTTATTGTCCTTCAGACTCTTGGAGGGCCGGACTTTGGCCAGCAGGGGTGGAAATTTTCCTGGCATCAGTGGGACTAAACATCTGGTATTAGGGGGAGAAATAGTGCCCCATCGTTGGTATCATAGGGAGGAATAAAGCCCCATTAGTGGTGTCAGTGGGAGAAATGGTGCTCCACTGTCAAATCAGTGGGAGGGATAGTGCCTCAAGGGCCGGATAAAGGCAAGCAAAGGGCCGCATTCGGCCCTCGGGCCGCAGTTTGGAGACCACTGCATTAGTGTGATGGCCAGGGAGAAGAATGCTCCTTACACTTGTCATTGGGAAGAATTATCCCCTTCCTGATCGACAAAAAAAGATTAACCACTTCAGCCCCGGACCATTTGGCTGCCAAATGACCAGGCCCCTTTTTGCGATTCGGCACTGCGTCGCTTTAACTGACAATTGCGCGGTCGTGTGACGTGGCTCCCAAACCTTTTTTTCCCCACAAATAGAGCTTTCTTTTGGTGGTATTTGATCACCTCTGCGGTTTTTATTTTTTGCGCTATAAACAAAAATAGAGCCACAATTTGGGGAAAAAAAAGCAATATTTTTTACTTTTTGCTATAATAAATATCCCCCAAAAATATATATAAAAATATTTTTTCCTCAGTTTTAGGTCAATACGTATTCTTCTACATATTTTTGGTAAAAAAAATTGCAATAACCGTTTGATTGGTTTGTGCAAAAGTCATAGCGTCTACAAAATAGGGGATAGTTTTTTTATGGCATTTTTATTAATATATATTTTTTTTGGTAGAAATGGCGACGATCAGCGGTTTTTATTTTATTATTGTGACTGCGACATTATGGCGGACACATCGCACACTTTTGACTCTATTTTGGGACCATTGTCATTTATACAGCGATCAGTGCTATAAAAATGCACTGATTACTGTATAAATGTGACTGGCAGTGAAGGTGTAAACCACTAGGGGGCGAGGAAGGGGTTAAAGGGGTTGTAAAGGTACAATTTTATTTTCCTAAATAGCTTCCTTTACCTCAGTGCAGTCCTCCTTCACTTACCTCATCCTTCCATTTTGCTTTTAAATGTCCTTATTTCTTCTGATAAATCCTCACTTCCTGTTCTTCTGTCTGTAACTCTGCACAGTAATGCGAGGCTTTCTCCCTGGTGTGGAGAAAGCCTCTTGAGGGGGCGAGCAGGAGAGTCAGGACGCCCACTAACACACAGCTCCTTTCTCTATCTGAAAAGTAGAGTGTCCTGACACTCCTGCTCGCCCCCTCCCCCCTCAAGATGCTCTCTCCACACCAGGGAGAAAGCCTCGCATTACGGTGTGGAGTTACAGACAGAAGAACAGGAAGTGAGGATTTCTCAGAAGAAATAAGGACATTTAAAAGCAAAATGGAAGGATGAGGTAAGTGAAGGAGGACTGCACTAAGGTAAAGGAAGCTATTTAAGGAATTATTTTTTAACCTTTTACAGCCCCTTTAACCACTTAAAGGATCACTAAAGGATTTTTTTTTTTTTTTTTTTTTTTAGCCAAATAGCTTCCTTTACCTTACTGCAGTCCTGGTTTCATGTCCTCATTGTTCGTTTTTGCTCTGATGTTGCTGTAATCCTTCTCTGTTCTGAACACTTCCTGGTTTTCTTTTTCCTGATGGAAAAAGTCATGGGAGATTTCTCTCTGTGGTCACTAATCAAGGAGGTGTGATTACTGAGTGTCTAAAACCCCACAGCACCAATCAGTTTAGTTTTACAAACCATCACTGCCCTGTATTGGCTCTTTGTCTCTGTACATCACAGAAGCAGGAAACAACATGCAAAAACAAAACTGAAACTGTAGGTACATTATATGATTGATTTTTATCTATTTTTAATCATTTTTTTTTTTTTTTTTCAAATATTTTTATTAGGTTTTCAAAATGTATAAGTACAGATTAACACAACATATTATAGCATCTTATTTTTCAACAAAAAAGAGATATATTGTACAAACAATGAGGAAGAACATTGTGAATACTATACTGTGGAGGCTTAACAACAGTGTAATCTAACACTCTAAACAATGAGGGTAAAGCGGGGGATTGGGAGAAAGGGGAGAAAAAGACAATGTTTATCCATGTTAAGAAGGGTGATGACCAAAGAGCGCAGAAGGAAAAGCTCATTGTGTACAGACAATATATCCGATTGTTATATTCCTATAAGAAATTAAACTAATATAAAGAGATTCATGTAACAGACTAACAATATCAATTGTCTAACATATTTTTAAATTCTCCAGAGTCTATAAATTGCAACCAGCATGCCCATTTTTTGTAAAACTTTTCGGAGGAATCCGAAGATTGACTGATCAAATCTTCCATATTTGCTATGTGTTGGGTTTTTCTCAACCAGTCAGAAATAGATGGAGGAGAAGGTTGAAGCCATTTTGCGGGAATGCAGAGTTTAGCTGCATTTATTAGGTGTAAGATTATTGAATTTTTGTAAACCGAATTTGGCAAGGTAGAATGATGCAACAAGTACTGTTGAGCGTTAAAATCCGGAGCATATGTAGTGATTTTGTATATCATATCGTGGACTTGTTCCCAAAATGGTTTGATGTTTTTACAATCCCACCATATATGGAGTAGTGTACCTACCTCCGAATTACATCTCCAACACAAGGGGGATACATTTGGGCTAAATTTATTAATGACATGGGGAGTCCTGTACCATCGTGAATACAACTTGTATCCGTTTTCTTGGGTAAGTACGTTCAGAGATCCCTTGTGTATCCTGCGGAACACTGTTTCCCACTGTTCCGAAGAGAGAGATATATTTAATTCTTCCTCCCATTTTAGATTAGATATATCAGTTTTTATATCAAATCCTGAGTAGAATAAAGAATGTAGTGTAGAAATCAAATGTTTTTGGGGAGATTTTTTCAGACATAAAATTTCAAATGGGGTTTTCAGTCTGTGCCAGTTGTAGCCAGGGTGTGGTTTATTCGCAAATTGACAAATAATCTCAAAATCATGTTGAGATATATTATCGTCCGGGTGATCTGCAAGAAAGGACTCATACGATACAGTGGCACCGTGTTTAAAAAGCATGTTAATTCTTAATGTGTCATTCAGACACGGGCCAGTAGGCTGTGTATAATATCCTCCCAAATGTATTTCTGGGTTGTGAAGCAAAGGAGTCAAAGGACCATATACCGATGAAACTTTAAATTTTTTACAAAGAGATTTGAAAATGCGTAATGTGTTTCCAGTGATTAAATGGGAGTTAACTCTTTTAGGGATTTTACTGGGATGAATCCAAGGCAAGTGAGTTAGGGGGATAAGTTGCGAGTAAGATGATTCTTCCAGGTTAACCCAATCTTTTACATGTGCATGTAGATGCCAGTCTGCAATACGGGTCAAATGACATGCCCAATAGTATTTTTGTAAATCCGGCAAACCTATTCCCCCCAAAAGTTTGGGGACTATGAGCTTATCCCATTTTATTCTAGGTTGTCTCATGTTCCAAATGAATTTCAGGCACATTCGTTTGAAGGTCCTAAAGAATGTGCATGGAACTCTCGTTGGTATAGTTTGTAGCAGGTATAGAAATCTTGGGAGAACGTTCATTTTAATAATATCCGCCCTCCCAAACCATGAGAAGAAATTCGAGCCCCACTTAAGTAGATCAGCTTTAATTGTGGTAAGTAGTGGTATAAAGTTCTTATCAAACAAGTCTTTCACGTTAGGCGTTAAATTAACCCCTAGGTAAGTCAGGCATTCCTTTTCCCAACTAAAAGGAAAGTTTTGTTGGCAAAGTGATACAACAGAACCTGGCAGAGAAATATTCAGAGCCTTAGATTTGACGAAGTTAATTTTCATATTAGAGATGTTATAAAATAGAGAAAGGTCCTTTAATAAATTGGGAATAGTAGTGATGGGACTAGATAGGAATAATAGGATGTCATCTGCATAAGCAGCTAATTTATAAGTTTTATCATTTATAGTGATGCCCATGACATCCGTGTTCATTCTGAGTTTACATAAAAAAGGTTCCAATATGAGTACAAAAATTATTGGAGAAAGTGGGCATCCCTGTCTTGTTCCATTCGACACAGAGAAAGCCTCTGACAGTCCGCCGTTAACTTTGACCTTAGCCGTGGGTGATGAGTATAATAATTGAATGAATTGAAGTAATCTGTCTTGTAGTCCTATAGCTTTTAGTGCTTCATGCATATAATCCCAGGCTATCCTGTCAAAGGCTTTCTCTGCGTCGAGGGATAATAAAAATCCTGGTGAACTATTATTCTGGAGCCAATTTTGAATAAGGATCGCTTTTGTGGTATTATCTCTCGCCTCCCTACCTGGAATAAATCCAACCTGATCTAGGGCAATAAGATTGGGCAATAAGGGCAACAAGCGATTAGCAATAATTTTAGCGTACAATTTAACATCTACGTTCAGGAGCGAGATAGGTCTGTAGTTGGATACCATTGTTATATCTTTATCAGGTTTAGGAATTACCGCTATATGTGCTTCTAATAAATTTTTAGCAATATCTGGGGGAGTAGGAATAGAGTTGAATGCTTGTAAAAAATTTGGGATAATAATTTCTGGGAAAGTTTTATAATAGTTCACCGTAAACCCATCAGGTCCTGGGCTCTTGCCTGTATTCAGTTGGTTAAGAGCTAGTAAGGTCTCGGTTAAATCTATAGGTTTCTCCAGATTTTTAGCGATTGTCAAATCTATAGGTTTAGGACTATATGTTTTCAGAAAATCCGAGATGAGATTTTTTCTATCCAGTGAATCCCTAGGAGGAATCATAGTGGGCAAGTTATATAAATGGGAGTAGAATTTCCTGAACTGGTTTGCAATATCATTGGAATTGCTGTACGATCTCCCAGCAGAATCAGATATGGAGTATATGTTACTATTTGTCTTTGATTTTTCAGAATTAATAGTGTTAGCTAAAAGTCTACTGATTTTGTTGCCAAATTCATAAAAGACTTTTCTTGATAGATTTAAATTGCGTTTGATTTTTTTTTCTAGCAGCAAAAGGAGTTCTTCCCTGGCTTTAATAAGTTCTGAAAGAGTTTCCTTTGCTAATGATTGTTTATGTTTTTTTTCCAAACAATTTATTCTGTCTGTGAGATCTTTAATGTACATCTGTCTCAACTTATTTCTTCTAGAAGCTAAGGAAATTAGTTCACCTCTGAGTACGCATTTGTGTGCTAACCAAATGTTTAAAGGATGAGCATCTGTTGAATTATTATCTTCAAAATAATGTGCCAGTTTAGTTTTTAGTGATTCAACGTTGCTGGTGTCATTTAGCAGGGAATTATCAAGTTTCCATATAGGAGGTACTAAAGGTTTTTCCTTGAATGATACAGACATAGCTATTGGATTGTGATCCGAAATAATCATAGGGTCTATAGTAGCATCTATGAGAGTATCTAAGCCAATTTGAGATATCAATAGATAATCCAACCGTGAATATGTATTGTGGGGCGATGAGTAAAATGTAAAATCTTTACCATTAGGATGTAAAGTTCGCCACGCATCATGTAGTGACAATTTGTGAAGGGAATTTTTAATTGTCCTGAGAGCTTTGTATGATATTTTGGAAGATCCAGATGATGTATCTAGTAGAGGGTTGAGGGCTAGATTAAAATCCCCCCCAACAATGAGCATGCCGGTCGCAAAAGATTCAAGAGTTTCCAACGTACGTGTAAAGAATGGAGCATGTGATTTATTAGGTGCATACAAATTAGCAATTGTGATAGGAACATTAAAAAGAGAGCCCTTGAGAAACAAGAATCTTCCTTCGCTATCAATTTTGGAGTCTATTAACTTAAAAGGACAATATTTAGATACCAAAATGGAGACTCCTGCCGTTTTAGAGTCAGGGTTGGTAGCATTATAAATATGAGGGAATCTTTTGTCTTTAAATATCGGAACGTTATCCGTCTTAAAATGGGTCTCCTGAAGTAATATGATGTCAGCCTTAGATCTAGTAAGTATTAAAGATAATTTAGACCTCTTTTCGGGCACATTAAGGCCTTTTACATTTAAGGAATAGAATTTAACCTTGTTTAGTGGAGTTGTCGAGTTTGCAATTGGATGAGTCATCGCCTCAAAAGGGAAGGGTATGTGAGGGATAAGAGTAACAGCGGGGGTGAGAACAGGACAATTTATTGAATAGAATAGAAATATAAAGAAGATAATAAGTAAAATAAAATCAACAAGAAAAAAAAAAAAAAAAAAAATTGTATATCAAATCCAGACAATTGATATTTATAACACAAGTATTATGTGTATACAAATGCCTCAGAACTATAGACTATTAAGGAGAAAAATAAATAAATGAAATAAATAAAAAAGGGGACCACCCTTTAGGGCGGTAAAATCGGTAAGAAATAAAGCAGACTCTTCTTGTCACTGACCCTAATAGGGTTAGGATAGAGAGCTCTACTTTGTGGGGGTTGGAATGAAACTGAACCAAGATAGAGCCTAGGATCCGCAGACTGCCCACCACTACAGACCTGCAAAGCATTGTATGTGTTAGCAGTAGGAGATCGAGACGGGAGTAGAAAAGTATCCATTAATCTAAATATTTGACCAGAGGGCATAACAGTGTTTCGGTGTGTATCAAAGTATCAAAAATCTACCTTACAACATCTCATTAGAAGAGTAATCAAAACATGCCAATTTTTCTTTTAAATAGAGTGGATACTCTTCTGTCAACAATAAATAAAAAAAAAAGAGAAACACGTGAAAATTAGTGAATTGGCAACAGCATCAATAAAGTGAATTTGTATTGCAATTTTATACACTCAAATAAAAAGAAAAACTAATACAGATATGTAGGGATATAATAGGCTGTGTAACTTTTGTGATACAGCCAACAAAACCGTCTCCTTCAAACCACAATAAATATATTTATTGCAAGATCCCTTGCGGAAAGCATTCAAATGGGAAATTTTTAAAATTTTTTTTTTTTTTTTTCCCTGCTAGAGATTGAATCTCCGACATGAGCATCTATCAGCCAGAGTGCAAAAATAGAACAACTATATAATATGCACTAAGATTGCACCAGTGTTTGGACATTTGCTCAGACCAATACCGAACATACACACATTAATTATAGCATTATGAACTAATATTAAAAAGAAAACAACAAAAACATAGATAGATAATCAAAACATGAGAAGCAGCTTGCAAGAGGAAGATCTTCAGTATTCTCTCCTAGATTTTCTATTGCGTGTTGAGCTGGGAGAATGGATGTCGGCGTGTTGATCTCTTGAAGATAAGGGTGATTTCTCCGTCGACAATGAACGACGTCGTCTGTATCTGGACGGTGCTACTTCCATCACATCATCATGCGCATTTTCTTTCTTATTAGAATTAGAACGAAATCTGAAATCTGCGTACCAATCCGGAACATCCATATAAGGGATATCCATTGCGCGGCAGAAGGGATGCAAATCCTCAGGTACCCTCAGGAGAGCTGAGTGACCCTGATAGGTGGCTAACAGTCCGAATGGGAACTTCCACCGATAGATTATATTTTTGCTGCGTAGTGCTTCCAGTAGAGGTCTCAGGTCTCTCCTATGTTGGAGTGTAATGAATGATAAGTCCTGGTAGATTTGGATTAGCGTCCCCTCATACACGCACTTAGATCGTAGCTTGGCGTTTCTTAAAATTTCTTCTTTAAGTTGAAAATCGCAAAGACAGCATATAACATCCCTTGGCGGATCAGTGGCTCTGCCTTTTGGTTTAAGGGCTCTGTGTAGGCGCTCCATTTTGATCGCTGATGCTGCGGGACGGCCCAAGAGATTATTGAACAGTCCAGTGATGACTGATGTAAGATTGTCATTTTCTACATTTTCTGGAAGACCCCGAATCCGTAAATTATGGCGACGGCTTCGGTTCTCCAAATCTTCCACTTGGCGATGCAACTCTCTCAGGTGGAGTGTATGAGAATCTACTTTGCGATTCACATGACGTATTACAGCGCTGTGTTGCGCAGTTGTTTTTTCCACTTCTACCACTCGCGCTGTAACTGCGCGTACCTCTATAGTAAGTTCAGCTATGGCGGCTGCCAATGTAGTCTTTATGTCCGCTGCAACCGAGTGGAGGTCTTCCAAACTAGGTCGTTGTGCCAAATCATTGGGTGTCCCGACATTGTGGTCACGATTTAAGGGCGAAATACCGTCGGGTGTAATTTGCGGATGCTGTGAGCCCGGTAGGTTCTCCATTATGACCGCCTATGTGTCTCCGGTGCAAGATTACAAGGGGCTGTATTTTTGTCAATATCCTTTAGATTTAGTCGCAACTTGCACAAAATATGCCCGGGTGTATACTGATCTCCGGTATGGTTCGTTGGGTATCAAGAACGGCTTACCGGTGTCCCGATCAGCCAATTTAGGTCTGCAATAGCGGGAGCTCTCAGACTAGGCAACCATCTTCAGTCCTGGCTAGACCACGCCCCCTATTTTTAATCATTTTTAAAAGGAATCAGTTAACTATTATGTCTCTATACCCTGTAACCAGTCATTTCAGCTAAAAAAAAATGTTTTCCTTTACAACTTCTTTAAGCCCCGGACCTTTAGGCAGGTAAAGGACCAGGCCAGTTTTTGCGATTCGGCACTGCGCCGCTTTAACTGACAATTGCGCGGTCATGTGACGTGGCTCCCAAACAAAATTGGCGTCCTTTTTTTCCCATAAATAGAGCTTTCTTTTGGTGGTATTTGATCACCTCTGCGGTTTTTATTTTTTGCGCTATAAACAAAAATAGAGCGACAATTTTGAAAAAAATTCAATATTTTTTACTTTTTGCTATAATAAATATCCCCAAAAATATATAAAAACATTTTTTTCCTCAGTTTAGGCCGATACGTATTCTTCTACTTATTTTTGGTAAAAAAAAATCGCAATAAGCGTTTATCAATTGGTTTGCGCAACATTTTTAGCGTTTACAAAATAGGGGATAATTTTATTGCATTTTTTTTTTTTTTTTTTTTTTTTACTACTAATAGCGGCGATCAGCGATTTTTTTCGTGACTGCGACATTATGGCGGACACTTCGGACAATTTTGACACATTTTGGGACCATTGTCATTTTCACAGCAAAAAATGCATTTAAAATGCATTGATTACTGTGAAAATGACAATTGCAGTTTGGGAGTTAACCACTAGGGGCCGCTATAGGAGTTATGTGTGACCTCATTTGTGTTTCTAACTGTAGGGGGGTGTGGCTGTAGGTGTGACGTCATTGATTGTGGTTCCCTATATCAGGGAACACACGATCAATGACAGCGCCACAGTTAAGAACGTGGAAGCTGTGTTTTCACACAGCTCTCCCCGTTCTTCAGCTCGGGGGACCGATCGCGGGACTCCAGCGGCGATTGGGTCCGCGGGTCCCACGGTCACGGAGCTTTGGACCGGGTCGCGGGAGCGTGCCCGCGACCCACGGCTGGGCACTTAAAGAGGATGTACCTGTATGTGCTTGTGCCCAGCCGTGCCATTCTGCCAACGTATATGTGCAGGAGGCGGTCCTTAAGTGGTTAAGTGTGTCCTAGGGAGTGATTGTAACTGTTAGGGGGGCGTGGCTTACTGTGACATGTCACTGATCGCTGCTCCCGATGAGAGGCAGCAGGAGATCAGTGATGTGTCATTAGGCAGAATGGGGAGATGCATTGTTTACACTGGCCTCTCCCCGTTCTGCAGCTCTGTGACCCTATCACGGGAAATTCAAAATGACGTAAATATACGTCACTTTGCCCAGGCCGTCCCATTCTGCCAACCTATATATCCGCGGGAACCGGTCTTTAAGTGGTTAATGGTGTCAGTGGGAACTTACCTGAGAGGCAGAAATTGCTCAGGGAACAGAATGCTCCTTTACAGAATCCTGTACGTTGGTCTGAGGCGCGCATGTGGGTCCAAACTCATTGTCCACCGGGACCTGACGATTTTTTTCCCAAGAGAAGCAGAAAGGCAAACTGTGCTACTTGTTTACTATGTAAACAAGGCTGATCGCCGTTCTCTGAGAAGGGAAGGTAGTGATCCTGTGTTTATGCTAAGCAGGAACACGGATCTCCTGTATTCTCACAGTAACAAGCAACTCCCCCACAGTTAGTAAGCACTCCCTAGGAACACATTTAACCCTTTGATCGCCCTTGATGTTGACCTCTTTCCTGCCAGTGTCATTAGTACAGTGACAGTGCACTGATCATTTTATTGGTGTCACTGGTTCCCCAAATGTCCAGCTATAAGTCACTGATTATCACCATTACAAGGAAAAAATAAAAAATAATTTCATAAAAATATCCCATAGTTTTGTAGAAGCGATAACTTTTGCACAAACCAATCAATATACACTTATTGGGACTTTTTTCTACCAAAAATTTGTAGCAAAAAAAATGGCCTAAATTTATGAAGAAACTTGGGGCTAGATTCAGCAATGAATTACGCCGCGTAAATTCAAAGCTGCGCCGGCGTATCTTCTGTCTGTATTGAAGAAAGCAAGACACGCCGACATTAGCCTAAGATCCGACTGGCGTAAGTCTCTTACACCGTCGTATCTTAGGGTGCATATTTACGCTGGCCGCTAGGTGGCGCTTCCGTCATTTTCGGCGTATAATATGCAAATGACCTAGATACGCCGATTCACAAATTTACGTACGCCCGGCGCTATTTTTTTACGTCGTTTACGTTAGTCTTTTTCGGCGTAAGGTTACTCCTGCTATTAGGAGGCGCACGCAATGTTAAGTATGGCCGTCGTTCCCGCGTCAACAAGTTTGCGTAAGTCGTTCGCGAATAGGGCTGGATGTAATTTACGTTCACGTCGAAACCAATGACGTCCTTGCGGCGTACTTTGGAGCAATGCACACTGGGAAATTCCACGGACAGCGCATGCGCCGTTTGGGAAAAACGTCAATCACGTCGGATCACCAAGAATTAACATAAAACACGCCCCCCTCATCCACATTTGAATTACGCACGCTTACGCCGGCCCCATTTACGCTACGCCGCCGTAACTTAGAAGGCAAGTGCTTTGTGAATACAGCATTTGCCTCTCTAACTTACGGCGGCGTAGCGTAAATACGCTGCGCCGCCGTAACAATGCGCGCCCCTACCTGAATCTAGCCCTTGATCTTTTCCATGTTTTATTGGATATGTTTTATAGCAGAAATTAAATTTTTTATTTTTATTTTTTCAAAATTGTCGCTTTTTAATTTTTTTGTTTATAGCGCAAAAAATAAAAACCGCAGAGGTGTTCAAATACCACCAAAAGAAAGCTCTACTTGACAAAGGAAACAAAGGACAATAATTGGGTACAGCGTCGCACAACCGCGCAATTGTCAGATAAAGTAACGCAGTACCGTGTCACAAAAAATGGCCTGGTCATGAAGGGGGTAAAATTGGCGCTGAAGTGGTTAAAGCAATTGCACTGCATGCAAAAAAACGATGATGCATACACATTTTACCTTCATTCAAGAACAAACAAAAAAAGTAGAATATTGCAGCTTACTCATTCTTAGATGTTGTGGCTGCATTTGTTTTCTTCTTTTAGATTAAGATCAGTTTCTGCAAGCACACCGATCTATCTGCTGATCCTGCTAGAAATTCTGTGTCCTTGAGCTTCGTTCACACTCGAGGGCTTTGTCGCTCGAAGCTCAGAAAATGCTATTTGTTTTCAGTAGCCCTTGTTCTTCCCGTCTGAGCGAGCTGTCGCATTTCGCCTGTCACTCGGAAAAGTACATGAGCCACTTTTCAGGCAGAATTGAGTATTGTTGTCCCACTGAGGGCACGTCGGTGTTAAAAACGTCTGAAAAGTGCGAAATGCTTGCTTACTACGTTGCCGCCACTTAACCAGCCGGTCGCTTGTCGCAGCACCTCCATACCGCAGGCTTTACCCAGTGGGAATATATCCCTGGCTCTTTGTTTTAATGCTACTTAAAGTGGATGTAAACCCAATTTTTTATTTATTTTTTTGCTGTCACAATGTACAGTATACGATTTCCTATCTGTGCCCAGTCTTGCCACACAGGGGCAGATTCACGTACAGCCGCGCAAAATTGTGCGGGCGTAACGTATCTGATTTACGTTACGCCTCCGCAACTTACACGGGCAAGTGCTGTATTCTCAAAGCACTTGCTCCGTAAGTTGCGGCGGCGTAGCGTAAATCACCCGGCAGAATTGAAATTAGCCGGGTAGGGGGCGTGTATCATTTAAATCAAGTGCGTCCCCGCGCCGAACGAACTGCGCATGCGCCGTCCGTAAAATTTCCCAGTGTGTATTGCTCCAAATGACGTCACAAGGACGTCATTGGTTTGGACGTGAACATAAATGACGTCCAGCCCCATTCACGGACGACTTGCGCAAACAACTTTTTAAAATTTCGACGCGGGAACTACGGCCATACTTAACATTGGCTGCGCCTCATATAGCAGGGGCAACTTTACGCCGGGAAAAGCCTAACGTAAACGTCGTAACTTTGCTGCGTCGGCCGCGCGTACGTTCGGGAATTCGCGTATCTAGCTAATTTGCATACTCAACGCGGAATTCGACGGAAGCGCCACCTAGCGGTCAAAAAAAAATGCAGTTAAGATCCGACGGCGTAAGAGAATTACTTACGCCTGTCGGATCTAATGGATATCTATGCTTAACTGATTCTAAGAATCAGGCGCATAGATACGACGGGTCGGATTCGGACTTACGACAGCGTACATGGCGCTGCGCCGTCGTAAGTCCTCTGAGAATCCGGGCCACAGAGTTAATCCAGCTCTGAGCAATCCTCTTTTATTGTTCAGGGAAATAAAACGGACTTACAGAGAAAAACCTTAGTCCGTTCCACCCCCTTGCTGTGAGTGACAGGTTATTTACATATCTCATGCACTAGCCTGGAGACGGGCATTATTTTTTAATTCCCACCCCCACTCCTTTTCTGAAGTCATGTGGTTACTTTTCTGGATTTTGACTGGCTGTTAGTGATCATGGCAGAATTTAGTTTAAGGAATACACAGGAAAAAATGCATGTTGACAAGGGGAGTGTAGAGGTGGGCGGGGAGTCTACTGACATCGCGACTCCACCCACAGAGCTCCAGACAACAGATCCACCCACAGAATCTGCAGTTTTTCAGTTCTTATAACAGACAGAGGGGAGACATTTGACAGGTGAGGATACATGCAGGAGGCATCTATATCCTTATAGATCAGCACTATGGCAGGAGTTTAGAAAGGATGAGAGCGGCTTTACATCCACTTTAATGCTTTAGTCTATAAGTGCTCAACCTGTGGCCCTCCAGCTGTTGCGGAACTACAAGTCCCATGATGCATTGCAAAGCTAACAGTTACAAGCACGACTCCCAAAGGCAGAGGCATTATGGGAATTGTAGTTCAGGAACAGCTGGAGGACCGCAGGTTGAGTACCTATGCTGTAATCCAGGGATATGGAATTGGCAGACCTCCAGCTGTTGCAGAACTACAAGTCCCATGAGACATAGCAAGACTCTGACAGCCACAAGCAAGACACCCAGAGGCATGATGGGACTTGTAGTTTTGCAACAGCTGGAGGTCCGCTAATTGCATATCCCTGCTGTAGTCCTACCGTGTCTTGTGCCAATTATGTGCATTGAGGTGGCATTCAGAATGAATGGCACCATAATGCATGTTGTGTGTGTTACCACAACCTGTAAGTGGTGATTTGCGTTGTGTGACATCTTCACTCTTCCCGTATTAATGATCTTTCCTGTTTTTTTCATCAGCTGCAGCCGTCTAAGGAAAGTACAAGAGATCCTCAGGAAAGCCAGTAAGACGGCTCCGGATGGCATCCTCTGTATACTCGGTGAGGGGCTTTTATTTCTTTGCTGTATTCCAACCAAAATGGTATTGTTCAGTCCAAAGGTCACAGTTTAATCCAGGGGGCTCCAAAACATGGGGGCCACAGCTTATATATTTTTACTGATCTTCATTGGCTGAAAAAAATAAAAAAAATTATAAATGGGGAAAAAACATATTTCAATGGACAGGTACTTTTTATTTAAATTAAAAAAAATGTTTTATATACTATATAGTCATTTATTATATGAGTTGAAACAACAACAAAAAATAAACCCTTAGGGCTCTTTCACACAGACTTGTCCGCTGATCCCCGCTGAGTAGGCGGGTGACAGGTCCGTCTCTGCTCACTGTGCGGAGATCTTCCTCTTAGGAGATCAGATGAAACCGGACCACCGATCTGATTCTCCAGACGGATGGAAAATAGGGTTTCCATCCGCCTGAATTTCACAGACAGGATGGGATCGGATATCAGCGGATGTCAGCGGACATGTCACTGCTGACATCCGCCACTCCATAGGGCTGAAAGGCGCGTCCGATCAGGTCCACCTAAAAAACTGACTGGCGGACCTGATCGGAAAGCCTGTGTGAAAGGGGCCTTACATTATAGTCCCCATTAAAGTCCTCCTTACATAAGAGTGACTCCCCCTTAAGTCCCCATCAGAGCGCCCCCCCCTTACATTACACTCGGTCTTATATTCCTCCTTACATCGGAGCCCCCCTTAAATCAGGGTCCCCATTAGAGCCCCCCTAAAATCAGGGTCCCTGTCACAGCTCCCCTCAGGGTTTCCATCGGGGTCCCCATCAGAGGTCCCCTCATGCATCAGGGTCCCCATCAGAGGTCCCCTCATGCATCGGGGTCCCCATCAGAAGTCCCCTCATGCATCGGGGTCCCCATCAGAGGTCCCCTCATGCATCGAGGTCCCCAGAGGTCCCCTCATGCATCGGGGGCCCCATCAGAGGTCCCCTCATGCATCGGAGTCCCCTCATGCATCGGGGTCCCCATCAGAGCTCCCCTCATGCATCGGGGTCCCCATCAGAGCTCCCCTCATGCATCGGGGTCCCCATCAGAGCTCCCCTCATGCATCGTGGTCCCCATCAGAGCTCCCCTCATGCATCGGGGTCCCCATCAGAGCTCCCCTCATGCATCAGGGTCCCCAACAGAGCTCCCCTAATGCATCAGGGTCCCCATCAGAGCTCCCCTCATGCATCGGGGTCCCCATCAGAGCTCCCCTCATGCATCGGGTTCCCCATCAGAGCTCCCCTCATGCATCGGGTTCCCCATCAGAGCTCCCCTCATGCATCGGGTTCCCCATCAGAGCTCCCCTCATGCATCGGGGTCCCCATCAGAGCTCCCCTCATGCATCGGGGTCCCCATCAGAGCTCCCCTCATGCATCGGGGTCCCCATCAGAGCTCCCCTCATGCATCGGGGTCCCCATCAGAGCTCCCCTCATGCATCGGGGTCCCCATCAGAGCTCCCCTAATGCATCGGGGTCCCCATCAGAGCTCCCCTCATGCATCGGGGTCCCCATCAGAGCTCCCCTCATGCATCGGGGTCCCCATCAGAGCTCCTCTCATGCATCGGGGTCCCCATCAGAGCTCCCCTCATACATCAGGGTTCCTCCTTACATCGGGGTCCCCATCAGAGACCCCCCCTTTAATGCAACCCATGACCCACCTACTGAATAGGAGTGCCCTGCAACCCCAGAAGGGGATGCATCACCTCTTCTAGCCTATCAAATTGAAAAGTGATCTTGAACATGGATTGCTCTTCAGAGAGCACTGATAGTGTAAACCCGGCCTTACAGTTTACTGTATAGTGAGCTCCATGGTCATTATTTATGTAGATCTGGCAGGTCCTCATTATTTTTTATTATAGATCTATTGAATGATTTCATGTCCTATGTAGACGGTTCTCTTGTCCCTCTCACCCATATGGTTGGGTCTCTGTCATCAGACTCCAGACAGAAGTACATTTAGGGAAAGGTTCTGGTAGTAGTGTAGAAATCCTGTGTTTGATGCGTTTGTATGTTTTCCAGGAATTGACAGCCGGTACAATGAAGGGTGCAGGGAGCTGGCCAACTATCTGCTCTTTGACTTGTACAGCCAGAGATATGCCGACTTTGAAAGGACCGGCTTCCCTGAAGAAGTCCTGGATGGTGAGTAACGTGTTGGTGGCTTGTCACACCTCAGCCTGCCTGTAGGACGGGGAAATCTGATTTATTTTATGTCTTTGTAGATGTCATCATCTTCATAAAGGCCGACAGTGTCCACCTGTACTGCAATCCTGTGAACTACACCTACCTGCTACCCTATGTGGGCTGCTGGCGGAACCTTCACTTCCACTGCATGACCGAGAATGAGGTACGTCACATCATAGAGCACATGTTACCCCAGCCCATGGAGGCAATTTATATGGGGGCAGTCCGTCCAAAACCAATTACCCTTGTGTCCCCCAACTTTGGTTATGTAGCTGCAGTCATCATCCCAGTATCTTTGTATTGATTTTTTTTTAACAGCCCTTTATGGTAAAAGCCATCCTAGAGGCTCAATTGCCACTGGATAACTTTAAAAAGTGTCAGGGGGAGGGGTCCCCCCTTCTGCTGCCCTCCGAAGCCTTTCTAGGCTCTTCCATCCCAGTGGGGAACCTGGGATTGCAACCGGCGGTTCCGCTGGCTGACCATAGAGCTGATCAGGGGCCAGAATGGCTAAGAAACCACCGGAAGCAACAAGTATTTCATCACTTTGGTTTCTCCGGTAGTAAACAAATCATTACCAGTTTGAAAAACTTGCTGCTTGCTGTTCACTGGCTGTGTTTGACAGCAGCGGGAGCCAATGGCATCGCTGCTGTCTCAACCAATGAGGAGGCTGAGACCCAGGAGAGCAGCTGCTCTTGTGCACATTGCTGCATGGGGACTGGACTCGGGGAAGTATTAGGGGGGCTGGGAGTGAAACTGCATACTGAAGGCTTTTTACGCACAAAGTTATCCCTCCACTGGCGTCCGCTCACCCAACAAACTAAATTCAAAATGCTAACAACTACCTACAAAGCCATTCACAACTCTGCCCCCAACTACATCACTGACCTAGGTGCAGATCCACAGAGAGAGTAGATACGCCGGCGTACTTTCAAATTTCCCGCGTCGTATCTTTAGTTTGACTCCTCAAACCAAGATACGACGGCATCTGGGTTCGATCTGACAGGCGTACGGCTTTGTACGCCTTCGGATCTTAGATGCAATACTTCGGCGTCCGCTGGGTGGAGTTTGCGTCGTTTTCCGCGTCGGGTATGCAAATTAGCTATTTCTGACGATCCACGAACGTACGCGCGGCCGTCGCATTCTCTTATGTCGTCTCTAGTCTGCTTTTTTGCGTGGTAAAAAAGGATTTTTGTACTCACCGTAAAATCCATTTCTCTGAGTTCATAGACGGACACAGCCTTCATTGACCTTAGGGTTATGCTTCTTCCTACCAGGAGATTTAGGCAGAATTCTACAGCACTTAAGGTGTTAAAAACTTTCCTTCATGCTGCTCCTCCCAGGGGGCGTGGCTCCCCCAGGCATAACCCACACCCTGCTTTAGCAGCCTCAGTTCGTAACAAGGAGTACAAACAAAGGAGGGGTGGGTGCTGTGTCCGTCTATGAACTCAGAGAAATGGATTTTACGGTGAGTACAAAAATCCTTTTTTCTCTTTCGTTCATAGACGGACACAGCCTTCATTGACCTTAGGGACGTCCCCAAGCAGTGTCAAAAAAATTCGAGGGGTGGGAAAAATAACACAGCAAAAACAGGTTACACCCCAAACAAAAACCGGAGTTACTCAACGGAGGAACTCCAACCTTAAACTGCCGCCTGTAACACCCTGCGGCCAATGGAGGCATCCGAAGATGCACTCACATCCACCATATAAAACTTTGAAAAAGCGTGGACCGACGACCAGGTCGCAGCCTTACACACCAGTAACACAGAGGCTTGGTGTCGGAAAGCCCAAGAGGCCCCGATCGCCCTGGTCGAATGCGCCATGACCCGAAAGGGGGGCGCCCGCCCTTCAGGGCATAGGCCTGAAGCACAATCCGTCGGATCCACCTGGAAATGGTGGCCGACGAAACTGCCAGGCCCTTACTGGGACCGGACACAGACACGAACAGCGAGTCCGACATCCGGAACGGAGCTGTCGCCGACAAGTAAACTCGAAGGGCCCGAACCACATCCAAAGAATGTAAAGTGGCCTCCTTCGGGTTCTTCGGCTGAGGACACAAGGATGGAAGAACAATGTCCACATCCAAGTGAAAAGCCGAAACGACCTTAGGGAGAAAAACGGCTGCGGCCGCAGCACCACCTCATCCTTACGGATGACCAAGCAGGGAGCCTTGCAAGACAAGGCCACCAGAACAGACAGACACCCGTCTGATCGAGGTAATTGCTACCAGAAATAAAATCACCTTTTGTGACAATAAAACAAAAAACCTCCCGAATGTCCTCAAAGGGAGCATCCCGAAGCACTGAAAGGACTAAATTCAAGTCCCATGGGGGTAATGGAGGGCGCACCGGAGGGGCCACCTGCCAGACCCCCTGACCCAACGCACGCACCCAGGAGTGCTATGCCAAGGGTCGCTGCAAGTAAAAAACAGCCAGAGCAGAAATCTGGCTCCTAACCGTACGTAAGGCGAGAGCCTGAACCACTCCCTGCTGCAAAGACAGCAGAATCCTGTACACAACGCATGTACGAGAGTGCCAGTTCATCTCCACACACACAGAGAAGTAGGCCTTCCATGTATGAGGAAAAAACCTACGTGAGGTAGACCTCCGTGCAGGCAGCACGGTAGAGACCACCGAGCCCAATAGGCCTCGGTCCTTAAGCCCCTGGCTCTCAACAGCCACGCCGCTAAGGCCGGTGGCTGTGAAACAGGGTGGAAGATTGGACCCTGTAACAGAAAATCAATTCCCAGGGGAAGACGCTAGGGGGCGTCTGCCAGCAGACGCACCTGGTCCGCGTACCAGAAGCGACGCGGCCAATCTGGGGCAGTCAGGACCGATAGAATCCCTACAGCTTCTACTCTGCGCAGCAGGCGAGGAAGAAGCTTCCGAGGAGGGAAGGTGTAAAGTAGGCGACAGCGACCCCAAGGAGCCACCAACGCGCCTGACGCGTCCGCCCACGGGTCCTTAAACCTGGCCACGAACCGTGGCACCTACCGATATAGAGACGGGACGCTAGAAGGTCCACGTCCGGAGTGCCCCACTTTCGGCACAGACCCCGAAACACCTGCGGGTGGAGAGACCACTCTCCTTGGCCCAGTGCAGTGCGACTTAGGTAGTCTGCTAGCCAATTCCGTATTCCCGGAATGTACCTGGCCGATAGAGCCGGAACGGACCCTTCGGCCCACCGAAAGGATGCGCGCGACCCCCGTCGCTGCAACAGAACTCTGTGTGCCTCCCTGATGATCAACCTACGCCACGGACGTGGTGTTATCGGACAGGATCCTGACCGGTCGGCCCTGTAGATCCAGGGACCACCTGGTAAGGCAAAGCTTGATTGCTCGGAGCTCCAGAACGTTGATCAGTAGGCAGGACTCCACCTGAGTCCAGTGCCCCTGGGCTGACTGGGTGCCCCAAGCGCCCCTCCCCAACCGGAGAGGCTGGCATCCGTCGTGACCACTGTCCAGTGGCCTGCAGAAAAATGACTTTCCGGCCCGAAGCACCGGAAACGCCAGCCACCATACCAGGGGAGACATGATCAGATGACTCAACTGAATCTGGTAATCCAGAGATGACGGAAGCTAGTCCCATCGTGACAGCAGTTCCCTCCGTAGTACCCTGGCGTGGAATTGGGCATACGGAACCGCCTCGAAAGAGGCTACCAACTGACCCAGAACCTTCCTGCAGAATCGCAGAGATGACCGCTTCTGGGTCGGCAACTGCTGCACAGCAGATAGCAGAGTCTGAAGTTTTTCCGCTAGGAGAAAAACACTCCCGCCCCGGAGGAATCCAGGACCAGTCTCGGGTATCCCTGAGAAGGAATCAACCCTGATTTCAGGACAATCCAGAAACCAGCCGAACACTCGGAGAGCCTGACACGTGATAGACACGGCTCCACCAATGCAGAGCTCGAAGAAGCTCGTAGGAGAATGTCGTCCAGACATCCCATGATAACAAACCCCCGCTGTCACAGCCGGGCCAGTATCGGTACGAGCACCTTGGCGAAAACCCGCCGAATGGGAAGGACACCATTGAAAATGGTCCCCCCCGACCGCAAAGCACAGAATCTCTGGTGGTTTGAGGATATGCAGGTACACGTTCATGACATCCAAGGATGCCAGAAAAACCTGACAAAACAAAACGAGGGACTTGAGGCCCAGGATCGACCGGGCCCCATCCTCCATGGGGACACAAACAGAATGGAGTAAAACCCCGAGACCGTTCCAACGAGGGAACTGGCACAATCACTCCCCTGACCAGAAGATCCTGGACAGCCCCTGACGGAGTCAACCGGCGAACCGGAGGAGGCCAGAAGCCGGAGGGAAAAAACCTGTTTGACAAGAGAGAAACTCAATCTTGTACCCCAAGGAAAACACTTCGCAATGCGAAGCCAGTCTCCCACCCGAGACACGGGTGGGAGCAGACCTTCAGGCGGAAGCAGGTATGTCCGCAGACTTGTTAGGCATGCGGTATCCGGTGCGCTGCTACCCCGCAGCGGGGATTCAAGCACCATGTAGACCTACCCCCACCGCACAGGGCGAGCGAAAAAACGCTCGGAGGTAGGCAAGGAGGGTCCTTGCACAGGGCGAGGTCCCTAGCCCTTCCCAAACCGTGGGAACAGCATGCGCTTACCACCTGTGGCATCCTCAATGATGCCAGTCAGGGAAGACCCAAAAGGACCGTTCACCCTTAACGGTGATCACCAAGGCCACCTTAGAGGTCCTTCTTCCAGCTCCTGCAGCAGGAGCTTCGCCCTTTAAGTCGGGGCCTGACCAGGGCCCCGGCCAGAGCCGGCCTCACCGCCGAACCCACCACCGTGAATAGGGAGCGGGCCACGGCCTCCACTCTCCTATCAGCGGGATCCTGAAATGCAGGAGCCCCTTCCACAGGCAATGTGGTGGCCTTGCGCAGTCTGGACACAGGGGGGTCCACTGGCGGAGGAGAGACCTACTTTTTTTTTTTTTTTTTTTTTTTAAAAAGCCCCCCTCAAGGGGGTAACGGGTTGCAAAGTTTTTTTGACAAACTTTTTGCGGTGCATCCCATTCCTTGTATAACATATAGTCCAAATAAGGAACACAAGGAAACACTTCAGCGATGCGTGGTAGTCTGCTGGTACTGACACGGAGGTGTCTCCGCCACATCCTCAATTTTTAGAGCCTCACGCACCGCAGAAACAAGAGCTCCAACAAATTCTTGCCAGCAACTGACTGCAGCAAAGTCATCCTCACTATCCATAAGGGTTAAAACCCGCAGCCTCTGACATAACAGAACCAGAAAAAAACAGCGATTCTGTGTCATCCCCAGAAGCAGGCTTCAGGGAGGGGGCGCTTTTTTACCCCCCATCCGGGCACTAGCTGCTTCAAACCTGGCAAGAAACCCAGGACAGCCAACATAACAGATGTGGCAGGGGGAGGGGCGGTAAGGGTTAACTCAGGCATAGCTTGAGTTCCATAGTGTCAGCGCTGAGTCACCCACCCTGCAAGGCAGGACAAAAAAACCCCACTGGTCACCTCCTTGCTGCTATTGCAGAGCATGGGGGGCCCCCGGTATTCACCACCCCACCCAGCTGCAGAGGGAGCTGAAAAACCTCAGGTGTGCTCTGATGTGCTGACTGTGATGTGTATTCACCTCATGGAAGATTCACAGCACTAAAACTGTAACAGCACTAAAACTGACCAGAGGCTGTGCCGAGTCATCTCAGGGAAGAATCACATCGTTACCAAGGAGATTTCCAAGACGGCCGCTGTCTGAGGTAAAAATTACCTCATAGAACACAGCAGCACTGACTGCTTTGTTACCTCAGAAAAGAATCACAGCGTTACCAAGGAGATTTCCAAGACGGCCGCTGTCTGAGGTAAAAATTACCTCATAGAACACAGCAGCACTGACTGCTTTGTCTGTTACCTCAGAAAAGAATCACAGCGTTACCAAGGAGATTTCCAAGACGGCCGCTGTCTGAGGTAAAAATTACCTCATAGAACACAGCAGCCCTGACTGCTTTGTCTGTTACCTCAGAAAAGAATCACAGCGTTACCAAGGAGATTTCCAAGACGGCCGCTGTCTGAGGTAAAAATTACCTCATAGAACACAGCAGCACACAGCAGCACCCCCCAGAGTAACAACACAGTCCCCCTAACAACACACGGGCCCCGGTGGTAACAAAGAAAACCCAGGAGGCCCCCCTTCACAGCCACTACCCAGTCAGGGGAAGGAGGGAGAGGAAGGGGAGAGAGGAAAGCAGGGCGGACCCTCAGTCGACCTCCCCAGGGAAACCACCAGCCAGACCACTTACCTGAGTAAGGGGCCACTACTTACCTGTCCTGCGACTACCCGGCTGGAGGTATCCCAGACAGAACCAACGTCCGTAAACGGCATGGCTGTCGGCCAGACACACTGTGACAAAGCCATAGAGACCGGTCATATGTGTGCCCTAGAACCAAAGTTCCCCGGCCGCCCCTGGAGCAATGGGGCCTGTCGTGGACGTCCCAAAGCTGAGCTGAGGGCCGGCACACGCTCGAAGGCCGAACATGGGGGGACTACAAGAGTCGAGGACCCAGCCTGTCACCCAGTCGGCTGTTGATAGAAGAATCGCAGGATTCAAAAATGCAGGAACAAAATAATAAAAAAAGCGAGAAAAATCGCCAGAAAAAACCTCCAGAGTCCAGGAACTCCAGAGAGAGCCTTGACCTCCTGTCGTTAGGCAGAAAACAAACTGAGGCTGCTAAAGCAGGGTGTGGTTTATGCCTGGGGGAGCCACGCCCCCTGGGAGGAGCGGCATGAAGGAAAGTTTTTAACACCTTAAGTGCTGTAGAATTCTGCCTAAATCTCCTGGTAGGAAGAAGCATAACCCTAAGGTCAATGAAGGCTGTGTCCGTCTATGAACGAAAGAGAAAGTTAGATTTGCCATGTCAAGTATGGCCATCGTTCCCGCGTCGAAATTTGAATTTTTTTTTTTTGCGCAAGTCGTCCGTGAATAGGGATGGACGTAATTCACGTCTAAGTTAAAAAAAATGACGTCCTAGCGACGTCATTTAGCGCAATGCACGGCGGGAAATTTAGGGACAGCGCATGCGCAGTTCATTTGGCGCGGGGACGCGCTTCATTTAAATGAAACACGCCCCCTAATTGCCGACTTGAATTACGCACCGTTACGCCGCCAGAGATAGACTACGCCGCAGTTACTTACGGTGCGAAATCTTTGTCGATTCGAAGATAACACAAGTAAGTTACGGCGGCGTAGCCTATCTCTGATACGCTGCGCCGGGGCAGATCTTTGTGGATCTGCCCCCTAGTCTCTAAATACCAACCTAATCGTTCTCTTCCTTCTTCTCAAGACCTCCTGCTCTCTAGTTCTCTCATCACCTCCTCCCATACTTGTCTCCAGGACTTTTCCAGAGCCTCTCCCAGCCTATGGAACTCGTTATCCCAATCTGTCCGATTTTTTTTTTCTTTTCTTATCTCCTACTCTAGTAGCTTTTAGATGATCCCTGAAAACCCTTCTAATCAGAGAAGCCTATCCTTCCCACACCTAACAACTGTATTTTCATTTTCTCCATCTGACCATCAGTTATTACCTTTTGTTTTACTTGATTGACCCTCCCTTCTAGACTGTAAGCTCCAAGAGTAGGTCCCGCTGATCCCTCCTGTATTGATTTGTATTGTAACTGTACTGTCTGCTCTCATGTTGTAAAGCGCTGCGCAAACTGTATATAAATCCTGTATTATAATAATAGAACCACTTTAAGCCCTGATGGGCCTGCAGGTATGACACTGAGGCCCCTTGACTGCACAGGGTATTTTATAACAAAGGGGAGCCTTTAACACTTAAAGTGGAGGTCCGCCCACCGCTGCGAAAATTAAAAGTCAGCAGCTGCACGTATTTCAGCTACTGACTTTTAATAATTGGACACTTACCTGTCCTGGAGTCCAGCGATGTCGGGGATGTTTCCATCAGCTATTGGGTGCTGGCGCCTCCTTTGCGAGTAAGGGGACCCTGCTGTGTAGCCTTTCGGCTTCATACCGGGAACCATACTGCGCATGCGTGATGCTCCGCTCTTCTCTCCTACTGGGCCGGGGGAGCCCCAGCGGTGACGTCAATACGCGCGGCTGAGGCTCCCGGAAGTGGGGAAAGCATACCTGTGAAAAACAGGTATACTGTCCCCCCCACCCCCCCGAAAGGTGACAAATGGGGGGGGGGTACAATGAGCAGAAGTTCCACTTTTGGGTGGAACTCCG
Source organism: Rana temporaria (assembly GCF_905171775.1). NCBI lineage: Eukaryota > Metazoa > Chordata > Amphibia > Anura > Ranidae > Rana > Rana temporaria. The sequence goes on along the minus strand of NC_053489.1, from coordinate 657,066,403 downwards.
CTTTAAGGTCTCTAACCCCCTCTCCCCACCCTTCTCAATCCAATCCCCAGGCTTTGGTTGGACAGTGTAAGGAGAAGCAGCAGACTGATGAGCTCATCTCCTCCTATCACATGTCCCTTGTTAGCGCAGAGCGCATTGCAGCACAACTAATTAGCTCCTAGTGCTGCTTCTCCCACAGTTTAAGCTCTGCTGTACTTACACTGCAAGAGGCTGATGCCAGGACATATTTAGGTAATTAACCACTTGAGGACCCCTTCACGCCGATATACGTCAGCAGAAGGGCTCGGCTGGGCACAGGTACGTCGCCTTTAAGAGCCCAGCCGTGGGTCGCGCGCCGCCGGGGCGCTCGCAACCTAGTCCTGAGCTCCGTGACCGCGGGACCCGATCGCCGCCGGTGTCCCGCGAGCGGGTCACAGGAGCTGAAGAATGGGGAGAGGTGAGAGTAAACAAACCTTCCCCGTTCTTCTCTGTGGCTTGTCACTGACCGTCTGTTCCCTGTCCTAGGGAACGACGATCAGTGACGTCACACGTCCAGCCACGCCCCCTACAGTAAAAAAAACACAATAGGACACACTTAACCCCTTTAGCGCCCCCTACAGGTTAACGCCTTCACTGCCTCTGTAATTTTCACATTAATCAGTGCATTGTTGTAGCACATTTCGCTGTGAAAATGACAATGGTCCCAAAAATTTGTCAAAAGTCTCCCATGTGTCCACCATAATGTCGCAGTCACAAAAAAAAATCGCTAATCGCTGCCATTATTGGTAAAAAAAAAAATATTAATAAAAATACCATAAAACTATCTCCTATTTTGTAGATGCTATAACTTTTGCGCAAACCAATCAATAAACACTTATTGCGATATATTTTTATTTTTTTAACCAAAAATATGTAGAAGAATACGTATCGGCCTAAACTGAGGGAAAAATATTTTTTTTTATATTTTTTTGGGGGATATTTATTATAGTAAAAAATATTGCATTTTTTTTTTAAATTGTCGCTCTATTTTTGTTTATAGCGCAAAAAAATAAAAACCACAGAGGTGATCAAATACCACCAAAAGAAAGCTCTATTTGTGGGGAAAAAAGGACGCCAAGTTTGTTTGGGAGCCACGTTGCACGACCGCGCAATTGTCAGTTAAAGCGACGCAGTGCCGAATCACAAAAAGGGGCCTGGTCCTTTAGCTGCATAATGGTCCGGGTCTTAAGTGGTTAAATGGCTTCTGTTAAAAAAAAATCGATCTATTTGATGATGTATTATTAAATACGGATCTACATTCTCTTCTATATGTCTGGAGTTGATCTGTAAGCATTTTGTCTCTTTTCCTCTGTAGTATGAAGATGAAGAAGCTGCTGAAGAATTTAAGATTGCGAGTTTTGTGAACATGGTGCGAGATGGCAGCCGCATTGGCATTCCATACAGCGCCCAAGGTAATCATTGTTCTTTTGTGCTTATATCCAAATCGCTTGTGTGTGTGTGTGTGTGTGTGTGTGTATTTATACACACATAGTATAGATAACACATGAGGTGCTAATGGGGTGTGACCACCGTTAAACAGGAAGCTGAACCAAGATTTGACCACCCCCCTAGCTGCCCATACCAATGGTCACCATCTAGCTAGCCAGGGCTGTTCACATAATTTGTTTTGTGGCCGCAGCATTTTTAAATCTAGGTACAGTAGAAAAATACAAGGGGGGCGCCACTAAGTGCAGTATTGAAACAACTTTATTTTCCTTTGATAAGGCAGCCAAATATGCACTCAAACAATTCCACATTAAAGCGGGAGTTCACCCATAAAACTATTTTTACCCTTAGATTCATGCTCATTTTGTCTAGGGGAATCGGCTAGTTGTTTTAAAATCTGAGCTGTACTTACCGTTTTAGAGAGCGATCTTCTCCGCCGCTTCCGGGTATGGGTCTTCGGGACTGGGCGTTCCTTCTTGATTGACAGTCTTCCGAGAGGCTTCCGACAGTCGCATCCATCGCGTCACGAGTAGCCGAAGGAAGCCGAACTTCGGTGCGGCTCTATACTGCGCCTGCGCACCGACGTTCGGCTTCTGTCAGAAAATCGTGACGCGATGGATGCGACCGTCGGAAGCCTCTCGGAAGACTGTCAATCAAAATAGGAACGCCCAGTCCCGCAGCCCATACCCGGAAGCGGCGGAGAAGATGCATCTCGAAAACGGTAAGTACAGCTTCTATTAAAAAAAAAACAACCCGATTCCCCTAGACAAAATGAGCCTCAATCTAAGGGTAAAAAGTTGTAAGTCCGGGTGAACCCCCGCTTTAAGAGCCCTTGTCAATAAGGTTGTATCCTAGGTATGTGAGTGCACATTTGGCTGCCTTTTTTAGTTCTTAGGCTTCATTTCCATGGACGTTTTTACAGCCACTTTTCTGAGCGTTTTTTGCAGCTTAGTCTATGGCCTCATGCCCACCACCATGACGTTTTTGAGCTGTAGCTCCAGCTCAAAAAAAATAAAAAAACAAAATAAACATGGACAGGCGTTTTTAAGCTGCAAAAAATTCTAAAGAAAGTAGCTGTAAAAACGTCCATGGAAATTAAGCCTTAAAGTGGATGTAAACCCAAAACATTTTTTTTTTTTTTTTTTTTATGTCACAATGTAGAGTATAAGATTCCCTATCATCTGTGCCCAGTCTTGCCACACAGAGTTAATCCAGCGCTGAGCAATCCTCTTTTAATGTTCAGTGAAAATTTACCACTTCCAGACCTGCGCACGACGATGTACGTCCATTTTTTAAAGATTGATATCTCGGTAACGGCAGCAGCTGCTGCCACAACCGAGGTATCAATCTTTAGTGTGCGCGGTCTGGTAAACGATAACGGCGGTCTCCGCGGCGCATTCGCCGCGAGATCGCCGTTATCGGTGGCGGGAGAGGCCCCCCCTCTCCCGCGACCTCCGCCGCTTACCGGAGCCGTCGGGACCGTTCGGCTGGTGACTGGGGACGAGACTGAAGGAAAAATCTCCTTCGCCCGTCCCCATAGCTCTGCTGGGCAGAAGTGACGTCAAAACGTCAGTCCCGCCCAGCCTCTTAAAGAAACAATTTTATTTTTTTGTCATTTGAAAAAATGACATTTCCAAATTATTATATATTTTTTTGCATTTAAGCCTAAATATGAGATCTGAGGTCTTTTTTACCCCAGATCTCATATTTAAGAGGACCTGTCATGCTTTTTTCTATTACAAGGGATGTTTACATTCCTTGTAATAGGAATAAAAGTGATCAATTTTTTTTTTTTTTTCAGTGTAAAACGTAATAAAATAAATAAGAAAACAAAAAAAAAATTTTTTTAAAGCGCCCCGTCCCGACGAGCTCGCGCGCAGAAGCGAACGCATACGCGAGTAGCGCCCGCATATGAAAACAGTGTTCAAATCACACACATGAGGTATCGCCGCGATCGTTAGAGCGAGAGTAATAATTCAAGCCCTAGACCTCCTCTGTAGCTCAAAAAATGCAATCTCTAGAATTTTTTAAACATCGCCTATCGAGATTTTTAAGGGTAAAAGTTTGACGCCATGCCACGAGCGGGCGCAATTTTTAAGCGTGACATGTTGGGTATCATTTTACTCGGCGTAACATTATCTTTCACAATATATAAAAAAATTGGGCCAAATTTATTGTTGTCTTATTTTTGAATTAAAAAAAGTGATTTTTTTTCCAAAAAAAGTGCGCTTGTAAGACCGCTGCGCAAATACGGTGTGACAAAAAGTATTGCAATGACCACTATTTTATTCTCTAGGGTGTTAGAAAAAAATATATATATAATGTTTGGGGGTTTTAAGTAATTTTCTAGCAGAAAAAACTGTTTTAGTCTTGCAAACACCAAATCTGAAAAACACCTAAGGTCTGGAAGTGGTTAACAGAATTCCAGATAAAAACTTGCCAAATTATAAAGTCCGTTTCTCTGTTCTTGCTTTGTGTTACAGGTTATTTACATATCCTGGTAATATAAAATTAACTTTGGATCACCTCATATTATGATAAACATAACATAACATATGATAAACATGTCCAAGCTCTAGATATGTAAATAACCTGTAACACAAAGCAAGAACAGAGAAACGGACTTTATAATTTGGCAAGTTTTTATCTGGAATTCTGTTAATTTTCACTGAACATTAAACGAGGATTGCTCAGCGCTGGATTAACTCTTTGTGGAAAGACTGGGCACAGATGATAGGGAATCTTATACTCTAAATTGTGACATCAAAAACAAAACATTTTTTTTTGGGTTTACATCCACTTTAATGTTGTTTTAATACTGTGCATAGTGGCACCCCCTTGTGTTTTTCTACTGTTATTGCGGAGATCCGTCTCTGTGAAGCTGCCTATCTTGTGCTGTGTTTAGTTCCGTTGTAGATTTAACCTGTTATTAAGTCGGCGTGAGTGCTTTGTGAATCCGTTCCAATATATGTAAAGCGCTGCGTAAATTGATGGTGCTATACGAGTACCATAATAATAATTCCTGCGGCAGGAAATATACCCCCTGTTGGTTTTGATGGGTGCCACCGCCCAATGATCACAACCCATTGAAATGAATGGGCCCACTCTGCGGGCGCACGATCAGTCTATGGTCAGCTTTACAAATCCTAATGCAATGTTTTGTTACACAGGTCACCTGCAGATGTTCGACATGTTCATTGTTGAAAAATGGCCGATCGTTCAGGCGTTTGCCTTGGAGGGTATTGGAGGCGGGAGTTTCTTCACTATGAAGCACGAGGTTAGTCCTCTTTTATTATTCATTATAATAAGCGGTGTGCGCGGCGGTGCAGTCAGCTGGTGCTCGTGTTCTATATACCCCCCCCCCCCCCATGTTTATTTGTTCCTGTGTCCTATGGAAATGCTAGGAGGGCGGGGGCAACATGAACACTTTTGGACAGATTATTGCTGTCCCCAGCCTCCTGCTCCGTAGGGATGTTGCGGTACAGTGCATCCGGAAAGTATTCACAGCGCTTCACTTTTTCCACATTTTGTTATGTTACAGCCTTATTCCAAAATGGATTCAATTCATTATTGTCCTCAAAATTCTACAAACGATCCCCCATAATGACAACGTGAAAGAAGTTTGTTTGAAATCTTTGCGAATTTAATAGAAATGTTAAAACTAAAAAAAAAATCCCATGTACAGAAGTATTCAGAGCCTTTGCACAATACGTTGGTGAAGCTCCTTTGGCACCAATTACAGCCCCGAGTCTTTCTGAGTATGAGGATACAAACTCGGCACATCTATTTTTGGGCAGTTTCTCCCATTTCTTCTTTGCAGGACCTCGCAAGCTCCATCAGGTTGGATGGGGAGCGTCGGTGCACAGCCATTTTCATATCTCTCCAGAGATATTCAATCGGGTTCAAGTCTGGGCTCTGGCTGGGCCACTCAAGGACATTCACAGAGTTGTCCAATAGCCACTCCTTTGTTATCTTGGCTGTGTGCTTAGGGTCATTGTCCTGTTGGAAGATGTACCTTTACCCCAGTCTGAGGTCCAGAGCGCCCTGGAGGAGGTTTTTATCAAGGATGTCTCTGTACATTGCTGCATTCATCATTCCCTCGATCCTGACTAGTCTCCCAGTTCCTGCCGCTGAAAAACATCCCCACAGCATGATGATGCCACCACCATGCTTCACAGTTGGGATGCTATTGGCCAGGTGATGAGTGGTGCCAGGTTTCCTCCAGACATGACACTTGTCATTCAGGCCAAAGAGTTCAATCTTTGTTTCCTAAGACCAGAGAATTTTGTTTCTCATGGTCTGAGAGTCCTTCAGGTGCCTTTTGGCAAACTCCAGGCTGACTGTCGTGTGCCTTTTACTGAGGAGTGGCTTCCGTCTGGCCACTCCCCCATACAGGCCTGATTGGTGGAGTGCTGCAGAGATGGTTGTTCTTCTTGAAGGTTCTCCTCTCTCCACAGAGAAACACTGGAGCTCTGTCAGAGTGACCATCGGGTTCTTGGTCACCTCCCTGACTGAGGCCCTTCTCCCCTGATTGCTCAGTTTGGTTGGATGGCCCGCTCTAGGAGGAGTCCTGGAGGTTCCAAACTTCTAACATTTAAGGATGATGGAGGTCACTGTCCTCATTGGGACCTTCAATGCTGCAGAAATGTTTCTGTACCCTTCCCCAGATCTGTGCCTCCATACAATCCTGTCTGGGAGGTCTACAGACAATTCCTTGGACTGCATGGCTTGGTTTGTGCTCTGACATGCACTGTAATCTGTGGGACCTTCTATAGACTGGTGTGTGCCTTTCCACAATCACGTCCAATCAGCTGAATTTACCACAGGTGGACTCCAATCAAGTTGTAGAAACATCTCAAGGATGATCAGTGGAAACCGGAGGCACCTGAGCTCAATTATGAGTGTCATGGCAAAGGCTGTGAATACTTATGTACATGGGATTTCTTTTTAGATTATTATTATTATTATTATCTTTGCAAAGATTTCAAACAAACTTCTTTCACGTTGTCATTATGGGGAATTGTTTGTAGAATTTTGAGGAAAATAATGAATTTATTCAGTTTTGGAATAAGGCCGTAACATAACATAAAATGTGGAAAAAGTGTAGCACTGTGAATACTTTCTGGATGCAATGTATGTTATTCGCCACCCGGGGATGGACGCATGAAGCGCATTTCCTGATGGGAGAGAGAAGGCTGGGAACGTCCAATCCTGCAGAGTTTATGATGTGTAGTTGGTGTCATGTAATGATGATCATCTGTCATGTATCTTACAGCTGATGGATGTGAGCGAGTCTCTGTGGAAGATCTACAGCGTCATGGATCCTTCGTCTCTAGACGCTCTGCTGTCCGAGGTAAATCTACACATACGAAAAAGTAAAAAATCGCACTCATCTCTGCAAATCATGCACATTTCGTCATATTTTATTCTGGGTCCACACTGGTGCAAACAGACATCGCATGTGATTCGCATTGCTGTGCCGATCATACGATGCAAATTCAGCCATACAAACTGTGTGGCTAAAATCGCATCGCACCAAAATGTTGCAGGATCCTGTTTTTTTTTTGGGGGGGGGGGGGTCCGCACTGGAATCGGATTGCATGGGTGTGCACTGCGATCTGTCAACCGATCTGGGGGTGTCATTAACTTTTTGACACCTGCAGCAGTTTGCAGAGAGCAGTGCGAGTGACATGCAATGCGGGAACCCACACAAGAATCGCACTGGTACCTGTGTTGCATATGTGTGAACTCAGCCTCCGGGTCAGTTGACAGCACGAATCTCACGGGAACACGCATTCCTGTGCAGTGGGTTTTCAGCCTATTCAATTAAAAGGGCTGAAAGTGCACCACATTGTACCAAAAGTAGTGCATGCCCCCCCAATCACCCATCCAAACCCAGAAATGCAGCTACTCGGGGCTATATACTTGTAATGGCAAAAAGTAAATGGCGTGCAGGCGGTACCGCTGACAAGTTTGATCCATTCAAGTGAATGCATCTGCACAGTAACTGTGTTGCTACAGCGTGCAATGCAAGCAGTTGCGGCGCAGCGGGTCTGCATTTTCAGGCCGTGAAGAGGCAACAACTTGCCTGCATGCCACCGGTCAAAAGCCACCTTTAAAAGCAATCCACTTCAGATCACTTTTCAGAGGGGGCTGTAGTGTTGGCCACATATGTGAACAAGCCCTTAAAGGGGTTGTAAAGGTTCGTCTTTTATTTTCTAAATAGGTTCCTTTAAGCTAGTGCATTGTTGGTTCACTCACCTTTTCCTTCCATTTCCCTTCTAAATGTTTTTTTTCTTTGTTTGAATTTCTCACTTCCTGTTTCTCCTCAGTAAGCTTTCCACCATCATCCGAGCAGTGGAAAGTCATTCAGAACAGCTTACTGAGGAGGAACAGGAAGTGAGAAATTCAGACAAAGAAAAAAAACATTTAGAAGGGAAATTGAAGGAAAAGGTAAGTGAACCAACAATGCACGAGCTTAAAGTAACCTATTTAGAAAATAAAAGACGAACCTTTACAACCCCTTTAACACAATTGGCCAGATTCAGAGAGAGATACGTCGGCGTATCAGTAGATACGCCGACGTAACTCTGAATCTGCGCCGTCGTAAATTTAAGCGTATTCTGGAAACCAGATACGCTTAAATTAGGCTAAGATACAAGCGGCGTAAGTCTCCTACGCTGTCGTATCTTAGGGTGCAATATTTAGGCTGGCCGCTAGGTGGCGCTTCCGTTGAGTTCGGCGCAGAATATGTAAATGCCTAGATACGCCGATTCACAAACGTACGTGCGCCCGTCGCAGTAAAGATACGCCTTTTACGTAAGGCATTTTCCGGCGTGAAGTTATTCCAACAAATAGCTGGCCTAGTCAATGTTAAGTATGGCCGTCATTCCCGTGTCGAAATTTGAAATTTTTACGTCATTTGCGTAAGTCGTCCGTGAATGGGGCTGGACGTAATTTACGTTCACGTCGAAACTAATACGTCCTTGCGGCGTACTTTGGAGCAATGCACACTGGCATATGTACATGGACGGCGCATGTGCCGTTCGTAAAAAACATCAATCACGTCGGGTCACCAAACATTAACATAAAACACGCCCCCCCATCCTCATTTGAATTAGGCGCGCTTACGCCGGCCCCACTTACGCTACGCCGCCGTAAGTTAGGAGGCTTTGTGAATACAGCACTTGCCTCTCTGATTTAAGGCGGCGTAGCGTAAATACGATACGCTACGCCGCCTTAAAGATACGCGCCCTACCTGAATCTAGCTATATGTTAGTGAGTTGGGGCAGTGTTTCTCAAATCCAGTCCTCAAGGTGCCCCAACAGGTCATGTTTTCTTTCAGATTTTCCATTATTTTGCCTAGTAATTACCACAGTCGTTTTATCTGAGGGAAATCCTGAAAAGATGATCTGCTGGGGGAACCTTGAGGACCAGAGTTGAGAAACCCTGAGTTAGGGCACCGCATTTATGTACAGCGCTTTGAAAAAAAGTATTCATACCCCTTGAAACTTTCCACATTTTGTCACGTTACAATCAAAAATGTAAATGTATTTTATTGGGATTTGATGTGATAGACCAACACAAAGTGGCACATAATTGTGAAATGGAAGGAAACTGATAAATGGTTTTCATTTTTTTTTTTTTTTTACAAATATGTGAAAAGTGTGGGGGGTACATTTGTATGGCGCCCCCCGGAGTCAATACTTTGTAGAACCCCCTTTCTCTGCAATTACAGTGCAAGTCTTTTTGGGGATGTCTCTACCATCTTTGCACAGCTAGAGAGGGACATTTTTACTTATTAATCTCTGTAAAATAATATCTCAAGCTCTGTCAGATTGGATGGAGAGCATCTGTGAACAGCAATTTTCAAGTCTTCAAACTATGGCCCTCCAGTTGTTCAGGAACTACAATTCCCATCATGCCTAGTCATGTCTGTGAATGTCAGTGTGTTACATTGCCTCATGGGATGTGTAGTTCTACAACAGCTGGAGGGCTGTAGTTTGAGGATCCCTGATGTAAACCATTCCATTGTACCTCTGGCTGTATGTTTAGGGTCGTTTTCCTGTGGAAGGTGAACCTACACTCCAGGCTCAAGTCTTTTGCAGACTCTAACAGGTTTTCTTCTAAGATTGCCCTGTATTTGGCTCCATCCATCTTCCCATCAACTCTGAGCAGCTTCCCTCTCCCTGCTGAAAAAAGCAGCCCCACAACATGATGCTGCCACCACCATGTTTCACGGTGGGGATGGTGTGTTCAGGGTGATGTGCAGTGTTAGTTTTCCTCCACACATAGCGTTTTGCTTTTAGGCCAACAAGTAAAATTTTGGTCTCATCTGATCAGAGCACCTTCTTCCACATGTTTGCTGTGTCCCCCACATGGCTTCTCACAAACTGCAAATGGGACTTCTTATGGTTTTCTTTCAACAATGTCTTTTTTCTTGCCACTCTTCCATAAAGGCCAGATTTGTGAAATGCACGACTAATAGTTGTCCTGTGGACAGATTCTTCCACCTGAGCTGTGGATCTCTGCAGCTCCTCCAGAGTTACCATGGGCCTCTTGGCTGCTTCTCTGATGAATGCTCTCCTTGCCCGGCTGGTCAGTTTAGGTGGACGGCCATGTCTTGGTAGGTTTGCAGTTGTGCCAATACTCTCTCCATTTTCGGATGATGGATTGAACAGAGCTCTGTGAGATGTTCAAAGCTTGGGATATTATTTTATAACCTAACCCTGCTTTATACTTCTCCACAACTTCATCCCTGACCCGTCTGGTGTGTTCATTGGCCTTCATGATGCTGTTTGTTCACTAAGGTTCTCTAATAAACCTCTGAGGGCTTCACAGAACAGCTGTATTCATACTGAGATTACATTACACACAGGTGGACTCTATTTACTAATTGGGTGACTTCCGAGGGCAATTGGTTCCACTAGATTTTAGTATCGGGGTATCGGAGTAAAGGGGGCTGAATACAAATGCACACCACACTTTTCACGTTAACCATTTTATCATTTTCCTTCCACTTCACAATTATTTGCCACTTTGTGTTGGTCTATCACATAAAATCCCAATAAAATACATTCAAGTTTTTGGTTGTAACATGACAACATGTGGAACATTTCAGGGGTATGAATACTTTTTCAAGGCACTGTAAATGGGCCCTTGAGGCACACTGCGAAATCGTATTTATCTGTGATTTTGATATACAAACAAAACAACCCTTCCATCATGGCTGTCTCCTCTCCGGGTTGTTGTTGCTGTCTGGCCCCTGTGGGATAGGACTGGGTGGCGGATGATGTTTTGTCTGACGGCGGTGGGGGAGGGGATGAGATTATTTACCTCTCTGGAGATGATGGCGCACACTTTGCCCTATAACACGGCTTCTAACCTGCATCGTCCTGTAGATCTCCTTGTGGGGTTCATTTTGATCTTCCAGACAAAGACGTTCATTTCTACAATTAGTATGATTGCTGACGTGTCCTTCTGCAAACATTGATCCCCGGGGGATCGTTGTATTCTTCTGGGATTTTTGAAATGCAATTAACCCTTCCATTGCCGGCGCAGTCTTTTCTGGTTACTGTGCGGTTTTGCTGTCTGCATTGCAGTGGTCCCATTCTGTGTGATAGAAGACATGCAGAGCGTGTGATTGAAGAAGACACAGAGGAGGACTGGGTTTTATTGGGTCATGTATGGTTCTTTAGCCATTATAGTCTTTTTTTGTTTGTCAGTAAAAATTAGTGTAAATCAAAACAATTTTTTTTATTTGTTCTCTTTTTGGTCTGTTAACCACTTCCCATCCGGGGCAATTCGCTCCCACATGTACAAATCTTTATTTTTATTTTTTTTTTGCTAGAAAATTACTTAGAACCCCGAAAAACTAATCTATATATATATATATATATATATATATATATATATATACACATATATACACACACATATATACACACACATATATACATATACATTTTTTTCTTGCAGAGACCCTATAGAATAATATGGTGGGTGTTGCAATTTATTTATAATTTTTTTGGTCAGTATTTGCACAGCGTTTTTATCAAATGCAGTTTAATATATATATAAAAAAAAACAAAAAAAACACTAAAGTTGGCCCAATTTTATTTGTATAATGTGAAAGATGATTTTCCGTTTGAGTAAATAGATACCCAGCATGTCACGCTTTAAATTTGCTTCTGCCCGAGGAATGGTGGCCAACTACGATACTTAAAACTCTCCCTAGGCAACCCTTTAACGCCTTTTACAGGTTACCAGTTTAGAGCTGCACAGGAGATCTTGTAATAGAATTATTGCTCTCGCTCGGACGTTCGTAACAATACCTCACATGTGTGGTGATCACCGTTTTACATATATGTGCAGGAGTAATGCATGCATAAGCACAGTGGGACTGGCGCTTTGAATTTTTTTTTTCTTTTTTTTTCTTTTTTTTTTTTTACATTTTATTTACTAACTTTATTACTATCACAAGGGATGAACATCCCTTGTGACAGCAAGTGTCATGACAAGTCCTCTTTATGGAGAGATTTGGGGTCTATTAGACCACAGTTTCCTGCGCGGGCCCCCGCGGTGGGGCATAGTTTCCTGTGTGGGGCCCCACAGTGGGGCGTAGTTTTCTGCGTGGGCCCCTGTGGTGGGGCATAGTTTCCTGCGCGGGCCCCCACAAATAGAGCTGTCTTTTTTGGTGGTATTTGATCACCTCTGCGTTTTTTATCTTTTGCGCTATAAACAAAAGAGCGACAATTTTGAAAAAAAAACACAATATTTTTTACCTTTTTTGCTTTAATAAATATTTCAAATATAAAAATCAAAAAACCGACCTCTTCTGCGGGGCGGAGAGCAGAGGCGGGCCTCTCCTTCTGCGGGGCGGAGAGCAGAGGCGGGCCTCTCCTTCTGCGGGGCGGAGAGCAGAGGCGGGCCTCTCCTTCTGCGGGGCGGAGAGCCAGCCGAGGCGGGCCTCTCCTTCTGCGGGGCGGAGAGCCAGCCGAGGCGGGCCTCTCCTTCTGCGGGGCGGAGAGCCAGCCGAGGCGGGCCTCTCCTTCTGCGGGGCGGAGAGCCAGCCGAGGCGGGCCTCTCCTTCTGCGGGGCGGAGAGCCAGCCGAGGCGGGCCTCTCCTTCTGCGGGGCGGAGAGAGAGCAGGGGCGGGCCTCTCCTGCTGCGGGGCGGAGAGAGAGCAGAGGCGGGCCTCTCCTGCCTGGGGGGCGGAGAGAGCAGAGGTGAAGCCATCTTGCATTACCTGCTTATTTTTGAGTCGCCATCTGGTGTGTGATCGGTTACTATTTTTCTGCTACCACTCCATAGATAAAATGCATTGTCATTGAGCATTTCCATTAGAACAGAAATTGTGTTTATAGCCAAAGTAAAAAAACAAACAAATGCGGCCACCACATGGAAAGAGTGATAAGCTGCATTGTATTACATTTCTCTTATTGGGTTTGGATACATTTGAAAGTCTTTCATTTTATGCACTTTTTTTCCTGTGATTTTATCACCTAAAGTGGTATTCGTGTCAAAGGATTGGCTTGTATTTTTAAACTTGGATTTTGTTGACTTGTTCCTCTTTTGTTGTAGGATTTAATCACATTCCAGCATCAGTGGAGCAGCTTCCTGTCCAACTTTGAAACGGAAATTCCTTTTCTGCTGGAGCTGACTGAGTCTCAGGCAGGAGAGGTAAGATGACCCTAAACTTCCATGGACCTCTTTATTGCGCCTTCTCCCAATGCATGTCTAAGGCTTTGTGTGGCTCTCATCTTATATCCACAGTGGTTACACTGGTTGTAAACAGTGGCGTACCTGGGGGGGGGGGGGTCCTCCCCGGGTGACACACAATGGGGGGGGGGGGGTCAGGGGGTCAGGCCAGCTATCAGAGGCGGGACAAAGCAGTGGTGGGTGCAAGGGCTCTGTAGCTGTGCTGGCTCTTGTTCGTGCGAGTTGTCATTGAGCTCTATGCTGCCACCACTGGTTGCTTCATGTATGTGCGCCCCTTGTGTGTGCTGTACAGTAAGGTGGGGGGCCGAGTGCGTACAGGCCGTGAGGTGGGGGGGCCGAGTGCGTACAGGCCGCGAGGTGGGGGGCCGAGTGCGTACAGGCCGCGAGGTGGGGGGCCGAGTGCGTGCGTACAGGCGTGAGGGGGGCCGAGTGCGTGCGTACAGGCGTGAGGGGGGGCCGAGTGCGTGCGTATAGGCGTGAAGGGGGCTGAATGCGTACAAGCATGATACCCCCCTTTTCCTTACCTGCTCCCCATGCATTCCAGCGACATGCACAAGCCCAGCAGCTCCAGCCGCTGTCTCCATCATCATTGGATAGATTGATAGGAGCGGGAGCCATTGGCACGTGACACGAGAGCTGGGGAGGGGGCAGGTCCATGGCAGCGGGACTCGTTGGTGTGCCCGCATGGGTGCCCCTGTGTAAATCGGCTCTCCGTGGGGGCACCCGATGAAGGGGAAGAGCCGGGAGTGCCGGGGGGGCACCCCAGAGAATCGGGCCACTTTGTGCAAAACCCTTAAAGGATTTTTTTTTTTTAGCTAAATAGCTTCCTTTACCTTACTGCAGTCCTGGTTTCATGTCCTCATTGTTCGTTTTTGCTTTGAAGTTGCTGTAATTCTGCTGTGATCTCCACACTTCCTGCTTGTCTGGCTCCTTATGAAAAAAACTCATGGGAGCTTCTCACTGTGGTCTAAGCTGTGTGTCTAAAACTCCTGAGAACCAATCAGATTCATTTTAAAAACAAAACACTGCCCTGGATTTGTTTGTTTTTGTTCTGTGTGTCTCTTTACTTCACAGAAACATGAAACTAGTTTAAAAACAAAAGTGAAACTAGAGGTACATTATATGATAGAATTTAATCAATTTGTAATCATTTTTAAAAGGAATCAGTTAACTTTTATGTCTCTATACCCTGTAAACAGTAATTTCAGCAAATTTTTTTTTTCCTTTAGTGACCCTTTAAGCCCTGTACACACAGGCAAAAATCTCGCCAGGGAAAAAACGTTGTTTTCCCTGATGAGATTTTTGGCAAGAATCTATTGCCGCCCGAGTGTACAGACTCTCGTTTCAAAAGAACCGCGGTTCTCTTGAAAGGAAAGAACACAGTGATGTCATCGCGTACGACGAGCATGCACTCGTCACATTCGATGCCGTCTGCGCCATCTTCCTGCACCCTACCTATGCCTAGGAAGCTACCGCGCATGCGTCAGTCATTTCGAGCATGCGCGGGTTTCCACGGCGACAGGCAAGTATACACACTCTCGGGTTTCTCGGCAAGAAAACTGCCGAGGTTCTCTATTTTTCTCGTCGAGATTCTGCCCAGATTTCCAGACGAGAAACCTGAAAGCCTCGTACACACGCACGGTATACTTTTTTTTTTTTTTTTTTTTTAGTCCTGCATTGCTCTGACTTGCGTTTTGCTAAAATTCTTGTGAATTGGGGTGCCATTAAAAATAAATCACGCCACCAGCACCATCATGAGTGTTTTATAGGCAGATTCATAGAGAGTTACGCCGGCGTATCAGTAGATACGCCGTCATAACTCTGAATATACGCCGGCGTTAATTTAAGCGTATTCTGGAAACCAGATACGCTTAAATTAGGCTAAGATACGAGCGGCGTAAGTCTCCTACGCCGTCGTATCTTAAAGTGTAATTTTTAGGCTGGCCGCTAGGTGGCGCTTCCCGTTGAGTTTGGCGTAGAATATGTAAATGACTAGATACGCCGATTCACGAACGTACATGCGCCCGTCGGAGTAAAGATACGCCGTTTCCGTAAGAGATACGCCGCATAAAGATAAAGCTGGCCCTGGGAGGCGTAGTCAATGTTAAGTATGGCCGTGTCAAAATTAGAAAATTTTACGACGTTTGCGTAAGTCGTCCGTGAATGGGGCTGGACGTAATTTATGTTCACGTCGAAACCAATACGTCCTTGCGGCGTACTTTGGAGCAATGCACACTGGGATATGTACACGGACGGCGCCTGTGCCGTTCGTAAAAAACGTCAATCACGTCGGGTCACGAGTAATTAACATAAAACACGCCCCCCATCCTCATTTGAATTAGGCGTGCTTACGCCGGACGCATTTACGCTACGCCGCTGTAAGTTAGGAGGCAAGTACTTTGTGAATACAGTACTTGCCTCTCTGACTTAGGGCGGCGTAGCGTAAATACCATACGCTACACCGCCGGAAAGATGCGCCGCCGGACCTGAATCTAGGTATTAGACTTTGTGTTTGCGGGCCCCTTAGCATGAATCGGCCACGTTTTAACCACATCAATACCGGGCACTTTCGCCCCCTTCCTTCCCAGACGAATTTTCAGCTTTCAGCGCTCTCGTACTTCCAATGACAATTGCGCGGTCATGCTACACTGTACCCAAATGAAAATGTTATCATTTTGTTTACACAAATAGAGCTTCCTTTTGGTGGTATTTATTCATGACTCCATTTTTTTTTTTTTTGTGATATAAGCGAAAAAATTGCGGAAATTTGGGAAAAAATATATATCTTTGTCTTTTTATTTAAAAAAAAAAAATCCAATAAAATTAAATTTTGCCATAAATTTAAGCCAAAATGTATTCTACTACATGTTATTGGTAAAAAAAAAAAAAAAAAAAAACGTTAAAGTGGAGTTCCACCCATAAATATAACATTACATCAGTAGTTTTAAAAAAATGTCATTAGTCCTTTAAGAAAAAAAATAATTTTTTTTAGATGCCTTCAAAGTGTTGTTGCTAGGCAGAATAGTTAATCTTCCCACTTCCTGCACCTAGGTGCTTAAGCTTCCTAACCTACACCGCACAGACTCCTGGGAATGTAGTGGGTGTAACTTTCCAGGAGTCTGTGCACTCCCCAGTCTCAAAGAATCATGTGACTTGGACAGTACAGGTGCTGAAACCTGATCTGAAACCTAATACACTGCTTGTGCAGCACTGAGCATGTGCGAGATCTGCAAGGCTGAAATCCAGGAAGTCATACAGTCTGGCTTCATGATGCCCACACTTAAGATGGCCCCAGTCAATTTCTATTTTATAAAGTGTCTAAATGCTGTAACAACCTAACAAAACGGACCTTAGTTTACAGACTAACTGTAGTAGAATACATTAAGCTTGTGTATTACAGGGGTATTTATATTTAAAAAATGAAATTGTGGCCGGAACTCCGCTTTAAGTGTATAATGATTGGTTTGTGTGATCACGGATAGATGTACGCAGATGATCACGCACATCTGTGTGCAAATGATCATCGGGACATGTGATTTTACTGTTACATATTTGGGGGGCAGGTGTTTTTACTATGTGGGGGAATGTGTTTTGGGGACATGTGTGTGTGTGTTTACTGTGGGACACTAGGCTGGTGATCAGTGTGTAAAAAAACAGCTCATACTCACTGATCTCCAGCCGGCTGCAGCGATCCACCCTCCTCTCCTCACCGACGTCTTCTGTGTGAGGAGAGCCGATCACCTAGCAACCGGCTGTTTGTTTACATCACATGACGGCTGTGATTGGACACGGCCGTCATGTGATCATCCTTCTGAGGGATGTTCCTGAACCTCCACTCAGGAGAGAGCACCCACCCAGCCGTATATGTGCAGTGGCTGGGTGGGAAGTAGTTAAGTTGGAAATGGCAGAAGCCTTGTGTGGAAATATGTGCCGGTGTATTTCATGTGCAAGGCTGCTTTTTTACTTTCTGTTTGGAGCAACAGAATCCTCCATGTGATATACTGTAGTGCATGGGTGCTCAACCTGTGGCCCCCCAGGTGTTGCAGAACTACAAGTCCCATCATGCCTCCGCCTTTTGAAGTCATGCCTGTAACTGTCAGTGTCTTGCAATGTCTCATGGGTCTTGTAGTTCCGCAACAGCTGGAGGGCCACAGGTTGAGCACCCATGCTGTAGTGTATACTATAGGCAACAACTTTAGAAAATTGTATCTTGCCTGCTTCTGTTCTGCAGATGTAAAGATGGGCCGTGTTGGTGCATACACTGGGGTAGATTCAGGTAGCAATTGCGCCTGCGTAACCATAGTTACACAGCGCAATTGCTTACTTGCCCCGGCGTAACGACTTCTCATTAAGAGAGCTCGTTACGCTGACTGCAGCCTAAGATATGCGTGGCATAAGGCTCTTATGCCCTCATATCTTAGGCTGCATTCTTACGTTGGCCGCTAGGTGGCGTTCCGGTAGTGATCAGCGTATAGTATGCAAATTGCATACTAGCGCCGATTCACTACCCTACGTGAGCCCTGCGTACGCAGTTTACGTCGTTTGCGTACGTCGTTTTTTTTGCGTAAGGCTGCCCCTTCTATAGCAGGGGCAGCCAATGCTAAAGTATACCCGTCGTTCCCGCGTTGCGAAATTTGAAATTTACGTTGTTTGCGTAAGTGAATCGTGAATGGCGCTGGACGCCATTCACTTTGAAGCAAATGACGTCCTTGCAACGTCATTTACCGCAATGCACGTCGGGAAAGTTTCCCGACGGAGCATGCGCACTACGCTCGGCGCGGGAACGCTCCTAATTTAAATGATTCCCGCCCCCTACGGGATCATTTAAATTGCGCGCACTTACGCCGGGCATTTTGCCGGAGCGCCCACGCATTTTGCTCCGTGAATCGCAGGTAGCGCACAAAATTTGCGGGGGCGCAGGGCAAAAACGGTGCCCTGCGCCTACGTAAAAAAAGGGCAAATGTACCTGAATCTACCCCACTGATAATTGGTGAAATAGATATTCTATATCTGATGTCTTTTTTTTCCCTCCAGCCGCTCCGAAGCTTCTTCAGTCATGGGATGCTCTCCAGCCATATTGCAGATAACGGGTAGGTTATATAGAAGCCACTTGCGTGTCCCAGGAAAACATTACTTTTTTTTTTTCTTTTAATATTTGTTTTGCGCTGAGCTTTGTATATTGATATAATGACTACTTTAAGGGTTCATTTACATACCAGGAGGTGCGTCCAAGCTCATGCCCGCGCATCACGTTTTAGGGCAAACTTTTAATTTCAATGGGCATCCCTATGTGTGTGAAACCCGCATTTGCTATATGCGGTTGGGGGTATTAAGAATTAAGCCTGTGCCAGGGTGGATTTGATTTAAATCACAATTTTTAATGAACAACTGTCATCTCTGTCCCGCAGTGGCTCCTCCTCTGACTCGCTGTTGACTCACCGACAGTCTCATTCACTTTAATGGGTCGTCTGGTGATGCGGCGGTGACACAAGGTGAGGGACGTGGCAGCAGCAGGTGACCTATGCCATGTCCGGCCCCTACTTCGCCCCCCCGCTGTCTTCTGGGAGACGCACAGGTCCCAGAAGACAGCAGGGACTAGTTGGATCGCACAGCGAGGCTTCACTTCCTGATTCCCTTACCGAAGATGGCGGCGGCAGCACCCGAGAGCAGAGTGCCAGATGGCCGACATCGTGGGTGCCCAGGACAGGTAAGCGTTCTAATATTAAAAGTCAGCAGCTGCAGTATTTGTAGCTGCTGACCTTTCATTATTTTTATTTTTTCCGGCGGAAGTCCGCTTTAACCACTTAAGACCCGGACCATTATGCAGGTTAAGGACCTTGCCCCTTTTTGCGATTCGGCACTGCGTCGCTTTAACTTACAATTGCGCGGTCGTGCGCCGTGGCTCCCAAACAAAATTGACATTCTTTTTTCTCTTCCGTTCATGGAAGACTTTCAGGAGAGACTTAGGCAGAAAAAACAGCACTTCAAGTGTTAAAACACTTCTTTCAGTACAGCACCTCCCAGGGGGCGGGTCCCCCGGGTACATCCCACTCTCTGCACATGCAGCCCCAGTTTTTTTCTGCCTAACGTTAGGAGAAGACATGGCTCCTCGGGGCCCATGTGCTCTGGAGGTTTTTAGGCGATTTTTTTTTCGTTTTTATTTTATTTTTCCTGCATTTTTTGGATCCTGGGATCTACAATCAACTGCCCACTGGGTGACAGGCTGGATCCTCGATCCTTGTAGTCCCCCCATGTTCGGCCATCGAGCATGTGCCGGCCTTTAGCTATGCGCTGGGCTGTCCACGACATTCCCTGTGCTCTAGGGGTGGCCGGTGAGCGATATGCTCCAGGGCACACATATGACCGGTTTCTATGGCCGTGTCACAGTGTGCCGGGCTGACAGCCATGCCGTAAGCGGACGTTGGTTCTGTCTGGAATGCCTCCATCCGGTGGTCGCAGGACGGGTAAGTAGTATCCCCTTGCCTTGGCATGGTGGTTCGGCTGGTGCATTCCTGGGAGGTCGATTGAGGGTCCGCCCTGCTTTCCTCTCTCCCTTCCTCTCCCTCCTTCCCCGTTTTCTGGGTGGCGGCTGTGAGGTGGGGGGTCCCTGGGGGCTCCGTTACTACCGGGGGGCTGCGCTGCTGTGGGGTGCTATTTTCCTGTCCTATATGATGCCGTGTGTGCTGGGGGGGGGGGGGGCCTTCGGGGCCTGGTGCTTTTACTGTGTTCTGCTGTGTTTGTCACTATATTTTTAAAACACGTGTATGGCCGCCATTTTGCCGCTGACGCGCCTCTATTGACTCGGCGGCCATTTTCTTGTAGTCCGCATGCTGTTTTTCTGGATGTCGGCGGCCATCTTTGAAAAGTTTTGGACTTTAGTGACCAGAATAACGGCGCCAAAAGCTCTCAGCACTCTTCCTGAGGGACGGCACAGTCTGTCACATTGGGACAAGCTTCCTTCGTCTCTGGATTACCAGATTCGGGTGAGTCGACCGGTCAAGTCATCCCTAGTGTGGTGGCTGACATCTTCGGTACTTCGGACCGGAAAGTAGTTTCTGCCCTGCCATTGTACAGTGGTCACGACGGATGCCAGCCTCTCCGGCTGGCGGGGTGTCTAGTCAGCCCAGGGGCGCTGGACTCAGGAGGAGTCCCGCCTACCAATCAATGTACTGGAGCTCCGAGCGATCAAGTTGTGTCTCTCCAAGTGGTCTCTGGGTCTACAGGACCGACCGGTCAGGATCCAGTCTGACAACGCCACGGCGTACGTCAATCATCAGGGGGGCACACGGAGCTCGGCTGTAGCGACGGAAGTCGCCCAATCCTCCGGTGGGCCGAGAGGTACGTTCCGGCTCTGTCGGCCGTGTACATTCCGGTTGTGCTGAACTGGCAAGCCGACTACCTAAGTCGCCAAACGCTAGACCAAGGAGAATGGTCGCTACACCCGGAGGTGTTTTCAGAGCCTGTGCCAAAAATGGAGCACTCCAGACGTCGACCGTCTCAATCGGAAGGTTTCAGGGTTCGTGGCCAGGTCAAGGGATCCGTGGGCAGACGCGTTGGTGGCACCATGGGGTCACTATCGCCTAATCTACGCCTTCTCTCCTCTGAAGCTTCTTCCTCGCCTGCTGCGCAGAGTGGAAGCCGAGGGGATACCAACAGTCCTGATCACTCCAGATTGGCCGCGCCGTCCCTGGTACGCGGACCTGGTGCGTCTGGTGGCAGACTTCCCTTGGCGTCTACCCCTGAGAGAAGATCTTCTGTCGCAGGTTCCGATCTTTCACCTTGCTTTACAGTCGCTGGCTTTAGCGGCGTGACTGTTGAGAGCCAGGTGCTGAAGGATCGAGGCCTGTCGGACTCGGTGGTCTCTAACATGCTGCGAGCATGGAAGTCTACTTCACGAAAGATTTACCATTGTACGTGGAAGGCCTACATCTCTATGTGTGAGGAGATGAAATGGCAGCCCCGTACATACGTGATGTCCCTGATTCTGCTGTCCTTACAGCGTGGAGTGGATCAGGCTCTCGCCTTAAGTACGGTTAAGAGTCAGATTTCGGCTCTAGCTGTCTACTTTCAGCGACCCTTGGCGGCGCACTCTCTGGTGCGTACGTTTTGTGCAGGGGGTTCGGCATGTGGCCCCTCCTGTGCGCTCTCCACTGCCTCCATGGGACTTGAATTTAGTCCTTTTGGTGCTTCAAGAGGCTCCGTTCGGAAGATTCCCTTGTTGACCCGCAGCCGTCATTCCTTCCAAAGGTTGTTTCGGCTTTTCACATTAATGAGGACATTGTTTTGCCATCCTAATGTCCTCGGCCGAAAAACCAGAAGGAGGCCACTTTGCATTCCTTGGACGTGGTTCGGGCCCTACGGGTGTACTTGTCTGCTACGGCTCTGTTTCGGAAGTCGGACTCACTGTTTGTGTCGGTAACTGGTCCTAAGAAAGGTCTGGCGGTCTCGTCGGCCACCATTTCTAGGTGCCTCCCTTTCAGGTTACGGCGCATTCGACCAGGGAGATTGGTGCTTCTTGGGCTTTCCGCCATCAAGCGTCTGTGTTACAGGTGTGTAAGGCAGCGACCTGGTCATCAATCCACACCTTCTCAAAATTTTACAAGGTGGGTGTGAGTGCATCTTCGGATGCCTCCTTTGGCTGCAAGGTTTTACAGGCGGCAGTTTAAGGTTGAAGTTTCCTCCGTTGAGGAACTCAACGGAGGAAAGTTTGTTTGGGGTGAAGCTTGGTTTGCTGTGTTTTTTTTCCCACCCCTCGAAATTTTTTGACACTGCTTGGGGACGTCCCTAAGGTCAATGCTGCTGTGTCCGTCCATGAACGGAAGAGAAAATAGGATTTTTGTACTCACCGTAAAATCCATTTCTCTGAGTTCATGGACGGACACAGCACCCACCCCTCCTTTGCTTGTACTGCTTGTTTACGAACTGGGGCTGCATGTGCAGAGAGTGGAATGTACCCGGGGGACCCGCCCCCTGGGAGAAGTGTTTTAACACTTGAAGTGCTGTTTTTTCTGCCCAAGTCTCTCCTGAAAGGAAGGATATATAACCCTAAGGTCAATGCTGCTGTGTCCGTCCATGAACTCGGAGAAATGGATTTTACGGTGAGTACAAAAATCCTATTTTTTCACCTTCACGCATAGAATGCATAAAGGTGAAAAAACATGTACCTTTACAACCCCTTTAAGCTCAACCATGACTGATCCCCTATAAATCTTGGCATTAAAAGTGACCTAATAATTGTTTATATGTCCTGTTCACCTAACGATGACTATCCTTTCCAGAGGACATAGGCTTCTCTCCTTATAAGCAGATCATTGCAGGATGTTGTGTTCTGCCATAGGAGTTCCAAAGACTCATGAAGAGGACCTGTACCTGTGTAGCCTTGTGTGATGGTTTTGTTTGTTTTTGTCTAGTCCCTGCAGGCAGCCCTTTGTCCTATTCGGCAGCCACTCCACCAGAGAGAACCTGAAACCGGGCAGCTTCATATTCCCATCTGAAGGTCATCTGGTCAGGAACACCGGACTTGGAGGGAGCACCGCCAAACACATGGTAATGGGGGGGGGTTGGTTGTGTTGATGATGTGGTGGTGTGTGCAGAGATTCTGATACTAAAAATGTAAGGTTGATTGTCATGTCATGTGCACCAATGCTGTAGCAATACAGTTGCAATAAAAAGTATGTGAACCCTTTTGGAATGATATGGATTTCTGCACAAATTGGTCATAAAATGTGATCTGATCTCCATCTAAGTCACAACAATAGACAATCACAGTCTGCTTAAACTAATAACACACAAAGAATTAAATGGTACCATGTTTTTATTGAACACACCATGTAAACATTCACAGTGCAGGTGGAAAAAGTATGTGAACCCCTGGATTTAATAACTGGTTGAACCTCCTTTTGGCAGCAATAACTTTAATCAAACGTTTCCTGTAGTTGCAGATCAGACGCGCACAACGCTCAGGAGTAATTCTTCACTATTCCTCTTTACAGAACGGTTTCAGTTCAGCAATATTCTTGGGATGTCTGGTGTGAATCGCTTTCTTGAGGTCATGCCACAGCATCTCAATCGGGTTGAGGTCAGGACTCTGACTGGTCCACTCCAGAAGGCGTATTTTCTTCTGTTTAAGCCATTCTGTTGTTGATTTACTTCTGTGCTTTGGGTCGTTGTCCTGGTGCAACACCAATCTTCTGTTGAGCTTCAGCTGGTGGACAGATGGCCTTAAGTTCTCCTGCAAAATGTCTAGATAAACTTGGGAATTCATTTTTCCTTCGATGATAGCAATCCGTCCAGGCCCTGACACAGCAAAGCAGCCCCAAACCATGATGCCCCCACCACCATACCTCACAGTTGGGATGAGGTTTTGATGTTGGTGTGCTGTGCCTCTTTTTCTCCACACATAGTGTTGTGTGTTTCTTCCAAACAACTCAACTTTGGTTTCATCTGTCCACAGAATATTTTGCCAGTACTGCTGTGGAACATCCAGGTGCTCTTGTGCAAACTGTAAACGTGCAGCAATGTTTTCTTTTTGGAAATTAGTGGCTTCCTCTGTGGTAGCCTCCCATGAAATCCATTCTTGTTTAGTGTTTTACGTATCGTAGATTCGCTAACGGGGATGTTAGCATATGCCATATGCTCTTGAAGTCATCTTTACAGGACGGCCACTCCTAGGGAAGCAGTGCTGAACTTTCTCCATTTATAGACAATTTGTCTTACCATGGACTGATGAACAGCAAGGCTTTTGGAGATACTTGTATAACCCTTTCCAGCTTTATGCAAGTCAACAATTCTTAATTGTAGGTCTTCTGAGAGCTCCTTTGTGCGAGGCATCATTCACATCAGGCAATGCTTCTTGTGAAAAGCAAACCCAGAACTGGTGTGTGTTTTTTATAGGGCAGGGCAGCTGGAACCAACATCTCCAATCTCATCTCATTGATTGGACTCCAGTTGGCTGACACCTCACTCCAATTAGCTCTTGGAGATGTGTTTTAGTCTAAGGGTTCACATACTTTTTCCACCTGCACTGTAAATGTTTACATGGTGTGTTCAATAAAAACATGGTAACATTTAATTCTTTGTGTGTTATTAGTTAAGGACTGTGATTGACTATTGTTGTGACTTAGATGAAGATCAGATCACATTTTATGACCAATTTGTGCAGAAATCCATATTATTCCAAAAGGGATCACATACTTTTTCTTGCAACTGTAGCTGACAGCCCTTATGTCTAGGGGTAACTCTGATTTGATTGCGATTTACAAAGTTATGGTTAAGGAGTAAAATGTCTGAGAAATTCCAAATATGGGGGGGGGGGGGGGGGACTTTACAGGGAAGAAGGTAGGTAAGCAGGAAAGTGGAGTTATGTGAAGAATAGCATAAAACTAACATTAATTAA
Organism: Rana temporaria; assembly: GCF_905171775.1. Classification (NCBI taxonomy): domain Eukaryota; kingdom Metazoa; phylum Chordata; class Amphibia; order Anura; family Ranidae; genus Rana; species Rana temporaria. The sequence goes on along the minus strand of NC_053489.1, from coordinate 657,041,823 downwards.
AAAAACAAATGAACTACTTGAACCCCTTTGGGTTTGCTAACAAATTCCTTTAGAATCTGTGTAGTAAACAGACCCTCATGACTGTCTGTCTGAGGATTATGATAACCTGTTGATTCATGAGATAACTCATGTGAAAGACATTTTAACTACTTGCCGACCAGCCGCCACACATTCTGGCTCTGTCGGGAGCGATCGCCAGTGCCCGGGGGACATCACGGTACACACATTGCCTCCAGAGTGACGCGGCGGGCACGCATGCCCCTTAAAGTGCCCGCCGTACAGCTACAGCGATTCGCGCAGGGGAGCCATACTGCTGCCGGCAAACAGCAGGCCGTCGGCAAGCAGTTAAGCATACACCAGTGTGAAGACCGCGTTTTACTTGCGATGAATGCACACGTGTTCCGTTCATCTGTGTTGAGGCCGACCTGTTCATGTAATTTGGGACACCGCAGCTGCGCGGACACATCCGCTGATACCAATTTGTCATCTGGGTGTGGGTCCCTGAATGGGCACTGTCTGTGTTCAGCTACGGGCTTTATATTTGGGAGCAGCGACTGTGTCTGTGCAGCTGCTGCATCCCAATTGACACAAATGGTACTGGATGGGGTAGACTCTAGGGACTGCTTGTTGTGTTTATTTAAATTTTTTTCTTCCATTACATTTCTGTGTTTCTCTGAATAATTGTGTAACAAGCTGTGTAGGCCATGGTGTGAAATGCGTTAATAATAACACGTTTGGGTTCACAGGTGGCTCAGTGTGTCTCTCCTAAGGGTCCCCTGGCCTGTTCTAGGACTTACTTTTTTGGGAGCACTCACAGTCCTTATCTGGGTAAGTCCATTTTGTAAAGAATTTCCATTATTTGCAGTTCTGTGCGCTGTAATGCCTTCATTTCTTTTTTATACTTTGGGGGAGTCTGTTGTGCACTACAGGGTGGGTGTATTGTCCTGTATGAGCACAGCACAAAGGTTATTGTCAACTGACTGAATATAACTAGTTCAAGTGGAGTTCTGCCAAAAAAATAATAATTAAAAGTCAGCAGCTACAAATACTGTAGCTGCTGACTTTTAATATATGGACACTTACCTGTCCTGGGCGCCCGCTATGTTGGCACCCGAAGCCGATTTGTCCCTCGGCTCTCGGGTGGAGGCGCCGCCATCTTCGGTAAGGGAGTCGAAGTCGAGCCTTGCGGCTTCACTTCCTGGTTCCCTACTGCTCATGCGTGAGTTGCGCTGCTCGATCCCACTGGTCCCTGCTGTCTTTTGGGATTTGTGTGTCTCCCAGAAGACAGTGGGGGGGGGGCAGAGGAGGCGCCGGACATGGCATAGGTTGCTGTGGCGACCTATGCCCGGAAGTGGGAGCAAATACCTGGATTACACAGGTATCTGCTCCCGCCTCCCCCCTGAAATGTGACACCGGAGGGGGAAGGGAGGATTCCGAAAAGCGGAAGTCCCATTTTTGGGTAAAACGCCACTTTCAGGTCCACATCTCTAATACATAGGCCCAGATTCTCGTAGGAGATACGACGGCGTATCTCCAGATACGCCGTCGTATCTCTGAGTCTGAGC